>NC_138340.1:168665839-169290839 GCF_046562875.1 Panthera onca
CTTCTTGGTGCAATTGTGAATGGGATCAGTTTCTTTATTTGTCTTTCTGTTGCTTCATTGTTAGTGTATAAGAATGCAACTGACTTCTGTACATTGATTTTGTATCCTGCAACTTTGCTGAATTCATGTATCAGTTCTAGCAGACTTTTGGTGGAGTCTATCGGATTTTCCATGTATGATATCATGTCATCTGCAAAAAGTGAAAGCTTGACTTCATCTTTGCCAATTTTGATGCCTTTGATTTCCTTTTGTTGTCTGATTGCTGATGCTAGAACTTCCAACACTATGTTAAACAACAGCGGTGAGAGTGGGCATCCCTGTCATCTTCCTGATCTCAGGGAAAAAGCTCTCAGTCTTTCCCCATTGAGGATGATGTTAGCTGTGGGCTTTTCATAAATGGCTTTATGATCTTTAAGTATGTTCCTTCTATCCCGACTTTCTCAAGCGTTTTTATTAAGAAAGGGTGCTGGATTTTGTCAAAGGCCTTTTCTGCATCGATTGACAGAATCATATGGTTCTTCTCTTTTTTTTTTTTTAATTAATGTGATGTATCACGTTGATTGATTTGCGAATGTTGAACCAGCCCTGCATCCCAGGAATGAATCCCACTTGATCATGGTGAATAATTCTTTTTATATGCTGTTGAATTTGATTTGCTAGTATCTTATTGAGAATTTTTGCATCCATATTCATCAGGGATATTGGCCTGTAGTTCTCTTTTTTTACTGGGTCTCTGTCTGGTTTAGGAATCAAAGTAATACTGGCTTCATAGAATGAGTCTGGAAGTTTTCCTTTCCTTTCTATTTCTTGGAATAGCTTGAGAAGGATAGGTATTATCTCTGCTTTAAACGTCTGGTAGAACTCCCCTGGGAAGCCATCTGGTCCTGGACTCTTATTTGTTGGGAGATTTTTGATAACCGATTCAATTTCTTCGCTGGTTATGGGTCTGTTCAAGCTTTCTATTTCCTCCTGATTGAGTTTTGGAAGAGTGTGGGTGTTTAGGAATTTGTCCATTTCTTCCAGGTTGTCCAATTTGTTGGCATATAATTTTTCATAGTATTCCCTGATAATTGTTTGTATCTCTGAGAGATTGGTTGTAATAATTCCATTTTCATTCATGATTTTATCTATTTGGGTCATCTCCCTTTTCTTTTTGAGAAGCATGGCTAGAGGTTTGTCAATTTTGTTTATATTTTCAAAAAACCAACTCTTCGTTTCATTGATCTGCTCTACAGTTTTTTTAGATTCTGTATTGTTTATTTCTGCTCTGATCTTTATTATTTCTCTTCTTCTGCTGGGTTTAGGCTGCCTTTGCTGTTCTGCTTCCATTTCCTTTAGGTGTGCTGTTAGATTTTGTATTTGGGATTTTTCTTGTTTCTTGAGATAGGCCTGGATTGCAATGTATTTTCCTCTCAGGACTGCCTTTGCTGCGTCCCAAAGCGTTTGGATTGTTGTATTTTCATTTGTTTCCATATATTTTTTAATTTCTTCTCTAATTGCCTGGTTGACCCACTCATTCTTTAGTAGGGTGTTCTTTAACCTCCATGCTTTTGGAGGTTTTCCAGACTTTTTCCTGTGGTTGATTTCAAGCTTCATAGCATTGTGGTCTGAAAGTATGCATGGTATAATTTCAATTCTTGTAAACTTATGAAGGGCTGTTTTGTGACCCAGTATATGATCTATCTTCGAGAATGTTCCATGTGCACTTGAGAAGAAAGTATATTCTGTTGCTTTGGGATGCAGAGTTCTAAATATATCTGTCAAGTCCATCTGATCCAATGTATCATTCAGGGCCCTTGTTTCTTTATTGACCGTGTGTCTAGATGATCTATCCATTTCTGTAAGTGGAGTGTTAAAGTCCCCTGCAATTACCACATTCTTATCAATAAGGCTGCTTATGTTTATGAGTAATTGTTTTATATATTTGGGGGCTCCGGTATTCAGCACATAGACATTTATAATTGTTAGCTCTTCCTGATGGATAGACCCTGTAATTATTATATAATGCCCTTCTTCATCTCTTGTTACAGCCTTTAATTTAAAGTCTAGTTTGTCTGATATAAGTATGGCTACTCCAGCTTTCTTTTGGCTTCCAGTAGCATGATAAATAGTTCTCCATCCCCTCACTCTCAATCTAAAGGTGTCCTCAGGTCTAAAATGAGTCTCTTGTAGACAGCAAATAGATGGGTCTTGTTTTTTTATCCATTCTGATACCCTATGTCTTTTGGTTGGCGCATTTAATCCATTTACATTCAGTGTTATTATAGAAAGATACAGGTTTAGAGTCATTGTGATGTCTGTATGTTTTATGCTTGTAGTGATGTCTCTGGTACTTTGTCTCACAGGATCCCCCTTAGGATCTCTTGTAGGGCTGGTTTAGTGGTGACAAATTCCTTCAGTTTTTGTTTGTTTGGGAAGACCTTTATCTCTCCTTCTATTCTAAATGACAAACTTGCTGGATAAAGGATTCTCGGCTGCATGTTTTTTCTGTTTAGCACACTGTAGATATCGTGCCAAGCCTTTCTGGCCTGCCAAGTTTCAAAAGAGAGATCAGTCACGAGTCTTATAGGTCTCCCTTTCTATGTGAGGGCACGTATATCCCTTGCTGCTTTCAGAATTTTCTCTTTATCCTTGTATTTTGCCAGTTTCACTATGATATGTCGTGCAGAAGATCGATTCAAGTTACGTCTGAAGGGAGTTCTCTGTGCCTCTTGGATTTCAATGCCTTTTTCCTTCCCCAGTTCAGGGAAGTTCTCAGCTATTATTTCTTCAAGTACCCCTTCAGCACCTTTCCCTCTCTCTTCCTCCTCTGGGATACCAATTATGCGTATATTATTTCTTTTTAGTGTATCACTTAGTTCTCTAATTTTCCCCTCATACTCCTGGATTTTTTTCTCTCTCTTTTTCTCAGCTTCCTCTTTTTCCATAACTTTATCTTCTAGTTCACCTATTCTCTCCTCTGCCTCTTCAATCCGAGCCGTCATCATTTCCATTTTGTTTTGCATTCCGTTTAAAGCGTTTTTCAGCTCCTCGTGACTGTTCCTTAGTCCCTTGATCTCTGTAGCAAGAGATTCTCTGCTGTCCTCTGTACTGTTTTCAAGCCCAGGGATTAATTTTATGACTATTATTCTAAATTCACTTTCTGTTATATTATTTAAATCCTTTTTGATCAGTTCATTAGCTGTTGTTATTTCCTGGAGATTCTTCTGAGGGGAATTCTTCCGTTTGGTCATTTTGGATAGTCCCTGGAGTGGTTCAGACCTGCAGGGCACTTCCCCTGTGCTGTGGTGTATAACTGGAGTTGGTGGGCGGGGCCGCAGTCAGACCTGATGTCTGCCCCCAGCCCACCGCTGGGGCCACAGTCAGACTGGTGTGTGCCTTCTCTTCCCCTCTCCTAGGGGCGGGATTCACTGTGGGGTGGCGTGGCCCGTCTGGGCTACTTGCTCACTGCCAGGCTTGTGGTGCTGGGATCTGGCGTATTAGCTGGGGTGGGTAGGCAAGGTGCACGGGGGCAGGAGGGGCAGGCTTAGCTCGCTTCTCCTTAGGTGATCCACTTCAGGAGGGGCCCTGTGGCAGCGGGAGGGAGTCAGATCCGCTGCCGGAGGTTTGGCTCCGCAGAAGCACAGAGTTGGGTGTTTGCGCGGAGCAAGCAAGTTCCCTGGCAGGAACTGGTTCCCTTTGGGATTTTGGCTGGGGGATGGGCGGGGGAGATGGCGCTGGCGAGCGCCTTTGTTCCCCACTAAACTGAGCTCTGTCGTCCGGGGGCTCAGCAGCTCTCCCTCCCTTTGTCCTCCAGCCTTCCCGCTTTCTGAGCAGAGCTGTTAACTTATGACCTCCCAGACGCTAAGTCGCGCTTCTGTCGGAACACAGTCCGTCCGGCCCCTCCGCTTTTGCAAGCCAGACTCGGGGGCTCTGCTTGGCGGGCAGGCTGCCCCTCCGCCCCGACTCCCTCCCGCCAGTCCTTGCAGCGCGCACCGCCTCGCCGCTCTTCCGTGGGCCTCTCGTCTGCGCTTGGCTCCGGAGACTCCGTTCTGCTAATCCTCTGGCGGTTTTCTGGGTTATTTAGGCAGGTGTAGGTGGAATCTAAGTGATCAGCAGGACGCGCGGTGAGCCCAGCGTCCTCCTACGCCGCCATCTTCCAACCTCCCCCGGTTATCTTGTTTTTAATTGTGATATTAAATAACATGACTAATAACATAAAATGTGGCATCGAAACCATTTCTAAGCGCACAGTTCCGCAACACTGAGCATGTTCACACTGTTGTGCAACCATCACCACTATCATCTCCAGAACTTTCCATCTTCCCAAACTGAGACTCTGTCCCCATTAGACACTAACTCCCCATCCCCCTTCCCCAGCGCCCACCCTCTACTCTCTGTCTCTATGGATCTGGCGGCTCCAGGGACCTCATAGAAGTAGAATTACAGGGCAGTTGTCCTTCTGTGACTGGCTTTGCTCACATGATGAGCATCATGTCCTTCAGGTGCGGCCATCCTGTAGCAGGTGTCAGGATTTCCCTCCTTTCCAAGGCGGAATGCTTCTCTGTTGTACATCTATACCACATTTGTTCATCCATCCATCTGGCGATGGACATTTGGGTCGTTTCTACCACCTGACTTCTGTGAATGAGGCTGCCGTGAACATGGGTGTGCAAATACCTGTCTGAGTCCCTGCTTTCCATTCTTTGGGGTATTCTTTTGAGATTGCTAGATCATATGGTAAGTCTGTGTTTAATTTTTTGAGGAACCTGGCAGCTGCACCATTGTACATTCCCACCAATGATGCCCTAGGGGTCCATTTCCCCACATCCTCACCAACACTTGATATTTTCTGTTTTTGTTCTTTTACAGTAGCCATCTTCAGATGCGTGAGCTGGTAAGTATGTTTATCTTTTGACATTTTTTTTAATGTTTATTTATTTTTGACAGAGAGAGAGAGAGAGACAGAGCATGAGCAGGGGAGGGGCAGAGAGAGAGAGGGAGACACAGAATCCGAGGCAGGCTCCAGGCTCTGAGCTGCCAGCACAGAGCCCGATGCGGGGGTCGAACTCACGGACCATGAGATCATGACCCGAGCTGAGGTCGGACTCTCAACCGACTGAGCCACCCAGGAGCCCCACTGACTTTCTTTATAAAGTACATTATCCCATGCAAAAATTTTAATTTTAATTGTGATTTCAAAGATCTATTGGACACTTTGAAAATATATAGAAGGTTAATAGGTATATATATTTCTCTCTCCATTCTAAGAAAAGGAAAGGGAGGGGAAAGAAAAGAGAAGAAACCTGTGTCTGACCACAGAACATTCTAGACTCCCCAAAGGGGCCTGCCCTCTGTATCCTTACAGGGCTGCTGGGCCACGCCTCCTTGCCCCACTCGCCTGTAGGGTGAATGAAGTGGCAACCACAGACCCAGACGGTATGTTTTCCTTACTAACTCCCCATCAGCTACTCATAGCACACAATTTTGTGAGATTGGATGATGCCTGCTTTGCTATTTCGTAGACTTTAGCTGTATTAGAAAAAACATCAAATATTGTCTGTCTCCATAAATCAAAGCCTGCATATATATTTACATTTAAATTGCTTTCTTTTTCCAAAGAACTCAAAGCTGTTATCTTACATAATGTTAATATGAGTCCCTGCCAGGAAGGCAAGTTGAGGTTAGGGAAGGAAAACCCCCACGACAGTTGTGATTCCAGGCCTGCTTTTTGTCAAGGACAAAGGAGAGTGAACGAAACTATAGTTTCCATTGTGCTGCTGCCGCTTACATCCCCAATTTAATTAAACATGCACATAGCTATTTTCTTTACAGTCAAACTTCACTGAAGGCAGGTGACACATTTTTACAAGTAAGATTATTTTTTAAAACCTGCTTCCCAGGGCACCTGCGTGGCTCAGTTGGTTAAGCGTCCGACTTCAGCTCAGGTCATGATCTCACAGCTTGTGAGTTTGAGCCCTGCGTTGGGCTCTGTGCTGACAGCTCAGAACCTGGAGCCTGCTTTGGATTCTGTGTCTCCCTCTTCCTCTGCCCTTCTCCCGCTCATGCTCTGACTCTCTCTCTCAACAATACGTAAACGTTAAAAAAAAAAAAAAACCCTGCTTCCAAATAAAAGCTTCACGGGGTACAATCACAAGCAGCCTGGGAGGGGAGGGCAAGGGAGAGGCCTGACTGTGTATAAGAGTTGGAGGCGCTCAAGCTGGCAGGGCCACACGGCTGAACACTCCACATCCTGCCATCACGGAGGTTCTAATGTACTCTCCCCCAGCCTAAGTCACCATTATCACAGTCTGCACAGAACTTCCCCCAATCCCTGAAAACACACACACACACAAAACAAACTATCCGGGGTTGTCAGCAATTTGTCCCCATGGCACATGAGCTAGCAGGACACAAGTATGATTGTTCCCAGCCCTGAAATCCCAGGTCTGGTCCACAGCACTGTTCACTCCAAGGGACACTCAAAGCACCTGGTTTTTGACTTTCAGGCCCTCAAATGTGTCCCATGTGGGCCCAGCAAGGACCAACTGAGCTCAGGGGTGGTCAGGCACAAGGCACCTTTTACTCGTGGAGGGCTTCCAGGGTCTAGGTCCTCTGTGAGCCAGGTTCCACCCACAGACACCCGCGTTTACACAGAGAACAGGGGCAGTCAGAGACGTCTGTGGCAGGCTCCAGGCAAGAACAAAATCCACACCCAAAACACACTCCCTGAACTACCTGGGGAGACCAGGAGCAGTAGGAAAACAGGCGCGCCCCGCACATGGGTCCTCCCACAGCTACCCGGGCCCACCTGCAGACTCCGTGTGGCTTCAGGAGAAGCAGTACAGGGCAAAGCCCCTGTGCAGGTGTTGTACCCTAACCCCTCCCTTAGTATTTGAAGGCCACGACCCAATGGCACACTGCCCCAGATCTGCTGCCATCACACAGCACACAGGTCTCTCCTGAGCAGGGCAGATGTGGTGGAGGGAAGCTCACGTTCCCACCCCTCCAGACCCAGCCACTGGCGGGGCTCAGAGCTCTACCTGAAAACACAAAGTACCAGACATCTCTTCTCTTCCTGATGAGAACAAAACAGGTGGTCTAAAGGATGAACGGCTTCCTGCTGGTGGAGCAAAACTAGGCTGAGGGATGTGGCAGTTCCAGCCGGAGTCGGGGCACCCGATGCCATCACCTACTGTTGTAAAGCTGCTGGTGAGCAGCCGTAAATCCTGGGTACAGATGCAGATGTAGACGCAGACACACACACGTGCATATAAACGATGTGTTCCACTTCCGTTAGATTTCCATTAACTTTTTAATCACGCCCAGAGAAGTTTCAGCTCCACAACTCTCTTCGCGAGCATCAAAGAAAATGAACCTCGCCCAGAATGTTCCCTCCACATGGTGAGCCCCATCCGCGGTTAGCAGGGTAGAGGCAAGCCCACACCCACAGCTGCATGTCGGCTGGGACTCGCACACTTACCATTCACGCAGGTCTCAGACGGTCTGCAGAGGCCATCCTCGAACAAACAGCCTGGGGAGGAAAGACAAAAGAGAAATGAGTCAGCGCTACAAAGAACAGTGCGGCTCTCCAGGGCCATTACAGCCACTGACTCCCGAGTCTCGAAGAAACGACGCGGACACACACAGGCTCTTTGGATCTGACTTCGTTGAGATAATGCAGATGCTAGAAAGCAGCAGGATACACAAAAGAGAACGGCAGGTTAGGAAGAGGTTATTAACTATGAGGGGACCCACCCCCTGGGTCACTGTACAGTCTCTGATTGTTAGTTTGCTCACTGGGGAACTGCTGTAAAATCCACAGAGTTGAAGCATTCCCTGAAACAAATACGGGTTGAGGAAGGCACAAAAACAGGACTGGAGAAGCTACGAAAGCAGCTTCTGTTCTAGAAGCAGAGGAGCAGCATCTAACAGGGGACAGCGCTGCCATGAATTCACAAGAATAAGCAGTTTCACTGTGCCCTTACAACAATTCAAGAGAGAGATATTACAGTCCCCGCGCTCCCTGGGAGAAGCCCACAGGCCCGGAGCACAAACCCAGGGACATGCCCCTCAGTCAGCCACCTGGGCCTCAACTCAAAGCAAAGGGTCTGCTTTCCTGAAGCAACATATAATCTCATGACAAATATCACGTCCTGTCTTTGTCTGGTTGGAACACACATCGCTGCCCACTTCATCCACGAACTGACCGCGTGCTGCTGTCTGTCTGCTACTGCGCCCCTGTTCCCCACTCCCCCTGGCTCTGCCCCCTGGGGCCTCTCATTCACAGGCCCTCCCCACTGAGTACCCACAGCAGGCCCTGTGAGATGGGAAAGGTACAACAGACTGGAAGGAAAACTGCCAAGAACCATCCAAAGGACGGTTAGCCACCACTGAGAGTTAGCGAGACCTGCATCCGATCTTGTTCCCCCAGAAGTAGTGACCCTGAGAAAGGCAACGGGCCCATCCAGTCTCAGTCTCATGAGCAGGACAATCGGGCTGCCTGATCTTTAAGACTCAAGTCCAGCCACCCAGGAGATGGTCTCTGCCGGAAGAACAGATGCAAACCACCCAGGGTCTCGCAAGGAGCCTGGGCAGTCTGGTCGCCCCTCCCACTGCCCCAGGTGCTCAGAGGGCCACATGCTCCCTTCTCTGTGCCCAGGACCATCCCAGCGCATTGCCAGTGCCACAGAAGACCGTGGAGGAGCAGCCCCATGCTCAGGCCCACCACTCACTCACATTAACAACCCTGTTTGTCACATGGAACTTGCAGATGACAGACGGTGAGGAAAGGCAGCAGGAAGAAGCCTTTCCCCACTTCCTGTGCTGCTCTAATCACAGCTGACAATTAGACTCAATTGGAAGGAGAAACGCACCGCAATTAACACTTGAATCTTGACCCTCAACAACCTGCTATCTGCGCGTGCCTCATTCCATCCTTTACAGGGAACTGGTTAAAAAATGCGGCAGAGAGACTTCTACCAGCAGTATTTCAAGTTGTTTATCAGCAGAGCTGCAAGCGTTAAGCATACTCCACCCCACCATGCAATATGCTAATTTATTTGTGTTGTTATCTGCTCTAAAATTAAGAAAGGCCATATTTCACTTTAAGTGTCAGCCACCTACTAACACTAATCACGACCATAAATCATAGAAAGAAAAAGACATCTGTGTGAGACACTTGGCCCCGCCCCGTGCTCTCCATCCGACACACTTCCTTCTCCAGCGGCACCCACCTCCCTCTCCCTTGGCAGGCTGGGCACGGCTCCAAAGTCGATTTGTTCACACAGCAATCTCACAGTCGAGCTCGTGAATGGCCTCAAGACCAGGTGCGACTCCAAAGCCAGGCAGTTAAACCTGTGAAGCAGGCCCGTGAAGCAGTCCATCTTGGTGCCCAGAGCTTACAGCCAGAATTGCTCAGCTTTGACGGTGGTATCCCCCCTTTCCATGAAAACAAAGGCAGCATTTCCAAAATGCTCAAACTGCTCCCTTGGCTGACCACCCAGAGACCAGCTGTGAAGGTGGGAACACCCCTTATGCATCTATCCACAGATTTCCCTCCAGCTTCAGAACGCACACGCACGCTGACAGATACACACAGGCAGACACATCACACGCACTCACAATACACTCACAGATGTGCATACCAAATCTTTTTAGTCCTAATTCTGCTTCCCCTTTATTTTCTCAGAATACTGCGCAAGATTGCGTCACCACCTTGATGCCTCTTTTTCTTTGCCTATTCAAACAGAAAAAGATCCAGCAATTCTGCAGAGCCAGGCCAGCTCTGCCCCCCATCATTCCTGAGACATTTAGAAAGGGTTTTGTATTTTGTGGTGGAAAGAGCCCACACGAGCAGGATTCCCACGCCCTGGCCGGTTAACTGCCGACCCCCAGCTGCACGGATCCCCACTGCAGCCCTTCCACTCGGAGGGTGTCCCCTCCAGACTGGGATGCTGCTGTAGAGGGGAGAGTGGGCTGAAAATCGAAGGCCCCAGCCCAGCAATCCGCATCACCAGTATTCCGCCCCCCCACAGGCAAGCTGACTACCCTCCAGGGTCTGCTCTTTCCCAAGCTCCCTCCCTCCCACAGGTGTTTGCAGAGGCACTGAGATGGATGCCAGTGCACACTAGCAGAATAGGAGAGGTTCTGTGACCGAATGTAAGAAAAAGATAAAAGTAAAATGAATTCTCTCACCAAACAATAAAACAGGTTGTCTCTCAGATGGACCATATGAACAGGAGCAGTGACTGTATCTTGTACAAAGCCACTGGAACATGCTTAGAACCCAAGTATTCTCAGGAAATCTTCTTAACACTGAGAGCTGATGGGGAGCCTGGGTGGCTCAGTTGGTTAAGCGTCCAACTTTGGCTCAGGTCATGATCTCACAGTTTGTGAGTTCGAGCCCCACATCAGGCTCTGTGCTGACAGCTCAGAGCCTGGAGCCTGCTTCAGATCCTGTGTCTCCTTCTCTCTCTACCCCTCCCTGCTCGCACTCTGTCTCTCTCTCTCTCTCTCTCTCTCTCTCTCAAAAATAAATAAACATTAAAAAAAATTTTTTTAAAAACTGAGAGCTGATAATGCTACTAAGCCAAGAAAGATTTAGTATGACAGCCAAATAAAATGATGACAAACTCCAGCTGGCATTCGAATTCTACTCAAATGCACGTTAATAACTAGTATAACAAGTACATTATCTCTTCGCAAAGGCAATCTTTCACAAATAACGAAGTCTTCTCATACATAGTTCTCTTACTTGATCACTCCCCCTTCTCACTGAGCACTCCCAAAGCAAACAACAATACAATGTAATGACTCTCCCAGTTGCCTACTGCAATGCCTACTCCCATTTTGCAAAAAAAGGAAACCTGGACTCGAGAAGGTTAAGAATATGCCCACAGTCTGACTCAAAGCCTGGTCTGTCTCCCCCACACACACGTGCTTTCTCCACTACTGCAAGCTGTTCCAAGTAAGAGGGGTGGGTTTGTGTCCACACAAGGGTTCACCAGGGCAGACACAGGCACATCACACCACTGGGACCTTACTTGGTGGAGCCCTCTGTCCAGATCCCAGCCCGCAACTCTCATTCCTTCTCCTACCTCCACCTGCAACCTTTGCTCTTCTGTGGGCCTGGAACACACCCAAGGAAAGAAAAAGGCAAATCTTTGCCAGTATCTGGCCAGTGACCGCACACACGTGCACCCTTGGCGGGAAGGAGAGCCCCTGCTCCTGCTCACTGCTTCTCCTTTTACCATATAGCTCCTCCTAAGGCAGTACCACTGGGCTCCTGCTTGCCCGTGGCTCTGCTCCTGGCCTCCACACCCTGTCTCAGCTCCCTGGAGCTTTGCAGAGCAGCTCCCACCCCAGCAGGAAGCGATGGGAGGCCTCACAGAGCAGGCAGATGGTGACACCTGGACTCAGGTGCCTTCAGCCACATGCAGAAACGAAGGGTATGGGCAAAGCGCGTCTGTCCCAGGGCCCATCCTGCCAACAATTACCAGGAGCACCACCCCAGAGGTAGTCAACCTGAGGCGTGTCTCAGAGCAGACACTGAAGTAGATGAACAGTGGCAGACAGGTCCAGGCACAGGGCACACCCCCTGGCTGCACCTCAGGGGTTCCCAGGAGTGGACAGACATCATTTATTTTGTTGGTTTTTGATTTGGGTCTTGATTTGGTGTATACATTGTTTGTTCTCCACTAACCCAGACCATTTTCTCTGGGAGCTGATTCTTGGCTCTCAGACATCTAAATAGCAATAATCTAAAAGCTGCAAGACGGTGCGTGTGTGTGGCGATTTGTACGGGAAGGCTCATGTTTAAGCCAAGGTGAGCCATTGGAACCAGGCAATGAACAGATCTGACTATCTCAGTGCAGCAGGAAAGCCTTCCCAGCTGCAGCACCAGAAGGATATTGGGTGACCCTTTGTGGCAGGTTCTGGGCTGCAGTCTCCACCACAGCAGATGCCAGGTGAGGGAGGACAGCTCTCGGTTCACAGTGGTCCCCAGTAAAACCTCAGACCTGGAGGTGGGCACAAACACCCTTTTTCAGCTCCATTTCACTCCCCACAGGTGGACTTTCACAGTTTCTATTCTTCCCGTTCCTGTTCGTCCTCTGCCAGGAGTCCCCAGCTCCCCCAAGAGTCCCTGGAGCACAGCACTCAGTAAATTGGGTGATTTAATGCATGAAGAATCACTTCGGGGCGTGCAGGGCTGAGAAACCGAATAAGAACTCTCCACTGCCCCAGCTCCCAAATGTGAGGGGAGTCCACACCTCAGCAACATTCTCTTGGTTCAAATACTCCTCGTACTGGAAAAGTGGCATGAAAACACAGTGAACGGCTACAGGTATTTGGTAATCAATATATTCACCCTCATTAAGTGAAGGCCGAGCGCCCCGAGAGCATGCAGGGAGGCACTGTGCCCTGTCCTGGACCAGGAGCCTGGCGGGCCTGGCCCACTCGCTAGGCAGCAGGAGGTGTCCTCCCACGAGCAGACAGAGGTCCAGGGGAGTGGCAGCTGGGTGCACACATACGGTGGCAGTTCTCTCTCCTCCACCGTGACCTCCGGAATCTCCAGGTCAGCAGGGCAGCCCTTCCAAAAGCAACAGGAGCAGGTGCTGGGCTGGTCTCTGCTGAGGCAGAGGGAGCACAGGCTCCGGTGAGCTGCAGGTGGAGGCTGAGGGCAGCCTCACCCCTGCCCCTGACAGCTGCAGGGGAGAAAGGAAGTTCTGAATAAGGTGTCAAACCAATTTCACAGAAGCCTATAAAGCCCAGGTGATGTGAGCTGGCACCTGACAGTGTGAAACGGAGTATCAGCCGGTGCCAGGCAAAGTCTGAGATAAAGGTCACCTGGACACCGGGACCCAGGGTCTAAGCCGTCACCTGCTGTCTCTACCAAGCATGTGTCTTCTTTGAAACCCACCAGCCACTGACTGCACTCACTCACTCACTGTAGTCACTGAGCAGTTATTCGTCAGAGGCCCCTATTTTACGGCCGGCCGGCAGCAGGTAAACCATCAGTAGAAACAGCCTTCTTTAGGTTTCCCACTCACACCCCGGTCGGCATAGCAACAGCCTGAGTCATGTAAATGCCAAGAAGCAGTCTCAGGAAAGACACTCAAGTCCCCACAGCTGCCTCTGGGAAGGTGTTTCATACTTCAGTACCACCTTTTTGCAAGAAACATACACAGACTTCATAACTTCAAAAATATAAGGCAGGGACTAAGTCAGTGGAGCATTCAACTGTTCATCTCTGGGTCACGAGTTCGAGCCTCATGTTAGGGGTAGAATTTAAATATACATTTATAATAGCAAAGTTAAATAATATAAACCTTACTTTCCTTTCCCGGCTAACTTGCACTAGAAGCCTCACCAGACACCCACACTGACCGCTGTGCCCAATGTGCTGCAGAGCTCACTGCCCGCATCCCCCACAGAACCCCACGTGCTCTGTTTTTTGTTCCTGACTTTGTGTACCTGTCCTGGCTTGTCCAGGCTTTTAGAAAAGAGCAACTGTGCCTTGAGCCCCATGAGCCCCCAGTCACTGTGTCTAGTGGAGCCCTTCAATAATCTTATCAATTTCATTTCAGTGCCAGAATTTATCAAAACAGTGATTCTCACCAAAGCCATTTTATCAGTCTCTCCCAGGTAGAAAACAGTAAGGACTGTGAAAACATGAGGTTCTGGGGAATTACACTAAATTATACTCTTTTAGAAACGACATTAGCAAAGAAAAGTTAAGATTTGAAGAAATATTCTTTTTAAAAGTCATCCTCATTTTTAACATCCATCCAGAGTGAGGAAGTATTGGCCTGGCTCTACCCCATGGTGGACGCACAGCCTTGGCAAAGCCTCTCTGGCTCAGTTGTCTCAGCTGCGAATGCGGGGGGGGGGGGGGGGGGGGGGGGTGGGGGTGGGGGGCGGCGGGGAGTTCCCTGCACTCAGCAGGTGTGAAGATAAAGTGCCCATAGTGCCTGGCACAGGGTCCTGCTGTCACTGCTCCCAACATCGCCATGCCATGGGCACAGACCCACATAACCACAAATTCCGTACTCTCACGGTAGTTTTCCTGAACATTCCTATCACATCAAAAGCAAAAATGCATTTAATCAGATGGAGTATCCAAGCATGGATAGAAAACCTTTTCCACATTAAGAACTGCTTCTTTTAGAATAGACCCTGAACAACAAGCAAGAGAATAAAAAGCCTCAGACCAGAGGCTGGGATGCCGTGCACTTCTAGGAGCTGTGCACTTCTGGGAGCAGGAAGCAGCCCTGAAACCAGCGCTCAGACACCCCTCATCTCAGCAACCCGCACTGAAGTCACAATATCTTGTCTCCTTCCCCCAAGATCCCAGATTAAAGCTGTGGTCCTGATTCCAAAGACAAAAGAGAAAGAGAGAGGAGGGGGAGAGGAAGGGAAGGTGGGGAGGAGGAGGGAGAGGGAATGAGAAGGGAACAGGAAGGCGGCACTGTGATGTCCCTCCCAAAGCATCTAGAGGTTTGGGGCTTTCAGGGTAGGAGGGCTTCTACCCATCATGTTCATCCCAGTGCTGTCTGGGTGCAGAAACCACAATCCAGGACGCTGGTGATCCCACTGAGAGGAAGAAGACAGTCTCCAGAGCCAAAGAGCACACGGGGGTCTGAGACCAAAGCCATTCACAACTGGTGTGTATTACTATGGCCTTACAGTCAACTGCCCAGGAGCAACTGAGAGCTGAAATCTGTTCTACTGTAGGCTTCACAGGCACTGCCTGCTGCAAACCTTCAGGGTAACTTCTCTCACCTCATTCTGTGTGACAGGGTAGCTGCAGGCTCAGTGCCCCTCCACATCCATGCTTCCTCCCCAGCGGGGCACACAGCGAGAAACCCACACAAACACAGGCAAGCTGGTGCCTGTCAGTGAGGCGGGCTCCGGGGACCAACACAAATCACCAGGTCATGACAACTGGTCCTCCCTAGTCCAGCTCCCCACAACTTTGCTTGGTTAACTCTGTCCCTGAAGGTGACATCTACATTCATCAGGGGCTGAAAAGGCCACGGTCTGCCACACATCTTTTGTTTCTGCAAACAAAGTTCTTGTCTGAGGCAGGGGCCACTATCTTGAGGCAGTTCCTGCTGGCCCACCTATCCACAAAATCAGCTTCTCCGAGAGGTTGGTTAAGCATCCAACTCTCGGTTTCAGCTCAGGTCATGATCTCACGGTTCGTGAGTTTGAGCCCTGTATTGGGCTCTGTGTTGCCAGCGTAAAGCCTGCTTGGGATTCTCTCTCTCCCTCTCTCTCCTCCTCCCCTACTCACATGCTCTCTCAAAGTAAATAAGTAAACTTTAAAGACAAAAATCAGCGTCTCGCACACAGAGAACTCCATACCTGTTCTGGAAGGGGGCTCATGAGCCAGGACCTGCCAACCATCAAGTCCTATGACATTTTTCAAAAATAAAGAAAAACTAAATTCTTATCTCGAGTAACTCCCTTGATTTCAAGTTCTTCATTGCATATACTTAAGAATAAGAATAAATTGTTCCAAATTCAAGATATCTACCAGAATTCTGTGTTTTATTTTTAAGGTGCAGGAGTTAATTGTTGGGAAATGTGTTGTGAACACCGTACATCTTGCTGTACTACTTTGATGGGCTTCAACTCTATGGGTTCTGAGTGCTTTTTTGACTGGTTCTTTGTTTTTTGTCCTCTACTTCCTGAGATGGAATAATATCTTCAAAACAAGCATTATTTTCTTGAATTGTTCTTTGGGATTAAGAAAGCATTTCTAAGCTTGTTTCCATAGATACAAAGCTAAAGGAAAGCTTTGGGAAAATATCTAATGAGGAGCCTTGAATGTCAAATACTGAGAGTGCAAATAGCCACTTTGTAAGGAGACAGATATGGGGAAGCAAACTCAGAGAACCCATGGGGACAGTCAGGAACACGCCCCAGATCAAGCAGCATTGAAGGCCAGGATAAAGTGAACTACGTGAAAACTAGGATTGCTGAGAGGTGGCATACATGGGTGACACAGCGAAACTTTCCATTATATGTGAGATGCGTGGCTTGAAGAGGAAACAAGATTGTTGGCAGTGCTGGATTGACTTATCTGGTTTCCAGGCCATTCTTGATGCACAGACCACTATGATAGTTGTATAATCTCAGGACCCTCCTTAGTAGACTTAAATCATTTTGTCATCATCACATGATAGATCATGGTATTTACCATATTTCAGGGTAGATATAAGTCAACTGGGGGTCCTGATAAAATATACATTTGATCCCCTAGACCTGCCATGGAGCCCAGAGTTATGCATTTCCAATAAGAAGTAAGGGTACAGCTTGTAGAAATAATTTTAATTAAAAAACTTACATCAAGGCAGCCAGCAGGAGGTGGAAAAAGCAGTAGGAAGAGGATTAATGATGGCCAACAACAGCTGTGGGAAATGGCAACAACCCCTCACTTTCCAGCATGGTCCCTGAGGGTCGGCCCAGCCTTGATGGAGAGGAGATGCCCAAGAAGCACCCAGGCTGAGGCAGTGGCAGTGGCAGGGACTCAGTGAGGAGGAGGACACGGGGGAGCAGGGACACGGGTAGAAAGGGAAGACGGTGGCATCACTGCCCCAGCCGCCTAGTGCCACTGTCCACGCTGGTGGACTGGTTCCCGCACCTCCTGGTGGCAGAATCAAGGCCAGCCCCGGCTCCTGGCCCCACCTTGGACTCCGAGACAACACCCCCTGCCGCCCCCTCCCCGTCACAGGTACACACTCACTGAGCTCCTGGGCCAGGCCTGCCTGCCCTCTGGGCTACTTGAACAAACAAATCAAAGCACACCTGGTGGAGGGTCCAAAACATCACTACCAGTAGGGAGATAAAGCAACCAAAGTCCCAACAACAGAGAGCAAGTAACACGTGCCAAAAAACACCTCCTGAAGGCCCTGGACAGTGTATGACCTTCTTTAATATGGTAGTGCTCACAGGTACAGGGCACATAGCAAGGTTTTAAAACATGTAAGGGACAGAAAACTAGCCAAAATGACGAAACAGAAGAATTCTCCTCAAAAGAAATCCCAGGAAGAAATGACAGCTAAAGAACTGATCAAAACAGATATAAACAATATAACAAGAATTTAGAGTAATAGTCATAAGATTAATAGCTCGGCTTGAAAAAAGCATAGAAGACAGCAGAGAATCTATTGCTGCAGAGATCAAGGAACTAAAAATTAGTCATGATGAATTTAAAAATGCTGTAAATGAGGTGCAAAATAAACTAGAGGTGGTGACAGCCAGAATTGAAGAGGGAGAGAGGAGATAGGTGAGATAGAAGATAAAATTATGGGAAAAGATGAAGCTGAGAAAAAGAGAGATAAAAAAAAAATCCTAGACCACGAGGAGATAGAGAACTAAGTGATTCAATGAAACGGAATAATATCCATATCATAGAAATTCCAGAAGAAGAAGAGAGAGAGAAAGGGGCAGAAGGTGTACTTGAATAAATCATATCTGAGAACTTCCCCAATCTGGGGAAGGAAACCAACACTGAAATCCAGGAAGCACAGAGAACTCCCTTCAAACATAACAGGAATCGATCTTCTGCATGACATATTATAGTGAAACTGGCAAAATATAAAGATAAAGAGAGAATTCTGAAAGCAGGTAGGGACAAACGGGCCTTAACCTACAAGGGTAAACACATAAGGGTAGTAGCAGGCCTATCTCCTGAAACTTGGCAGGCCAGAAGGGAGT
The DNA here is from genome assembly GCF_046562875.1 of Panthera onca. Taxonomy (NCBI): domain Eukaryota; kingdom Metazoa; phylum Chordata; class Mammalia; order Carnivora; family Felidae; genus Panthera; species Panthera onca. Next base: position 168,683,546 of record NC_138340.1, read on the forward strand.
GGCAGGAAATATTCAATGTTATGAATAGGAAAAATATGCAGCCAAGAATCCTTTATCTAGCAAGCCTGTCATTCAGAATAGAAAGAGAGATAAAGGTTTTCCCAGACAAACAAAAACTGAAGGAGTTCATCACCACTAAACCAGCCCTACCAGCAATCCTAAGGGGCCTCTGTGAGTGTTGCAAAGACCACAAAGGACCAGAGACATAGCTACAAGCATGAAACCTAAAATAACACAATGACTCTGAATCCATATATTTCAATAATAACACTGAATGTAAATGGACTAAATGCTCCAACCAAACGACATAGGGTATCAGAATGGAATAAACAAGACCTATCTATTTTCTGTCTACAAGACCCATTTTAGACCTGAGGACACTTTCAGATTGAAAGTGAGGGGATGGAGAACCATCTATCATGCTACTGGAAGTCCAAAGAAAGCTGTAGTAGCCATACTTGTACCAGACAAACTAGATTTTAAACTAAAGGCTGTAACAAGAGATAAAGAAGGGCATTATATCATAATTATGGGGTCTGTTCATCAAGAAGAGCTAACAATTATAAATGTTTATGCACCAAATTTGAGAGCACCCAAAGGTATAAAACAATCATAAACATAAGCAATATTATTGGTAAGAATGTGGTAATTGCAGGGGACTTTAATATTCCACTTACAACAATGGACAGATCATCTAGGCAGAAAATCAGTAAAGAAACAATGTCCCTGAATGAAACACTGGACCAGATGGACGTGACATATATTCAGAGCTTTTTATCCTAAAGCAGCAGAATACACATTCTTCTTGAGTGCACGTGCAACATTCTCCAAGACAGACCACATACTGGGTCACAAAACAGCCCTCAATAAATATAAAAGAAGTGAGATCATACCATGCACATTTTCAGATCACAATGCTGTGAAACTTAAAATCAACCACAGCAAAAAGTTTGGAAAACCTCCAAATGCATGGACATTAAAGAACATCCTACTAAAGAATGAATGGATCAACCAGATAATTAGAGAAGAAATTTAAAAATATATGAAAACAAATGAAAATGAAAACATGACAGTCCAAACCCTTTGGGATGCAGCAAAGGCAGTCCTAAAAGGAAAATACATTGCAATCCAGGCCTATCTCAAGAAACAAGAAGTATCCCAACTACAAATCTAACAGCACGCTTAAAGGAACTAGAAGCAGAATAGCAAAGAAACACCAAGGCCAGCAGAAGAAGAGAAATAATAGGGATCAAAGCAGATATAAACAGTATAGAATTCAAAACAAACAAACAAAACAAAACAGTAGAGCAGATCAATGAAACTAAGACCTGGTTTTTTGAAAAAATAAATAAAATTGATAAACCCCTAACCAGACTTCTCAAAAAGAAAAGAGACAGGACCCAAATAGATAAAATCACAAATGAAAATGGACTTATCACAACTAATCCCTCAGAAATACAAACAATTATCAGAGAATACTATGAAAAATTATATGCCAACAAACTAGACAACCTGGAAGAAATGGACAAATTCCTAAACACCCACACACTACCAAAACTCATACGGGAAGAAACAGAAAATTTCAACAGACCCACAACTAGTGAAGAAATTGTATCAGTTACAAAAATCTCCCAACAAATAAGAGTCCTGGGCCAGATGACTTCCCAGAGGAATTCGACTAGACATTTAAAGCAGAGTTAATACCTATCCTTCTCAAGCTGTTCCAAAAAGTAGAAAAGGAAGGAAAGCTTCTGGACTCATTCTATGAAGCCAGCATTACCCTGATCCACAAACCAGACAGAGACCCCACAAAAAAGGAGAATTACAGGCCAATATCCCTGATGAACATGGATGCAAAAATTCTCAACAAGATACTAGCATATCGAATTCAACAGCATATAAAAAGAATTATTCACCATGATCAAGTGGGATTCATTCCTGGGCTGCAGGGCTGGTTCAATATTCACAAATCAATCAATGTGATATACCACATTAATAAAAGAAAGGATAAGAACCATATGATATGATCCCGTCAATAGATGCAGAAAAAGCATTTGACAAAATACAGCATCCTTTCTTAATAAAAACCCTCAAGAAAGTTGAGATAGAAGGAACATATCTAAACATCATAAAAGCCATATATGAAAAGACCACAGCTAATATCATCCTCAATGGGGAAAAACTAAGAGCTTTCCCCCTGAGATCAGGAACACGACAGGAATGTCCACTCTCACCACTGTTGTGTAACATAGTGTTGGAAGTCCTAGCATCAGCAATCAGACAACAAAGTGAAATAAAAGGCATCAAAATTGGCAAAGAAGAGGGGTGCCTGGGTGGCTCAGTCGGTTAAGCGGCTGACTTGGGCTCAGGTCATGATCTCCCAGTCCATGGGTTCAAGCCCCACGTCAGGCTCTGTGCTGACAGCACAGAGCCTGGAGCCTGTTTCAGATCCTGTGTCTCCCTCTCTCTGACCCTCCCCTGTTCATGCTCTGTCTCTCCCTGTCTCAAAAATAAATAAAACATTAACAAAATTAAAAAAAAAAAATTGGCAAAGAAGAAGTCAAACTTTGACTTTTCAGATGACATGGTACTCTACAGGGAAAACCCAAAAGACTCCACCAACAGGCTGCTAGAACTGATACATGAATTCAGCAAAGTCTCAGGGTACAAAATCAATGTACAGAAATTGGTTGCATTTCTATACACCAATGATGAAGCAACAAAAAGAGAAATTGATCCCAAGAAACTAATCCCATTTACAATTGCACCAAGAACCATAAAATGCCTAGGAATAGACCTAACCAAAGATGTAAAAGATCTGTATGCTGAAAACTATAGAAAACTTATGAAGTAAATGGAAAAAGACACAAAGAAATGGAAAAACATTCCATGCTCATGGATTGGAAAAATAAATATTGTTAAAATGTCAACACTGCCCAAAGCAATCTACACAATCAAATTGCACTGGCATTCTTCTCAAAGCTAGAACAAACAATCCTAAAATTTGTATGGAACCACAGAAGACCCCAAATAGCCAAAGTAATATTGACAAAGAAAACCAAAGCAGGAGGCATCACAATCCCAGACTTTAGCCTCTACTACAAAGCTGTAATCATCAAGACAGTATGGTTTTGGCACAAAACAAGACACATAGGCCAATGGAATAGAATAGAGAACCCAGACTTGGACCCACAAATGTATCACCAACTAATCTTTGACAAAGCAGGAAAGAGTATCCAATGGAAAAAAGACAGTCTCTTCAGCAAATGGTGCTAAGAGAACTGGACAGCAACATGCAGAAGAATGAAATTAGACCATTTTCTTATACCATACACAAAAATAAACTCAAAATGGATCAAAGACCTAAATGTGACACAGGAAGCCATCAAAACCCTGGAGGAGAAAGTAAGCAACAACCTCTTTGACCTCATCCGCAGCACTTTCTTGCTCAACACATCTCCAAAGGCAAGGGAAATAAAAGCAAAAATGAACTATTGGGACTTCATCAAGATAAAAAGCTTCTGCACTGCAAAGGAAACAATCAACAAAACTAAAAGGCAACCAACAGAATGGGAGAAGATATTTGCAGATGATGTATCAGATAAAGGGTTAGCATCCAAAATCTATAAAGAACTTACCAAAATCAACACACAAAAAGCAAATAATTCGGTGAATAAATGGGCAGAAGACATGAATAGACACTTTTCCAAAGAAGACAACCATATGACCAACCAACACATGAAAAAATGCTCAACATCACTCATCATCAAGGAAATACAAATCAAAAACACATTGAGATACCACCTCACTCCGGTCAGAGTGGCTAAAATGAACAACTCAAGAAACAACAGATGTTGGCAAGGATGTGGAGAAAAAGGATCTCTTTAGCACTGTTGGTGGGAATGCAAACTGGTGCAGCCGCTCTGGAAAACAGTGTGGAGGTTCCTCAAAAAATTAAAAATAGAACTATACTATGACCCAGCAGTAGCACTACTGGAAATTTATCCAAAGGATACAGGAGTGCTGATTCATAAGGGCACATGTACCCCTACGGTTATAGCAGCACTTTCAACAATAGCCAAATTATGGAAAGAGCCCAAATGTCCATCAACTGATGAATGGATAAAGAAGATGTGATTTATATATACAATGGAATACTACTTGGCAATGAGAAAGAATGAAATCATGCCATTTGTAGCAACGTGGATGGAACTGGAAGGTATTATGCTGAGTGAAATAAGTCAGTCAGAGAAGGACAGATATCATATGTTTTCACTCATATGTAGATCTTAATAAACTTAACAGAAGACCATGGAGGAAGGGAAGGGGGAAAAATAGCTACAAACAGAGAGGGAGGGAGGCAAACCACAAAAGACTCTTAAATACAGAGAACAAACTGAGGGTTAATGAGGGGGGTGGGGGAGAGGGGAAAGTGGGTGATGGGCATTGAGGAGGGCACTTGTTGGGATGAGCACTGGGAGTTGTATGTAAGCCAATTTGACAATAAATTATATTCATAAAAAATAAAATAAAAAACTGAGTGTCTTGTAGGCAGCATATAGATGAGTCTCGCTTTTATACCCATTCTGTCACCCTATGTCTTTTGATTGGAATATTTAGTCCATTTACATTCAAAATAATTACTGATAAGTATATACTTTTTGACATTTTGTTACTTGTTTTATGCTTGTTTTTGCAGTTCTTCTCTGTCCATTTCTGCTCTTGCTGTCTTCCTTCACAGTTTGCTCTCTTAAGTAATATACTTGGATTCCTTTCTCTTTACTTTTTACATTATCTGTTTATCAGTTTTTGATTTGTAGTTACCATTAGGTTTATATATAACATTTATATACCAGCCTATATTAAGTTGATGGTTGCTTAAGTATGAGCTCATTCTTTGCTCCTCCACACACCACATTTTAGGTATATAGTCATACTTTACATCCTTTTATTTTGTGAGTGCCTTGACTAATTTTTATAAATAAACTTAATTTTACTGCTTTCACGCTTCCTACTTTTCTTATTCCACTTAAGGACTTCCCTTTCCACTCAGAGTCCCCTTTAACATTTCCTGTAGGGCTGATTTAGTGGTTATGAACTCCTTTCACTTTTGTTTGTCTGAAAAAGTCTTTATATCTCCTTCTTTTCTGAATGACAGCCTTGCTAGATAAGAGTATTCTTGGTTGCAGGGTTTTTCCTTTCAGCACTTTAAATATATCATGCCACTACCTTCTGGCCTCCAAAATTTCTGCTGCAAAAATCAGCTGCTAGCCTTACGGGGTTTCCCTTGTATGTAACTGTTTTCTCCTGCTGCTTTTAAACTTCTCTTTTTATTACTATTTGCCATCTTAATTGGTATGGGCCCTGGTGTGGACCTCCTTGGGTTGATTTGGCGGGGGCGGGGGGGGGGGGGGGGGCTCTCTGTGCCTCCTGGACCTGGATGTCTATTTCCTTTCCCAGATTAGGGAAGTTTTCAGCTATTATTTCTTCAAATACACTTTCTGCCCCTTTTCTCTCACTTCTCCTTCTGGGACCCCCATAATGCAAATGTGATTTTGCTTAATGGTGTTGCTGAGTTCCCTTATTTTTTTAAGATTTTATTTTTAAGTAATCTCTACACCCAACATGGGGCTTGAACTCACAACCCTGAGATCAAGAGTTGAATACTCTACTAACTGAGCCAGCAAAGCCACCCCTATTTTCATCTTTTATTACTCATTTTTCTTTTTGGCTTGATTGCTTTCCATTACTTTGTCCTCCAGGTCACTGATCGATGCTTCTGCTTCCTCTATCCTGCTATTTATCCTATCTAGTGTATTTTTAATTTTACTTATTGTGCTCTTCATCTCTGATTGGTTCTTTTTTTATATTTTGTCTTTGTGGAGGGTCTCACTGATGTCCTCCACTCTTTTCTCAAGTCCAGTGAGTACCTTTATGACCATTACTTTAAATTCTCTATCAGGCATATTATATATCTTTGTTTCATTTAGCTCTTTTGTTGTGATTTTGTCCTGTTCTTTCATTTGGGACATATTCCTCTGTCTCCTCATTTTGTCTAATTCCCTGTGTCTGCTTCTGTATGTTAGGAAAGTCAGCTATGTCTTCTTCTCTGGAAAGTAGTGGCCTAAAGAAAAAGACCAGTGGTGCCCTGTAGTGCAATGTCCCCTATTCACCAGAACCTAGCACTTCAGAAGTGTCTCCTATGTGTGTTTTGTGTGCCCTACTCTTGTGGTTGAGACATGTTTGCCTACAGTCCAGTCACCTAAAATGGTTCTTTTGCCTGTTGTGGACAGGGTTTGGTCCCTGGGCCAGTCTGGGTTCCCCATCAGCTTGAGTTGCATCAGACCAGGCATTTGCCAGAGATGTAGTAGCAACTAACTGAAGGATGCTTTCCCTTTGTTGTTCTCTGAGAAGTTTACTTGGTGAGCAGGGCCTGCAGTCAGACTAGCTATGTGCCCCCAGCCCACTGCTGGGGCTGTAGTTGAATTGGTGTGTCTTCAAGGGCAGGGACTCAGTTTCCTCTAGCTCTCCTGGCTCTCCCAGAGCTGAGCTGGCTGATTTTTAAATTCCAGGTGTTAAGCCCCATTGGTTGTTCAGCCTCCCTGGTTTTCAAAGCCAAATGTTATGGAGATTTGTTCTTCCCATGTGGGTCCCCCATGACTGGGATGCCTGGCATGCCTGGTGTCAAATCAGTTCCTCTCCCTTCCCACACCCATGGTGTCCCTCCCTCCCACAGTCAGTCCCACAGGTCCCTTTGGCTCCCAACCTCATCTCCATCCTTCCTACCCTCCTCAGTGTGGTCTCTTCTCAACATTTAGCTGTGGACAGTCTGTTCTGCCAGTCTTCACGTCATTTTCTGGGTTGTTTACACTGATGTGGGTATCATCTAGTTGCATCCGGGGCACAAGGTGAACCTAGGGTCCTCCAACTCTGTCATCTCCAGAAGTCCCACATAAGAATTTTATCAGAGGATGAGCTTGATTGGTTTTAGGAAAAGTCTGAAGTGAATCTGAACATAATTTTTTTGTCCTGTTTAACTTGTTACATTTCAACATCAGTGTGTTTGTACATCCCACTATACTCTGTAGATAAAATGACAGAACCAAGAAAAAGGATTTAAAACCATATCGGAGTAAAACTCACCTCAGGAATTATCAACCTCCAACTGGCAATAATGTCCTATAGGACACATGCCCTGGTATGTTAATAAGTACCTTTCAGAAAAGGTTGGGAGTCAGACACATTTGAAAAATGTCAGCTGAAATTTAACAGGATTCTCCTCTGCAAGACTTCTCAGGACCTTCAAAGCTGCAAAAGGTCATGCTTTCTTCTTAAGAAGGGTACCACAGCTGATGTTTGCCAAACTACTTGAAATGCAATCCTTCATCACATGTTACCTCAGTGGAATAGAGGAAACTAAACCAGAGAATTACAGTAAAGATGTAGAAGTCATCCTGCCTAAGAAGCTCTCAGTCTTGAGGACCAGAGGACTTGTTAAAACATGGATTGCCGGTCCCATTCTCAGTTTCTGGCTTAGTAGATGTGGGGTAGGCCCTGAGAGTCTTCAATTCTAACAAGTTCCTGGTAATGCCGACGCTCCAGGACCCCATTCCTAACACAGCTGGTCAGGTAGAAAGTTTCTCAAACGTGTCCAGTAGGAACCAGTGTGGTGAGAAGCTCCGGTCCAATTGCATTTGGAACATTCTGTGCCCCGATGTCCCTCTCTAAGAAGTTAAAATGTAGGGGAGCCTGGCTGGCTTAGCTGAAAGAGCAGGCAAACTCCTGATCCTGGGGATGGGAGCCCCCACGTTAGGCACAGAGATTACTTAAAATAAATACTTTTTTTTTAATAAATGAAATTCATATGTGTATTAGGTGCTAAAGATACTGGGAGTTCTTCCTGTAATGAGAATTTTATCATTTGTTTAGTCTAGTATTTTCTATTTTCATTATTTTGACATCTTTTAACCATGACATCTTTGTGCATGCACACATAAACAAGTAACAACCCACTTTCTGAGACCACACAGGGAATATGATCACTATTTCCTCATGAAAATAATTCTTTCCTCTATAATCTCATGCAGGTTAATTAATTTTATTCTCAAATCCTTTTCTGTCCTCTGTTGAGGCCAAGCAAACAATGCACTGCTTAGCGCCTTCTAATATCTCAGAACCGTTCGGTCTTCTAAGTACCAGCAGACAGCAACCACAGCTCAGAAGGCCCAACACTTGGCTTCCTTCACCCAGGACACGATTAATGGACTAATTGTAAGTGTGAGAACAGCCTGCCTTCTGCTGGGTATCCCTGTGGTTAACCCCATACAATCCAAGGGCAAGGTTTTGTTCTTTCAAATCGTCCCACATTCTAGGTCTGGGAGGCAGGAATCCTGGAAGAAAACAAATTTGCTTAAAACTGTTGGGATTTCGCACAAGCACACTAGCTACTCTTGTTTTGTGGGTAAAAGGCACAGCTGTAAGCTGTGAGAAAGTTCCGTGCCTGAAGGAGCTACACCTGTTTCCAATGAGGCATCATCCCTGGGTGAGCCACTCAGCTGTGGGATATACACCAGCCCAGATAGAAATATCACTCATGACTAAGGAGGAAATCCATGTTGGAATAGTTCTGAATATTTTAAGGTTTTATTCTATTAAGTGTAAGCTTATCTCCTAGAAACCTCCATCACAAACCCTTACAATACTTAGCATTATGCAGAGCAAAGCTTCTCCCTCTTGAAATGAGATAACAAACCACCCAGCAAAGTGATAGGTACACAGTATCTCTTAGTGAATGCATGTTCCCTTCCCACCCCCCCCTTCCACAGGACAGCCTTTCCAATGTGTAAGTTTGTTCTTCTTCAACTTAAATATGCCCAATTATTTCACATGATATGATTTCATACCATTTTGCCAATCTAACTTCTCCGCTCTCAACACTGCCTGTCTCATGTGGATCTACCCTAGGATGGGTGCACTCATCAGAATTAAACAGAGGTTCAGGAGTGGTACAGCCACCTGGGTGGACAGACATTCTTTTCCCTTGTTCTGACTCTTTCCTCCTACCATGAGAGCTGGAGTCCATCAAGCTGCCTGGAGGTCAGAGAGAGGACTCAACTCTCGTAGATTGCAGCATAAAAAAATTGGCTTACTCAGGGGCAGGCAAAACACAGCCCTACATTTTTGTAAATAAAATTTACAAATTATTATAAATAATAATTATACAAATAATTATAAAATTATTGAAGCACAGCCCACCCACCTGCTTACATCTTGTTATGGCTGCTTTTGTCCTGCAACAGCTAAGTTGAAGAGTTGTGACAGAGACTAGGGGTCTAAAGAACCCTATTTACAGAAAAAACTTAGCTAGCCCTGGCTTATTAAAAGGAGTAGAGGTTGTTTATAGAATCAAAAGGGGGTGAGAAACTTGGCTTGGAGAAACGGGCAGGAATCAAAGGATCCCATGGGAACATGGCCCACCTCCACTGCAGCACCAGGACACAACCGCCTTCACTGGCTCTGAAGCTGCCAGGCCCACCACTTTCCTCAGAGTCCTTCCTTCTCGCTGCACTGGCTTAGAGCTTGCGTGGAATGTGTGAGTGGCCTTGCCTACAACAAGGTTCTCACAGGAGCAGCCATGCACCCCCAAACCTGGACTCCACCACCTAGAGCACTGAGCCTTTCCAGGACCCCATCACACCATGGCGTTCTGACTTCATGTTAGAACACAAGCTGTTTCCTTTTCAGATCCACAGTGGAACCACCTCCCTCTAGCCTGGATCATCCTGTACCATTTCCACCACCAACCTCCCAACCCCAAGAGCAGGACTCTGTCCTTGTTCCCTCAGACATCACATTCCTACTTGACTCCCAATCCCAGCCTACGTCTTTCTGGATTCCCAGCTGTGCATCCCATGCAAATTAATAAACAGATCCTTCCCATCTGTATCTGAGTCATGGCTACCTCCCTCCAGGGTACTGGAGAGTGATGAAGCTGGCTGAGAGCCGAGGAAAGAGGGAGAAAAGGGAGGCTGGAGAGGCGGGGTCGGTTGCAGGCCAGAGCTTGTGCCCCTTCTCACCAGGTTAGCCTTTTCCAAAATGGAAGCATCCCTTCTTTGCACTCCTCTGAAGAGCAATGAGCTGAGCTCTGTGGTGATGAGAAAACAGAAATGATAGCACCGAACACCAAAAATTCAACGTGAAGTGTTGGAAACAGCTCCTGCTTAGGAATAGAAGGTTCTAGAAATCAGCATGTGGCTGTGGACAAACTACACATTCTCTCTCACCTGCTTATTTAAACTATTATTGGAGATTTTTCATATCATAAAAGCCGAGAAAATGAAGAAAATGCAGAAAATCACAACAAGAAAGTAATACTAGTGACCTCCTCGCCCAGAAATGACACCCCTATTTACAGTCATTTTTCTTTGGATATCTATAAGGATTGGGGGCAACTGGGTAGCTCAGTTGGTTTCGGCACGGGTAATGGTCTTGCAGTTTGTGGGATCAAACCCCACATTGAGCTCTGCGCTGACAGCATGGAGCCTGCTTAGGTTCTCTCTCTCTACCTCTCTCTGCCCCTCCCCTGCTGGCACACACTGTTTCTCTCTCAAAACAAACTTTAAAAAAATCTTTAAAAGTACTGGTATCATCCTGTACATGCAATTTTATAACCTGCACCTTTTACTTCTTTTTTTTAATCAAATTTTTATTGATTTACCCTAGGTCACAACTGAAAATATATGTCCAGTCACCTTGCATGTGTATGTTTCATTAAATATTTTTATCACTGAAAACTAAATTTATTGATTGATTTTTATTTTTTTAATATGAAATTTATTGTCAAATTGGTTTCCATACAATACCCAGTGCTCATCCCAACAGGCCGCACCTTTTACTTCTAATACACTGTAAACAATTCCCTGTCCTTGATATTTCTCACCATGATGAATTTTAATCACCACATAATAATTAATTCTATACTTGCACATAATCTATTTAACCAATTCTCTCATGAAGTAACTTTACATGGTTTCCAATTTTCCTCATTAAAAATAACACCATAACCAGCAATCCGGATTGTTAGTCCTTGGGGATAGCTCGAATTTCTTTCCCCTCGGGATCAATTCCTACAAAAAGAACCTCAGGGGCACCCGGGTGGCTCAGTCGGTGGAGCATGTGACTCTTCATCTTAGGGTTGTAGGTTCAAGCCCCACACTAGGTGTAGAGATTACTTAAAAATAAAATCTAAAAAAAAAAGAACCCCAGATTTTTTAAAGGTGTTATGTGTAAGATTTTAGAAAGATGTTTACAAATTGCCTCTCATCAACATAATAGAAGTGTGCCTTGACCCCTCAGCTTCTCAGTTTGTTAAAAGATTAAATCTCAACCCTCCTAACCTAGGAGAGTTGCTGGGAGAACCCAAGGACATAACAGAGGTTGAAGCATCTTATAAACTAAAGCATGCAGGAAGAGTGTTACTGTCCTGTCACTCAGGGACCTATCCTCCTTCCCCACCTCCTGCATTACTGGGGCATGAATCTGAAATATCAGTAGTCAAAAAAATATATAAATAAAATAAAATAAGCTCACAAGGCACTTCTGGCAGAATGAAGCCCCTAGGACACGTTTTAGGATCTCTAACGTAATTTAACACACATCATGAACCACCAAGATGCATTAAAAGCATTGTGGTTATGTGCTATGCACAATCATCTCTTCTGACCAGTTCCCAAGCTGTTCTTTCTCCAGTGTAACATCTAAGTATACACAGTAGAACACCCTGGGGATGTCCAAGTCACCCAGTTTGCTACAAGGGCAGTCCAAAGTCTCATGAAGTTAAAAAATAATCATCAGGGTGCCTGGGTGGCTCAATCAGTTAAGCATCTGACTCTGGATTTCAGCTCAGGGCATGACCTCGCGGTTCATGAGTTCAAGCCCTACATTGGGCTCTACACTGACAGTGCAGAGCCTGCTTGGGATTCTGTCTCTCTCCCTCTCTGCCCCTCCTCCACTCTTGCATGCTCTCTCTCCCTCAAAATAAGTAAACTTTAAAAGAAAATCATCATCAAAAGAAAAATCCTAAGCTGAAAAACAAAAGCACACTTAATTTGAAAGCATGTACTCCTGAATCTGCCTCTGGCTTACATGATTTCATTTCTGAGCTGCACAGCAAGGTGAGGAAAAGGAAGAGCCAGAGAGTGGAGTGGAAAGGGGAGGAGAAGCTAGAAGTAGGGTGCCCTGCCGCTGGTGACCCTGAAGTCCTCCCTAACCTCCAAGCCTCAATGATTTCACCTGTATATGTGGACAAAATATGGCCAGATGCTGGGTCCTTAGGGATGTCAAGGGCGGTGCTAACACCGGCACACCAGTGGCATCCAATAAACAGCAGCTACAACTATGATACGTGTCCTACGCTGCCTCAGGGACAGACAAATCAAGGACAGGCACATCCCCGCGCTTGAAGACAAGAGAGTGAGCGGGGTATGTAGATGTCTAGGAGGGTTAGAGAAGGGTGAGAGGATTAGGTGACTGACCCAACTCCAACCCCCTTCACAGCACTCGGCGTGTCTAAAAGCAGTACTGTATTTATCTTGTGTTGCTCACCTTCTCTCACCTGAATGGAAGTTCCATGACAGCCTGACATACAAGAGAGGCTCACCAAGTATGTGAGAATAAACAGGAGCTGCCACTAGGATGTCACTAGGATGCACGGTCAGTGAAGAGCCTGATGCAGGGCTCTATCTCGTAAACTGTGAGATCACGGCCTGAGCTAAAATCAAGAGTCAGATGCTCAACCGACTGAGCGCCCCAGGCGCCCCAACGACCCGATTCTTTACCCACCTTCCAGGCACAGCCTCCGAAATCCCTCTCACAGCCTACAGGCCCTACCCCTGGATTCCAGCTTCACTGTGTGACTTGCTTTGGCATCACAGTGAGATGGGGCAGCGGTATTTACTGGTTCTGAGCCTCAAAAGGCCTAGCGTATTTGCACATTCCCCCTCTCTCCTCTGCCGTCACTGTGGTAAGGACATGCCTGCACCAGCCTGTGGGTTCCAGGAGGAAGAGGAGAGGTATGTGGGCAGATACCCCCTGGCAGACCCAGCCTAAAGCAGCTGAAACCCCAAAGAAATAATAAAGGATTAGTGCTTTAAGTTTTGGGGTGCTTTGTTCTGTACTACTCACCAACTGATACAAGGGATTCCCACTCTGATAGGCAGGCATAGCAGAAAACTCTAGTACATCTAGCTGAGGGACACTGGAAAGTGACTTGGAGGAAGTAGGTATGAAAAGGCAGAGAAAAGAGGGTAGATTAGCTCTGGAGGGGGACAGGCATTCCATGGAGACCCCCACATGACAGAGGCCACCCTACAGCGCAAGGATTAGGCACAGACAGGGCTCAGAACTATCCAGGGGACATCCCACAGTGAGCAGAAGCAGGAAGCCAAGCCGCACCAATGTTCACAAGCTATGGAGGAAGGGGTAAGGGCTGTGCACCTACTCACCATCAGAGGAGACCCACCTGGTAGCTGGTATGTAGGGCTGGCCAGAAGGAAGGGAACAGAGAACAAGTGGACCATCTGGGCCAGGAGGAAGGAGGAAGAGGTTGGGGTCAAGGTGATGGTATGGCTCTGACTCGGTAACAGAAGGATGCATGAGGTGGAGGGAAAGAGGAGAGGCAGGAGGAGGAGGAGGCAAGGGCCTGGCTCAGTTCAGTGGAGGGTGAAGGACCAGGACATTCAGGAGATGACACCAAGCATACTGGGGAAGTGTGAGCTCCAGAAGAGATGGGACAGGTATGAATTCTGGAGGTAAAAACTGGTGCTGGGGTGGGGGTGGATGAAGTCTGTAAAGGCAAGAAGGTGAAGGGAAGGAGGGAGCGAGGGGGACAGGAGAGCGAGTAACTATCAGAGAGAGAAGATGACAAGCAGTTCCCACAGCAGGGGGCTGCAAGCAGATGACCACGAGAAGGCCTTTCCTTTCTGTGACCATGTCCAGGGCTGGTTAAATAGCACCTTTGGTAAAAGCCTGCAACAATGTCCCTTTTATGATCTTTGTCAAAGCTGTTGGATCCTGGGGTGCAGGCCCAAGGATTCTTCCTCCAGACAAGGAAATAGGACAGTTATCGACATGCATGTCCTGAAACTCCCCACGTAAACCTGCACACCCCACTGGAGGGTACAAGCACATTGTTGGTAGTCAATTCTATGATTCACTTCAGGCTAATGTAGAACTTAAAGTCCAACCCCAATTTTCCTCTCTATCAACCAGAATTAAATATCCAGGCAGAACCAGAGTTCAGTACAATTGCAGAAAGCAGGACCACACAGTGCATAAGTGTGGAAATCAACCCTCCAAATTTATTTCTAATCTCCACAGCCTCACTTACATCTGCATTATGGGTTCTGCTGACAACACACCATAGGAAAAGGTGAAATGCCAGCACATAGCCAGCAGGCAGGGCTGACTAACGGACAGCATGCAGTGAAGAAATTGGGATGAGCTCCTTCCTTTGTCTGGGGTTGGCATGGTGGCCTGAGGCCCTGGGCGGCCACACGCAGCGGAGACCTGAAGGTGACACACTAGCAGATTTGTCTACAGGTCTGCATAAGAGAAACATGGGTGACGTGCAACTCTGTTTGCTCCATGCCTAGCGGAGTGCTGTGAGCAATGATGTGCACCTTAAATTGTAATCCCATGCAGTAAGCATTTATCCAAGGTCTTTTACAGACAAACACAAGTGAAATACAGTATTCCATTCCCCAGAAGTCCCCAAGGAGAGAGTATTATCATCATGCAAATTAGTAACAACCTCCTAGTAATGTTTCAGGGCCCCTATTTCCCAAAGTTTCGAGAACATTCTAGTAAACTTGCTTTGTTTTGTGTGTGCTAAGGGACATGACCCCAGGTCTGGTTCTCTGGGAGAATACTTGATATATTTTCAATTTTATGACTCTGCATTTTTAGCTTTTCCTTCTTGGGTGTCCTGCAGCCCCAGTGACAAAGAATAACCTAGATGTCTGGGGTGCTCTGAGGAGATTTTATCTCACATACTCAACCCACAACAGGTGTTCAACAGAGTATGTAAATGAGCAAGGTAATAAATTCTCACATTCTTGCCCCACAAAAGCCTCATTTACCCCCAGCCCCCTCCCCCTCCCTCTTTCTGATTCTCACACATTAAGGATAAGGCTGTTTTATCATTTACAAGATTTCATTAAAAACAATTAATTCTTCCCTTCTTTGCCATCCATTTTAACTTGTGCTTGTCACCTGGGTTCTCTTTTCTGCGTTAAAATAGTAAAATGGCTCAGAGACACCAGAAATTCCACCATCCGATGAAAAACACCAGGATACTAGAACACAGGAGAAACTACCGTGGTCTTTAAAACACAAAAAGGAGGAGGAACAGGAGGAGAAAGATAATTACAAACAGGTCAGATGTGAGAACGAAAGAAAATCAGAAAGACTTCGATGACATGGGACAGGATTCTTTTCAGAGACAATTACTTAGTAAGAAAAGTGACAAGCAACGTTACCGTCAGGTCAGCGGAGACTAGGAGAACCAAGACATGTTTGCTGCATCACGAGTCCTCCCACAGTGAGCCCTCCTCTCCCATGTGTGAGACCACGTGTGGTTCACAAAGCCTCTCACCTGAGTAACACAACTGCAACGGAAAGGCAATTTTGAACTTCTTTTTCTCAAGTCGAAAGATCGAAACAGTTGGCCAGCACTTGGGGACGGCAGAAAATGCCAGGTTAATTTTTCTTCTGATATCCGGGACTCGACACCCATTCCTCTTAGGTGCGAATCGCTGCAGACCTTCGTCCGCACCTGCCGTGGCACACTCTCCCTCCTTCCCCTCCACCCAACAAAGAAGCAGCTGAGAGAAGTGACATCGGGACTGGCAACCACATCTCATGAGGGCCACTCTCCGTATTAGACCCCATCCTCATCCTATCCCAGGGCCTACGTGGAACAGTATGGCCTGGTGATCCCATTTAAATGACTAGACAGAGGTCACCTACTGAGATATGAACACACAGAGAACACCAATTTATGAGGACGGAAGGTGAGAGAGAACCCACCAATCACGAAAGTGCCTTGTCCCTCCAGTTCCTCTAAACTGTGCACATCTTGCAGCCACATGAAAGGACACCATCGAAACAGGCCAGGTGCCATTTTCTCTTGGACACAGCTCAATAGACACTCTATGGGCCTCGCGTAAGAAAAGAAAACCTTGCACAGGCAGGTCTGACGCACAGCACTGCGCCGCAGATAACCTGCAAATGGCACCCATGGGCTTCCGGCTCAACCTGAGGTCTCTGCAGGCCCCAGAGGGTCAGTCAGCACAAACACAGTGGGCAGGTTGGGCCCCTGGGCAGAGCAGGGCTGTTATCACAGTGTGTGAAATATGTCATTCTTAAATGAAGAGTGCTAGGTGAAAGAATCAGTCTGAAAACTCTGGAAAAGGCAAAAACAGAGATCAGTGGTTGCTAGGGGTCCAAGCAGAGGGGAGGGAGGCTTGAGTAGGTAAAGCACAAAATTTGTAGGGCAGGGAAACTTCTCAATATGTTGTGGACACTTGACTCTTAAGCGTCTACTGAAACCCAATGAACTTCACAGCACAAAGATGAATCTCAGTGAATGCAAATTTAACAAAACATCAACAGGGAGGCAGGGGACCCCAGGAAGGAATGAAGAGTGTGACAGAAGAGTACAGCTGTGCTGGTAATGCTGGGAAGGACGCTGACCCCAATCACTCAGGAAATGAGGGAAGCCTGTGCTCTAGTGGATAAAGCTGCTCCCCAAGGAGTGCAGACCAATGGTTCCGACCCTGCTGGCTACTCACAGACCCTGAAATCCAACGATTAAGTAAACAGGAGTGGGTGGTGGGAACCAGTGTCCTCACTGTTGGTATAGAAGCAGAATCAAGGGAAGAAGACTGAGATGGTCCCTGCAGTGACAGGCTGGAATTGAAGACAGTAGAGGCTCAAGTTAAGCTTGATATAGATACGTAATTACAGACAGAAATGTTTGTAGACATGTGCACATTCACACATGTATCTCCTTGCTTGTCAGCTAAGTATTCTGGAAGCAATGACACCCCAGCAGCAGTGAGCACCCCTCGCACTCAGTTTCTACACATTTTCAAATAAAAGGAATGAGGGCTACTTATAGAAACAGCAAATTCTAGGATAGGACAGGAAATACACCAGATGAGCCTGAAGTACCTTGTAGTGTCAAAAAGTGAGGGGCACCTGGGTGGCTCAGTCGGTTAAGCACCTGACTTCGGCTCAAATCATGATTTCATGGTTCGTGGGTTCGATCCCCGCATTGGGCTCTGTGCTAACAGCTCAGAACCTGGAGCCTGCTTCGGATTCTGTGTCTCCATCTCTCTCTGCCCCTCCCCTGCTTACGTTTGTGTTCTCTCTCAAAAATAAACATTTAAAAAAAGAATTTTTTAAGTGAGGCAGTGCTAAAAAAAAAAAAAAATTCCACAATGATGGTAGGATTCAGAGACTCACAAAGCAACTGAAAGAGCTCCCAAGAACCAAAGCTGGAAAATGTGAGCAAAAAAAGTAAAGTAGTATCGGATTGTAACCCAAAGTGTAAAAGAAAGGGTTGAATAAATTAACGAGGGAAAGAATTAAATCTATGCAGAATTCCCCAAATACTTTATGTAGATTCTTCACCCTTGAGGAGAGGGAACATAATTCCTAGTCCTTAAGTGTGGGCTGTGCTTAGCAAGCTCCTTCCACAGTGTGGAAAGCAGAGAGAAGAGTGACTTTATGGAGGACACATCTGGCCACCACACCTCAGCCAGGAGATCAACGTCAACATCCACAGAGAAGAGCCATATTAACAATATGTAGCCCTGACATGATATAATGCGAAGGGCGTTTACCTCTGTGGTCTTCCTCCCTAAAACCCAAAACCCCAGTCTAATCATGAGAAAAGAATCAGACAAATCCAAATTATGGGACATTCTGCAAAACACCTGACCAGCACTTCTCAAAACTATCAATGTTACCAAAAACAAGGGAAGTCTAAGAAATGTCATGTTCAAGAGGAGCCTAAGGAGATAGGATGACCAAATATAATATGGCATCCCAGATGGATTCCTGGAACAGAAAAAGGACATTACATCAAAACTAAGGAAATCCAAATAAAGTACAGAATTTAGTTCATAATATGTATCAATACTGGTTCATAGTTCATAATATGTATCAATACTTGTTCGTTAATTGTAACAAATATACTGTACTTATGTAAAATCTTAATAAGAAGGGAAACTAGGTGTAGGTATATGGGAATTCTTTATACAATCTTCACAATTTTCTTGTAAATCTACAACTGTCCTAAAAAAAAGTTTTTCAAAAAATAAACACATTTTGTAGGGATGAATCACTGAATTCTACTCCTAAAACCAATACTGCACTGTACGTTAACTGGAATCTAAATAAAAAACTGAAAATAAGAAAATAAAAATAATAAATACATGTGTATATACAGTATAGACACAGTGCAATTTACGAAACCATCAAAAATGATGTATAATATTATAAGCTATCTAAGGTGTAAAAAGCAGAACCAAAATTTGCCAGTCGTCCTCTATGTTGGGCAGTAGGAATATAATTAGCATTTTATTTTGTCTTCTTTGCTTATCTGTGCTTTAAATTTTCTTCAAGAAACATGTTATCACCTTTGTAATATGAAAAATTCTACAGGTTATTGGTTCCTGGATTTATAAAAGTCACTGGATAAAAGAGGTTCAGGAAAGGATCCTGATTTCCTCACAAGTTTGAAAGGTGTGGTTTTGACTGCCCGCTCGCTCCACCCATCAGGCCAGAAAGACCACAAGGGTCGGCTCATCCTTGAAGTGTAAGCATTCTGCGAGGCTACACCTGGAATTACACACGCAGGTCCACAAAGTGGAAGCTATAATCACCGAGACGGAGGTGACAGAAGCCAGGGATGATTACCCAGCAGGCCCTAATCATCCCCCACGGGCTTCCTCACCTCACCACAGGTGCTGGCTATTCCTAGAGCCGGCTCTCAGCGGAGGGCTCCGGAACACACACCAGTAACGGAGAAGGACTCACACAGAGAACGCAGGGTTGCGTGGGGACGAGCCCGGGACAGCAGCACAGGAGCCAATCAGGAGGACCCACAGGTGCTGTAGAGTCCCTGCGTGAGTGTGGCCGGCAGAGCTGTTTTTGTTCCTCAGAGCTTTATGGAACAATTGAACCCACGTGGCCCACGAAGGAGATCTGTCTCAGCTGTGTCCAGCGTGGGGCATCTCTGAGGGACGTGACACATTCCCACAGCCAGGATACGGCCTGGCTCCCACTGGCCAATCATTTCAGTAGCAAGAACAGTACTCGCAGAACAGCCGCCCTCCTCCCAGGTCCCTCTGAAGGCCCAGAGGCCAGCGCAGGGGAAACAAAGGTAAGACCCACCTGTACTTCGCGAACACACCACCCGTGAACGTGGAAGCAGCTGTTTACTTGGGTTTACTTCTTCCTCACTTAAAAGTCATGAAATGGTTTGAAAATATTTATGAAAAGAGAACATAAGAGGACCAATATCCCCCATCTGTTTGGTTAAAAAGAAAATAGAAACGCTTTGTAGAATTTCAAAGTTAAAAGATAGGCCATTTTAAAAATTTACCTTTCAAGAGACACAATTTTTTTTAAATAAAATAAGAACAGAAAAGTACCTCACAAATGCAATGTTCGTGATTGACTTCTCCCAAGAAAAGTGTCACCTACCTGCCTAACCTGTCACTGGCACGTGTGTGGTTTGGCGACCTCTCTGGACTTGCTTTCCTTCATCATGAAAGTCTCTGACAAGCCAACGAGAAAATTATCAGAAAACAGGAACCCCCTTCCACACTGCATCCTTTTTCTTTTATTCCCATAGTGCTGTTTCTTGTCTAAATAATTTTTGATGAGCATTTCAAGATGCAGTAACATCAGAGATGATCAGGAAAAGTAGGAACAGAAAGCCAGAGCATCATGGAGAGGGGTGAGTGGATATGGGGAGAAAGCAGGAGATCCCAACTTGACACGGAGGTAGTTTGCACATGTTGGTATTTTCCCGGCCAGTGATCTTAGTGTTCAAAGCATGACGTCTTGACCTGAGAAAGAACCGCTTCCCACTCGATTCAACTGCTTTCTGCACACCTCTCACTGTCTCCACACAGGGGTCTCACGGCTGACTCCCACTGTCACCTTCCCCGACGGCTCAGTGAAGCGCCTGATACCTCTCCTCTCCGTGGCCCCCATGACCCGTCCCTCCCAGCTGTACAGCTCCTGACGTCACTCCTCAACCCCTTCCCAGTCCCTGTGTCTCTGCCTGCTTTCATCTACACGTCACTGAAGTACTGGTGTCTATCAGACTTGTACCAGAGCACACATGATATGCTCCCTCCGGGTCTCTCTACATATCCACAGCCTGAATCCATAATGCTTCCTAAAACATATTTCCAGACTCTACCGAGAATCCCAGATGCAGAGTCCAGCTCTATGGAGCAAGTGCCTCTCACTAAGTGGCCCACATCCACTGCCTGTCCCACCCACAGTCACGCTCTTGCCTATTTGAGCTGCTCGTGGGCCCCAGAAAAAGCTCCCACTTCAGAGTCGAATTCTGGGTGGAAGACTTCAACCCTCTCCCGCGTCGCAATTTCAGCCATTCCCAGCTCTATAGCACCACTCTCTCACACCTGCTCCTGTCAACACATGCGCCGCACCGTGCTGTAGTAGCAGGGGTGGGGGGTGCCCCTCTATTAGTCCAGAAGATTCCCAAGTGCTGGGAGTCCCCCACAGCACAAGGCCTGGCACAGAGCGAGGGCTGCAGAAATATGTGATGTGCGGGTAGACAAGTGAGTAAGAGAGCACGGATGAGTGGGTGCTGCACACACACCGTCCTGAAGGACCTGACCGATAGCGCTCTGGCCTGCAGTTAAGACTGTACCCTTTGCTTGGTGGTAGCTGGTTCAAGGTTTAAGGGCTCTAATTCTCGGAAAGTTTGCCCTTCCTTGTTTTTGTTAAGTTTGTTTTTTATTTTTGAGAGAGAGAGACCACAGGGAGAGGAGCAGAGAGAGAGGGAGAGAGAGAGAATCCCAAACAGGCTCCGCACTGTCAGCACAGAGCCCAGTGTGGGGCTCGAAGTCATGAACAGTGATCACGACCTGAACTGAAACCAAAAGTCAAATGCTGAACCGACTGAACCAGTCAGGTGCCCCTGCCCTTCCTTATCTTGAAGTCTCTTTCAATTCTGTTCTCAGAAACAACAGCTATTCCCTCTGAGCTAGGATGGTCTCCAAACTCGAGAAGGCATCTATCACTCCACTGTGCGGTGTCCCCTCTTGAGACCACCACCCACCACTCCTTCCCTGGTTCTTCCAGGGGCATGGCTACCCTACCTCCCACCATCTCACTGTCCTCAGTGACCCACATAAGAGCAGGGCCCCACCCTGGCCATTTCCCCTAAAGGTGGCCTGTACATCACAGACAAAGCAAAACCATAAGCAGCTTGACCTGGACAAGGCAGCCTGTGGAAAAAGCCCAAGTGGGATTTAACTTATCCACTCCGCACCTCACATCTGAGCTGATACATGCACTTATTCAAATTTCCAGGTACTTTCCACTAATTCTATCCGCCTGTCACCTTGTGCGTGTGCTTGTGCTTGTGCTCAGCACCCTCTACCCTCTTTTCACCCTTGGAGAAAAGAGAGCAGGGCAGCAGTGCCCTCTTTGAAGAACACAGCCACACACAGGAAATACAGAATATGACCCTCTACTTAACTCCCTACAACCAGCAGGTCTGACCACTCTTTCCTCTGGGTATCTCTGAAATAGTCCACTCTCTGCCTCTCCACTACCATTTCCCATCTGGTTGCTGCTCTGACTCCTGACTCATCTCACTGCCCACTCAGCAGCCAGAATCATTATTAGAAAATGTAAAAGGCAGGGGCGCCTGGGTGGCTCAGTCGGTTGGGTGTCCGACTTCGGCTCAGGTCATGATCTCGCAGTCCGTGAGTTCGAGCCCCGCGTCAGGCTCTGTGCTGACAACTCAGAGCCTGGAGCCTGTTTCAGATTCTGTGTCTCCCTCTCTCTCTGACCCTCCCCCATTCATGCTCTGTCTCTCTCTGTCTCAAAAATAAATAAATGTAAAAAAAATTAAAAAAAATTTAAAAAAAAAAGAAAATGTAAAAGGGAATTTATCACTTATGAGCTGAAATACCTTCAATGGATTCTGGATGCCTCTAGAACAGAGTCCAAAGCTGGCCTCACAGATGGTGACTCCAGGACTGGCCAGACAGGTCTTAGTCTGGCTCACATCTGGGCTCTCACTGACCACCACACTGGTCTGCACACAGTCTTTGTGTTCAGGGCAGCTCTGGGATCTTAGGTAGGCCAGTCTCTCCACTGGTCTGGATGATTCTGAAACTCAGTTCTGAAAGCATTCAAGGATCCAGTGGCCACACACTGTCCCCAAGGGAGAAGAGGGGCTCCTTCCCCAGTGCTACCGATGTTTCTCAGTAAACGTGAGGACTTTCTCCAGGTCCCAGCTGTCCAGGGGGAGAGTCACTCGCCTGAGGAGAAGGCACCTACAGGTCTCCTCTTGCCTGTTCCAGGAAAGGCCAGTGGTGTAGTGCCCCACAAACCAAATCACCTGTAGTCATCACATCTTCCAAGTCTACTTCTCGTTACACTAAAACCAGCTTTCTCTGTGGGTGTCATCACCCCTCTGCCAGACACACAAGCCCTGGGAAGGCTGTGTGCCCCGGGGAAACACTGCAATGGGATGAACTTCCCTGAGGCCACATAGATTTTTTAAATGCCTAGGCTGTCCCTAGCTCAACATTGACATTTCTTCTTATAAACAACAACACAGCCGAGAAAGGAATACATTTCCATCTGTGAAGCTGACCCTTCCCCTGCCCCACCAAGGAAAGCACAATGTGCAGAGGTCAAAGGGCTCCAGCCCTCTAAGGAAAGTGTGGTCTGGGGTCGTAGACAAGACCCAGCCTCTGATGGAATGGGGGTGAGATAGAGGGTGGGCTGGGCTGGGAGAGGAAAGAGTTGGTTAAATTATCATGAAATGCCTTTTTATCACTGAAATTTAAAGAACCTAATGGTTTACTCCTTCACAAAAATTATGTCAATTCAGGTGGAGTGTCTTTCTGCTACAATTTAAAATGGTTCACGTTCAGGGCACCTGGGTGGCTCAGTGAGTTAAGCATCTGACTCTTGATCTCAACTCAGGTCGTGAGTTCAGGTCCTGTGTTGGGCTCCAGGCTGGGTGTGAAACCTACTAAAAAATTAAAAATAAAATAAAATAGTTCATGCTCTTCAAAACATGGTTTTCACAGCAATCTTTCCTGGATGCTTGAAGCAGGTTCTTACCTGCAGCCAGAGGATCCTTCAGGCAAAGCCCACTGGGGCAGGGCCACAGGAGCAGGGCCACTGGGGCAGGGCCACAGGAATAGGGTCAATGGGGCAGGGCCACAGGAGCAGGGCCCTGTCAGGAGCAGCAGTTCCAACTCTGACTTTCCATCACCCTAAACTCTGCACAGCCTCTAGTTATTTTGTGTGATGGTGATAGCATCATTTAAAGCAGCATTTATATTTTTTTAAGCTTATAGCTCATTATTTTAAAAAATGTATAACCAACAGAAACCAAAGTACAAAAAAGGGGAGAGTGGCACAGGGTAAGAAAAGATTTCCTTCCTCGGCCACCAACCCACCAAGTCCCCCTGGGCTCTCCTGGTTCCCCACCTGGAATGAGGCCATGTTTCAGGAGGCCGACAGAGGAATGGATGAGATGAGCTATGGAAAGCCTGTGCACACCAGAGGCTGCCGCATGGATCCATGATGATACTGCTGCTGTTTTCACCCAGAGATTTCACTCAGCTTAACAGAGAAAGAGAATTCAACCAAACTCCTCTCGTCTCTCCCAGAACGGAATTCTAAGTGTCACAGCCATTATCCTACCATGTGGTTTCTCTCTGTGGGAGCCACTCAGAACCACAGTTGCTGAAGCCTCCAGAGGATGGGGGCTGGGATGTCCTCAGCCTGCCAGGAATCTGAGTCCTGATCCCAGCTGGTACCTTACCAACTGCAGGAAGCAAAGGAGTTATCTGACCATCCTGGACTCTGGACTTCTCATCAGTAAATGATACATAATTTCTAAAGTCACATCTAGTTCTAAAATTCTATGGGTCTCTGACCCTTTCAACCCCAGACAAAATCTGTCATAAACCCATGTGTGCCCTCTACAGCCCAGCATGTTCGTCTTTTTTTTTTTAATATGAAATTTATTGTCAAATTGGTTTCCATACAACACCCAGTGATCATCCCAAAAGATGCCCTCCTCAATGCCCATCACCCACTTTCCCCACCCTCCCACCCCCGATCAACCCTTAGTTTATTCTCTGTTGTTAAGAGTCTCTTATGGTTTGGCTCCCTCCCTCTCAAACTTTTTTCTTTCCCTTCCCCTTCCCCATGGTGTTCTGTTAAGTTTCTCAGGATCCACATAAGAGCGAAAACATATGGTTATCTTTCTCTGTATGACTTATT
The DNA here is from genome assembly GCF_046562875.1 of Panthera onca. Taxonomy (NCBI): domain Eukaryota; kingdom Metazoa; phylum Chordata; class Mammalia; order Carnivora; family Felidae; genus Panthera; species Panthera onca. Next base: position 168,708,134 of record NC_138340.1, read on the forward strand.
TCACTTAGCATAACACTCTCCAGTTCCATCCCCATTGCTACAAAAGGCCTTATTTCATTCTTTCTCATTGCCAAGTAGTATTCCATTGTATATATAAACCACAATTTCTTTATCTATTCATCAGTTGATGGACATTTAGGCTCTTTCCATAATTTGGCTATTATTGAAAGTCCAGCATGTTAGTCTTTATGCAAAGTATTATCATCAAGTGAAAGATTCTCTGGAGCCAGAGCGTGAACTCCCTGCCCGCTCAGTACCTTCCAAAGACCCCACCCTCCATATGTGATTTCTTTCCTGCTATTGATAGTTAGGAACCCACTGGCCACTAAGCATGATCTAGACTTCAAGTTCAGGTGCAGATTTCAGACACGCGTGAGTCATGCAGATGGAGTTCTTGGCCACCCTCATTAGGGCTGCTCCTCTGTGAGGTGGTAACCAGAGGCTTATCTCTCTGAAATGACACTGAGGCCACAAGTGACCCTGCTAGACTTAACCACACAGCTGTCAAGGAGAAATGGATTAAAAACATCTGCCCTCTATTTCCTTCAAAGAGGGAATATAAAAATTTGACTCATTTGTTCATAAAGCCAGTATCTACAGAGCATCTACTCTGTTCCAAGCACCGTGCTAAGATACTGGTGCAGAAGGCAGGCAAGGCCGACCCTGGAAAGCATGGATTCTTGTGAATTAACTAAATACATTCTGGTGTTGACAAAAACAAGCCTTATGCCATAACCACTATACAAATGATACATCAAGTACAACTGCCATTGTCCAAAGGGTCCTGAGAGAGCATCTGGACCAATTCCATGGTTTGGTGACTGCCCACGACCCCACAGTCAGGGGTTGAACGGGACACACAACCAGGCCCCCTGCTTCCAGCCAGTTGACCGCTTTCTACTAAATCGTTTTTCCTCCCCACTTCTGAATTTAGCAGTGAGACCTATGCGTACCTACCCAGCAAAACACAAAAGTGATAATAATCCCAAAATCAATTTGCAAACAACTGTCAAGAATACCTTGATGGGTGGGTAATGGCTTAGAAAAGACAGTCCACATCAGAATCACTTACTCTCTGGGAGGGTGTGCGTGTACCACTGCGGATCTAAATGAACCAACAGTGCATTGACGACATGGGCCAACCTAGAGGTAATGCAATTGTGGACAGGAACTGAGCAGAGAGAGTGGTGTCTGTAAAGGAGCAGGCCCTGGGCGAATTAGCCAGGTGCTCGGGCCCAACAGAGCACCCAATGGGTTAGCTTTGTTCACAGAATTTAGTGTCTTTCCTGGTTTCTCATGAGCATGTGCACTTTCCTCCTCTGTAACATTGCTCATCACACAAGATCTTCCTTCTAGCCAGCCTAATCCTTCACTTCTACATGATCGGATTCCATAAGCAATGGACATGGAGACGGAGAGGACAGAGGTGCCACTGGGTAAGGATTAATGACAGACACCCCTTGAATGTGTTGTGTTTAAGATGATCAGGAAGCCAAGGATTTAGATGAGAGGACAAGACAACACTCAGATTTGGAACTTTCCAGCATCAAGGTGGCTGCCAGCATCCGGAAAGCTGAAAGATGAGCCCTCAGAAGAGCAAGACAAGAATGAGGGAGGCAAGGCGTGCATCTAGGGAACCAGGAAGAGACATCACAGGAAAGAAGGAACTAGGAGAGGCCAGAACAACCCCACAAGTAGCCGAGTGTGGTGTCCCTGCCACACAGAAGCAGGAGGTGGGAGCACGTGGATGGTAGCACAAGGCCAGGCATATGAGGCAGGGGAGACTGACCAAGTGGCCAGAGAGAAGGTGCCACAGCCTTTAAATGTAAATCTCCATCAGAGAGGTGAAAAATCAAACCACATCACTGAGGAGTAAGAAGAAAGTTGGGGTGTTACAGACTAAATTCACAGATTGAAGCCCTGATCCCCAGAACCTCAGAACATGACCATATTTGGAAACTGGGTCACTACAGATGTAATTTGCTGAGATGAATGAGATCATTAGGGTGGGCCTCACTCCAACAAGACTGCGTTCCTACACAAGGGAAATCTGCACACACACACAGAAAAGGCACACATGTGCAAAGGAAGGCATAGACTGGTGTGATGCTTCCATAAGCCAAGGATCACCAAGGATGGGTGCAACCACCAGAAGGCAGGTGAGAGCCTGGAAAGATCAGCCACAGAGCCTCAGAAGAAGGCAGGCTGGCCACTACCTTGGTCCCAGACCCACAGTTTCCAGACCATGGAAAGACATTGCTCTTGTTTAGACTATTCTGTCTGTGGTGCTTTATTGCAGCAGCCTTGGGGAACCCATCTAGTGGGAGATAAATGAGATCAATGGTGGAGAGATTTCTGTCAAGTTCTACCACAAGGAAGGAGAGAAATGGACCACAGGGGACTGAGGGCTGGCCCCCCACCTGGGAAGACAGAGGCAGGGGGTGAGCAGAGAGGGGAAATGCTGGGAGAAGGCGAGGTGCTACTGGGCATGCTCAAGAGGTGCTCCCCAATCAGGTCAGCTTTCTCACTTGAGAAAGTCTGAAACAGACATCTGTAGAACTACTGCAAGGATCCAACTGCCTTTCAAAAGGGAGACCTGATGCCTGTCCTTTGCAGTCCCCTGAAGGACAGCCATGGCTGGACTCTGGCTCATCATCACCAAGGACTTTAAAGTAAAATGTCAGACTGACCAGCACACTAAGAAATCGCAGGCCCAGTCCCAGCCAAGGAAGCGAGCAGACCACAGCCTTTCCAGCTCCAGGCTCCAAGTTCCCTGCCCAGCAAACCTTCAGGGCAAAGCATGTGCTTCTGCAGAATGAAAGCTGCTTCTGGGAAGTGGTCCAGAGGTTAAGGTTTAGCTATTTTGGAAGCTGGGCATCTGCCAAGGAGAATACATGGCCACCTATGTGGAACAAAACTGTCAGGCAGCACACAGTGGCAGCAGCAGAAGGCAGCACCAGGGATAAGAGACTCGGTCCTGCAGGATGTGTGTTCAAGGCGCCCAGCACCAGGCCAGAATTCCAATCTGTTTGGCCCTGTTGACCCTTTCTGGGTTTAAGAAAGGAAAGAGAGAAAGAACCCCAGACACATAGACTGAACTCCCTCGAGGCCAAACTCACCTTCCTCCTGCTCCACAGTTGTCTGCAGATCTCTGTGGAAATGGGAACAGGTGTCGCCTCCTCCTCCTCCACTGTGCCCACACAGGGCTGTCTGTGGCCGGGAAGCAGCACTTTCTGTTCTCCTTCCCCCCTGAGAGAAGCCTTAGCTGTAACTTCTTGGGGATGTGAATGTTAATAGATGCAACGTTTAATTACTATTTAGTATAATTAAATGATTATGGGGATTTTAAAGATCCTTTCACTCAGGATGAGTATTGCTTAGTCCAGAGCACCCCACTCAGGTGGCAGATGGGCCTTCCTCTCCTCCCTAACCTCAGGCAAGCACCTCTGCGGTCACTCCCTGCCAGACCCTGAGCTCCAGCTTCCAGCTAGCCCCACTGTCTGTAACAGCCAGAGACCATGGCTCACAGAAGGCCTCCTGGAGATGGCATGAAGATAATTGCCCTAAGATGCCATCCCCATGCCCAGGGTGCTAACCTTAAGGCCGCACATCTCTGTGGCTTGAAAGCCAAGGATACTCGTGGCCTGGCCAGAAACTTCCCTCTTTTATTTATTTTTTTTTTTTTTTAATTTTAAGGACAGAGAGAGAGAAAAAAAAAAGCGGAGGAGAGGGGCAGAGAGAAAATTTTAAGAAGGCTCCACACTGCCAGCACAGAGCTTGATGCAGGGCTCGTTCCCACAACCCTGGGATCATGACCTGAGCTGAAACCAAGAGTTAGATGCTCAACCAACTGAGCCACCCAGACACCCCAGCAACTTCCTCTCATGACATGACTGTCCATGGACCTAGGCCCTTCTCAAACCACCTACTCACACCAGGCTTTCCACTTTGTGGAAACGAATGTCCTTGAGTTCCTAAAGAGATCACAACCTCTAGGAACATCTGAATGGGGCCTTCCCTGAAGCTCATGACAGACAGATACCCCTGACTTCCCATAACAGGAGTCAGTGGGTGGCTGCTTTCTGGTACACCTGGGCCAGCCCCAGAAGGAAGCAGGATCACCCTGTCAACAAGGAAAGAGATCATCACACAGAATGAAAAAAGAGAGCATAGCGGTTGGAATCATCCACCACAAAAAGCTGGTAGCACAGGAAAAGGAATACACATATTCCTGAGATATACTTTACCAGTAAAACCTCTATTTCCCCTCCCTTTTCGGGAGAAAAGGAAAAAAATCCAGAGTCATGTAGTTCCCTTTACAGTTCATGATGGCAGCATTCATTCATAACAGCTCAGATATGATGGTAGTGGCAGTGGGGTGACCAAGTGGTCAAGTCACCTCAAAACGTGCACGTCTGTGTATGTACATGTGACAGCATGAGCTGGAGGGACAGGAAAAGCACAAAGGAACAACAACTTTACATATATGTATAAGAACAGTAAAACCTTGGCTCATGAGTAACTTGTTCTGCAAATGTTCCGCAAGACAAGCAAATATTTCTAATAAATTTTAACTTCATAAACAAGCAATTTCTTGCAATATGAGTAGTACATGACACCGAATGTCACATGATCACAACTGAGCCAATGGTTCTTCTCTCTGTCTCTCTCTCTCTGTCTCTCTCGCTGTCTCTCTCGCTGCAGGATTGTGGGTGATTGTCTCCCATGCTCAGATGCTCAGGCCATGGTGTTTGGCAGAAATCAGTGATTTTTCAGAATGTTGGAAGGTGCCAAAAACTAGTATTAGTGTATTTTTTGTCACTTCCAAGCACCTATGGACAGTCCTCTGCTTCATTCTAGGTCAGGCCGCCTGCAGATATAGACCCTTTCCTCTGCTGCCTTATTGCCAATTACATTAAATACAGTCTCTGACAAGAATTTATGAATACTTTACTGTAGTCAACATCCGTGTGAGCATATACAATGGTCCCCGTGCAGAAAAAGATTCCATTGAGCCAAAAGATAGCAGTAATTCCATTAGTGATACTGAAAGTTGTCCTACACAATAGCCCTCCTCTCTCTTGTCTCCCTCACACCAGCCATGAAGGTTTTCAAAGGTAAATGCAAGTTAATTTGTTTATTTTTCTTTATATTTTGTATTTTCTTTATTATTTTGTATTATATTACAGCATTGCAATCACTTTTATATGAATATTTTGAGTTATGGAACGAATCATCTGAGCTTCCATTATGTCTTACAGGGAAATTCCCGCTGATATACAAGTGCTTTAGATTATAAGCGTGTTTCCAGAATGATTTATGTTCACAAACCAAGGTTTTATTGTATTTACAATCAAGTCTTTGTAATTTAAGCATAACTATTTCCTTGACCAATGCCAAAATAATCCAGAAGTCAAAGAATTTGGAACTGTTCTATATTCCAATTTTTTTAATTTAAAAAATAAAGGAAAAACCAATAAGAAACTTTATAGTCACAAATGGAACTCATTTGTCTCTTTTTTTTGCTCAAAGAATGGTGGTAAACTGAGTAAGCACTTCTTTTTCTTCTAATGTTTTATCTATTTTTGAGAGAAAGAGAGGGCGGGGGCAGAGAGAGGGGGCTAGAGGATCCAAAGCGGGCCCAGCACTGATAGCAGCAAGCCCAACATGGGGCTTGAGCTCATGAACCATGAGATCGTGACCTGAGTGGAAGTCGGATGCTCAACCAACTGAGCCACCCAGGCGCCCCCTGAGAAAGCACTTCTGACTGCAGTGGCACTCACACTGCATGGTAAGCACATCAACGGGAAACACACTAACTCTAGCTCTTGCCAAAAGGCCAAAAACAAACAAAAACAAACACCAAAAATTAGACTGTGTCTCAAACAAGAAACCCTAAGGGGTACTCTGGCCAATGAAGCTCAGGTCTTCACACTGTATTTAATGTCCCAAGTCACAGCAGTTCCAGTGGCTCTCCAGAAGCATGTGCAAATTATGTGCTCCTTTCCCACAGGGGTGCTTTGGATAACAGCTTTTGAGCCATGCTCCATTACTTGAGCTCTGTTGTGCAGCCATCCCAGGAACAGTCTGCGGAGCGCTCCTCCTGATGTCAGTCCAATCAAGTCACACAGGACTCTGAACAGTCTCACTACGCCCACTGGCAGCAACCCACACCCTGTGGACCAGTAATGGGGGCAGAAAATAGCCTCACCCCCTCAATTCGAGTCTGTGAGCCACATTCAACCGCGTGAGCCCAGGCCCGGCACCTCACACTCACAGAAGAACGAAGGAAGACGTCGGGTAACACTCTGACAAAGCAAACAGTCCGCTGTGGGTGAATGGAAACGTACATTTCATAAACAACCTCCCCGGAAAGCAGCGGATAAAAATAAACTGTCCTGGCCAAGAGGTGCACAACCTTCAGAGAATTCAGGAAAACATAAAACTGATGAGCCATTAAAATACCATCTTTGGGAAAATAACTGAAGAAATTTGTATCCCATGAAAGCAATCATAAAACCCCAGCCTCAATTCTAGCACACTGCCACCCCAACCATAATAAAGGACTACTAAGCTTGAACTCATCCTAACGAACCTGCTGCCTAAATATCTACCCGGGTTTGAGAAGCCAAAGTGTTCAGGGTGCACTTACAGGTTGTTCACTTACGTGAACAGAGAAGGCAAAACACCCAAGCAGTCCAGTCATTCCATTTCACAGATCATATAAACATGCTTGTTCTTAGAATCCGTTTACACTGCATTAAAAACTATGGGGTGCCTGGGTGGCTCAGTCGGTTGAGCGTCCGACTTCGGCTCAGGTCACGATCTCGCGGTCCGTGAGTTCGAGCCCCGCGTCGGGCTCTGGGCTGATGGCTCAGAGCCTGGAGCCTGCCTCCGATTCTGTGTCTCCCTCTCCCTCTGCCCCTCCCCCGTTCATGCTCTGTCTCTGTCTCAAAAATAAACGTTAAAAAAAATTTTTTTTAAATAAAAACTACAAAGTTAGAGGGGAAAAGGGACATGTCCATCCACAAACTTGACCCCCATGTTTGGGAAAGCTCCTCAGGAGAAGAGGAGCTCCCCGAAGTGCCCTGTCCTGGGCCCCCTGCATTACTACCGGTTCTGTCTGAACACTGAGCTGTTGTGTAGAGACCACAGGAGCTCCTGGAGCCCAAGGGTTCACAGGGACTCGTGCAACGAGGAACAGACCAATCAACTGGCCAATCGAGCAGGACGTTCCCAGCTATGGTGCTTATCGTCTTCGCCACCACAGAGCATTTACCAAGCTCTGTGAGGCACCCTGATGGGCTCTCTACAGAAAGCCTCAGGAACTTCCTCTCAAGATATGAACGCTGAGTGCACATATAAAAAACCCAAGCAACAGTATGAATGATAAACTCCCACTGCCTACCTGTCAGCTTTATGCAGCCCCAATTGTAGAAGTGACCACTCCCACTCCTAGCCAGTTGACAGCACTTGCTGGAGGGACACCTCGCCCAGAGATGCCTGAAGGAGGTGTCCCTACCCATCCCCCAGGTGTCCAGTGCCTGGGCGCCAGTCAGGAACAGTTCTGTGCTGTGATGAATGTTCCAGAACTCACCACTGGACTTCTGAAAGGTGGCTTTGCCCATCTTGCCTCCCTCACACTACTGAGAGTTCTTCCCATCTCATCTGCAGGAGCGGTGCCGCTCAGGCCAGCCACTACAAGCCCTTCCCAGGACACACTTCTCTGCCAAGTTGGCTCTCACCATCCAGGCCAAAGCTGAGTCACTGCTTATCCTCACTGGTCACTTTCCCAACATAATGTTTGATCTCAATTGTGCCATCAGTACTCTGAAGGCAAGACATTGCGAATATGCTTTATTCCAAACGCCTTATCAACAAAGACCAAGAGGGACAATACACCTGTCTCTGCTACTCTGCAGTTAGGGAGAAAGAGCATGACAGACATCAGACAGTGGACGAGCCACAGAAGGTTTTGAGGCTTAAGGAATGAGCACCAGTAGCAAGTGGGACTTGTCAACATGAAACACAACTCCCTCTCAACGCTGAGCACCCCACACAACCACCTCAGAGACCTGAGAGACTAACCAGGCCCCCGGAATTCCCGTGTGATCACCCTAACGATTTCATAACCTGGAAAGGTTAGGTTTCCATGGGTTTCTTCCCTGTGGCTCTTACTCATAGAACCTAAGGAAGTATTTAAGCTCCAAGTTACCTATAGCAAAAGTTTATCACGTTCCTTCCACAATACTGTCAAAGAAAAAAGTAGCTTCAGTCTCTGATACTCTTGGCAAAATAGTACAGTGGGAAACTATGGGCAGCCAACAAGCCTAACTTAAATCCCCACTATATCCCCTTCAAGTTGGGCACCTGGGCAGGTTATTTCCTTGATCCGGAGCCTCAGTTTCACTTTCTGTAAAACAGGGATTTGACGACAGGACCTCACGGGATTATTGGGAGAACCAGGGCCTGGAGACAGCACCTGACTTTTTACATGTTTCTTACCTTTCTCCCAGTACTCAACTACCCTTAAGTCTTGCCCTCTCTGGCCCAACTGCCTGTCAAAGGCACAGCAAAGAGAGATAAAGCCAGAGGGGTGAGGAAGACTTCCTGAGGAATCAGACCCTCATATAGATGGCTCCTTCTCACGCATTCACATGATTATTTATTTAAAACATATGAAGACAATCATTAAGGAACTATTAAAAATGAGGTTATGAAAAGTTTTTCAATTGCTTAGTAAACTGCTTACATAATATAAAGTGAAAAAAGGATACAAATTGTATGTAGAGTATGTCCTCAACCATGTTATTTTTTTTTTTTTAACCATGTTTTTAAAAGACTGGAGGCACCTGGGTGGCTCAGTCAGTTAAGCATCCGACTCTTGGTTTCAGCTCAGGTCATGATCTCACAGTTCATTGAGTTGGAGCCCCACATCCCCGGTTTCGGATTCTCTGTCTCCCTCTCTCTCTGCCTCTTCCCTGCTCATGCTCCCCCTCTCTCTCAAAAATAAAGAGACATTTAAAAATAATAATAAAATTAAAAAATTTAAAAAGACTCGAAACAAATACAGCAAACCTTAATACAGTGGCCACACTTGGTGGTATTGGTTTTCGCTTCTTCATTCTTTACAGAATGTATAAATTTCTACCATGAGCCGGTGTTATTTTTATATCGGAAAAAATACTTCAAACATGAATGAATAATCTAAAAGGCCAGTTCTGTAATAGGTAAGATGAACAAGGAAAATTAGGTTTTAGCTCACACCCAAAGGGTTAGAACATTCTAAAACAACCTCATACCCAGCCCAGCCCCCAATCAAGTTTTATTGTGGTTGTTGTTGATGTGAGGCCCAAAATTTCATTGATACTGTCAATTAAAATAATGATCATGTCAATTAAAATAATAATCCTGGGGCGCCTGGGTGGCTCAGTCAGTTAAGCGTCCGACTTCAGCGCAGGTCATGATCTCACACTCCGTGAGTTCGAGCCCTGCATCAGGCTCTGTGCTGACAGCTCAGAGCCTTGAGCCTGCTTCAGATTCTGTGTCTCCCCCTCTCTCTGCCCCTCCCCTGCTCATGCTCTGTCTCTCTCTGTCTCAAAAATAAATAAAAACATTAAAAACATTTTTTAAAATAATAATAATCCTGACAGCACAAAAACTTAAATCAAAATGCCTGAAATGCCTTTTAAGTGAAAATCTTCACTGCAGCTCAGGGTTCAGGGGTGGGTAAATAGAAGCTTGCGGCATGAAGAGAAGATTTTGGATTTGAGGCTTTGACTGGGTTCATAATGTCGGTGTCGTTTTCAAGAAAACAAGCAAATAATAAGAAAAAAAACTACATACGTGAGCCCACTTGGCCATGTCTGTATTCTGCACCAGGTGCATAGGAGACCAACTGGGCAGTTGACTCATAATGGACTTCCAGCTCCACTGTCAACCCAGTCAGAACCCAAAAAGAGATGGGCAAACATCCTGGCAGTCAGGATCACAGGTGGAGACAGACAGGTGCTGCGAAGGGCATGACTGTGTCTTCCCAAAACCGCTTTGTTGAAACCATAACCACCCTTCCTGTGATGGTCTCAGGAGGTGGAGCCTTTGGGAGGGGACTGGGCATGAGGGGTGGAGCCCTATGATGGCATCAGTGCCCTTGTAAGAGAAAGAGACCAGGCCCTCTCTCTCCCTCTCCACTGAGTGAGCACAAGGAGCAAGACGGCAGCTGTCTGCAAGCCAGGAGGAGACTCACCAGTCACCAAATCTGAGGCCACCTTGATCTTGGACTTATATAAAGTGCCCAGAGTTGTGAAAAATTAACATCTGCTGTTTAAGCTGCCCAGTCTGTGGTATTTTGCTATGGAGCCCAAACGGACTAAGACAGATGGCTCAGTGAAATTAAGATCATTTGGAAGGCGTTTAATAGAGGGACTACTTACAAGGGGACATGGAGGAACCATGAAGACTACGGGGGACCTCCAGGTTGGCAGCAAATCGGCTGTTCATATCTAAGGCCCCAGAGGAAGGAGCTCGCGAACATGCACCAAGACACCACAGGGGGGCACTGAACTGCAGCCCACGGACAGGGCCAGTGGGGAGGTCACAGCTGGGAGGGAGCCCAGAGGAAGAAACCTCAGACTTCCTTCTTCCTTCTCAGTGCCTCCTGGTCTCCCACTGCCAGCAGACCAGCAGATGAGGGGCCAGACGGCAAGGGAGTGGCCACAGGGTGCACAGAACAGCTGTGGCCATGGGCAGGGCAAGGAAGGGCAGAGCGCGCCCCCAACACAGGGAGAACACCAGGCCACATCCTACCAACAAATCAAGCAGCCGGCTCTGGGCTCTTCGGCCAAACACTATTTCTTGCATAGAAATCTAAATATTGGGCTATATTACTCTATATTACCATTTTCCCTTGCCAGAACTATCAGCTTATTTCTTATTTAGCCCTCTGATAAATGACTGCTCTTCACTTTTATTTATAAGTGTTCCTTATAGTATTTGCCAGTCTCACCTTGACCTCATACATTTTATTTGTTGTTTCAATTTCTAGCAGAACTGCTTTTTCAAAATGCTGAAAAGTCGTCATGTTAGAGCTAACAAGAGAAAATACTGGTTTTGCTCCAGATCTATTTCTTTCGGCTTTGGAAGCAAAACTCTGGCTTCCCAAGGGCTGAAATGAGTAAAAGACCATGGGAATTCCAGTCTTCCTGGGGCGATGAGGAAACCGATTTGGACAGTGGCTGGCCACTGGACCACAGGCAGAATGAGAGTCGGGACCAAGTTTTTAGGGAGTCTTGTGTAAGTCGCTTTCTTTTCATGCTTCACAAAGCACACAGCCAGGACTGTGAACTGCATCTCATTTTGAAATTGTTTTCAAGACTCTTCTTTTGTTTACCAAATAATTGATGAGCACAATTATAAACATTTATTTTCCGTAGATTCCCTCCTAGCAACTGGTGCCATTGCTGCGCTGAAGTCATCCCGTGGAAATCCACTAATGGACAATCTCAAATCTGCGCCTAATTGTTTCATGTGTTCCCATCACTAATGAGGGTGTAATTGTAAGTTTCCAGAGAAGAAGCACAATGTCCTATATTTCACGATTCTGGTGTCCTCCAGGCATCCAGCATAATTCACCGTATCTGTTTCAATTAATAGATGAGATCGATTCTGTATATGGGGTCTGATGCTTTGCAATGCTCCCTGGAATTTCACAAGAGATGGACCTCCCCATTCCCTGAGCACTGATGACAAAAGCAGGTGCCCTCCCTTAGCAACAGACTGTGCCTAGCCTACTGCTGTTCTGCACCCCTTCTCAACATGCCTGTGTCCAGTGCATGGTCCAAAGGCAAGGACACAGAGTGAAAAGGCAGGGACAGGGCCAGCTGACATTTGTGGATATGGGCTGCATGCCAGACAGGGTGCTCAATGCTTTACATCCTCATCTTATAACTGAAACAAAATTACATGAACTTGGCATTTTATTCCCATTTTACAGATGAGTAAAGAGATATGAGGCAACTCACCCAACTCACATGGCTGGAGACAACAGGCCAGGCAGCCTGGACCCTCAGGTCTTACTCCCAAACCTGAGCCTGGTGACCTGCTGGAGGGGAAGCAGCCTCAACCCTGCGGGTCGGTCCTTCCAAACACACCTGGGAGATAATCTTGGAGGGAACTAAATCACACATTCAAAAATATTTTAGGGAAAATAATGCTCTGGGTGTTAGCTACAATTTTCCACAGTTAGAAACTGCAAAGAGATACACTGGTAACGAACAACTGGCACGTTTTCCCACAAACTATTTCTCCAAATTTCATCTAAAAATATGACTATGAATTCAAATGAGCCAGAGAAACTTCTGAAATTTATATTCAGATGCACTAAGGTGTGGATTTACTATTTATCTTACATTTTAAGTGCCTGTGGCCGCAGGTACTAGCAGTGTTGGCGGTGTGCACTTACTTAGCTCAGGGTTTAAGCTCCTGCAAAAGTAAGCACTTCATCTCCACGGAGAAAAGAGCGTGAGCATGTTGAAACAGCACACCGAGCCGAGCACCTGACCCTGGCTCCCCACAGCCTCAACAGCAGGCCCCACACTGAGTCCTGCAGAGCTCATCTCTGACCGAGGAACCACGTCCAAGGCGCAGTGAAGAAGGCATCTCGGGGTGCACCCTCCTGCGATGGAGGAAGGGGAGCACAGACTGTGATGGTTCACCATGAGAACGTTTCCTTCAGTTCCAGGTTCAAGGCAGAGCCATCTCTATGCAGAGCCCACCCATGTCCGTCTGCTTCATCTGCTCTGGGCACCGGGGACATCTCACTGCTGAGCCATCAGTGTGGCAAAAATCTGGACTTCAGTTTGGTGTGGTTGGGACCAAGGCCCAAGTGTGACTGCTGCACCATGGGCACTCTGCCTCCCTCCCCGTCTGACAATGCCCAGGGGCCGGGGCTGCAGCTGCGCCCTGTCGGAACTGGCCCGCTGCCAGCCTTCTCTCTCTGCTGCCTTGCTGGTCCTTGATGCTGCAGCGTCCGCTTCAGTGTCACCTGCCATCTCCCCGGGAAGAGCCCCCCACCCCTAAGTCACTGACATCTCCTTTAATCAGAAGCCTTATTGGCCGGTGCTTAGCCCGAAGGAGCCGGCTGCAAGCCAAGCTTCCCTGGGGCTGTGACAAAGGTCGGCTCCCTACTTGCTAGTGTACAATGCAGGTTTACACATTGGGCCTCGGTGGGCAACGAGGAGCCAGGCCGCATAGACCCTCCATGATCTGAGGAATGGAGGGGTTTGTGCCGTGGTAAGGTCAGATTTCTGAGGAGAGCTTTTCTCCTCCCCAGGCCCCGGCATGCACCCTCAGGATATTTGGCAAGCACGGAACTTGGGGACATCTGGAACTTCACCATCCCTCACCCGGGACAGAGGCAGCCCACGAACCGTGGGACTGCAGGGCAGTGACATGGTCATTCGTGCCTCCCTGGGGACACCGAGGGTGCTCAAACACCTCCCACCACTGATGCCTTTTCCACCCTTAAAACCTCATGAGTTTTTCCTTTACTTTGGAATAACTGAACAAACATTCTAGGCCTACATCCATCTCCAGTGTTACACGCTCAGTGTTGGTCAGCTGACATCTGGTGATAATACATCACATCTATCGAGTATTTATTGAGTCCCCGTCACAAAGTGCTTTCCATAAATGACCGTATTTAATCCTCACAGCATCCTGCAAGATAGAAGTCTCATTTTACAGATGAGGCAGCCACGGCTGTGAGAGGCTAAGTGATCTGAGGCTGCACACAGCCAGTAACTGGTGCTGGGATTCAAATCCAGGTCTGACCCTGATCCTGTGGTCACAAAATACCTCAGGAAATAATACTCTCAGAGTGCCTGGCACTCCAGGTACTTCATACAACAGTTTTTCTGCCTCTCCTTTTGAAAACAAAGGATAAATGTTTTGTCATAAATGTCAAAGTGACTTCACTTGGCTTCTCTGGGCCATTTCCTCGCCTTGTACGTCTGAAGCGCAGACAGCGTTAACATGTGGTGTTGGTAACGCCATCGGCACCGGTATTTGGCATCATCATTCTGAGAACCCTGGGCTGCAATGACAGACAGCCCGCTGGGGTGGACCTGCCCAGAAGCACTGTAAACATAACTTGTCTGAAGTTAAAGTCCAAATGCCAGCAAATTCAGTTATTCTGCTGGATACTGGCCAGTCTCCCACCAGGCACTGCAGCCCAAGGGTCAATGCGCCCTCTCTTCTGGCACCCTCTGTACTGGGCCTGAGGGTCACTTCCAGGAACAAGGTGTCAGGCTCCCAAGTGAGGTGAGCACACACATGAAACATCATCATGACAGAAAACCGGCTTCAGTTCCCAGGAGTAAATATTCAGATTCCATGGCCATCTGGCTGCCATTTCACAAGCTCTTTGCAAAATCTGGCTATAATTCTACCAAGTCATGAACATTAGTTGATGCTTTTAAGGTTTAGCTAAGTGAGTTGAAGAAAATCAAAATACTTGCTAAAGTTCACCACAACTGAGAACCAAAAGAGGTTGCAATGCTCACAGAAGGAGAAAGTGTTATGGGGAGGGGCATCCGATTTCAGGGAAACCAGAAAAAGATAGAAGAACTCAAAGACAGCAAAGTTTTACCCATGTGCATGGATGACACGTGTACAGAATGAGATAAATCAGAACTGCTGTTAAATTATGGCTTATTACGGGGTGCCTGGGTGCCTCAGTCGGATGAGCGTCCGACTTCAGCTCAGGTCATGATCTCACGGCTTGTGAGTTCGAGCCCTGAGTCAGGCTTTGTGTTGACAGCTTAGAGCCTGGAGCCTGCTTCGGATTCTGTGTTTCCCTCTCTCTCTCTCTGCCCCTTCCCCACTCACTCTGTCTCTCTCTCTCTCTCTCTCTCTCAATAAATAAATGCATTTAAAAAAATTTTTTAATCATAGCCTGTTACATCAATTTATGAAGCAAACTAGTCTAAGCTACCTTAGACCACAAACACTGCTTTACTCCAAGAATTCATTTACAGGTACACCTGGGTGGCTCAGTTGGTTGAGCGTCCAACTTTGGCTCAGGTCATGATCTCATGGCTCGTGAGTTCAAGCCCCACGTCGGGCTCTGTGCTGACAGCTCAGAGCCTGGAGCCTGCTTCAGATTCTGTGTCCTCCTCTCTCCCTCTTCTCTGCGCCACCCCCCCTCGCTGTCTGTCTGTCTCTCTCTCTCTCTCTCTCTCTCTCTGTCAAAAATAAATAAAAAATAATTTTAAAACAACATTTAAGAATTCATTTAGAAACTACCAAATTATGTGCTAATTACTAACATTTATATATATTTCTCAAGATCCTGAAGGAAGAACAGGAGACAAAACAAAAAAGAAAAAGAGAAAGAAAAAAGTGTGTCTATCTGGCTTTAGTTTACATTCTTCAAAAAAATGAAACAACATATTTTCTAGATTTTTCATCAGTTCCAAAAACCCAGCATCCTTATTTTGTATGTCTTACTGATTTGTCATTCTTATCTGGGGACATCAGAAAGCTATGCACATACTGGCTGGACACACGGTCTGTTTGCTCTTGTACGTATCACTGTGGGTGAGAATAAACGGAAGCACAAAGAAGGGATCTGCCCACAGACATCTAGTCTAGCTGACGAGGAAGAGAGCATGAGACCTGCTGTGCTCCAGATCCAAGCTCAACCCAGCACACCTATCTTTCTTCTTCTAATATTAATGTTTTTCTCAGTGTGTCGAACATTAATGATAAAAAACTTCAAAATTGGGTTTTATACAATACTAATACACGCTGACAGCAAATCTGTGCCTTTAGGTTCCGTTCGTGAAGAAGGGCTCCTTTTCCATTTATCAAGGTTTTGTTGTGGAATTCCAGAAGTCTCTATGAAAAGAAGAGCCAGACACTGTTGAAAATCCAAATTCATCAAGCCCTGAAGTATGAAGGGCACTGCCTGGGAGGAGACCCACAGTGGGTAAAGGGTGTGCCCCCTTCGACGGCCCCACACCACCCCCCCCCCCCCCCAGACAATGAGCACTGTGGACTGGAGGAAAGGTATGAAAAAATGCCCCAAAATCACATTTTCAAATACTGTTGAGTCACAAGGTCTACTGAGTAGACTCCTTTGTCAGAGTTCATTTGAAGAAAAGATTCTTCTGCTTTAAAAACCCTCGTCTGTTCAACCCATTCACTTTTCAAACAAGACAAGTGAGATCCAAAGAGATGAAGGTGTAGCCGAGGTCCCTGGCCAAAGCTTCCATGTTGGCCTTGCTTGCCAGGCACAGCCCTCTCCCACCCTTACATCCACGGAAGCCTCTTGGGAAAGTGGGTGAAGAAATGGAAAGAGTGAGGGGAAGGCAGTCGCCCATGCCCCATCACCACCCAAAACGTACCCCTCTCATCATTGGTTTCATTTCACAAAACCCTCAAAAAGATCCACATGCCATATATGTCTCAATATTTTTGTTTTTCATTTCCCTTTTTATAGTAACTGAAAACACCCTGATATATAATGAAAAAGCAGGATTGAGAGGAACTGCATTACCTGCATTCAAGATGGCAGACTATTTAAAATCATAATATTGGCACTGTAGGACATGCAGATACGAACATGAGCGTACACGAAGTGCTGCATTAGCCAAAACCCCACTGTATTTGTGTGTGAGGCCTAACTGCAAATGTAATGAATGCTATGAAATATTTAACACAAATACTCAGAGCCCTGCTCATAGGCCACATCAAGCTCCATTCAGGGTACTCAGCTTGTATTAGAGGGAGCGGGCAGCCCTTCATGTGTTGAATCTGTAAGTGATCTCAGAATTTATCAGAGGAAAGCATTGGGATACCTCCTGGAGTAAGTCTTTGGTGTTCTTCACCCAATTCGTAACTTGAAGAGCCTATTTTACTTCCTATATAATAGCTTACCTCTCATTTGCAAAAAGCACAGTCAAGTGTGTGGACTGTTCCGGGCAGGGCTAACTTATCATGACCCCTCCTCAATAGTCTCTGAATGTCCCTGTGGGAGGAACACAGCCCTCCTCCCCCACACGATGCTTATCACTGGACACCAGAACCCATGTTCACTGAACTCGGTACACTCCTTCCCCAGAAGGTACTCCCAAGTTCCAAGACCTCAGAGAGGTGTCAGGGGCCAAGGTTCCTTGTCTTCTTCAGGTAGGAATAAAGATCAGGGGTAGAATGGTGTCTTGCTCTGAACCTGGCATTTAAAGAGTGGGCTGCACAGATGTCACCCCGGACTCCCCATTTTCCACCACAAACTTTCCAAGAATAACAACAAATCTCAGATGATGAGATGGCATGCTGCCCTCAGCTGCTCATTCAAAATGTGCAGCACCCTTCCACACCTCCTGCGAAACTTGGTTTGCCACTGGACAGAATGCCCGTCTCCACCAGACACTTGGCCACTGTCGGTCCCCATTGCAGCCAGGACCTTTCTCATTATCTAGTCAGCTTTGTTTGAGAATTTGATGGGTCCCCTTTCCCAGCCTTTACTTAAAAGTTTTTTAAATTCATCTCACCACCATCCTTCTAAAGAGTTAAACAGGAATAGTTTAACTCCCCAGTTCTTAGTACTCAACCCTCTATCCAGCTGAGTAACATCACAGAGCAGTTAGACAAGTAAAAACATGTAAAAAACATTGAGTCAGCTGGCTTTTGGGGGAACTACCATTCTGCTTCCCATCTGGCTTACATCACAGGGACACCAGGAGGCATGACGAGCAGGTGGCACACAGCATTCCATCATCAGCCTTTCCAGGCTCATGCCACCACCACTGAATCAATGCCCAGCTGAAACCAATGATGGTCAAAAGGGTAGGCACAGCCACTCACTAATTCCGTGTCAGTGTTTCATCAAATACTTCATCTATCCCCAGAATAACTTGTCAGACTACACGTAAACTCACCAGTAAGATTTCTCGTCCCTTACATTAATTCTACTTTCAAGTAAAACTTCATGGCATCATTTCTTTCTGTTTTCTACACCTTCCAAGGATTGATATGGTCACTTTTCCATAACAGATTGGTGTGGGGGGGGGGGGGCCATCTCAAAATATGATCCATTAGACTGCTTACTGGCCCTTCATGCCAATGAATGAAGAGGTGCAGCAACGTAAGACCCTCAAGTGGGGAAATAGGAAGCCCACAGTCAAGGAGTGAGCAGCAAATTCTCTACTGCTCCAGAACCACTGTCACCCTGGCATCTTATTATGTCTCTTTTTCCTTTAAGACTCTCAAATTTTACAAGATGTAATTTAGCAGTATTTTCTTGCGAGGGCTACAGACCACAACTGGGGCAGATGCCCATAAACACCTAAGCCAGGTGAACTGGGGCCCACTGGGCAAAGGCACAGGACCATTAGGCTGGACCTTGCCCTCCACACCCTCACTGTGAGGGACCATGTGTCCTTCTTTGTGCCTCTGGACACACTTCCACCATATAGGGTTCAGTTCTGACCTGAGGCCGACGCAGTGAATTCTTCCTCATAAACTCAAATGTCCAGGGGTGGGGACTTTGCCCAAACAGAAGTGCATGATCAGTTTCTTTGCAATGGTTCCTTGGATCAGCCCATATAAACTATGTAATCTGGTGAGTTTTTCTTTTTGCTTTGGCTGCCAGGAAGAGCAGAGCTCACTTGAACATCAAAACACTGCTGTGTCACCACTGTTAACAAGGCATCTCCATTGTAACTGAAACATCTGCACTCCAGACCTTTGCCAAAATATTTGACCTTCAGCAGCCCGCAACTGAACTCCAGATGACTAGCTTGCTGATGGAGATCTTTTGCCCCACTGAGTCGTTCCAGTCTGCAATGTGCTCTTCATTATTTTATTTACTCTTCCCAGTCTTAAAGGGTAGGCACTGCAGCCCCCCATTTTCCTTTTGAGGCAACGTAGACTCAGAAATGTAGCTTGAAAAGGGGCATTTCAGGGACACTTGGCTGGCTCAGTCAGTTAAGGGTCCAACTCTTGATTTTGGTTCAAGTCATGATCCCAGGGTCGTGGCATTAAGCCCTGCATCGGACTCTGTGCTGAGTGTAGAGCCTGCTTGGGATTCTCTCTCTCTCTCTCTCTCTCTCTCTCTCTCTCTCTCTCTGTCCCTCCTCACATGCCCTCCCCTACCCCCCTCACACATACATGCTCTCTCTTGGGATTCTCTCTCTCCCTCTGTCTCTTTTTCAAATTAAAAATAAAGGGGGGGTGGCATGTCAAGCACTCACTCCAGGAAGAGCCCCAGGTCCTATCCTAGTGCCCAGTAGGCCTCAAGAGAGCCATACCCAGAGACTCCCACCATCAACCTAAGAGAGTTCACCCAACAAGTGGACAGCAACATGGCTGGAGGCTAACATCCAACCTACTTCATAGTTTAAGGGAGATTTTCAGATGGCAAAGGAGCACAATAACAAGAAATGAAGGGTCTGGAAACTGGCTGTGTCCTTTTGGGGGAAAGTAACAAGGAGTCATGGTTATTTAATTCACCCACTTGGGTGAAAGGTATAGAGGACTTGGCTTCAGTTCAACATATAGAGAACTTTCTAGCATCTTGAGATTTCCACCTGCCCCAGACATGGGAAGTCCCTGCAGCATGAGCTTTGAGCACAGCTTCTGACCTTGTAATAAGTCACTGCTGGCAACATGTAAATGCCTTTGCAGGTATGTCCAGCTAGCTGCCCTCCATGTCCTCTGCAAGCAAGTGGTCACTGAACAGACACAGCCTCTGTCCCCTAAGTAATAATAAATGCATTATCTCTGAGGTACTCAGAAGGCCAACTAGAGAGGAAAGCGACTGTGGAATGACCCTGGATAGCAACTCCAGCCACTGGCCCCACCCAGAGGCCCAGCTGTCCCCAGTGCCAATAGCCAGCAGGGGTAAGGGCTTGCATGCGACTTCTAACCTTGGGGCCACCATCATCACACAATCACTCTCCCGGGGTGGTATATGTAATGGGTATGTATGAGGAAGGTAGATCAGGCGTCCCTAATGCCCCCAC
This sequence comes from Panthera onca, assembly GCF_046562875.1. Classification (NCBI taxonomy): domain Eukaryota; kingdom Metazoa; phylum Chordata; class Mammalia; order Carnivora; family Felidae; genus Panthera; species Panthera onca. The sequence continues at coordinate 168,728,158 of NC_138340.1, forward strand.
CTCACAAGTGACAGAATCCAGAACAAGTGTGGGAGGACACATAGCTAAGCAGCCTCCAGAATTCACAGTGCTACCCTCATGCCTGATTTTCCCATCTGCAGACCCCAGAGTCACTGTCCCCAAAGGTTTCTTCCTCCTACACACCGCAAACCAGCATGGGGAGTCGATCCCATGGCATTTAGCTGTAGGCAGAGAAAGTCAAATTTCTTTCTATTGCTTGATTTATTCTTGCTTAGTTTTCTTGGAGACCAGTGACCCTTAGAATCGCTCCCGTGATCTGCTAATGGGTCAGGCAGGCAGCTGATTCATGTTCGAAATACAAGGACCCTTTAATGAAAAGTACTCCTAGGAAAGTTGAGTTCATGGCTGTCAGCCAACATTCCCTGTCTGGCCTCTGAAGCTGCCTCAAATGTCTTACCTGGCAGCACTGCTCCATCCGCAGTATTGCAGACATTTTTTAAAGACTGTACATCAAGACTAATCAAAATGGCCTGAGACAGTCATGACTCCTAGGCATGACATTGCCCACCCACAGCACTGGGTACCCAGGAGCAAGTGAGAAGCCCAGCAGGGAGTGGCATGAACTCAGATGCCTGCAGGCTGAGGGCCTCTCTAGTGCCCAGACCAAGAAGAGGTAGTCACTACCCTGGCCACCACCTAGGAGGAGACAGGAGTGATTGGGCTGAACCAGGAAGGGAAGCTTTGGGATAGTACATTGTAATGAATGAAACTCAGCAAACACCAGAACCTGAGGTCTGTACTGACACCATCTCCTAGGAAAGACCTTCCAGAACCCTCTGCCAGGCTCCTCCACACGGCAGCAAAACCCCCTTCACTCAGAGAAGGACCAGCCCTCTGCCATAGAGCCATTCTTTGATGTGGGGTGCAGCAGTAAGCTGGCGCCCAGGAAAGAGGCCCAGGGATGGAGTCTAATGTTGATCTGTAAATTCTCTTCATCCAACACGAGGACAGGCATGTACAAACAGGACTTGGATTACCATGGGAGAGGAAGGAATACTGGGTAAATAATGTTTGCATGAACGATTCAGCCTTTTTTTTAAAGAAAGACAGAATCTTGTTCTTAGAAACGAAGCTGACATGAACCTCCCATAGTGAGTCACAGGTGGATGGTTTCTCCCACTACAGTTCGTCAGCGAAGGAAGTCCCTGACATTAACTGAAAACCTGTCCTGTTCAACCTGAGAGGTCAGCCAGATCCAGTGCCCAGCTGGGATGAAGCAAAGGAGGGTGCTGTGACAACCCGTAGCTGCCTTGGTGTGACCTGGGTCTCAGCAGTGTCCAGGCAACAGCAGCCAAGACCAATCCCGGACATCCCTGCCCAGGTCTCTCTCCTGCCAAAGAGCCCATGGAGTGGGCGTTCTTGTCGCTCCATAAGAATCTATTTTTAAGTCATATTTGCACTTGGAATGCAGAGACAGAAAACAGAACAGTTGTCCCTCCTCCCCAGTTGTCTCTGCGGATCCAATTCCTCTGTAAATAATGCAAGGGCAGTGGATTCACAAAAGGCCAACAGATCTAGAAACTCCAAGGGAAGGAAACCCGGAGGGCACAAAATACGGCCTCGTATCAGTTACAATGACAGCACTGAAACAAATCTAAGACCAGCAAAGGCCAGGCAGCTGGGAACGGGGCTCAGGCAGCCACTTCCTGGCTGGTCCCCACAGACAAGCCCTCCACCTGGGACACCCACTGTGCAGGCCAGGAGAAGGTCTGCTACTACTCATCCAAACTGACATGGAGCTCACAGGCTATCAAAGGATTGTGATGAGACCACAGGCATACAGCTGTAATTAAAAATGAACAAGGGGCACCTGGGTAGCTCGGTCAGTTAAGCATCCGACTTCGACTCAGGTCATGATCTCACAGCTTGTGAGTTCGAGCCCCATGTCAGGCTCTGTGCCGACAGCTCAGAGCCTGGAGCCTGTTTCAGATTCTGTGTCTCCATCTCTCTCTGCCCCTCCCCTGCTCATGCTCTCTCGCTCTCTCTCTCTCTCTCTCTCTCTCTCAAAAATGAATGAACATTAAAAAAAAAAAATGAACAAGATAAAGCACCTGCTCATGGTCCCTCAGCTCCAGGAGGCTGACCTCATCACACCCTATATTCAGACCACTCTCTGCTCCTGCCCCTCTGTACCCCAGGAAACCCACAGAGGCTGCTCTGGCACCAAGTAACCCAGACCCCTGACCCCACCCCTTTCAGCTCAGCTGCTAAGGCTCTAATGCCAGTCCCAACCATGGCACCTCAGCATTCCCCATGGAAAATGCCTCTGCAATCCTACGACCCCCCCATGGAATGTCCTAAAGACCATACAGGTGGACCGCAAGCAAACTCTGTCTCCATGGATGACTCGGACAAACTCTCCTATCTCCTGTCTCATCTCCTCTACACAAAGACCCACCACTCACGGATATGCTGCCCCGTGGACAAGCTGCCATTCATTCTCCCACATGTTGGGGGAGGAGGAGCAGGATGACAGTGAGGAGAAGAGGGGAGGAGAGGGGAGCAGAAGGGGTGCAGAGGGGAGGAGGCCCACAGAGCAGGGAGAGGTGGGAAAGTGTTGTGAGCACAGACTTTGGCCACAGCCCATCTGGAACAGGTCCCAAATCTGCTGCTGTACTTCCTCATCTGTAGGCTTCCTCATCTGTACAAGTGAATTTATTGTGAAAATAAAAAAAGAAAATGCCCATAGAGCTTTTCAGATTGCTGTAAATGTTAGTTACTATTATTGAGTGGATTTTAAAGTATACTTCTACAACTTTTTCTACGTAGCTGGGTTGATTTGACTCGGTGCTTGTTTTAGGAGATATAACCCTTTCTCTTAATTCCCCATGATGGCACGGGGGGCTGATGTGAGCCAAGACTGAGAGCCTGAAACCCTGAAGTGCTTCCATCTCTGTCTGGTCCAGGAGGAACGTGAGCCTTGAACAAAGGCCCAAGGTTGGGATTTTTCTCCACTGCCTGCCGTGGGTCCAGGAACTCCGGCAAGCTAGCTCCACTGACAAGGCTGAGAGCCAAGTGATTCTAGGATCACCTTCCAATCACAGGCTTTCCTATGAACCCTCCCTGTCCCCAGGCTTTTGGAGCTACAGCCAGACCCCAACGTGGCTCTCATTGGGAAATTGTTCATGAACACCTGATGCAGCATCTCTTAATATGAGCGGTTTCTGAGCCTGAAATGAAGCAAGCCCCTTAGTTAAATAAACACCCCCCTCTACCTGCAGGACATAAAATCCCAGATAATCCACAAATCATGCTGCAGGGTAAGAACAGTCAGATTTAGCCAGAGAACTCTGCTTACCCTGCCCCACAATGAGCCCACAGGGCACAAAAGTCCAATCTGCCTCAACAATAAAAGTCAAAGAACTATCAGGGATCAATGTAAGTGGGCTCTCCATTCCAGAGTGACTGAAACCAGGAGATGACAGTAAAAGCCACAAAACCCACCAAGGGCACTGGTAGGGAGAATGGCAGAGGCTGCCCCTGAATTTGGGAGCGGCAGATTTAGGACAGACAAGATGCAGAACAAGAAAACCCAGCAGGGTCAGGAAGAACCTGGCTTCTTGAGGGTGGGGACTGCATCTGCTGTCTTTGGTGTCCAAATGCTCAGCCAAGCCCAGCATGCAGGAATGGTCCATAAACATGGATGTTCCAGAGATAATTCCAGTTTTCTTTTCCTTGTTTTTATTCTCTTCCAAAGAACCTATTATGGGAAGAAACTGTGGTCCTGCCCTGGAAAGCAGAATCCTCAGCCCTGATTCCCCAGCCCCTTGGGAGCACCATAGGAAGGTACTCTATGAGTGAGCACTTTGGACCGTCCTCCCCTAGAGATCCAGAGTTAGCATTCCCGGAACTGTGCAACGCCTGGCATCAGGCTAACCACTTAACAGAAGCAAAGCAAGTTGAGTTGTTTTTCCCATGTCTTCTGTGGATGAAAACCTCATCAGTCTGTTCTCTTGGTGAGGCACTAAAGATGAGGGAGCGTGAGGCAAGCTTGGGGGGCAAAGCAAAAGCTAGCACCCCCTCCCAGCCCAGGTGGGATCTGTGTGATATTCCTTGGACACTCCCAGCTACCCCAAAACAGAAAAGGACAAGACAAACAAACAAACAAATGGCTAAACTGATAAGAGCTTCTACCAGTTTACCAGAAAAAGGCAATCCCATCATACCCTGAAGTCCAGAAAATCCCTACTGTCTTAATGTTAATACTTTGCTAGAGGGAAAAACAACCTTAGCTTGACAAAAGCTAGGCCTCCAGTAAGTCTTCAGCATGTGACAGTCTCTTTGAAAACTCCCTCTTGGCTTTATCTCCCTCGACTCCATAAAATGGTCACCCCCCCCACACACACTTACTGGGCAGCTCTTCCTGCCCACGGGTCCTGTCCCCAGGCTTTAATAAAATCACCTTTTTGCACCAAACATGTCTCCACAAATTATTTCTTGGCCATCAGTTCCAGACCCCACGAACCCCACCATCACCCCAAAGCTTCATCACTAATCACCCACCCCGCCTAGGCCTTACTACTGTCCACCTGGCAATGCCCCTCTTAAATAACTCCTACAGGACAGTCACCTTCAGCCCAGTGCTAATGCTGCATTCTTAGAGTCCAAGCTGATGTGTTTGATCGATCACCTTTAACCAAGACTCACCCCATTCAGCTTGGTCCCCTGAGTATAGATGCTGAGGCCCAAGGTCACAGCCTTCCAGCATTAGCCTTTGTCTTTAGTGTACTGCCCCTGGGGGGTGTCTGGGCAACAAATACCATCAGTGGGCCCCAGGGATGAGGTTCAGCATGGGCACCCAGAGGGCCATCTCCACTAATGTTTTCAGGCACCAAAAACAATGTAAGTGGGTCTGAACCAAAGGAGCTTGTTAAAGCAGAGATGCCAACAGAGGCCATGAAGGCAAGGTGAGGAGCAGTGTCCATAATCCAGCACAGAGATGAACAGGTTCTTCCCCTCACTCAGGCCAGTCAAGGATGGGTTCTGGACCCTCTCTACACATCAATACAAGACAAGAAAAAAGCAGTTCTGGAATCCTCTGAAGGGCTCTCAACTTCCATGGGCGGAAGGCTCCCCGACCAGAGGCAGGAAGCTCCCATAGCATAAGCAAAGACACCAGGCCCAGGAGGAGGAAGAGGACATCTTCTCTTGCATTGCTCATTAATCTTCATGACAAATGGGGATTTCCTTACTACTGTTATTCTGTAATCAGAAGAGGAACCTCATGCTGAGATCAGCCAATACATCAAAGCAGTATAGGTCCCAAGGCCCAGAACAGCTCAAACCCAGACCCCTGATGCTGACCACAGGCCCAACGGGGCAGAGGCACTGAGGGCTGAGGGACCGACTCCCCAGAACCACCCATGGGAATAAGGTCTGGTTCTGAGATAAGATTTTTCTCTCACGTTTTCTTTGTTCTTCATTAACGCATTTAAAAAGAAATAAGTCATGGGGTGCCTGAGTCGATTAAACTTCCGACTTCGGCTCAGGTCATGATCTCATGGTTTGTGAGTTCGAACCCCACATCAGGCTCTGTGCTGACAGCTCAGAGCCTGAAGCCTGCTTCAGATTCTGTGTCTCCCTTTCTCTCTGCCTCTCCCCTGCTCATGCTCTGTATCTCTCTGTCTCTCTCCAAAATAAATAAATGTTAAAAAAGAATTTAAAAAGATAAGTTACATATTTTACGTTAGAAACTAATTTTTATTGCTCTCATTACACAGTGTTTTCCTCAAGTAAACAGAAGTAAGGGCACCTGGCTGGCTCAGTAGGTAGAGCATGCCTCTCTTAATCTCAGGGTCATGAGTTTAAGCCCCACGTTGGGAGTAGAGTTTACTTAAAATAAAAAATACATACAAACATACATTTTAATAAATAAGTAAATAAATAAAATAAAGAGAAGTAAAAAGAAGATAACAAAATGCACTCCCAAGTCCCGCTCATATACAGATACACAAGACACCATGAATATATATTTTTTTTAAACCAGACTGGGTCAGATTTTTTTGAGACCTGGTTTTTTCCCTCTTCAGAACAACATAATCCCACCTTTCAGGCCAATAAATAGCCAAACAGGACTCCATTACATAGGTATGTCCATTCATTTACCCCATTCTCTCTAACTGAGCATTCATTTCCAATGACAATCATGGCTGTTCCATTGTTGGAAGGCCACCAAACAACCACACAACACATCGTACAGACACGAGAAAAGTCTTGACATAGAACTTAACTAGGCTTCTGTTTTGGAATGTGGTCCAGGGGGAGGGAATGCCTGGCCCTCCAGGGCATGTATTGTCAGGCCTTTACGACTAAGACCTCCTTCTGGAGAACCTCCCACACCAGGTTCCCATGGCCCCACATCCCCATGTTCTCACACTTGAGGGACATCAACAGAGAATGTGTGTGGGCCAACTAACCCGCTGCTAGGAATCTAGGTCCCCAGAAACCCACAAGGCCTGCAAGTCAAGATAGACTCTACAAGGACATCCAAGCAACAGGGATATGTTATAAAACTAAACTCACCTTGCTGCTTTCTTTCCATTTACATATTTTAATTTTTTATTGTGTTAAAGAACACATAACATAAAAGTTACCATCTTAACCATGTTTAAGTGTACAGTCCAGTAATGTTAACTCTACGCATATTGTTGTACAACAGATCTCCAAAACCTTTTTTCCATCTTGCAGACATGGAACTCTGTCCCCCTCCCTCAGCCCCCAGTGCCCACCCTCTCCTTTCTGTCTCTAAGAATCTGACAACTTTAGGGACCTCATAAAAGTGGAATAACACAGTACTTGACCTTTTGTGATTGGCTTATCTCACTTAGTATAATGTCCTCAAGGTTCATCTATGTTGTAGCAGATGTGAGAATTTCCTTCCTTTTTAAGGCTGAATAACATTCCATTGTTTGTACAGATCATACTGTTTGCATAGAACAATCAATGCATCTGTGGATGGACACTTGGGTTACTCCCACATTTTAGCTACTGTGAATAGTGCTGCTATGAGTATGGGGGCAAGATATCCTGCCTTCAGTTCTTCGGGGTATATACCCGGAAATGGGCATATGTTGATTTTCCATTGTGTGGTTTCTAATGATTTGTGAGACACTCAGAGTAACAAGTAAATGTCTTGACCTAGCCAAGCGACAAAACAAAGGTGTTTTTTTTTCCTCATTGATTGTTAGATGAAAGTGGAACTGATATTTATTGTGAACCAAATAAGAGCAGAACTCTCAGCTTAACAATGAGAATAGGTGGCCTTGCTCACTGCATGTTTGGGATGAGGCAGTTCATCCAATGACCCTTTGATGTAGGTCAAGCCACTTGCCTGGCTTTCATATGAAGAAACTTACCATATGCAGCAGTAAAGAGGACAGAGCTCTGTATATGAAGCCCTTTGAGAACAGAAATCGACAGGCACAAACTGTTATCCCTGAAGGTAGAGCTAAAAATATCTGGCTTGACAAAAAATGAATGGAAAGCTGCACCAAATGTCCTTAAGAGAAGTCAGCTGTCTTAACTCTTGTATCCTTCTAAGGGGCAAACAACTATCATAAGAACTCAGAATTTGCATTCCATTAGAAATCTTGCCCACACAGTGTTCCTTCAGGTGTGACTGGGCATCGATTAATTGACTTGATGTTTGATGCATCCAGGTCAAAAAGGTTCACTGATCCCAACATGCAGTAGGCATTCCGTAAGTGGGAGTTGCTCTGTTAGTGGTGAATGGGCAGGGTCTAGGAGTCATGAGCCCTGGGTTCTAATTTTAAATTCCCCCACCCTTGTAAACTTGACCAAGTCAACAAATCTCAGAAATTCAGAGATTAAGTGGATCAGGGCATCCATAATTATTCCTGTAGTTCCTTGAAGCCAGAACAGTCTAATGGTTCTAGAAGGAACAACCCCAACAATTCTCTTAACATTTCAGGGTATCTTTCAAAATTACAAATCTTGCAACACCTATCACTATAGAAAAGCTAATGACTCAGGTCTAAGAGGTAAACACCTGCCTGGGAAACAGGTCCCTGGCAGCCATTTGGGGAAGGGGTTCTCCACACAAGCCTTCTTTTTTAACACGGGAATGTATGCTTCTGTGGACTATGGCAACCTCCAATACCTGTACATTTTCTTTGAATACAAAAGGCTTTTTTAAAGAAAAGGCCAAATGGTCTTACACGCACACCAGCAGGTTTTAGTGTTACTTCGTTTTTTCTTTTAAAGCAGGCTGAAACTTTTTCCTGATTCCCAAGTAACAAGGGTTTTATTGCTTAGTTTATCAGTTCTAACACTGTTTCAGACCTCACTTTCTTAAATGTGGCCCCAGAAATGCAAACTTGAAAGTCCAAACTTGAATCAGAAACTGCATTTTAACATGCCCCCCACCCCACCAGCTCTCAATTGGAGAATCCCTATGCAAAGACAAGACACTCTCAAGGGGCAGACAGCCACTTCTGAAATCATCGACGTCCCCACTGCCAACACTTGGCTGAAACTCCACAGTGTGGGTGATCATGGTCACAAGAAAGGAGCCTGAAAGAAGCTCACAGACCAAAGTCCCTTTAGATATGTTTCAACAGGGGGGACACCCTCAAATCTCCCTCTCCCTGGTGCCAAATGGATTAGCAAACAAACCAATGGACACATGTCTTAGGATTTCATGACCCCCCGTACAAGTCTTCCGAGGTGGGGACAGTGGTATATAGCCCTACGTCCACCTTCCCTTCCCGTGAGAAGTGACCATGAAATCAACAGTGACAACAGCAACAAACAAAATCGAAGTCAGTGCAGCGACACCCAGGGCCTGTCTGCATTACGACACCCCCTCCATCTCCCACAAATAAAGTCAGCGATATGTTAAAGCTCCTGATTATTAATAGTCCATTTAGCACTTTAAAAGCAGCACCGCTGATCCTCGTGTGGATGCCCTGTACACTTGCTCTAGATGCCTAAAGAAGAATGTGTTGAGTAATATACCATGAGAGTGAAGCTCTTCGATTACCACTGGTCTTAATAATTCATGAAGTGCATCTTCTGTTGTACCACCAACCCCACGGGTTACACAGACTTGGAAGGCTCACAGCAAGCAATTCAGGATCGATGATGGGATGAACACTGCCAGCAGCCCGTGCCAAAACATAATGGGAGTAGGCTCAAAATCCCACATGTGGACGGAAGTGGATTAACTAAATACCAAACCAAAGACATAAAAAGCCTTCTTTATACTGAGTACAGGTCCTTCAAAAGCACAGAATGTCTCCCTGATCCTTGCCAGCATCAGCAGATAGCAGAGGCTGGAAGCTCAGTCTTTCCCACATAAATGTCCCCTCAGAAAAGAGTGGTCCTCCTGGCTGCAGAGGAACTGCCCACCATGGCCAACCCTCATGCACAGAGAACCCCCTCTGCTTTGTGCAGACAAAGAAGGCATCCACCAGCACAGAGGGACCTGAGAGCTTGCCAGCAAAACAGGACTGCAAACTCGCAGCTAAAGACCTGGGCAAGGGGAGGGTCCTGAGGTGGAAAGGCAGAATCTCTATGACTGATCATCCAGCATCAACTATTCACCAATGGCCTATTCCTGAACTTCAACACAGCAAAGATCCAAAGGGAACGGACACAAGGGGGATCAGGAAGAACCAAAAGCACAACAAAATACAAGCCTGTTCATACAGCAGTTTGCAAATGATGATGTTTCATAATCTGAAGTTTGGATAAGGCGGTGCCAACACCCAGCTGGTACAAGCTGAGAAAACAACTGGGCTGTAAAACCCTGGAAATACGACTTGATTACAACAAACATTTCTCCCAAACAGAGCTAATTACACAGCATTCAGCTGCTCCTGGTAGCTCGAATAGGAACGCCGGACATGCATTCCTGCTTCCAACATTTGGGCATTCTTGTAGGCTCTGGCCATACCCCTTCTGTGAACCCTAGGGCCTGAGAGAGAGGAAGGGGACCCCAAGACCCCATAAGGGACTCTATAGGTCCAATCTCACCCACCTTCATCTTATCCCCTAATAAACTTTGAAAAGTTGGTGGGATCTTCGATAAGATTCCTGTTTTTTAATAAATGGCCTTTTTTATTTACAGGATCCAGTATATATTTTTAAAACCTGCCAATGGGGTCATTTTTCACACCTGCATGTTTATTGTGGTGTTAAGAGCTCGGGCTCTGAAGCCAGTGCCTGAGTGTGTCTCCTGCACCATAGGGCAGTGTGAGGGCTACATGAGACAAAGGGCACAAAGGGCACGGAGTGGTGCCAGGCACACAGCAAGCTCCCAATGGGAGTTAACCATCACTATAAGTATTAATAACCAGATCTCTGGAGATTGTTCGACCTCATTCTTTTCAACAACTGCAAGACTCTACAGTATAGATATGACACATTTAATCAGTCTCTTGTTACAAAAATTAAGTTGTTCCTAGGATTATAACCAAAAAAAAAAAAAAAAAAGGCAGCAATGAAGATGATTGCACAAACATCTCTTCACGTGTGTGCAAGTAGGTTGCAGGGCAAATTCCTAGAAAGTGGCATTTCAGGTCATATGGTTGTGTTTTTTGTGATGAATATGGCTAATCACCCTGGAAGAGGCTGAGGTGACTCTACTCCCACCAAGAGGGCACGGGGTGGGACACCCTGGGCCCTCGCCACTCACCCCAGTGCTCTGTGAGGCCTGGAGACCACACAGGAACACAAACGGCACTCAGCCCCAGGACGGCACATCAGCAGGGAGCCAGGCGGTAGGTGTCCTGATCCCAGCTGTCCACCTGCACACTCCTGGGATCACCTGCCTTACTTAATCCCCTCATCCCCACTAAGTCCCCATCTCTGTTTAGACCCGTTCTGCTGTAGCTTCACCAGGCACACATCAGTTTTAGGGCAGGTAAGAGGCTGAAAGGTAAGGCCCAGAGAGCACCTGGCTCAACCAGCAGGGAGGGTGTCCTTCAGCCCCAGGAAAGGCTCCTTGGCGTAAATTAGCCAGGAACATGATGGGGTATAAAGGCCTTTCTAGAGCAAAGAGAAGTGTGTGCAGGCCCAAGGACGACACCAGGGGACACACAGGGACCTAAATCATCCCTTTGTGCACACACTTGCTTCTTAATGGAATGGGTATTCGTGAGAAGCTATAGGCAGGCCCATGGTCCAGACCCTGCCCTATATGCGGCCTTTATACAAATCGTACACAGCCCCAGGGATGCTGAGGTGGCTTAGAAAATGACATCATAGGGAGAGGGGGAAGGACAGGACAGACAAGCATGAACCTTCTCGTCTATAAAGCCATGAGGGCCCCAGAACAGAAGGCAGCCCAGGCTACACCTGGGTCCAGACACCAGGATCCGACTAGACATGCAGCAGATCTGCAGCTCGTGGGGCCAGTATGTGTGGCTACCTGACATCGACTGTCATAACAGAGCTAAGTGAGTGACTTTTAAATAAGCCATATGTCAGGGCACTCTTCAGAGAGCCAAGACCCATCCTGAGGGGAAGACAGAGCCACCCCGGCCCCACCACTCCACCTGGTCCAGCACTAAGTGGCTGTGTTCACAGAAGTGCGGCTTCCCTTGGAATTCCAGTGTGGTGAGGGTCCGCAAGTCAACATCAAAGTCCCCATGTGGGATATGCGGCCTCAGCTCATAGACAGTCCTGGTAGAACCCACTGGGGGTAGACACGTGGGCGCTGGAGGGCCAGGACGCCCCTCTGTCATGTCACTCTCCACATAATGGACAGAAATGCTCTGACTCAAGCCTTAACACAACTGTCCCCCCTACACATGAGGAGGCTGTGGCATGGAGGTGCTAAGGGACTTCCACAGTCACCAGACTCTGGACCCACTTACTAACCACAGCTCTATCCTCTAAGTCATTTCCTTTGTCTTAGCCATTCTCCTCTTATAAAACCTCTCTCTGAGGTTATGAATGGTTTTGATGACAATGGAGATCAAATTACTTGCTTTATCCACAAAAATCAGAAGGTCCTGTCAGCTCCTAAGCATTTTGAGATGAAAACGGTAGTCAGAGGGTCACCAGTGACACTGCAGACCCTTCTCCAGGCCAGTGGCACAACCCCACCACCCGCCTTCCCTGAGCCTGGGCCAGCCCAGGTCTGTAACCTCTGGGCCCTGGATGGCTCAGTTGGTTAAGCATCCAACTTCGGCTCAGGTCATGATCTCACAGTTCATGGGTTCGAGCCCCACATATGGCTCTGCGCTGACAGCACAGAGCCTGGAACCTGCTTCGGATTCTGTGTCTTCCTTTCTCTCTGCCCCTCCCCTGGCCACGCTCTGTCTCTCTCTCTGTCTCAAAAATAAACAAACATTAAAAAAATTTTTTTTAATAAAAGTGAGGGGCCCTGGACTTTCTGAGCTACTGGGTTTTTTTTCCCCTTCTTTAAGCATCTCCAAAGAAGAAAAGGATTTTCATCTTCTTTATCATTTCATCTGGTGGAAGGAGAGTGAGAACAACCCCCAAAGGAGGTGTCACACCTGTCCTCCTCAAGTCAGCTGTCCTCATTATCACAGATTACCTGACAGTCCTGTCATCATGGCCAGTCCCATGGCAAACACTAAAACTACAGAAATGATCAAAAAAATTAAAGGAAGCTAAACGGCTTTTATCCAAGTCAATGAATGAAATGTATCTTGCACTGCACTTCCCTGGATATTTATGGTGTTTATTCCAATCTTTTCTAGGCCAGAAAATTCCTGAGCTCACGACAGGCCGTCCTGTCACCATGACAAACAAGCTGGCTGAGACCAGGCTGTGCCTGCGATTGCATTTTCCACCCTCCAAACAGAATATATTAGACATTACGCAGGCAGCATTTATTTTAGGAAGGCTTTTCATTATGGCGATGTAAAATGTCAAGGCTGAGACACAGCGGGCTCTTTCCAGACCTGCAGGCTCCCTCATTATCTGACAAATGCACAAGTTCCTGCCATGTGATGAGTGAGCTGGCCCACCCCTCAAAGGAGGCAACCCAACATCCAAGTTAATCAACCAATGGGAAGTGCTGAAGGAAGGAGGAATCTAACACGGACACAGCCCTCCAGAACCAGGCAAGAGGTGGGGCGTCATATCCAGGATGGAGGAAAGAGGCAGGGTGTCGTGCTGAAAGCAGTCAGATAATGAGGAGCAGGGAAATGTTAGGGGGCTTTGGGGGAAGGAAAGACTCTGGAGAGGGTCCTGGCCCAGGACACAGGCACCACGCCCTATCCCAGACATGCAGAACAGAGCTGCAGGCCATCGTGGAGGAAGAAATGACCAGCGTGCTGTTAGCTATGCCCATTGCTGCTGCTAAGACACACATACAGGAAGGTGACTCTCGTCTATTAGAAACTGCATACCTATGAATATATTTAGTTCAGCTTTTTATTTTATAGATGGGGGAAATGAGGTCCAGAGAAAGTAGATAATTTGGTCACTCATAACATAAGGAACCCCTTTATTTTTTTTGTTACTCCCAGAGAGGGTAGAACATTAAACGATTCCTTCCAGGGTTGTTGGCTTGGAAGAAAAACCAACAACTTTTAGACTACATTTCCTTTTTCCAACACACTGAGGAAACATGTAGGGAAACATGTTCTTCAAATACTGGTGTCAATCATGTGCTTGATTTATACTGCATGAAATTGTGATATTTACCACAAATACTCTAAACACACTTCTGGCGCAGATCTCACTCACCTATAACACTTCATAGAAATATCCCTTCAATACGATGACTACAGTTAACACTGCTGCATGGTATGTTTAAAAGTTGCTAAGAGAGTAAATTCTAAAAGTTCTCAACACAAGGAAAAAAACATCTTTCTTTTTCCTTCTTTTTTTTTTGTCTTGTATCTGATAAGATTAAGGATGCTAACTAAACTTCATGTGGCCATCAATTCACAGTCATTATGCTGTACAACACCTTAAACTTACACGTATGTGTACTGTATGTTAACTGTACTTCAATAAAACTGAAGGAAAAAAAGTAAATACTCCATAAAATAGTGGTTTCTGTTTTTTTTATTTCATAGACTTAGCAAGCCATGTTTTTCTTTTAATTTCAGGAGAACCTACAGAAAGTCTCTGAATCTTTAGGTTTCCGATTTAAAATGCTTTAAAAAAAAAAACTACCACCTGCTATCAATAATCACTAACTAATAAACAAATAAATAAAATCTCAGAATTTAAACAAGTCTTAAAAGTGAGAAGATGTGACCTGATGGGAGGAGCCACTCATCGTCCTGCAGTGTTAGCGACACTACATCCGCTCCAAACTCACCAGGTGACCAGGTTTGGTCCTCCAGGCAGCTCAGAGGAAATAATCCACACTAGTTACTCCTTGGGTGCACACCCCCAGGTACTACACTGACTTCTGGGTTATGAGTCAGGCTTCCTAAGGGAGTGTGGACTGGATACCAAGAACCAGATCATCACTAAGCAATCTAGAAAGAAATCAAGTTTGGGCCTCCACAAAACCCAAGGCAAATCCAGATGCCCTATGCTCTACTTCCCTGGTGCTTGAGGACCTAACACAACATTCATCACTGCACTTTGGGGCAGAGAGACAGACACAGGACAGTTCAGTAAGCCTAAGGGTACTGCATTGTGTATGCACCCATCTGACCCCACTTCCCACAAGGAAGATGCCTGGCTGTTCACTGTAAAAGGACATACACTCGATCACCCTGTCCAGGAGACGGAGGAACGGGAAAGGCTCACGCAATGCAAACCTATCTGTCATTCTCCCTGCTGGAAAAGCCATAATCTCACCATCGAAAGCCATGAGAATGGAGTGCCTCATCTTTTCCAAAGCCTCTCAGAGAACTGGCTGTCCTTCTCGCAAGATTTATCCTCTGCTGCTGCCTGCCACGCTCCCTCTTTGTTTTCCTGAGCATCTGAGTACACCGGCAACAGTAACACGTTGTCAATCTAACTTCTAACGCCTCTACTGCCACTGAACCCCTCCCGCAGCCCTGTTAGAAAATGCAGAGCACCAGACCCATACACAAAACTGATGAGGGAAAAGCCCTGCTTCAAAAGATGGAAGAGCATCCAGCTTAGAGTGATGTTTCCTTCCTGTGCTTGGGTTAGAAAGAGTGTATGATGACCCCGATTTCCAGGGCCTTCACTCATCATAACACAGGTGGTCCTACTCTTCCCTCCTCTCCCTCCACTTCCCCTTGGGGCTTCACCCACTTCAGGTCCCAGGACTCGTGCCCCTCCATTAGGTCTTAGGGCAGGGGTGCTGCCCCAGACCTGGGACCCACCTATTAGAAACACAGGGAGACTCTGGAACAATGAGCACAGGGGCTGTGAAGCAAACCGAAGTCATCAAGGAGGAAACTTGGGCCCCAAATCTCACACAAAATCAAGTGTTGCCCTCCACTCACTCACAGGCTAGACCGGGGGCCCAGAAGGTCACGACTCACCCAGAGTCACAAGCTGGTCTGTGCAGTCAGGACAACAGCTGAGCACTCACACCCCTGCACACCACAGAGCCAAGCATATGCCAAATCTAGACAAGAGCTCTTCTTTCTCACTCTCATTTTCGTTCCATGAACACTTCACCTTCTGCTTTTCCCAGCTGGTAATTCATGACATAGCCCAGAGAAGAAGCCAAAGGTCAATTCCACAACCAAGCCACGCAGAGACAGAGCAGAGAAAGAAAATAACCCCAGAACCCTGACTGGCAAAGGCACCTAAAGATGATAGGTCACATTTTAGCCTTTCCATGCTGATCTATGGAACACTTTATAAACTGGTAGATTGAGGTCAACTGTACTTTGCGGCTGAGGAAACAATTCATAGCACTGAACCTGCGGTGGCAGCCACCCCATGCAAAGCCCCACACAACCCAGACAGCAAAGTCACAAGCACTATGAACAAGGAGGAGGAGGGGAGGAAGGCCATGCACGCCACAGGACCCTTCCCAAGATACCCTTTGCCCTGGAGCCACTACATTTGCAAGCACTCTGTGTGGTGTGTTTTCAAGCTGTACCTAACACTCCACCTAACGAGTCTTCAGTTTTTACTCAGTTTTCCCTATTTCATGTCATTTTGTTCTGCGATTGTTTTGTTTTTGCATGTTGCTATTTTGTAATAAAGCCTGTATTTTTCAGCACATCTAATGGAAAACATCTATTTCTTAAGGTTCCCAAAAGGTAAAAAGCCAACTTCATAGGCACTGCCTCCATTTCCTGGCAAGAATTAGAAAACAATGAAATAGATGTACATGGAATAAAAAAGTTAGTACCTACTCACCAAAATCTTCTACAGATAAGAGCTTCCCAACCCAAGAGCAGTGTATATGGCACGGAATATTCTCTAGAGTTATTAAGTAAATTAACTTTACTTTTTTTTTTTTACTGTAGAACAAGCACTGGGAATGAACAGGAAAAGGTCCTGGTGTGGTCTTTTGGAGGCAAGAAGGTTCTTAAAGGCAGGGATGTTATGGGAAGGCATGAAAGGTTTGGGAAGGTTTGGGAAGGCAGAGAAAATTCTGAAAGACAAAGAAGGTTCTGGAGGGCAGGAAGGTTCTAGAAGACAGAAATTGTTCTGGAGGCAGGGAAGGTTCCAGGAGGCAGGGAAGATTCTGGAGGGAGGGGAGGTTCTGGAGGGAGGGGAGGTTCTGGAGGGAGGAAATCCGGGGAAAGTTTTGGAGGCAGGGAAGGTTCTGGAAGGCAGCAACACTGTCTTGTTCACGTTTCCTACCCAGTGCCCAGTATAGTCCACAGTACATAGCAGGTACTCAATCCATGGTACTGACCAAAGGTTTCCTTACTTGCTTAATTTTATAGTTCAGTGGGAAAACGAGTACTCTTTATTCATAGCGAGAATGAAGAAACCAGACAAGGGATAAATGTCTGAATTTCCCTGAAAATGTCATTTTGTTTGGTTCTGGGCATCAATGTGAGAAACTATGGAGCTATCCCCAAATTCTAATGATGCCACCTTCCTCCAAAGAAAACGGGCTCTTGCTTCTCCCCTGGTGGTGAAGGATCCCAGGACCCCCAACAGCTTTATCCAACCAGAAGCTGAGATGATTCACCGCTGGGTCTCTGTCCCTGCAGGGAGGGTTGCCTGTCTCTGTTGAACCATTTCTCCTAGTGTGCAGCCTCCTGGGGTCCCAACTCTGATGTGGAAGGCACACCAGAGAACCCCTACAGTCCCCCCCCAGAACTGGCTGACTTTCCTCTCTTGGATCTCAACCACCAACTCTTCACTCTGATCCTTCTTATATTTCCTACTTTTTGTCCAGGTTCTCTTGTGTTCTCAGTGGATTAGTCAAACGACTCAGTCCACCACCACTGGACACAGAACTCTATCCAAGATCTTTGGCACTGAAATGGCTTTAGCCAGCAAAGCTGAAGCTCATATTGAAACAACAGTTTCTAAATGAAAATGAAAGTTTGATATATATCATTCAGCTGACAGTCGCCAGTACAGTAAGTGCGCAAATATGAATTTGTATTCTCTGAATTATCTACATTTTATTCCAACTGAATAAGTGAATCTCACTCCGTGACATTGTCTAGTCTGAAGAATTGTCACTAATTCATTTGGAAATGTTCTTAGGGTGAGAATTTCGATTTTAGAGTGACACACAGTGAACAGTAGCAAGAAAATCTGATGCAGAAATGTACTTCCTGCCCTCACCTTACTTTTATAAAAATTACCTGATAGGACTGAATGACTGTTCTGCTACAGATAACTTCAACTGAGAACTGACATTCCTTTGTATTTCATTAACATTTTATGCTGACCACCAGAGAAATGGACTAGGGGATGAGAAAGGGAACCTGTGCCCTAGAAATGCAGAAGAGGCCAGATAACATCAAGAAATTTTCAAGATAAGATTATATTGTATTTATAAATTGCTGAAACTGGACCAGGGAACCTTTTCCAGCTCCATAAGCCTGTAATTGTTTTATTTATTCAGCAAAAATTACTGAGTATATATATTGGGATATGTGCCCATATTGATACCAATTCACAACTATGTGTATTTGATATATGGGCTAATTCTGCAGCCTCAAGAGGCCAGTGGCAAACGGCCCTATGAGTTCTGGTGAAGAAGGGTAAACGACCCGCCACTGGTTCTCACGATGCACTGCAGCCCACTCCAATGCATTGTGCCCGGTGATGTGATTTATGGACTAGATGGCCCATTTTAACCAACACAATATGAAACCAGATACTTGAAGGGTTCTTGCAAAGAAATCATACATTGTTAATGACCACACAAACACAGAAAATGGGGTTGCAATGCTGACACTTCTCCCAGCGGAAACTGTCCTTCAGACACCTTCTGAGGTCAAAGGCATAGCAATTTAATTAGACCCAACAAGAAGGCAGCTGAAAAGATTAAAATTCGTTCTTCAGATTTTTCTAAATGTGGATTTACATATATTATCATCAACAGTGGACACTGTTCTAACTGCATATTGTGCCTTGAGATAGTAGATAATGACAGCCTGAAACCATCAAGATTAAAGACATTTGAAAATTAAGCATCTGGAGATGCCTGGGTGGCTCAGTTAGTTAAGCTTCCGACTCGTGATTTCAGCTGAGGTCATGATCCCAGGGTCATGGGACTGAGCCCCATTTCAGGTTCTATGCTGAGCATGGAGCCTGCTTGAGATTCTTTCTCTCTGCCCCTCTTCCCTGCACACACACGCATTCTCTCTCTCTAAAATAAAAATAAATAAAATTTAAAAATAAAAACCAAGCACCTGAAACATTACTAATAATTTTGGTGAGTACAGAGAAGTTTTTGTACCTGCAACAATATTTTAATGATTAATAATTACTTTAATGATTACTAATACATCATTCTTTTACATTAATTTTTAAACTTATTTTATAATCATTATTTCAATAGAGTATATGTATAATTTGTAAATACACACACACACACACACACACACATCTCTGTGCAGAGGTGGAGAGGAGAGCATGTGCAGTATGGAGGACAGGTGTGAAGTGGGGGACGTGGGGCCTCATCCACAAGGTTTGGGGAGGTTTCAAACAGAAGACTGACAGGGTCAGATATTCCTTCCTGGTGGTCAGATTCCTGAACTGGAGGAGAGCAAGACTTCTTTCTATGACACTTTGTGCTGCCATATTTAAGCCCATCTCTTACTCCCCCACACGAAAGCACATGGCCAGGAGCTTCCTCCCAAAACCCTCCATCTACATCAGGTCTTCTCAAGCTCAGCATGGCTGGAATTAGGACCAATTCTTTGTTTCTCTGGGGTTCTCTGGGGTGGGGGCACTCTGTGCACTATAGGACGGTCAGCAGCATCCCTACCTGCACTCTCTAGGGCCCATTGGCATACCTCCCACCCAGCTGGGTCAAGCAAAAGACAGTTGAGACCACAGTTGAGAACCACTGGGTTACATGAAGGAACCCATCACCTGCTTCTGCTCCAGGATGCAAGTTAAAACAACCTTTTGCCCTTTCTTCTGAGAGCGTATTCTTCCTCCCATTCTTCATTTATTTCACACAGCAAAGCAGCATATTTTGATATTCTGGAGGAACTACTACATCAACATAACAATATATCCAGACTTGGGTAGAATCTTTCAAAATAAGGTTTTGATTTTGGAATTAGCCCATTTAATTACAATCTTTGTGAGACATGTTATTTTATGTAAGATTGCCTCTAACAGTCTGGAACATTCTTTTTTTCATAGTGCTTGACTTTAAATTCACCCTGGATATCTGATGTTCTTTCAGAGTTCCTATGAAAAACATGTAATCATGAAACAAATGCTATATATTCTTCAACAGTATTTAGACCAAAAATATCACTTTTTAACATCACTAATAGACTTCTTCATTAATGTACTGATACTGTCCTAAAATGGGTTTAACATCTATATTTCAATCCCTCAAAACCTTTGAAAAATGAGAACAGGCATATCTATATAAATATCCAAATTTTCAGCTTGATTGCACATTTTTATCTTCTCAGAATAGCACTAAATCAAGATGTTCTTTCAGAAATACATTTTACTTCTCAAAGAGACAAAATACATATAACCAAGCAAAATCTAATTTCACTGCTAACATTCAGTAGTCTCTTTGTCCCTTCTACACTTCTCATTTTTTTACTAATAATTATTCATTCCCAGACTGTTATTTTGACATCGTCTTGGTCCATTTTCCTAGACATTTGCTTTCCATACATGAATTCCATAAGATGGTTTTCAGCACACCAGCAATGTAATTGGCACATTTCTTGTTACTTGATCTGCATGTATGCAATCACATCCTCTATGATAACAGTAAATTAAAATCTACCTTCACTATACATTAGGAAGACACAATCATTAAAAATCATCACAGAAATTAGAAAATTAGATCTCACTTCTTAGGGGACTAAACTAAAAATCTAATCTTTATTCTGAAAAATAATTTTTCCACTTAAAAAAGGCTTCTTTATTCAAATTGTCAAAATGCTTCCCTCTGTTTACACTCTAAGCAATGAAAAATTCATGTAAAAGAGTATTTTCAGGGCACTTGGCTGGCTCAGTCAGTGCAACTCTTGATCTCAGGGTTGGTGAGTTCAAGCCCCACAGTGGGTGTAGATCTTTAAAAAAAAAATAGTGGCGCTTGGGCAATCCCTGTCAAAATGACACCAGCATTCTTCACAGAGCTAGAACAAACAATCCTAAAATTTGTATGGAACCAGAAAAGACCCCAAATAGCCAAAGCAATCTTGAAAAAGAAAACCAAAGCTGAAGGCATCACAATCTCAGACTTTAAGTTGTATGACAAAGCTGTAATAATGAAGACGGTATGGTACTGGCACAAAAACAGACACTCAGATCAATGGAACAGAATAGAGAACCAGAAACGGACCCCAAATGTATGGCCAACTAATCTTTGACAAAGCAAGAAAGAATATCCAATGGAATAAAGACAGTCTCTTCAGCAAATGGTGCTGGGAAAACTGGACAGCGACATGCAGAACAATGAACCTGGACCACTTTCTTACACCATACACAAAAATAAACTCAAAATGGATGAAAGACCTAAATGTAAGACAGGAAGCCATCAAAATCCTAGAGGGGAAAGCAGGCAAAAACCACTTTGACCTCGGCAGCAGCAACTTCTCACTCAACACATCTCCATGGGCAAGGAAAACAAAAGCAAAAATGAACTATTGGGACCTCATCAAAATAAAAAGCGTCTGCACAGTGAAGGAAACAATCAGCAAAACTAAAGGCAACTGACAGAATGGGAGAAGATATTTGCAAACAACATATCAGATAAAGGGTTAGTATCCAAAATCTATAAAGAACTTATCAAACTCAACACCCAAAAAACAAATAATCCAGTGAAGAAATGGGCAAAAGACATGAATAGACACTTCTCCAAAAGACATCCAGATGGCCAACCGACACATGAGAAAATGCTCAACATCACTCATCATCAGGGAAATACAAATCAAAACCACAATGAGATACCACCTCACACCTGTCAGAATGGCTAACATTAACAACTCAGGCAACAACAGATGTTGGCGAGGATGCAGAGAAAGAGTATCTCTTTTGCATTGTTGGTGGGAATGCAAGCTGGTGCAGCCACTCTGGAAAACAGTATGGAGGTTCCCCAAAAAATTAAAAATACAACTACCCTATGACCCAGCAACTGCACTATTAGGTATTTATCCAAGGAATACAGGCATGCTGTTTCGAAGGGGCACAGGCACCCCAATGTTTATATCAGCACTATCAACAGTAGCCAAAGTATGGAAAGAGTCCAAATTTCCATCAATGGATGAATGAATAAAAAAGATGTAGTATATACATATATATACATATATATACATATATATACACATATATATACATATATATACATATATATACATGTATATACGTGTATATATATATGTATATATATGTATACACACACACACACACACACACACACACACACACACACACACACACAATAGAGTATTACAAGGCAATCCAAAAGAATGCAATCTTGCCATTTGCAACTATATGGATGGAACCAGAGGATATTATGCTAAGCGAAATTAGTCACAGAAAGACAAATATCATATGACTTCACTCTTATGAGGACTTTAAGATCCAAAACAGATGAACATAAGGGAAGGGAAGCAAAAATAAGATAAAAACAGGGAGGGGGACAAAACACAAAAGACTCTTAAATATAGAGAACAAACAGAGGGTTGCTGGAGGGTTGTGGGAGGGGGGATGGGCTAAGTGGGTAAGGAGCATTAAGGAATCTACTCCTGAAATCATTGTTGCACTATATGGTAAGTAACTTGGATGCAAATTAAAAAATAAATTATTTTTTTAAATAATAAATAGATTGATAAATAAATAAATAAATAAATAAACAAACAAAATAGGGGCGCCTGGGTGGTTCAGTCGGTTAAGCATCTGTCTTTGGCCTAGGTCATTATCTTGCCCTTCCCAAGTTCGAGCCCCACATCAGGCTCTGTGCTGACAGCTCAGATCCTAGAGGCTGTTTCTGATTCTGTGTGTCTCTGTCTCTCTCTGCCCCTCTCTCTCTCTCTCTCTCAAAAATAAATAAACATTAAAAACAATAAATAAATAAATAAAATAAAAATGAAATAAATTGGGGTGCCCGGGTGGCTCAGTCAGTTAAGCGTCCAACTTCATCTCAGGTCATGATCTCTCAGTTCATGAGTTCGAGCCCCACATCAGGCTCTGTGCTGACAGGTCAGAGCCTGGAGTCTGCTTCAGATTCTGTGTCAGATTCTGTGTCTCCCTCTCTCTCTGCCCCTCATGCTCTGTCCCTCTCTCTCTCAAAAATAAATAAATGCTAAAAAAATTTTTTAATAAAATAAATTAATTTTTTTTAAAGAGTATTCTCTGGGTTTTCAACATCCCCATTTAATGTGCCCTCTTGAAGTACTTGTTTCTTGCCCCAAACCAGACATAAGCAAAGCGAAAACCCAAGGCCTAGTGTGGTCACTCCCAAGGAGAGTGCTCAGTGAACACGTGGAGTAACCAGCAGGTCCATTGTGCCCAAGGACCATGCCAGCCTCCTGCCAGTAGAGGCATTTTAGCCCAAACCCGGTTCTGCAAGAAATGAAAGTCTCTGCAGTTTTGCTCTTGACATCACAGTTTCTCTATTCCAACTCAACTCTGCTGCAAAGCCTCTTTTAAAAAGCATATTCCAGGCCACAAGAATAGAAATAGATATTAATAGGTACTACAGTCTCAGAACATGGAAGTTCTTGCTGGGCGAGCCCCAGAGTGTGCCCCCCACAGCACAAGGGCTTCAAGTGAGGATGCCCCGCCTTCCCTGCCTGCCACCCTGTACACAGCATCCCACTGGCACTTCTGCTTACCCCATCCCACAGATATCTCTGCCAGGTTTTTTCTGGGGAGTGACGTGCTGCGGACATGAGTCACACAATACAGAAGTTCACCAAGAACAACAAAACACAAGTACACCACTATCCCTTACACATGGGCATAAATGTTGGTGGTCAACACAGAAACAGCCAGGGCAAGGTGGAAGGCACAGATGGCTCAGATCCTACCGCTCCCCACATTCTACAAACAGTCCAGGGGTCTGCAGAACCCAGGGAACCTCACAAAAACCGTTAGAGCATGGGGAGTGTGTCCTTATCTTTTCCTCTCGGAGAGAGAGGTTGCTGGGAAGAGACAGGTCAACTATGGGGAGCAAACTATGGAATGAGGCATATATCCAGAGCCTGCAGATCTTCCCTGAGGCACAGGACACAACCCCAAGCACGTCAAAGAGTGCACACGATTCTAACACACCCAACCCACCGGGCTGCCCCTCTCTCCTTGCCATTCCCACAGTCAGGCCAGCCAAACACTGAGCCACAAGAACCATCCCCTGCAACAGCAGCTCAGAAGGCCAGCAACAGGCCACAGAGTGACCAAGCTTTGGGAGAGCGGAAGAGTGGCCCGCAGAGGCACAGTGACAAGCAGAAAAGGACAAACTATAGTGACTGCTGCACACCAACAAGGCAGGGTCTGGAGGTCACCGCCCCCTCCCTACAAAGGAGGACTTGGTCCTGCCGGGCCCACACACCCAGAGCCCCAAATCAGAAAGTCTGAGCCCAGGCCCACAGTGAGAGATGCTAACAAAGTCAGACCTCCTGAAGGCAGTTACCCCACCCCTTCTGATGCTACCATCATAGACACCGCAGTCTTTTCTGAAAGGGCACAGTTGCCCAGCACGTGCATGTTCTCACACCCCAAAGTCCTCAGGCGAACGGCATGGAAGGTAGTGGATCTGGGAGCCCTGCCTGGGGGTTAAGGGAATGTTTCCCTCACTCAGCCCTCACTCGGGGTGCGGAGGGTGCTATCCGTGTCATGCCCTCACAGTGATGTGCTGTCTTCTGTGTCAGGCTGTGGAAGACAGACGTGCACAGCACTGTTGGGTCCCAGGTGCAGCCAATGCTGTGTGTGATCCTCAACACTTTTACAAGAGTATGTGTGGCCTTTGGACTCTATCATCAGATATTTTTCATGCCTCAGTGACAAGACAAAAATCCAGACACCTAAAAACATTGCAACCTAGAGACATCAAATACACTAAAAAAGTGCTCTGATTTTTGCATTTATCAAGTATTACATAAGACTCCAAAAGAAAATGCTTAGTGTATCTGAAAAAGAGTATGTCCTATCTCTTTATTACACTTCCCACTCATACATGTAATAAACGTGCATAACTATTTTTAAGTCCAATTTCTTTTATTCAAGGGCTTCAATCTCTTTGAAGGGATGAAGTGAAATAAATCCAGACGGTGCTCTCACCATTAATTATTCTCATTACAACATAATTAGGTCTGCATCCTAATTATGTATAACTATTTTTAAATATGCTTATCAAAAAACATGAATAATATTACTATTTAAAATGTAATGGTAATGCTTTTAGCAAAAATCTCAATAGTCAATTTGGCTGAGACTTGGACTCACTAAAATAGTAATATTTTCAATAATAACAACATTCCACCCTATCTGGCCACCGAACTCCCACATTAACTGGAAAAAAATGGAGCTTCCAGGAGTGTAACAACCAGGACTTCCATTACCAAAGACTCTCCACCATCTCATATAATCCTCTCAAAAACATGAAGAATTTGGTACTTTGCTCATGGTTTAAATTCAAAAAGATTACAGGTAAAGTCCTTTCATTTTCCTTGACTTCTAATAGGAGGATAAGCGCAAACTGTAAAGATTAAGTGATTGGAGAGAGAAGGCAATCTCTCTGTCAACATGCTGCACAGAAACAGTATCTTTTGCCATCCAATTCGTGTTCCAGACCCATATCCACTCACTCCCTACCGTGCTTTAAAAAATCACCTACAGGATCTGGTTTTTTTTTCCGTGTTTATTATTTCATGGAATCAAGGACCACAACACCCTGGTGAAGCAGGGAGAGCGCATGGGAAGGAGCTTATAATCTCATCTGTGTGCTGCTCATTGACAACACTAAAATCAGATGGAAGATTGGTGACCTATTTTCAGGCAAAAACATAGAAGATGATTGAAGAAGTCCTCAAGTATATTTTGGTGAAAGCAGATGTGCCTTTGCAGGACAGAACATGCCTTGAGGTAGGAAGGTGGGTAGATGGCAGTCCATGCTGCTTCCTCACCCCGTTTCCCATTCCCAGCCCACCACTGAGAAATCAAGCTTTCACTGTATGCCTCATCTGCTGCCATTATAATACCAGCTATCACAGAATATACAAAGCACTGAATTGGCTTCAAGCCCTACAACAGGTTAATTACTGCTTTGAACTGGATTAAAGCCACAACTCCAAATGGAAAAAGCATCAGCCTTCACGGCCAATTTTATTGGCTGCTCTGTCCAATTACAAGTTGACTATATTTTGCTGTTGGAATCAGAACCAACTTGCACCATTAATATAAAGTCCTTTTCCCTTTGGAAACCAGGTCAGCCTTTCTTCTGAAAATTCCTTCCACCAAACAAACTATTTCCAAACATCTTTTGTACTGTATGTAGGACATTGCATCAGAAGCCAAAATGGACCTTCAGAACACACAGTGACACAGAATGCCCATGTCATGTGAGGGGAAGTTTCACTCTTTCCTCTACCAAATGCCTCAGAAAATAATAAGTGACTAGAATGAGCCATCCCTTCGCTTGTTTGCCACTCTAAATGCCAAGCTTAGACCAAATATACTCTTGAAATTTTCTTGTGAGAGTAATCCCTCCTTCATTCCTTACTCTGAAGTGGGCTTTTTCTTCCAACAGGTCTGAAATGAGAGCTAGTGTCTTTGATGTTTGTATTATCACACTTAAAAATCTCATGGAAGCACAGAAGCATTCTGAACAGAGTGTTTATGAACACAGTAAGCCATGAATTCTACAGTGGCACCTGCATTCCTGCCATGAGGTAAGGCTAAAGGTGTCCAAAAGCAAGTTATCCATTTCCAAACATCAAGATTCACTCAGAGAGGCTAACCAAATAACTGAGTCTGAGACCCAGAACAAAACCCAACTCAGAAAATCAACATTCCCTGCCACAGACCAAAGAGCATTTTCAAATTCTCTCTGAAACAGGCCTGTCCAGCCTAGAGGTTCTGAAGCTCCTTAGGGAAAGGCAACCTGACAAGTGAAAATCACCTCTGTCCCTGTAGTAGTAACAGGAAGACATCCCTGTTCTTGTGGGGTTGCAGAGACATGTTCTAACAGTGCATAGATTCCTTCTGCTGGGACCTGCAGCCCACAGAGCTATCCCTGCCCCATCCTGGGGTCACCTGCTGGAGAGAAAAGGAGACTCTGAAGACCAGAGACCTAGGACCCAATCCCAGCACTGACTATCTTATAGCACTCTTCTTAAGCACTCAAAGCCTCAGTCTTTCCATCTGAGAAATGGAGATATAAATGCTCGCCTTGCAGGGAGTTCATGTAACCACACGTAGAGTCTTCCAGGAGTTGCCAGGGGCTCAGGGGACAGGGTAGGCTATCACTACAAATGGAGAGCACAGGGCAATGTTTGGGACAAGGAACTATTCTATTACCTGTCATCAGAATCTATACCTAGGATGATGTACCAAAATAAAAAACTCAGTCTTACTGTATGATTAATTTTTAATTAAATTTAATAAAGAGACACTGCCCCTATCTGTTTTACGAATATTCTCTTCCTGCCTGTTGAACTGCCCTCCCAGAAACCATTTCTAGTCCCATATACTGGGAGTGTCCTTGTGTTTTCTGAACCACAGTCAGTAGGATTGGAAGGAACAGATGAAAACAAAATTAACTAAAACACCCTGTTATCCACCTCCACACTGGACAGTTAACACCAAGCGATCGTCACAAAACCCTGAACAACTTCCTTATTTCTTCACACCACATACACAAGGGCCATTTTAAAGATAGGATCCTGATGTTCCACACATCAACACCTCTAGTCCAAAGTTCAGTGCCTTACACCTACAGGGGAGTCATCCACTTATCAGCACAGAAGCCAACTAACAAACAAAAAAGTCACTTAATATGTGAACATAAGTGTTTCCAGGAGAACCGCACCCCTTTTCACTTCCTGCCTATGTATTTAAATAGTGGTTGTGGCAGAGTCGTTGGAGATAGCACAAATTAAAGGAAAAAGCTTCCTTCTTCCCCCCACAAACTGTTTCCAGCCAGCAGAAAAGTGCACTGATTATTTTCGGCTTCTTGGGTTTTCTCGGCCCCTATCAACCAAGATTAAAAACTTAAGTCCAGCTGGGTCCATATTCATGAAGGTCAATTTAGACTAATGTGGAAACAGCTGCCAGGTGCTTTTATCTGGAGCAGAGAGTTATCAGCCATGAATTCAGCTGTTTGTTTTCTCAAGAAATGGAACATCTTGTCAGTAGAGATAAGACAGGTTCTTGGTTAACCGAGCCTCACTGGGCCTGCATTTGCTGGGATGAATCTAGATTCAAATCCTTTCTGCCCATTTCTTAAGTTGTTGTTTGTTTGTTTGTTTGTTTGTTTGTTTTGGGGGGGGTTGTTTGTTTGTTTGCCTCTCCACACATCAAGAATCCTTAAACTAGCAGTATTTACACATACCTAGGCATTTAAATATATGCCACTCAAAGCCAGAGGATTATTTTTTTTTTGGTCACAGTTACATTCAGTTACAAACACCTTTTCATAAGGAATTTTGAAATTCTAAGGTAATGCTCCAGGAGATCATGGTAATAGAAACCTTTCTTAATAAGATCAAGTATAAGGACAGCTCAGCTAACTCCATCCCTCCTTCAAACTTCCCCTCTTCCTGAACCCATATTCCTCACTTAAAAAATAAAATAAAATAAAATAAAATAAAATAAAATAAAATAAAATAAAATAAAATAAAATAAAATAAAGGGTGAATAACTGCATTCACAAATTAGGTAATACTGCCTGCCTACATAAAAAAAAAAAAAAAAAAAAAAAAAAAAACAAAAACCAGCAACAACAAAAGAAACTCAGAAATGCAGAATTATCATGTAAAAGAAACAATGACCACTATAGAACTCATCAAGACATCACCCTGGGTGATCATCCTGGTTGCTTTTCCTGGTTGCTTTTCTCAGCCTGACTGCAGATTCACCACACTGCTATTGCCCTTGCGCACAGGAAGCCAGGAACCCAAGGAGTCTGCACATTTCATGGCATACCGAAATTCCTGGCACACAACCACGATGGGACCCAACACCACCGCAGAGGAAGGCAGAAAGCAGACTATGCAAAATTTAGCACACCTCCTACACCTATTTGGTGGGCACAACTGAGGATGATCTTGATAACCAGGTACAAAAACAGATCGGCTTTTAAAAGAGCTGCAAGATGTTGAGAAGCAGAACGAAGCTTAGCACCAAGAGGAAGCCATCTAAAAACCTTTTTTATTCCCCACACATTCCTTCTGAGTCTGACACATTTAACTGCCATCTCTGGACACAGGAGACAGCAGCGCCACAGTTCCACCCAATGCATCTGGTTTCATGGATAAGCCCACTGTCACCTCCCTTCCACAGAAGCCCAGAGTTTGGCATGCACCCCCATCCTTCTGCATGGGGACATCAGCACCTGATGCTGAAGGAGCCAGAACACGGGGCAGGAGACAGGCAAAGAAAGGCTCACAGCCTGAGAGGGGGTAGCAGGGTTTTTGCTCTAGGGGAAGGGCAGGCTGCTCGTTACCATGCACCCAACAAAATCAAGAGCTATGGACCCTAAGAAGCAAAGATGGACGTGTGCTTTTGTGGCAGAAAGGATGCTTTGATTTAAAAATAAACAATCACGCCATCTAGTTCACAAAACAAGCCGACTCCTGCTCCTGGCTGCTGTCTCCTCAGTTCCATGTGGGCTCACTGGTGAATGAAAAACATGTGTGGGCAAATCAGGAAGCAAAAAACAAGGAAGGAAAATAAACACTCACCTATCTCAGAGCTAGGTGAACGGGCTAGCTTTGACTTTCAGATTCTCCAAGCCAAATTTTCATGAAAGGTTGACTCTGTCCTTTGGCAAATAAAATTCGTATTTCTTTAGCAAAAGAAGGGCCTTTTATATGATTGCCCTTAAATGTGGGGGCTATTTGAGCAGGCTCACAAACTGGCCTCCCTATAACTAAAAATAGCTTAAAGACAAGCACCTTGCAGTCAAATCAGATTCATATAGTACTGAGCACACGAACAAAAGGATGTCCTGAAATCACAAAGAAAGGCAAAGGGAGGGAGCAAAGGAAAATCCAAAGACAGGACTAGATGAAGAAAACAAAATTACTAAACCACCCTGGACAATGCTGCCTGATGCAGCAATGGTATTTTGACTAGAAACCAAGTTGAATCATATCATAGATGGGGGTGCCATTATTCCCTCCCTGTTCAGCTCTGATACTAGTGTCAAAAATAATGGGAAACTATGTGTCATAAAGGAGCCTTTGGAACCAGAAAGACATGGAGAGAACAGGTGGTGACAGGGCAGGAAGCTAAAGTGATTAAGGGGGAAAGGGTACCCTTGAAGAAAGGGAAAGGTGAGAGACATCCACTGCCATTGGGATGCTGCCAACAGCTGCTGTGAAAATACGGTGGTTTCATGGAATGTGCCTCAGAACAAGGAGATACTGGTACCTTTGTTGACTCTGGTTTTCATTAAGAACTCCTTCACTGACTAAATCTGAACAGGCCCCTGGCTCAGTCAAGGCAGTCTATACAGAAAGAACTGGTCTTAGGTCTTGGTAGTATCAGAGTCATTCTAACCTACTTTATGATACCAGCAAGGAGAAAAACTCAGATCTCCTTGAGCTGTGTTCTTTAGACAACAACCTGAGCTAAGTAAGTAAGAAGAATACAAGTGACATGGCTAGGGCCGAAACTAAGGTCTCTAGGTGATTGTACATTGTGCATCATTATTTGGAACAATGTGCGACCAAATATCAAACAAGATCCCAATGGTTGAGAAAGAGAAAGATGGCAGCATATACCTTTCATAGGTGACCCCGGTTCTCCCTGCACTTTCTGAAGACTGGGTACTCGAATTCTGAGAATATGGCAGCAGCATTCTGGGTGAGGACAGGGTAGGGATAGAAGGCTGGTGGGCAGGATGTAGGGAGCTTATATAGTAGACAAGGCTACACGCTATTCCAGATTGGGCCCCCAGATAAGAAGACCACACTTACGTCTCGTCATCTGTAGACACTGCCAAGCAATTTCCAGGTTAATGCACCTGGAATCCTTGAGCCTGTCTGAGTGATTCTGGGCCCCTAACGCCCCACATAAAGACCATCCACTATCCAGGAGGTGTAAACAGAGGAGAAATGAGGCACCCTTTTTTAATAGGATTCAACTTTACAGTCGAAATATCATTGCTTTGTCAGGCAGTATTGTCCAGGACAGCGTGGTGATTTTCTTCTCTTCATACCCTTCCATTTTTGGGTTTTCCTTTGCTCCCTCTGTCAGCCACTTCTTCCTTCTGTGACTTAGGCAAAATGCTAGGAACCGGCAATTGTAATGGAAAGACAGTAGTCCAGGACCAGCCTCCCACTCAGCCCATAGAAACTGCCTTCCCTAGAGCAACATCGGCTGACCCTGGGTCCCCCTGACCCGCAGGGCTGCATCTGGCCAGCTGAGCGAACAGCTCTCACTGGAGGTGGTAGGCCTGTAGACGGGTCCACGGCTCAACCGTCATCACCAGTTTGAGGCAAGGTCCTGGAGATCTAGGCAGGGCGGGCCAGGCCCCCAGGCCTTCCCAAGCTTGTCCCTACCTAACAAGGACTATCTGTGCGTGGTGACTTGGATAGCAGCACCCCGGGACGTGGGCACCGGTCACAGCCCTCCACCCCAGGCGCGAGGACCTCCCTTCAAATCACCGGCTGTCCCTCTAACTGGGTCGCGGTCTGCAGTAGCCAGGAATCTGGGGAGACTGACCTCTCCGTGCCACCTCTTTGTTCGGGGTTCCAGAAGGGCCAGGCCAGGGGCGGAGGAGGCCAGGTGGCCAAGCGACCCCCCGGCACCGCCCAGGACAGGTTTCTGCCCTCCCTTTGGACACCTAGCAACCCCCTATTATCTAGTCTGCCGCGCTGGGCCATCCGGGCCTTGAAGCTTTAAGGTGAGTCTCCTCCACGAAGGGCCGGCGCGGAGGGAGGCGCGGCGGGGGGCGCGGGGCCCGGCACGTTTCCTGGGTAAACACGGCGAAAGGCGATCTCGCGGAGGCGGACCCCGGCCGCGGAAGGAAAATGTCCGTCTGCCGAGAGGCGGCTGCTAGCGGGCTTCACGTGCTGACCGCGCAGGCAGGAGTCCGAGGCGCGGGTGCGAGGGGCGCCACGGCCGCGGCGCGCCTCCCCGTCGCCCCAGCCCTACAGCCGCACGCACGCACGCACGGGACGCCCCGTCGCCGGGGCCGCCCTGAGCCGGAGTCCTGGGCGGGGAGGAGGGGCGCCCGGGAGGAAACTGAGGCAGGGTGCGAATCCTGCCTGGCCCTGCGGCGAGGACAGAGAGGCACCCGGGGGAGAGCAGGGACCCCCGCGAGGCACCGCGCCCGGACCCCGCCCCGCACTCACCGAGAAGCCCCTCCCCCCCTGGCGCACCGACAAACCTCCTCTCCGCCCCCGTCACTCCCTGAGAAGACCCCCTCACACACCCGGAAGCCCCCCGCCCCCTCACACACCGGGCAGCCCCCCGCCCCCTCACACACCGGGCAGCCCCCCCCGCCCCCGCCCCCTCACACACCCGGAAGCCCCCCCGCCCCCGCCCCCTCACACAACCGGAAACCCCTCACCCCCGCCCCCCACACACCGGGCAGCCCCCCCCACCCCCGCCCCCCTCACACACCCGGAAACCCCTCACCCCCGCCCCCCACACACCGGGCAGCCCCCCCACCCCCGCCCCCTCACACACCCGGAAGCCCCCCCGCCCCCGCCCCCTCACACACCCGGAAACCCCTCCACCCCCGCCCCCTCACACAACCGGAAACCCCTCACCCCCGCCCCCTCACACACCGGGCAGACCCCCCCCCCACCCCCGCCCCCTCACACACCCGGAAGCCCCCCGCCCCCTCACACACCGGGCAGTCCCCCCCCCCGCCCCCGCCCCCTCACACACCCGGAAGCCCCCCCGCCCCCGCCCCCTCACACAACCGGAAACCCCTCACCCCCGCCCCCCACACACCGGGCAGCCCCCCCCACCCCCGCCCCCCTCACACACCCGGAAACCCCTCACCCCCGCCCCCCACACACCGGGCAGCCCCCCCACCCCCGCCCCCCTCACACACCCGGAAGCCCCCCCGCCCCCGCCCCCTCACACAACCGGAAACCCCTCACCCCCGCCCCCTCACACACCGGGCAGACCCCCCCACCCCCACCCCCCACACACCCGAGAGCCCCCACCCCCGCCCCCTCACACACCGGGCAGCCCCCCCCACCCCCGCCCCCACACACCCGGAAGCCCCCACCCCCTCCCCCTCACACACCAGGCAGCCCCTCCACCCCCGCCCCCTCACACACCCGAGAGCCCCCACCCCCTCACACACCGGGAAGCTCCCCCTGCCCCCTCACACCGGGAAGCCCCCCACCCCCTCCCCCTCACACACCGAGAAGCACCCCCCTCCCCCAAACATACCCGGAAGTCCCCCACCCCCGCCCCCTCACTCGCCGAGAAGCCCCCTCCCCCCGCCCACCTCATTCACCGGGAAGCCCTCTCCCCCGCCCCCTCCCAAACCGAGAAGCCTCCCTACCCTCGCCCCCCTCACTCACCGAGAAGCCCCCCTCCCCCTGCCCCTCATATTCACCGCGAAGCCCCCTCCCCTCGCCCCCAAAATCATCGAGCAACCCCACCCCCGCCCTCTCCCTCCCTCAGGCGCCCTCTCCTCCCCCGACACCCCCCTCCCCACTCACCGAGAAGCCCCGGAAGCTGCCGGGCGCGGGGCGCGGGCGCGGTGCGCGGCGGCGGCAGCAGCAGCAGCAGCAGCAGGAGCGCGAGCAGCGGCCCCATGTCGGCGGCCGGGCGAGCGGCGCTCAGTCCATGGCGGCGCGGCGGGGGCGGCGGGACCGACTCTGGCGAGCACCGCTCCTCCCCGCGCTGCCCGCGCCCGCCGCCGCTTCAGCACCGGACAGCGCCTCCGGCCCCGCCCACACCCAGGCCCCGCCCAGCCGCGCGCCCGCCGGCCCCGCCCACGGCGCCCCCCACCCCCACCCCCGGCCCGCCCCACCTGCCGGCGCGCGGCCGCCCCAGCGCGCCCCCGTCCCATCCTTGTGGTTCCGCCCTCCCCCAGGGGGCTGGGGTGAGCCGAGCGCGCCCAGTCCTCGCCCGGCCCGGGGGTCCCGGGTCCCCCGTGGTCGCACTGGCCCGCCCGGGACGTGGCCCTCTGGCCGCGGGGAGTTCGCCCTCCCTTTTGGCCAGGCGGGGGAAAGGCCCGACCCTTTTTGCTCAGACCCCGGGCAGGGCGCCCACCCGCGTGGTCCCACGCGGCGTCCGTGAGCACGCGGGGCCGGGGGCCATTGACTTGGGGCTGAGGCCGCCCAGGAGCCGATCGCCGGCTCTTAGTTTTATTTAATTTTAATGTGACCAGACGTGTTGTGGATCCATCAGAAGGGGGCCCAGAGCGGGGGAGTGGGGGTGTGTGAAAGTGTGGGAGGTCCTCAGCCTGAGGAAGAGGAAACTGTGGGAGCCCAGCCTGGAGGATCAGCGCCTTCCGAGTTCCGAATTCTACGCGGCGAGATCAGGATCCACGGTGCGGACGCGGCCCTGGTGTCCCTCCCTGGCCACTGTCCAGGGGTCCGCGGGGGGCCCTGGGGACCTTGCGGACCTCTCAGGGAGACTTCTTCCTAAAAAGCAGGGTATGGCTGCAGGGGTCCTGGGCCGGGGGCGTTCGAGGAATCGGAGCTGTGTGAGAGAGAATGCAGGCTCTGAGCGTGAGTGTGTCCATCCCCTCGGCCCCTCGCCTGCTTCATTCAGCATTGGGCAGTGGCCTGGCCTCACCCCTGTGGGTCCGGCTGCCCTAGATGAAGTCTGGTTCCTGCTGTGCCTGCGCCTGCTGCGTGGCGCTCATCAGCTAGCCTTCCCAAGTCCTCTCCCGCCTGGCCCCTTACCGCCCCGGTGCGGTGGGGCTGGCCTGTGCACACTTTGGGGTAGGGTAGATGGTGAAGGGGCTACAGCTCAGCGCAGGCCATCAACAATTGGAACTGAATATTGGGCCTGATCGCCCTGGCGATCACCTCCTCGCTGATGCCTGTCCTCCCCACCAGGTCCCTCCCTTACCCGGTCCTGCTCAACACCCTCTGTCCCTGTGCCCAAGAAAGTAGGCCCTCCTTGTCCGCCCATCTGTGTGCAAGGAGTTCTGTCACCCAAAGGCCCAGGGAACTGCCCCTCCAGAGAGAGCACTTGTCCACCCTGTGGGGACACAGCAGGAGCAACCATGGTCCTGCTCCGCACTTGCCCACAGATCTGCACTTTGTACATGCAGCCCCCCCCCCAGAGGATGGCCAAACAGGTGACCTGGGGTTCTTTACTCATTGTGTGTTCTTAGCACTTAGTATTCGGACCCTGGGTTCACACCACACTGCTGGCCGAGTAGAATTCGATGGTGAGATGATTCATCCACACACTCTCTGAGGAAGGCCTGAAGACAGCTGTTCCTCTGCTCCATTTCCGCACCCCGCACACCACCGTGTGTGCATGTAGGGATCCACCTCAGTGAGGGTGCAGGCCAGACAGGGTGCGACAGCACTCATGCGGGCATGAGCACGGGTGAGGCCATCCCGACTACCACAGAGCTGGCTGGTGATAAATTGGGTGACAGAAACAACAGGAAAAGAAAAAAAAGTAGGATCTAGATGGGCTAGAAGGTAAAGCTTGTTCGTGACAGGCCCTCAGGTGATGCAGAAACATGAGGGCAGGACAGTGCCTGCCATCACTGTGTGATGCCCAGGGACCCGGAGCCAGATATCTAGCCCTATTTCTCTGCTGTCGATGCTGGTCACCACACCCTGGCTACAGAGGGAGCTGGCTGTGCCCGCCAGGACATGGACGTCACTGGGGCCCTCACAGAGGGCAAGGTCCCTCTCAAGGACCTGGAAGAGCTCCGGGCCCCTCCTGAGGCTGCGTCCTGGAGGACTGTTTACTCTGGGGCCATACTGCTCCTTGGCCTTGGTAAACAGGTCTCCCAGAAAGCGCATGGGGTCGCTTCCATTGTTTGCTGGCTCTTGACTAGTCTACTGAGCCTGGGCCTGCTTCACCCCGAGGGCTCTGGCAGAGGCACCAGAAGGACTGCAAGGAAATGACAGTAACAGAAACACTGGAAAGAAGCACAAAACCCACAAAGGTGTGGATGGCTTCACCAGTGCCACAAGATCTCAGCTCTGCTGAAAGGACACAAGCAGCTAAAGGCAGAAAAGGGAGCACATGGAAGAGAGGGGGGAAGGCAGGAACATCTGGTTTATGAAGAGCAGGTCCAGGTTCCAGAGCCCAGGCTGAGGTAACCTGGCTTTCTGATCTAAGAGGAGGCTGTGGGGGCACCGAGGTAGTTCAGCTGGTTAAGTGTCCTACTCAATCTTGGCTCAAGTCATGATCTCACAGTTTGTCAGTGCAGACCCTTCTTGGGATTCTCTCCCCCTCTCTCTCTCTGCCCCTCTCTCCCTCACTCTCTCCATCTCAAAAATAAAAAAATAAAATAAAATAAAAAAGACTGGGCATGGCTCTTTCTGGAGCACTGGCCAGACAGATTGTCATGACAGGAATCCCCAGTGAATGGCCCCCACACACAAGGAGGCGTGTCCTTGTGCCTCATGTGGGAACTGCACATGTGTGTGCACAGGTATCTGCATGTATGACTGCACCATGTGGAAGTATATGTGTATGTATTCGTGTATGCTATGTGTGCATGAGCCTGTGTGTAAGAATGTTTGGTGCTATAGAAGGCACGTGTATACATCTGTCTGCTGTGTGTATAGCACCCAAACACTACAAAACATGCTTATTCCCTGAGCCCCTTAGATAAGTGTCTCCTACATGTATTTACGCTTTAGGCCATTCACTTACGACCTTACTTGATTCACTATTGTCACACTTATTCATATTCATGATACGCACCCATAGCGTGCCAAGGTCTGGTCTGTATGTGATGCAATCTTACATTCACACAGAAGAGCATACTTGGTCAACCTCATCCAAGGAGATTTTCAAGGTCAGACACAGCCCTTGAGCCTTATCTTTCTCCGAGGACGTCCTGTGAGGCTGAGTAGGTGAGTGGGGTGGAACTCCCAGGAAAGACGCAGGACGTGGGGTCAGAAGGTCAGGGCTCAGTTCTGATGCAGTGCATGTCAGCTCTGTGGCCTTGAATGTCGCGGAGCAGTGACAGACCAAACTCTTGGCCAACCTGACGGTTTTGACTGCATCATTCGGTGCTCTGGGAAACATCGGGGCTGACATCGCAGAACTGTGACACCTAACAGACCAGAAAGTGTTCACGATGGGGTGGCTGGGCTGTATGGAGGAGGCGGCCAGCTGTAGGGGGTCCGGTGGCATGGGGAGAGCCAGAGGAAGCTGCCTCGCGATGTCAACAGCGCCCTGAGCGCTGCTTCGCACTCCCCTTCAGGCGGGAGCTGCGCGTTCAGCATGCCAGGCTGGAAATGCTCACTGGGCTCCCCCTCGATCAGCAATAGTTTTCTCAAGGAGGAGAGATTTGTGATGAGATTCAGGGTCAGCACAGACAGCTTTTGCCCACTCCATGTGAACAGGGGCACTTGAAAATGTGGTCATGAGCATCCTCAAATTGTTAGACAAACAATTTGGCCCTGGCTCAATGTCATCGTAGTATGCTTAGCTGCGATGAAATCGGAATCATTGACTAAAACAGTCGAAACTGCCAGATTGGCCATTTTTAATTGGCTATTTTTCATCATTTAAACACAGCTGCCTGGGTGTCTCTTTGAACAGTGACCCGGGGTGTGAGTTACCTGATGGTCCGGTTCCACCTGAGAAGCAAGCACGCTGCCAGGCCCCAGAGAGGTTTGTGTAGGCCAGGAGCGAACCGCCTCTACCCCGTGGCTGCAGATAAGGCAGCCCCAGCACTTCGTCACCGAGAAATCACCTGCCACTCCTTGAGGTCTTGTTCCAAGGGCACCAGCTTCCTCCCACCTCTGCGGCACAACTAGATAGTGACAGCCCCAGAGAGAGAGAGAGAGAAGGGGAGACTGCATCCCTAATATTGTTCCTGGACCCCCACACTTAGAAAAATTAGGCTGAGCGTGTTGGATGCTGTGTTATTGGCCTTTTGCCAGTCATCAGAGGCCAAGGGGGCAGGAGGGTGCAGCTGACCCTGCACGGTGCGGAGCTGTTGTCCGCAGGCACTGCTCCCCTATGGCCAACAGCACCCCTGTTTGTGGGCCTTCTCCCCTCAAAAACATATGTCTGTCAAGATGCGCCACCAGGTACAGACTTGGGCTTGAACAAGCCCAGGCAGATCCTCTATCCCGGAACGTGGGTCATGGGAGTGAATGCGCCGAAAATGTTCGGTGCTGGTCCCTGGGTATGACCCTTCCTGAGGACAGGTGCCACTCCCTGCCCTGCATCTCTGTCTTCCTTGGCTTGGCAGGCTCCCTGCCTCCTAGGCAGCCCTTTGCTTTGCCAGGTTTGTCGATGCCTCAGTCACTCTGTTCACAGGCTTGCAGACAAATTGCAGGCTTTTAAGTCAACTGGCTCCGGATTCTTTATTACTAATAAACAGTCATGAACTGTTAATAATGAGAGAAATGCCTAACTTTATAAAGCACTGGCAAGGTGCCAGACAATGATTGCAGCGACGGATGGGCACTGGTATCCCTGTTCTACAAGTGAGGGGACCAAGATGAGGAGATTCAAACCATCTTTCCAAGATCCTATAGCCAGTTTAAGCAGCAGAATCAGGATTCAAAGCCATGGTGTCGCTGCAGAGTCCCAACATCCCACAATTGCCAGTCCTCCCTGGTTCACCATCCCAGTTTGGTGAGAAAGCTCTAGAAGCCAGTCCTTGTCATGTCTCCAGAGCAGGGGTCAGCTTGCTCAACAGGCTGTTGCTGGTTGCTGTTTAGAGTGGTGATGCCAGAGGTATTTGGCACAATTATATCGGTGTTGTTTCTTTCACTTAGAGTCAGAAGGAGGTATACATCAGGGAAAACCTGAAGACGTGCCTTTCGTGTACTTCACCAAAAGGTAAACCTCATACAAAGTCACACTCTCCCAACAAGCTGGCTTATCAGTCTTGAAAGATATTCATATCCTATGGTGCTTTCCGAGAATGTTCTAGATGGACAAGTGGTACAAGGACCAGGCTGAAAGTCTCCCGGCAAAGCCGCAGAAAAAGACGAAGCCAACCTTGGGCACTGCCTCACCCCCTCCTATCTGGGACACCCCCTCCTATCATCTGCTTTCCCCCAGGTTATCAGCCAGCATTCATGCCCCTGGACCCACAGGGACCACCGTGCCAAAGAAAAGGTCTGCCCTGCCGAGAACCAAGTCCTTCAGACCAAGGCTGCAAACAGCCTCAGCCTCCTGTCAGTTCTCTGAACAGCTCTGCTGTGGGCAAGGTTGCAAGCCAACCATCTGCATTCCTATGTGTCTTAGATGTGCCAACTTGAGTGGCCACTTTCAATCAGAGTAACCAAGAGTGTTGCCATTTGGATTTCAGAACTCAAGTTCCCACAAAGCAAGACTCCATTCATTCATTTGCAGTAAGAGAGCCTCCTCGTTTATAATTTATGTTTCAACCTGGGGATTATAGAGGACCCAACAAGCCTCAATTAATTAAACTATAGTTCCCTTTGGAAAGGCAAGTATCTCTCTGACCAAATGGAGCAGAGCTAAGACCACATGGGACGGTAGATTAGTTCCAAATCAGAATTCAGATGATTTTTATTGGCAGATCCAAACCAACACAGCCTGACATCTGATTTGGACTCTAATTCCCAACAGGCAACTTCTGAAAACCGAGTAGCTGTGAGGATGGGATAGAGAGGAAATCCCAATTTGAACGCCATGCACTCATACAACACTTTAAGATATTAATGATGCCTCCCCCGAGTACCACCTTAGTGCCCTCACCGTGTGTAAACTATCAGTGGGTAAGCTTCATTACACAGCTACCACCTACTCAGCAAAATGCTGTGTGCATAAGAGGAATGTCGAGAAATATTCTCTGAAATAAGGAAAAGGGAAATATTCAGAGGTGCTTCATATCTATCTGATACCTCACTAATGTGAGATGAGTGTTATTATCCAGATTTTAGAAATAAAGTGATACTCTGAGAGTTTTCATAACCTGCCCCAGCCTCACAGAGGCTACACCAAAATGTGAAGCCAGATTTAATCTCAAAGCCACACAGAATGTCCCAAAGGGTTTATCACAGAACTCCAGAACTGAGATGCTCCTAGTGTAGAAACTTGTAGATGAGACCAGGGTCTTGTCAAAGGGCCACATGAATAAACTCGAAAACGGCTCCCACAAAGGCTCCCAAAGACAGGGAAATCTGAGCATTAACAAAATGAGTGCAATGGATTAAAATTCACCAGACTTATAAAAATGTATACTGTTCATAATAAAACTAAGAGAATATTAGTAGTCTTCAATAGTTGCTAGGGCATGAATTCATTCTTCTAAAAACTGGAAAATAAAGAATCAAAGCATTTATCCTGACTTTTCTGCATGAATAACATTTCAGGATGATTTCTGAAGGAAAGTTCTTCTTTGCAGAAAAAGTCCAGGTGACCAAAACAAAAGAGTGACAGTTAGAAAATCACCATTTTGCAATTCCTAGTAAAATAATAGATCCAGATAACAATAATCAAATGTGGATAATTAAAGTAGAGGAGAAGATGGGCTTAACAGATACAGTCAGAACATTCCATCTAAAACAGCAGAATACACATTTTTTTTCAAGTGCACATGGAACATTCTCCAGAATAGATCATAAAACCAGTGTCAATGAATTTAAAAAGACCAAAGTCGTACCACGCATCTTTTCTGACCACAACACTATGAAAGTAGAAATCAGCCACAGGAAAAAATCTGGAAAGAACAAAATATATGGAGGTTAAATAACATCTACTCAACAATGAATGGGTCAACCAAGAAATCAAAGAAATGAAAAATTACATGGAAACAAATGAAAATGAAAACAAAATGGTCTAAAATCTTTGGGATGCAGCAAAAAGGGTTCTAAGAGGGAGGAAGTTTATAGCAATACAGGCCTACCTCAAGAAGCAAGAAAAATCTCATATAAACAACATAAACTTACACTTAAAGGAACTAGAAAAAGAAAAAAGAAAAAAAAAAAAGAAACAACCCAAAATCAGCAGAAGGAAGGAAATAATAAAGATTAGAGAATAAACCTAGTAGAAACTAAAAAACAGGGGTGCTTGGGTGGCTCAGTTATTTGAGCATCTGACCCTTAATTTTGGCTTGGGTCATGATTCCAGGGTTACAGGATCGAGCCCTGCATCAGGATTCTCTCTCTTTCTCCCTTAGCCCCTCCCCTGATCACACATGTTCTCTCTCCCAGTATAATAAAAAATAAAAATAAACTAAAAAACAAATAGAACAGATCAACAAAACCAGTAACTGGTTCTGTGATAAGACCAACAAAATTAATAACCCTGTAGCCAGATGAAAGAGAAAGAGGGAGGGAGAGAGAATTCAAATAAAAATCACAAATGGAAAAGGAGAAATAACAACCAACACCACAGAAATACAAATGCTTGTAATAGATTATTATGAAAAATTATATGCCAACAAATTGGACAACCTAGAAGAAATATACAAATTC
This sequence comes from Panthera onca, assembly GCF_046562875.1. Lineage (NCBI taxonomy): Eukaryota > Metazoa > Chordata > Mammalia > Carnivora > Felidae > Panthera > Panthera onca. The sequence goes on from NC_138340.1 coordinate 168,769,449, forward strand.
CTAGAAACATATAACCTACCAAAACTGAAGCAGGAAGAAATAGAAAATGTGAACAGACTGATAACCAGCAACGAAATTGAATAAGTAATCAAAAAACTCCCAACAAACAAAAGTCCAGGGTCAGATGGCTTCATAGGCGAATTCTACCAAACATTTAAAGAAGAGTTAATACCTATTCTTCTCAAACTACTCCAAAAAATAGAAGAGGAAGGAAAACTTCCAAATTCATTCTCTGAGATCAGCACTACCCTAATACCAAAACCAGATAAAGACACCACAAAAAAGGAAAACTACAAGCCAATAGCTCTGATGAACATAGATGCAAAAATCCTCAACAAAATACTGGCAGACCAAATCCAGCAATATATATAAAAAAATCATTCACCACAATCAAGAGGGATTTACTCCTGGGACACATGGGTGGTTCAATATTCACAAATTAATCAATGTGATACATCACCTCGATAAGAGAAAGGATAAAAATGATATAATCATTTAAATAGATGCAGAAAAAGCATTTGACAAAGTACAACATTCATTCATGATAAAAACCCTCAACAAAGGTCAACATAATAAAGGCCATATATGAAAAACCCCACTAACACCATCCTCAATGGGGAAAAACTGAGAGCTTTTCCCCTAAGGTCAGGAACAAGACAAGGATGGCCACTCTCACCACTTTTATTCAACATATATACTGCATACTACTGCCACAGCTATCAACAACAAAAAGAAATAAAAGGCATCCAAATTGATAAGGAAGAAGTAAAACCTGCACTATTTGCAGATGACATAATGCTCTATATAGAAAACCTGGAAGACTGCACCAAAACACTACTAGAACTGATAAATGAGTTCAGTAAAATCAATACATGGAGATCTGTTGTATTTATTTACACTAATAAGGAAACAACAGAAAAAGAAACTAAGAAAACAATCCCATTTGCAATTGCACCAAAAAAATAAAATACCCAGGAATAAACTTAACCAAAGAGATGAAAGATCCATATCTGAAAACTTTAAAACACTGATGAAAGAAATTGAAGACAACCCAAAGAAACGGAAAGACATTCCATGCTCACGGGCTGGAAGAACAAATATTGTTAAAATGTCTATACTACCCAAAGCAATCTACACATTTAATCCCTATTGAAATACAACGGCGTTTTCCACAAAACTAGAGCAATCCTAAGATATGGAACCACATAAGACCCCGAATAGCCAGAGCAACTTTGAAAAAGCAAAGCAAAGCTGGAGGCATCACAATCCCAGACTTCAAGTTATATCACAAAGCTGTATTGATCAAAACAGTATGGTGCTCACACTAAAATAGGCACATAGATGAATGGATCAGAACAGAAAACCCAGAAATAAGCGCACAGTTATCAGGTCAATTAATCTTCAACAAAGCAGGAAAGAACATCCAATGGGAAAAAGGGAGTCTCTTCAACAAATACTATTGGGAAAACCGGAGAGCTACATGCAAAAGAGTGAAACTGGACTACTTTCTTTCACCATCTACAAAAATAAACTCAAAATGGATTAAAGACCTAAATGTGGGACCTGAAACCATAAAATCCTTGAAGAGAGCACAGGCAGTAATTTCTGACCTTGGCTGTAGCAACACTTTTCTAATATGTCTCCTGAGACAAGGGAAACAAAAGCAAAAATAAACTATTGGGACTACATCAAGATAGAAAAGCTTCTGCACAGCAAAGGAAACAATCAAAAAACTAAAAGACAATGTACAGAATGGGAGAAGATATTTGCAAATGACATACCTAATAAAGGGCTACTATCCAAAATGTAAAAAGAACTGATACAACTCAACACCCAAAAAACAAATAACCCAATTTAAAAATGGACAGAAGATAGACAGGAACAGACATTTTTCCAAAGAAGACATCCAGATGGCCAACAGACACATGGAAACATGCTCAACATCACTCACCATCAGGGAAATGCAAGTCAAAACCACAATGAGAGATCACCTCACACCTGTCAGAATGGCTAAAATAAAACACACAAGAAATAAGTGTTGACAAGGATGGGGAGAAAAATGAATCTTCATGCACCGTTGGTGGAAACGCAAACTGGTGCAACCACTGAGGAACAGTATGGAGGTTACTCAAAAAATTAAAAATAGAACTACCTACCATCCAGTAATTTCACTACTGGGTAGTTACCCAAAGAACACAAACACACCCATTCAAGGGGATACATACACCCTTGTTTATTGCAGCATTATTTACAGTAGCCAAATTATGGAAGCAGCCCAAGTGTCCACCAAGTAATGAATGGATAAAGAAGTGGTATATATACAATGGAATATTACTCAGCCATTAAACATTATATCTTGCCATTTGCAACATGGATGGAACTAGAGAGTGTAATGCTACGTGAAATGTCAGTTAGAGAATGACCAATACCATCCGATTTCACTCAAATGTGGAATTAAACAAAACAAATGAGCAAAGGAAACAAAATAGAGACAAACCAAGAAACAAACTCTTAACCACAGAGAACACACTGATGGTTACCAGAGGTGGGTGGGGACACAGGTGATGGATATTAAGGAGTGCACTTTTACTGATGCGCACCGTGTAATATATAGAATTGTTGAATCACTGTATTGTACACTCAAAACTAATATAACACTGCATGTTAACTGTACTGGAATTAAAATTAAAAACCTTCAAAAAAAACGGGGGGAGGGGTAGGACATCATCAATACAGCAACAGAGTTTTCTAGCGTCTTACCTCAAAAGAAAACAGATTTTGAAAATCGCCCACAGAAAAGACAGCCTCTGCGGAAGTCCAGGAGTCTAATGGAGTCTAATGGAGGATTTTGTTGGAGCACGTGCTACTACTACTACTGATGAGGAGGAGGAGGAGGAGGAGGAGGAGGATGAGGATGATAATTCAAGACTGGGTGCACTGTAAAGGGGAAGACCGTTTCATGTCACCCCACCCCCAAGGCAGCACAGCACAGGGTCAAGAGTCCTTCTTGATCCCTCCCTTCTCCTATGGGGTAGAGGCGGGCAGCGCAAGCATGTGAGTGAGCATCCGGCTTCCCCAGCTGTGTAGGAGGTAGGGGTACCTGAAGGCCTGCCAATGAGCCATTGGGGTCACCTTGCCTGTTGCTTCCCCCCAGATGACCCACAGGTACCCCTATTGCCCCATTCATCACCCACACACCTCCCAACCCCATGACCAGCTCCTTGTGCGTGCCCCCACAGAAGCAAGCTTCTGCAGATGGTTGGTGAGCCTGTGCAGAAAAGCTAGCCAGACTTTTTTGGGTTTTTTTGTTTGTTTTTTTTTTTTTAATGTTTATTTATTTTTGAGAGAGCAAGCGGGAGCAGGATGGGGCAGAGAGAGAGGAGACACAGAATCTGAAGCAGGCTCCAGGCTCCAAGCTGTCAGCACAGAGCCCCACGCAGGGCCCAAACCCACAAACTGTGAGATCATGACCTGAGTCGAAGTCAGATCTTAACCGACTAAGCCACCCAGGCACCCCAGAAAAGCCAGCCAGACTTTGAGACCAGGAGAAACCACACAAACTTGAGAAATTCAGCACACTTTCCCAGAGAAAGCAAAAGGGAGGCTGTCAGCAGCTGGCCCATTTCCGCAGGACATTTAAGAATTCCTTCTCAGGGCGCCTGGATGGCTCAGTCAGTTAAGCATCCGACTCTTGGTGTCAGCTCAGGTCATGATCTCAGGGTTCGTGGGTTCAAGTCCTGTGTCAGGCTCTGCATTGACAGTGTGGAGCCTGCTTGGGATTCTCTGTTTCTCCCTCTCTCTCTGCCCCTCCCTCACTCTCTCTCTCAAAATAAATAAATAAACTTAAAAAACAAAAAAAGGGAATTCCTTCTCAAGAGAACCCAAGTGTGGATCAGCCTTATTTAGCCACAGAGAAGGTCTGAAAAAAACCTCAAACTCCCTCACAGCCCTTGTGGTTACTAACTGATCCTGATAATTCTAGGACCAAACTAGACAAGCAGCTTCTAAAATACTTGGCTTATTTAAGCAAAATAACTCTGGGTCTAGCAAACTTGGAACTTCACAATGACATCAAGGCCTCTCTCCCAATCCTAATGAATCACCAGATACACAGAGCCTGGGGCTTCAGGAAGGATGCAGATATCACCAGCATGTGTTCTTGCCACTTTCCTTCCTTCTCCCAGAGAACTGTAGCCATTCTCCAGTCACAGGCCTGAGAAAGGCAGATGCTAACACTTCTCAGGGACAGCAGAGCAGTGACTGTGGGCTAATGCTCACCCTTTGCAAGCCAGAATGTCACTATGGTCTGTCACCATGGGCCCCCAAACACACCTCATGCCTTTCCCCTGGTGTCTGAGTGTACCCTAGGATGTCAGCCTCAGTAATGTGAGGTATAGATTAGTCCCTGACCATGGAATGAAGTATGGAAGAAACGAGAAAGTCTTTAAGCTCCCCGTCCCTACAAAGATATTAAATTCAAACCAATACTATGGATGAGCAAGCTGGTATATTAATAAAACTGAATACCACTCAACAATAAGGAATGAACTACAAGGGCACCTGGGTGGCTCAGTCAGTTAAGCATCTGACTTCCCCTCAGGTCATGATCTCGCGGTTCGTGGGTTCAAGCCCCACGTCAGGCTCAGTGCTGACAGCTCAGAGCCTGGAGCCTGCTTTGGATTCTGTATCTCCCTCTCTCTGCCCCTTCCCTGCTCATACTCTGTCTCTCAACAATAAATAAATGCTAAAAAAACAAACAAAAAAAAAATGGAAGAAGCCAGACACAGAAGAGTACCTGTGTGATTTCATTTCATGAAGTTTATAAACCAGCAACACACCCCCCTGGTGACGGAAATCTGAACAGTCGGCTACTTCCTGCAAGAGTGAGGGCAGGAGAGAGAACTTTCTAGGGTGATGGAAATGTTCTAATCTTGATTGGGGTATTATGGGCTATTTGGTTAAATATACTTTTTAAAACTCATCAAACTATAAACTTAAGATCAGTGAGTTTTATTACATGTAAGATATTAAGTTTTGTTTTTAAATGTTTATTTTTGAGCACACACACAAGCCGGGGAGGGGCAGAGCGCAAGAGAGAGAATCCCAAGCAGGCTCCGCACTGTCAGCACACAGCCCGATTCGGGGCTCAATCTCACAAACCTTGAAATCACGACCTGAGCTGAAACCAAGACTCGGATGCTTAACCGACTGAGCTACCCAGGTGCCCCAAGTTATTCAGTTTTTTTAAAAATAGGAATTTCTCTGGAACTTCAGAGATCTGTACTCCTGTCAAAGATTTGAACAATGCCGGGTACTGACTTCCATCACATGGCCTTTACCGTAGCATGGCCTGCATAAGAAGGCAGAAGCGTCTTGGAGAAGTCACGACCATGGCAAAAATGTAAGAAGATACCAGGTCTGGGACTGAACTCGGCAGCTGTCACTCCCGAGTTCTGCTATAGCCAGAGTTCACTACAGGACCAACCAAGGAAGGGGGCAAGCATGACCCTGAATTGGGAGGGCCCTGCGTATGGCACGGAAGTTCTGGGGACATGTGGGACCTAGCGCAGCACCACTGCCAAGAAGGAAGAGTAGTCCCGGGCGCCTGGTTGGCTCAGTCGGTTGAGTGTCTGACTACTGACTTCGGCTCAGGTCATGATCTCACGGTTGGGGAGACGGAACCCCACCTCGGCCTCTGCACTAACAACGCGAGCCTGCTTGGGATTCTCTCCCCCCACCCCCCAGCTCTGCCCTGCCCTGTGTACAGTCTCTCTCAAAATAAACAAACATACAAAAATAAATAAAATAAAATAAAATAAAATAAAAAGAAGAGTGGTCTTCGGGAACTCTCAGGATTGGGAGGTGTGCATTCTTCCATTTCCTGGATAGACCTGCAAGCTGCCAATTTTGTGAGGCCCCAAATCAAAAGCTTTTCCAACTACAGGGCAAGCTGCTTTGCCATTTGTCATAAAGCAGGGCCAAAGTTTCCATACAGATGGGGCCTGTACTCTCCTGTAGAAAAGTGTTAACACAGGGCGAGCTCCTGGATTTTGAAGCATGGGCAGGCACTTGGCGGCATTTTCTTCTTGAGAAAATTATCTTGGCTTGCTACAGACCCTTAGAAATGAACGCGTGGGTTACCTCAGCAGAAGACCTCCACCAAATGTCCAGGGGGATGTGGAATGGGAGGCAAGAAGGGGGAGTCACAGAGCTCCAGCCACCAACCAGCACTGGCCCCAGGCCATTTCCCCTCGTGTTCCTTTCCCGTCTCTGTGGTGTACATGTTATGCATTTCAGCTCATTTCACGGTCCCATCCTGTCACCCACTACTGAACACAGCTGTGCTATTTAATGACGTGAGTACCACTGGGACTGCAGATCACGGACTACACCCAGGCAGCCCTACAGGAGGATCAGAAACTCACTCCAGGAGGGTCTCCCTGCTGGGAATGGTTGTGTTGTGTTGGGTTGTGTTATGTTGTTGGCCGGGAGGCTCTGCTGTATCCCATGTGTACTGAGCGGAAAAGCACTTGTGGGCAGGTGCTCCAGAATGGAAGTGTGAGCTTTTCGAGGGAAGTTGCCCAACATCTGAGTTTCCTACACTTGCATGAGTTTTGGTGGAAGATGGGGTCAGTATGCTTGCTGTGGCTGCTGCAACGGGAATGACCACAAACTTTGGGGTGTCACACAACACAAACTCATTCTCTCAGTTCTGGAGGCCAGCAGTCCACGGCCTCACTGGCATAAACAAAGGCTTTGTGGGGTCACACTCTCTCTGAAGCCTGAGTGGGAGGATTCGTGCGTGCCTTCTCCAGCTTCTGGCAGCTGCCTGCAGTTCAAGGCTCCCAGCCACATCCCTCCAGTCTCCACCTCTGTGGTCAAATCTGCCTTCTGTGCGTGTGACCAATCAGCCCCCGGCTCCCTGATAAGGACACTTGTGATGGCACCAGGGTCCACCGGATAAAGCAGGGTAACATCCCCCAACTCAAGATCCTAAGCTTCATCACATCTGCAAAATCTATTTTTCCATATAAGGTAATATTGAAAGATTCCAGGGATTATAACAAATACATTTAAGTAATATACAGATATGCAAACATATATATTTATTTAAGTAATCTCTATACTCATCGTGGGGCTCAAACTCATGGCCCCAAGATCAAGAGTGCATGCTCCACCAACTGAGCCAGCCAGGTGCACCTGTAACAAATATTTTGGGGGGCCATCACCCAGACTACCACAGGGTCCCTCAGTGAGCACGCACCCCACATGCCATGTTTATCTCAGAAAAATCTCGTAAAATGATCTACCCTAGAGACTTATCAACATGGGCTTTTGGCAAGACGGGAGAATGTGCATTTGAGTGGAAACTATCATCCATAAAACTCATTTTCTTCCACAAGGAGAGCAAGAGCTACCACTCAGTGTTAAGTCCACTTGGGGGTGATCAGCGTGGGCTGCTGTGCAGACAGGGCCAGCACACGCCGTGAGGTGTGATACTCACGGGACGACCGTGGAGCTGGGGTAAACACTGCCTCAGCTGAACCTGGAGAGGCCGTGGTGTTGAGTCCGTTCTATCGTGAGAGTTGATTTACGGGCAAGAATTGGAAGCCTGACTCATGTTTTCTTTCGTACGCCTGTCCTTGCCACGCCCGTCTGTCTGTCTGTCCGTCTGGGAGGCAGGAGATTCAGAACCCTTTTGAAACCGTTCTGCGTGTGCTTCTCAAATACATTTGTTACATTTGCTGTGTCACCCGTGGAAGGAGCTTCATGTGCCATGAGTGACAGAGGCTGAAGAGATGTCCCCAAGGGACACAAGACTCCCTGTCAGATGCTGGTGCCAGGAATCTAGAGAAATGTAAATCAGGAAATTTCCCTTCCTAGAAAAAATACCAAAAAAAGGCTGCAACGTGACAGAAAAGCCACCTATTACAACACATTAGCAGCAGAGTTAAGACATCTCTGCTGAAATTAATCCTTCGGAAATATCCTTTATTTTAGAAAGAAGCGTGGTTCAGTCACAAGTTAGCTATAAAAGATGCCAGAACATCCATGAGAACCTGGGCCTGTGAGAGGCAGCCACAGAGACCTCAGGAAGCATGTGCTCCTGGACACGTGTACAGGACGTGCTCCACGTGGGACCAGGCAGGCTGAACCCTAGCCCGCCATGCACGGCCGCTCTCTGCTCCAGGAGCACAGGGAACGAGAGGCTTTCGCTCGACTGACACTTAGCGTGACCCGTTGTCCAAAGCCAATGCCGTGTGCCCTGCCCCCAGTTCTCAGTTCTCATGCAAAGAACAAACCACCGGTTAGCCATCAGTGGTCCCAAAGGGGCACTGCATTTTACACGGAATATTTTCAAACTAAACAAGGTGGTGTAGCCTTCCTCCTCGTTTTCTTATTATTCGATTCTGAGGGTTACCTCGAGAAATAGTTCTCACCTTAGAAACAACTTATAGTTTAAATGTTTTGTGCTAGGACAGTTTTTAAAGAGTCACCCTTCTTCACAGCTCTGCAGTTAGCAAAGGGCTGACTAGTCTGCTAGAGACAGTCCCGTAACAAGGGCCTTGTTTCTAAGGTGGGCAGGGGCCCGCTGGGTGGTGGCGGCACTAGACAGGCCTCAGGAAGTGGGAGCCCTTAGTGTTGGGCCCACGTGGAGCCCCCACCCCTGCCCTGTGGCGGGTTTCATGCCACCAAGCTAGCACTGTGTGGCTGATGATGCGGTGGCACCAACCATGACCAACTTGGTCACACCATGTCTCCGCCGTTTGGTGCCTCATCCCTGGAGGGCGCTTTTGTGAGGCTTGTGCTGTGGAACCTTCCTGCGTGTTTTGCCTATACTACTGACCAGGCTGACCACCCAGGACACTAGCTCAGGCCATTCACTGGCCATGAGGAATCCAGACCAATGTGTATGAACAACAGTGACCACCCAGGCTTACCTCTCAATCCGCAGCACACTTTAAAACCCCCATGCCCAGCCACTTCTTGCTCACACGGCCTGATTCAGCATGATGCCCTAGCTGGTGGCCTCCAGCAAGGTGTCCAGATAGCAGGATTTCTTCGGAACTGTGACAGAAGATGAGAAGATTAACAGGACTTTGGGGAAAAACTATATATAATTTTGTTCATTTCATATGAATGCCAAATGTCCCTAATATTCTTTTCCAAGGATGGAAAAGATGTTTGCCCATTCAGAAACCATCCACTCCAAGTCCGGGGCGAGGTTGGCCTGCGTGAGCAGAGATGTCACGGCTGCTAACACCTGGGGTGGCAGCATCCACCTCGTCCTCCGGGCTCTATTTGGCTTTGTGGGAGCCAAGCCATGAGCTGAAGGCAAGGAGATGGCTCCGCCCACCTATTTTCCTCAGCTCTTCCCTGTGGCACCTGTTTCCATCACTCCTGTTGGATGTGATGTCATGCTTCACTTGCTGGCTCAGGAGGGCGGGGCTGTTTCTGAGGCCTCCATGTGGCCTTCTGCACAACCATGTCCTCATAGGCCAGCGGGCCAGTCTCCATTTATTACCTGGAACCCAGGGCCGTCCCGCAACCGTGTCAGCTCACACCCAGGGTCTTTACAATGTTCGGGGATCACCTTTTCCCAGAGCCCCAGGATCTCTGGTCATAGGCCCCTTTGGGGACAGAATTACATACACTTCCTTCTTTTGGGGTACCTGGCCTCTTGGTAAGTCACAGCTCAGGTCTGGAACCCGGACAAAAGAATGAGAATTCTCACTGGGGCCACTTGACTTCCTTGGGTGGTAGAGACTGACCAGACTCCTTACTGCCCATCTACTGTGGGACGCTGCATTCCAGAGCCCTCTCTGACTCTCCTGGGCTGGGACAAGACCTCTGGCCTTGTCTTCTTTTCGATTATTGCCTCCACCCGTCTGACGTTCACTTCCCGCCAGCTGGTTGTCTTGGTCAGGGCCCTGTAATCTCATGGCTGTCAAAGAGCTTAGTTCCATAACGGCCTATCTCACCATCAGCCTGTCCCCAGGGTAGACATCTGGCTTCAGTGAGCAGTGTCCTCCCATGGAACGTAGCCCTGCAGTGGGTTTTGTGGCCCTGTGTAGAGCCCGCACCAGCACATGCACCTCTCTGAGCCTCCTTCCACGGTTTGCACAGTGGTTCTGGCATCTTCACTCTGTGGGGCCATCACTTCTTCCACGCACCTGGGAGCTGGCCTAGTGGAGTGTTCACAGCTGGAGAGATCCGTGTCTGAGTGCTCCCAAGTTGAAAACACATCCTTTGACAAAGATGTGTATGCTCTCTCTTCCTCACAGCTGATTAAATTTTCGTTAAATATTGAATACAAAAGAATATAACATGTATAAGGTTATGAACAGTAAAATGAGCACGCAAATACCTGTTTCCAGTTTATTTCTACTGTAACCTCTGAAGCATCTCACACACCCTCCCAACTTTCCCTGCCATACTGTGTTCTGAATTTTGTTATCTTCCCTTGCTTATTGATATATTATCAATACATATTAATAATAGTATATTGAGATGTTGTGTGAACACAGGAAAAAGAGTGTTCAGTTTTACATGTTTTTAAACTTTCCAGAAGGAAATCACACTGTTTTTCTATGACTTGCTCTTTTCCTCAACATCACGCTCCCTGAGGTGCCGTCCGCCGTGTCCCGCCGTCCCCACGGAGCAGGAGCAACGGCTGCCCCACCCCCAGAAGGGAGTCGGCGCTATTTCCACCCGGCTGCCGCAGACACTGGAGCTCCGAGGGTCCTCGTGCTTGTGCACAGGAACTTCTCCAGGGTGTATGCCCAGAGGAGGATTTTATGAACTATTTTGGCCCAATAAAAACTGAATTATGTTTTTTCACAAATTGGATTATTTTTCCCATCAAGACTGACACGAGATAAAAGAGAAAAACCTGACTATTCTGAAAACTCATGTATAAATTTAAAAAACTAATTAACCTCTTCCCACAAAGAAAACACTCAGCTCAGACAGATTGAGTTGAGTGTTAACAACAAATCCAAGGAATTACTTCTAATCTTACACAAACTCTTCCAGGAATATAGAAAGACAGAACATTCTTCAATTCATTTTTTTAAAGGATTTTTAAGTAATCTCCCCCAGTGTGGGGCCCAAACTCAACTCTGAGATCAAGAGTCACATGCTCCACCAACTGAGCCAGGCAGGCGCCCCTCGGCTCATTTCTTAACACTAAAACAAACACAGGCAAGGGCAAGAAAGAAAAAAAAAAATTACATTCACCAATACAGAATATGTCTTAGTTGGCAAAGATGTCTAGAAAGTCTTATGTTCAAAATTAGCTAAAATAAGCACCCCTAACTCCCCTTTCTCAATTATCCCTCAAAAAACCCTTACCCTGACCGCTCATAACTGTGGTTAACAGTCTGTTTCTGGATCTTCTTCAAGAGACAGAGGCAGTGAACTTGCTCTTTACCTTTTAGCTGGGGCAGAGGACACAAGTAAGCAAATGAAGACGGTCTCCCATTGCATTTGTCACAATGCAGAAATTGTGGCTAACAGGGAGATGAACACAGACCTGGCCCTCTGCTGACACCATGTCAGCTCTCAGAAAGAAAAGATACCAGTGATTCACCTTCAGACCGAAGGACTCGGTTCTCTGTCACTCATATTTAGAGCCAGCGGCCTGTCTTGACATCCAGCAAAGCAGCATCAAGACGAGGAGAGGAGGCTTCTACAGGACCCCCCATGGCTCCTCCCCCTGAACCTGGCACCCTCTTCTTAGCACCTTCTACTCTTGGCACAATTCAACCCTTGTCTCTAAAGGGGAAGACACATACTAAGATTTTTAAATAAAGTACACAAACAGATGTTGTCATTGCTTTTATTAGTCATAGTCTCAAGCAATATTATATATATAAAAGTCATTTTTAAAACAACCAAGTTTGCTAGAAAAGTGTTTTTTCCCCCTTTGCGCCACGGGTTTCCACACCACTAATACCTAGAGTCCTTTACGTTAAATATATTATTCATGCAGGCACCAGGCAAAAACCTAACCACCTTTGAATTTCCTACTTCTAACTCCCCAAGTAAGTCCCACTCCTATGACACAGATTATCAACATTAGAAACACTAGGAAAATACACATTCAGTTCATTTTCACGAAGTCCTTTTCCTCTGTTCTCACCCGACCAAAGATGTTAGGTTGGTTATGAATTCAGAAGTGCTCCCAAAGTCCTCGATGACGATTCATAGAGAAACCTGACACGCAAAGAAAAGATAATTAATAACAAATCAATGACCAAAATACCCAAACATACACTTTTACAAAATAAAACTAGAAATGGTTTGCAACTGAATATATGCTCAGAGAGAGTGAAATAAATCAGTAACTTCCGCTACTTGCTTCTCACGTAAAATGGAGCACGAATCCCCATCACGAGGAATCAGCACTTAGAGCCGTCATCACTGCTCCCACAGCCAGCAGCAGTTCAGAGCCCAATAAAATGTGCTCACCAGGCCAAGTTTTCCATAGGTGAACTCTCATGTACTCAGAAGTACTCTCATTTGTGAGGATCTAAACCACTACTCGGAGCCACAGCAGACTCATAAACATGTCAAGTGCCTTTCACAATCATGGGCTTTGTTTCCTTCCACAAAAGCACAAGATAAATGAAAACGATTTACCCCAAGACTTGCTCTTACAATGACACTTAGACCCAATCACTCTTAGACCCACCTCACTTCCTCAGGCCCTCCCTTATATACTCCTCCCCACCCAACAGAGCCAGGTTTGGGCTGACCCCACTCAAGACACTGCCCCAAGCCTTGCAAGGATCCACTTCACATGGGAGCCCTTACCGGGCAGACCTCACACAGGTATGCTCCCTTCCTCCTTTGCCACCTGCTAACCTGGAGGGTCCCAAGCACTACCCTCGGAGGGTATGCGGGCCCCAGACACAAGTACCAACCATTAGCCTCAGTGACATTTCAGCAGATTCATCGTTCAGCTATCGTCTGCCTGGGTCCCACTCTCCATGGAGACTAACCAACCACGTGGTCTAGAACAGCCCCGTCCAGTATCAGTACAAACAGGCACATAACTAAATTTTCTAGTTGCCTCATTAAAAGAGCTCAAAAGAATAAGGTAAAGTTCATCTTAGTATATTTTATTTAACTCAAGATACCCAAAGGAGGGGGGCGCCCGGCTGGCCCAGTTAGCAAAGCATCTGACTCTTGATCCCAGGGTTGTGGGTTCAAGCCCCACGTTGACTCTGAAGCCACACACACTGATACATTTTACAATGTTTTTTTTTCACACCATCTTCTGAACCCAGGGCCTACTTTGTATCTCATTTCGGAGCCACCGCTCAGAGTCGCCACATCTCATGTTGTCAATTTCCACAAGTAACAAAGTGGCCGGTGCAGGGGCAGCACAAATCTAGAGAAATTCTGATGTTTTTCTCTTTACCCTGGAATTCAGTAATTTTATTCAGACTTACTTAGGTGTTATTCCACACAGAATTTAGTGAAACAAACAAAAAAAGAATTTTTAAAATTACACATTTCTTCCACTGGGAAATCTTCTATTGTTTGCTGAATTACTGCTTTTCTTGGGTTTATTTCTCATCTGTCTTTACCCATGACTCATCTTCTTCAGTATCTAGTCTGTGTTCTGAGATACTCCTCCAACATGATATTTTAATATGTATTTGTATTTGGGAGAACGCAAGCAGGGGAGGGGCAGAGAGGGGGGACAGAGTGTTGAAATGGGCTCTGAGCTGTCAGCACAGAGCCTGATGTGGGGCTCAAACTCATGAACCGTGAGATCACGACCTGAGCTGAAGTCGGACGCTCAACTGACTGAGCCACCCACATCTTTTAGACTATCTGAATCTGAGTCTCAACAGTGACGTCTCTCCACAACGTCAGGGACATTTTAAATTTAGGGGTTTCAACTCTCCATCCTCCTTCTGGGGTATAACTGAGTTTTTCTTTGAAGACTCTTGTTATTAACTGGCCGGCTGGCCCACCACTGTTACTTGAGTAACGGCTGCTCTGATTGCTTCTCACTGCTCACTACCCTCACGTCTGAGCCCCACAGCCGCCGCAGATAGATCTGAGACGGTGAACGGTTGAGAGGCACAGGCCTGTGGAGGCCACCACCACAGTAGCAAGCTGGAAGGAATGGTGGCAAGCCTTAGTCAAATTACCTCCCTGGGCCAGGGTTCTCAGGTGTGACACAACATATGAACCAAGCGATGTGCTCGCCCACCTGAGTCCCATAGTCTTTAAACATATGTCAGAAGCCGAGTCTTCACAACCCTGTCCACCATCAGGCCCCACTGACTACGGCAGGCTGTGTTCACATGCTGAAGAAAGTCCAATGTGACCACAGCCATGGGAGGAACAGACAAAATCAATTTTCTGAGAAAAACAATTAATAAGACAAACAAGGCCTGTCTTTATTTACGTATAGTTTTAAATTATCTACACCAAGGTCCACTGGGTATTGATGATGATAAAAGCATGCTTTTAAATGAGCTATAAAAAGCATCCAGTCCCAAAATCATTTTAAAAAGACTATTAAAATTTCATGCAGGAGAATAAAATAATATTACTCATCAATACTTGATAACAAAAAAGAGGTGATTTTTTTCAGGGAGTACTCCTTTCCTTCAAGGTCTAATAACAATATTTCATGTTGGGGATTGCATATAACACTATCAAAGTTGCCTACATATGGGCATAATTAATATGGCAAATAACTTGCTTATAATATGATTACAATTCATTTACTCAGTGGGAAAATTCATGATATAGCCTGAATCCTAGGAAATTTTATACTTCTAAAATTTCTAATTGTATATTTATTGCTATTTTCAGACTATTCACGAAAGTAATAAAAATAACATACTCGGCATTTAAAGGCACCAGCATGCTGGCAAATGTACACCGTTCCTCCTGAGAGACTAAGTCCAATTTACAGGATGCTACTCTGGGGGAGGCAGGTGCAGTGCAATGAGAAGCATTTTTTATTTAGTACCCAACAGACCAGGTAACGAAATACTAGCACTGTTAGAGAGAAAAGTAGTATAATCACTAAGAAAATGTTCACTTCTGAATTAATGCCCCATTGATTAAATTATTAACTGGACCAGTGGTTTCCACCAGAGTCTTAAAGATACTGACTTGTCTTAATGTATCTACCCCAACATCAAATCAGTAACATTTTCAAATTTAGTCTTAAATCTTGTCTATTTTCCATTAGACTGATTTCATTTACTTATTTTTTTTTTGGAATGTTTTATTTATTTTTGAGAGAGAGAGAGAGAGAGAGAGAGAGAGAGAGCGAGCATGAGCAGCGGAAGGGCAGAGAGAAAGGGAAACACAGAATCCAAAGCAGGCTCCAGGCTCTGCACTGTTAGCACAGAGCCCAACTCAGGACTCGAACCCACACACAGCAAGATCATGACCTGAGCTGAAGTCAGATGCCCAACTGACTGAGCCACCCAGGTGCCCCTACATTGATTTTTTTTTTTTTTTTTTTAAGATACTGGCTTTTCTACAGTGTGTTTCTTGCATATTTAAGAAGCCCAAGCTTCATAGTCCATACCTATTTTTTTAGGATGTTTCCTCCTTAACGGGAAGAACTCTGCCAACAGTTAGTTATCAGCTCTGAATATCCTTTACTTTCCACAGTGTGAAGTTTGAATTTCTAAGGCTTTTTTTTTCCTCTCAATATAACATGATACAAATACTCACCTTAAAACCCTGTGCAAGTGGAAATTTCAGAAATTTCTAGGGGCGCCTGGGTGGCTCTGTCAATTGAGCATCCAGCTCCTGATTTCAGCTCAAGCCATGATCTCATGGTTGTGGGATCAAGCCCCACATTGGACTCTGCACTGACAGCACAGAGCCTGCTTGGGATTCTCTCTCTCCCTCTCTCTTTGCCCCTCCCCTGCTCACGCTCTGTCTCTCTCTCAAAATAAGTAAACATTTAAAAAAAAAACCCTATCCTTGCAAATGTTATTTCTAAAAGCAAAAAAATCTCGTAAAATGCTTGGACTTGAGATTGTTACCACATCCTATGAAAATACCTTATCACATTTACAGTTTGTAATTCTGATGCACCTGGTAAAAATATTTATGCTGCCACGTGTTTTCTGAAATATACAAACACTCCTCATTTCCTCCAAATCGAAGATCAATTCCCTCTTCCCCGTAAGTGTCTAGAAATAAAACAAGCTCATGAAACCTAGAGTCTGTTGGGTTTCTCCTTCAAATATACAGTTGCAAACTCGACCTTATTAAAACACATGGTAAATATTCAATAGTTTTTAGGATGAAGCACATAATTGAACGCATTCCCCTTGCTCATGACCGAGGTCTTGCAAATCCCCATCTACTCCAGTGCCCCGCTCCATACCCTGTCAAGGCCTGGTGCTAGTATGCCTGGTCCATGGGGGCTTTCTCTTCCCGGTTCTGACCACTGCAGAGAGCCCCGCCTCCTCCAGGAGACCCCAACGGCACAAGTGGCACCTCAGCCCACTGCCCCCACCAGGCCCCACAGAGCAGCCGCCCAGCCAGCATCCGCCTGACCAGAGCAGCACACGAGCTCATGGGACTGGGAGAGGGCTCCAGCTTTGGTTCCAGCAGATCCCCTGCCCCCAGAGCTTGGATTTCCAGTGAGTTCTGCCAGACGGCCTCAGGACTACTCCATCTGGGGAGCAGTCTCAGCGCTGGGGCAAAGGTGCTCCTCACATCTGCCTTTCCTCTATGCTTTGGAGTTCGCTTTAACTCCCACCAGCCAGTAACTCTTCGACCAACACCCTGAGAAGGATTTCTGACATGGAGACCTCCCTGTCCTGGTCACAGTGTGGTTCTGCCTTCTGACTGGAATGCCACAAACACTCAGGAAACACCAAAGGAGGCTGGTACAATTGTCTTAATAGCAGACAAAATGGACTTTATGGGGAAAGCATTACCAGAGATAAAGAGAGACCCCTCATAAAAATAAAAGGGTCGATTTATTACGAAGATGTAGGAGTTCTAAATTCATGTGCACCTAGTATCAGGATCACAAAAGATATAAAGCACAACCCCTCTTATCAGAAATGGACAGATCCAGCAGGCAGAAAATCATTAAGAACATGGTTGAACTCAACAGCACCATCAATCAACTGCATACAATTAATAACAACAGTGTATAAAAACTTCTCCACGGCCAACTGGGATTTATTCCAAGTATGCAAGGCTGGTTCAACATTCAAAAATGACTTAGTATAGGAGAGCCTGGGTGACTCAGCCAGTTAAGCGTCTAACTTCGGCTCAGGTCACGATCTCACAGTTTGTGGGTTCGAGCCCCACATCAGGCTCACTGCTGTCAGCCTGTCAGTAAAGGGTCTGCTTCAGATCCTCGGTCCCCCTCTCTCTCTCTGCCCCTTCCCCACTTGCTCTCTCTCTCTCAAAAAAAAAAAAAAAAAAAAAAAAAAAAACTTAAAAAAAAAAAAAAAAACTAAAAAAAATTGCTTAGTGTAATCCATCATATCAACAGACTAAAAAAGAATATGATAGCATATGATCCTATCAGTAGATGCAGAAAAAGTGTTTGACAAAATCAAACACCAATGCAGAATAAAAACCCTCAGTCAACTAGGAAGGGAACGTCCTCAACTTGGTAAAGAACACCCACAAAATATCTGCAGTTAACGTACTTAATGGTGAGAAAATAGAAGCTTTCCCACTAAGATCAGGAACAAGGCAAGGACGCCCCTTCTCATGACTGCTTTTCAACTGAAAAGCACTGAAGTCCTAGCTAATGTAGTAAGGGAAGGAAAGAAAGGGTACAAAGGTATACAGATAGGAAGAAAAAAATAAAACTGTCTTTGTTCATAATTTAGCAATTTAGAGTTTTCAAGGCCTTTTTGCAAAGGAGAAAGTGACTAAGAAAAGTACTTTCCCAGGCATGCGTGAAACTATTACCAAGTTCAGAGCTCTATTAACATTTAACCTTATGAAATTCAGAAAACAGCAAGAAAAACAGTGTTTGTGGTTGGCCGGAGAATCAAACAACTAAACTAATAACAAGAGTTTACAGCAAGTTGCAGAGCATGTCAAAAACGGTACGTAACAACAAAGGCACTCGGCTGCAGGAGCCCAATGAACACCTTCCTCAGACCAGTCCCTGTGGCAGCAACAAGCCCCCCAGGAATGAAGAAATGACAAGTATCTCTTCAAAGTTATGGAGGGACCTTTCCCATCCTCATTGTGGACGCTTGGGGACTGAGCAATTATATCTGAGAAATGCCTACAGTTTCAAAAACATAGCAAACCACCAAAAATAATCTGTCTGGTTTGTATATACATATAAAATAAGCCTGTATGCCTTTACTTTTCTGGAGTAGAATTTACGAGATGACAATTTTGTTTTTCTTTTTGAAGACAAAATCAGGGAGTAAATTAAACATATGTCCAAGGGGTTTCCCAAGCAAGCCTTCTTCCTCACGGCCTGGCTGTAAGCAGCAGGAATGAAAACGTGATCTCAAACGGACGGGCAGGGAACCCACAGCTCTCAGCAGACGTGCCTGGAGCACATCTAGTGCTTTACCTCTCCGTGCTGTCCTCATCCAGGGTGATCTCCATAAATGTCTTCAGTTTTCTGTGAACAGTGGCTGCAACATCCTTCACTCTTGAACTTCTCTGTTTACCTAAGAGGAAGTTATAGTAAAGACAGAGCAACGATTTTAACACTGGCACACAAAAGTAAGCATACTCTGCTATCGATATGGGCACAAGTTCCAGAAGAATGAGCCTCCCCACCCTTCGAGTTAATCTACCCACTGACCTGTGGAACAGGAATCATCCCCTCACAGGGATGTGAAAAGATGAAGTGGACATTTTTGAAAGCACTTCATCAGCCCTTAGGGACAGCTCTAGTGGACAATTCCATGAGCTCTGTCTATGCCATCACCTGTACCTCCATCAGAGATGACAACTGCCACATTTCAGAGTCATCATCAGTGTGGCAAATACTTAAGCACCTGTTAAGTACTAGGTGCTCAGCAGCACCCCAGCCCCTGTCCTCACCCCCTCACGTGGAGAATTTCCCCTCATTCTCCAGGCCTCAACTTGGGTGACAGTCCCTTAGAAGTCTTTTCTGATGCCCAGCCTGGGTAACGCTAGTCACAAAGTGTTATCATGATTCTGTAGGCGCGCCATGCATTCAGCTTACGGAGAGTGCCTATCTCCCTAGAAGCACTCTCTATCTGTAACAAGTTATGTCTTCGAAAATCATTTCAACATTAGTAAAGCTGAGCAAAAAATTCAGAAACTTAATGGTAACCTGCAGGGAGATTACTGCATTTTATACTGAGATGAGCATTTTATAAGTATCTCCAATTATTTTTCCGGTACTATTTCAACTGGCTGGGATATTCAGAAAAGGCAAGTGCAAGGCTTAGGCAGAACAGAAGACACATTCAGTAAGTATTAACACCAAAACATACCATCATTAGCAAAAATAAATTCAGAACTTTAAACATAGGTAACACATGACAAACCAACAGGAATCCAATTCTGAGGCACAAAGAGGGACATGTAATGGGTCCAGTGGGGAAAGGTGACAGGTGAACAGGACTGCATTAGGAAGCGCGAGCCAGCTGGTTTCCAGGCCAGCACAGGGTTAGCTGAGCAGAGGAAACCCAGCAGACACTGTTTGTGCAGAGCATGGGAGAGCAGGCTACAAGAGCTGGGAGGGTCTGACTGAAAGGGGATGCCACAAACATGGAACCGAATTCCCAAACATTCCGTAACAGTTCTGTATGAGATTACACCCAGCAATATCCCAGACAGTATGAGAGAACATTTAACCAACCTTTGTTAATAACCAAAATAATATGCGTAACAGCTGTGAGACACACAATGCCTTCAATATCATCAGAAGTAACACACGCCTTTAATTCATCTAAAAATGACCTGCAAAAAATTAATAAATATCTGGAATTATTCTGCAGTATATATCCTAAAACTTTATAGGAGGACTAACACAGCCAAGATTCATCAACCACCATGAATTCTAGCTTTCAGGTAACGTGGATTAAACCTTCTAATACGTTCGCTGTAAATGTGCCAAGTCACACAGGTAAGATATCAACATCACATGATGTTGCCAGA
Organism: Panthera onca; assembly: GCF_046562875.1. NCBI lineage: Eukaryota > Metazoa > Chordata > Mammalia > Carnivora > Felidae > Panthera > Panthera onca. Next base: position 168,789,582 of record NC_138340.1, read on the forward strand.
AAGAGAATGGGGACATTTTGGTAACTGAAAAAAAGCTACTCTGTATACCCACAATGCACACAAAAAAGATTCAATGTCACTGAAAGATAAGTTATGGCTGCTAAATATGACGCTTTTTTTAAAGTTTTCATTTTGAATGTATCTGCTATTATAGTCCCTCAGGTATCAGGCAAGTGCAAAACCACTCCTTCCATACTCCATCAGTCCTGCCTGGGCCACAACAAACCCGGAACTGCAGCCAAGTGACACAGGGACAGCACGTACCCAAAGAACCACACTAGTGCTGAACCTAGTCAAGCGTTCTGAGTGTACTTAGGAACAAGTATTTGCTACACATTAACATTTTAAATGTTTCCCTCTAGCTGAATTTTAGTTATGAAAAGCATAACCAGGGACTATTTGGATGGATGGATGGATGGATGGATGGATGTTATAGAAAATTAGAATTTGTTTGTGTAATGCAAATTTTTAAAATAATGCAACTGGTTTTAATTGCTGATTAGAGAACACTATATGAAACACTTTTCTCATGGAAAAATGCATCTTTGAGAAATTCTGAGAGCTCAAAGAATAGACAGAAGCTACTGAGAGCTCACAGTCCAAGTGAGGAGATCAGGGCAATAAAGAGAGCATGGTTACCTGATCACAATCGGAGACTTCATTATTATTCCTATTAAACACCTTGAAAATGGCGGAAGGTCTGAAAGACCCTCGGGCGGGGTGAGCTCTTCTACATCAGAAACCTAGAAAGAAGTTCCAGACAGATCAGTAATTTCTAAATTGAAATGGAGACAGGGCTAGTTACTTGTTTTATACTGCTATGGGTTTTCATCCAGAAACCCAAAAGAATAATTTTTAATAACTGCTCAAATGTCTACAGTAATTATGATTAATCTATTTTATATTCAGGTGCATATTATTCATCAGACAGAAGTAAAAAGATACATACATCAATGGACAAAACTTTTGTCAAATAGCCTTTAATGTGGTATCATGTTCTGTAAATAATGTGTTTTTATGTGAGTCTAACTTGCTATTCCTACTCATCTAGAATCAGGATTTCTCAGTCCCAGCGCAACTGACATCTCGGACTGGCTAATTCCTTGCTGTGGGACGTCCTTGGCACTGCAGGGCTTTGAGCAGCATCCCAGGCCTCCACCCAGCAGGTCCCGGGCGTGGCCAGTGTCCTCTAGAGGAAGAGAACCACCCGCAGTGGAGTAACATTGGTCTGGATGCATGAAGGGGACTCTGCCTGGATTTATGCCCTTTATCACCAACCTTACAAGTTTAAAGTCATCCATCAGTGGTGAATAAACTGCACGTGCAAATGGCTCCCCGGAAAGACTAAATCCAGAACCCTGCTCTGGAGAGGAGTCGGGGTGGGGGGAGGTTATGCTTTTATTTCAAATCTCACTTCATACACCCACCACTGGCTCTCACCTACTTCTTAGCTATCAGGTGTGACTACACAGCTCTCCTCAATCAGCCTTTCCATACGCCCACTGGAGGATTCATAATACTAATTTGGATATTAAAGTCAATCATCTTTATGTATGAAATAGCTGTTTCTCATTAAAATGCTGTACATCTTAAATGTAAATGCATTTGTGATACAGACAAATGATTATTGACTGGTTATAATAAAAATCTTGAGATTTTTAGCATATGTAGCAGTAAAATATATAACACGAGCACAGAACAGGAGAATGCTAATCGGAAGAACATTGTTACAAGACTTAAAATGTACAGGCACACTGTAATTTCTGCAGGGAGACTCATGAGTTAAATATGCATATTAAAATCTCCAGAGAAACCACTAGAACTGTTACACAAAGGACAATATAAAGTCAACAGAGAAGAGGGGCGCCTGGGTGGCTCAGTCAGTTGAGCGTCCGACTTCGGCTCAGGTCATGATCTCGCGGTCCGTGAGTTCGAGCCCCGCGTCAGGCTCTGTGCTGACCGCTCAGAGCCTGGAGCCTGTTTCAGATTCTGTGCCTCCCTCTCTCTCTGACCCTCCCCTGTTCATGCTCTGTCTCTCTCTGTCTCAAAAATAAATAAACGTTAAAAAATAAATAAAGTCAACAGAGAAGATAAAATGGAACAGTGCAAACACTGCCATTTCATCAAGAAATGGCAGGAAAAGAAGTAGGGGAACTAATAGAAAACAAACATCAAAACAGTCAAATTAAACCCAAATATATTGGGCACCTGGGTGGCTCAATCGGTTAAGTGTCCAACTCCTAATTTCAGCTCAGGTCATGATCTCATGGTTCATGAGATCAAGCCCCACATCAGGCTCTGTGCTGACACTGAGGGAGCCTGCTTGGGATTCTGTCTCTCCCTCTCTCTGTCCCTCCCCTGCTCCTGCTCTTAATCTCTCAAAATAAATAAACTTAAAAAATATATCTATCTATCTATATATATATATATATATGTATATATATATATATATATATCATTATGTCATTAAAATCAAATGGGCTAAGCACCCCAAGTCAAAGGCAGAGATTGTAAACTAGACCCAAAAAAAAAAAAAAAAAAAAAAAAAAAAACAAACCAAGTCTACCCATGTAGTGATTATAGGAAACACTTTAAACACAGGAAAAACAGGTCAAAAGCAAAAGGGTGTAAAAAAAAAAAAAAAAAAAAAAAAAAAAGATATGCTATGCAAACATGAAAAATGCCAGAGCAGACTAATGAGAAGTATCACCAGAGATGACAAGATGTCTCATAACTAAAAAGAGAGTCAGTGTATCAAAACAACATAGTAGTCCCATGTGCACACCTAACAAAGCTCCCAAATACATGCAAACCAACGGGAAGAGACAAATCCACAGCAGCGCTAACCTCTCACTGATGGAACATGCAGACAAGTCAGTAAGGATACAAGAGAGGTCAGCGAACACCTCCTGTAAGGTAGTGAAATACATCAGCTCTGTGGGCAAACCACCTCTGTCACAACTACTCAACTCTGCAGTTACAGATGAAGTAGCCACAGAAAATCTGTAAACGGTGGGTGTGGCTATGCTCCAATATAACTTCATTTACAAAACCAGATGGTGAGCCAGGTTTGGCCATAGGCCATTAATCGATTGATCTATACTTGTCAGCTATAAAGCTCGATGGAGTAAATAAATCCTAGCTCTTAATTCTATGTATAATCTAGCTATCACTTTCCTAAACCAAAATGACCTTCCTTAAAGCTTTAAGGAGGGTCTTAAAATCTATTGTTATAGGAACTTAGTTAGCTTTTTTCACACTCATGACCTCACAGTACAGAATTCAAATAAATTATATATATGTACATTTATATAAGTTAACAACATTGACTGTCAGATCCCATCTTTTCATACAGAGAAAATCTATCATCACCTTTCTATCTTCTATGGCACTGTTCCACGCCCTCCCGCCATGCCTTGAGGGTCTTTCTGGGGAAACAGTTCTGACTGGAGTTATCATCCTGGTTAGGCCAATCTTTACCCAAGAAGGCTAACTGTAAAAAATCTGCAACTGTTAGGAACATAGCCAGTCACTTACAGAGTAGAAATGAATACATTATCTGTTTAAAATGATATCGGAAATTCAAATTTCCTGTGCTTAGAAATGAAAAAGAAGGGGCACCTGGGTGGCTCAGTCGGTTAAGCGTCCGACTTTGGCTCAGGTCACGATCTCGCGGTATGTGAGTTCGAGTCCCGCGTCGGGCTCTGTGCTGACTGCTCAGAGCCTGGAGCCTGTTTCAGATTCTGTGTCTCCCTCTCTCTCTGACCCTCCCCCGTTCATGCTCTGTCTCTCTCTGTCTCAAAAATAAATAAACGTTAAAAAAAAAAAAATTAAAAAAAAAAAAACTATTTAAGAAATGAAAAAGAAAAGTATGGTTTATGCTACAGCAATACAGTCAGATGCAAACTACCCCAAACTGTCCTGTCTCCTGCTCACCACTGATCACTGCTGCTTCTGCCTTGTCAGGAGAGATTTTCTTTTTTTTTTTTGTAAGTAGCCTTCACGCCCAGCAGAGAGGCCAGTCAGGGTTTGAACTCACAACCCTGAGATCAAGACCTGAGCTGAGAACAAGAGTTGGATGGTTAATCAACCGAGCCACCCAGGCGCCCTGAGGAGAGAAGAATCTCAAGAAATACATCAACTCACGTAGATCTCTAAAATGCAGCAAAAAAAAAAAAAAAAAAAAAGTTCACAGTGGAAGGACTAGCTTGGTTTTAGTCAAAGATGACAACATCCCAAAAGTCACATGACTCTAGTCATAAGCCTGCTAGGAAACTGAGGGGAGAGGGCTGGAGAAGCAGGCTACCTACTAAACTCTGAGTTCTTAAAAAATACTTGGAAAAACATGAAAATGTGCTGCCAGTAGAAAATAGAATGTTGTACAGTCAAAAGCAGACACAAGAGTTTCAGGATCAACAGACTTCACCTTGCGTAGTCGGTGACTTATCTCCACCACAGATGCAGCGATCACAGTGGAAAGTACGCCACGGTGCACGGGCGTGTCCGCATGCCAAGACTGAACGGTCATTAGAAATTCATGAAGAGGGGTCTGAACTGAGTAAAGAAGCTACAAGAAAACACACCAGTTAGTCATTTTTCAGGGGTTAAAAAAAGACACTTTACAGGACAAACATTCCTATTGTCCTCCCTAGGGGTCGAGGAGTCCCAAATCTTGTTTGCCCGTTATCAGCACCCACTCCTTCCTTTCCCATTACTGACTCCGATCTCTCAGGCACCACAGCTAGACAAGGACAGACAGCAGTGAAGCCCACTGGAAATAGCAACAAAAGCAATGCAAAAACCCCCAAGAAGAGAAGGACCAACAGCATAAATAAAGGAAAAGTAAAGATACAGCATCAACAGTGAAAGAAGACCATGAGGCCATGTGTTCTGGTAGAAGGAGCACAGTCAATGGTAAAAGATTTGGTGAGAAAATAAAAGATTCTGGCACAAACTAAACTACACAAACAGATCACAGCACTTGAACCAACTCATCAAAAACAGAAGCATTTTGGGGTGCCTGGGTGGCTCAGGCAGTTAAGCATCTGACTCTTGATTTTGGCTCAGGTCATGCATAATCTCACAGCTTGTGAGTTCAATCTCTACCTCAGGCTCTGTGCTGACAGTGCAGGGCCTGCTTGGGATTCTCTCTCTCTCTCTCTCTCTCTCTCTCTCTTTTTCTGCACCTCCCCACTTGTGAGCTCTCTTTCTCTCAAAAATAAATAAATAAACATTACAAAAAAAAAAAGAAGCATTTCAAATTAACTCAAAGATGAACTGGTAAGCTAGGGAAAACGTGGCCAACAAACCAATCACTTTCTATCAGAAAAGAGCAGAAAAAAAATGAAACTCTTCAATGCTTCATAAACATCCTCCTGTTTAAGCATTTTTTAAAACTTCATTTAGGGTGCCTGTGTGGCTCAGTCAGTTGAGCATCCGACTTTGGCTCGGGTCATGATCCCACAGGTGGTGAGTTCGAGCCCTGCGTTGAGCTCTGAACTGACAGCTTTGAGCATGAAGCCTGCTTCAGATTCTCTGTCTCCCTCTCACTCTCTCTCTCTGCCCCTCCTCTGCTTGTGCTATCTCTCAAAAATGAATAAACATTAAATATATATATGTGTGTGTGTGGATATATATATATATATTTTATATGTATATATATAACTTATATATACATATAAAATTAAAAAATTAAAAGAATAGCTGGGGAGTACCTGGGTGGCCAGGTCAGTGAAGCATGGACTCTTGATCTTGGGGATGTGAGTTCAAGCCCCACAGTGGGTGCAGAGATTACTTACAAAAGTAAAATCTTAAAAAAAAAAAAAAAAGAATAGCTAATTTGCATTTTTAAACCACTACTTAGAAAACAAAGACTGGGGGCACCTGAGTGGCTCCATTATCTGACTTCGGCTCAGGTCATGATCTCACAGTTCGCGAATTCGAGCCCCACGTCAGGCTCGGTGCTGACTACTCGGAGCCTGGAGCTTGCTTCGGATTCTGTGTCTCCCTCTCTCTCTGCCCCTCCCCCGTTCACGCTCTCTCTCTTAAAAATAAACATTAAAAAAAAAAAAAAAAAAGAAAGAAAGAAAACAAAGACTGGCCCCATCCAATGACAGTATGATTTTAGGAGTAAAGCAAGTGTGGCACATGGGTCAGTATTTCCCACATGAACTGGCTACTCAAGAACCCTACTTCACAAAAGCTTTTACCAGCAAGGGACCCCCAGGCCCTTCCAGCTCTGTGACTCTCACTCCCAGTGAGGGGACACTGACAGGTAATGAGAGGGTAGTCTATGACGGAAATCAGTATCTCATCTGAGGAAAGTCCTCGTCATCTACAAATAATCAAAACCAGCATTCTCAAAAGTATATTTTAATTGGAAAACTCTGTGAAATAACAACGGAGTATTCACAAGCCCGTTGCAAGTAGTTCTGGGCTTCCTGTCCTGCCTGGCAGAGGACTCCCTCTCTTGCTGTTGGCCTGCTGAGCTGGGCTCATTAAAACCTGTTCCAAGACTAAGAGTCGGAGGTGGGCTCTTGGACCTCCCTCGCCAGGCACAGACGGCACGGCACCTCCTCTCTGACCACGCCATGCTCTGAAGGAGGTCAGGGGCAGCACCTGAAGGCCAGCGCCCTGTAACTTACCTCCCACACCAAGTTGCACCCCACCCAACCGCCCAACCGCACCCGCGAATGCTAACTGAGCCCGTGTGTGAGACGACACATCCCCATGCACCCCTGTCTGCCTGGCAAACACCGGCCGTCTATTGACCGACAGCCCGGCCCGGGAAGGCAGGAGTACCCGTAGGCCTTCTTCCGGCTGCTTCCTGAAGCTCCGTGCCATACATTCCAACATTTTCTGAAATACTTTCTGGACCGTATCGAACAGCGTCACAACTTCTTCATCTGAATCTGGTTTCTGTATCAAGGAACTTCCAGTTACCTCTTTCAGAATGCCAAGAAGTAATGACACATAAAAGAATCCCTTCACTAGAAAGAAAATTAGAAAAAAGCAGTTATCTAACCACAAAATTTAGCTGAGATTACTACACTTTTCACACAACACGTGTATATTACGGTAACTTAAAATTGTTACTGGTAAGCCAATACCAGGTTGATCAGATTATTCTAAATTTGAATACATATAAAATTTAACAAATAAATTTAAAAACTTACTCCCTTTAATTACAATGCCAATACCTTCAACAACAGTAACAGCATATTTAACTCAGCCACTAAGAACCAGGCTCACTACACGTGGAGACAGCTTGGTCCCCTGAACACCTGGATTAGAGAACATGTCTTATTTTCTCATGTAATGGCAACATTAACACCAGCTCTAAGTCTGAGAGGGACGGCCCAAGAACTTTCAAAATGTGATTTACAAATCTCATAGGCCAACTCTGTTAAATTTCTAACACTGTAGTTTATCAGTTGTTTTTCTCTTCCAAATCACTTCCTTTACTGTGTTGCATTAATTTGATAAAGCGAGACGGGGGCCAGGTCACAGTTCTGGGCCTGCGGAAAACCCTGTTTCTCAGAACATGCCAGTCTGTAGGAAGGCTTCTTCCTGCCCTTCTCTCGCTTTACCTACTCTTACGCATTGATGAGAGGCAGGGGAGAAAGCCTGGATCATAGCACCACTCCTCATGCCATCAAGTGATGGGGCTGTGACCTCCAGGTAATCACTCAGTCCAGCTCCGCCCAGACCAGCTGGAAGGAAGCAGACCTCTCACTCACTCACTAAACACATTTAAATTAGTACCTAGTGTGCAAGCACAGACCTCGCGGTGTTAGTTACTATAGGTCCTTGGGGGAATAGCAACTTCCCAGTGGTTCTGAGGGGGCATTAAAGAACCCTACTCACATCCCCCATGTGGCAAGCAAACAGGCTGGGGGCTGCCACTGCACAAGCCCACCATGCTGCAAAGTCACTTGACAATTAGGCAAACCACAGGGAGGAGAATCCCAAGGCCCTCGTGAGAAAAACTCTGTGGACTCAGGCATGTCTGACACCAGAAGCACCTTTGTTTTGTTCTGTTTGTTTGTTTTTTAAGTAGGCTTCAACACCCCGTGTGGAACCCAATGGGAGGCTTGAACTCACAGCCCTGAGATCAAGACCTGGGCTGAGATAAAGAGTCGGACACTTAACTAACGGAGCCACCCAGGCGCCCTGACACGTGTGAACCCCCTAGCGGCATCAGTCTGTAAATTCCTTTTTTGGCATCTGCTAGTTTGCATTGCCTATCTGTCACCTGAAAGCAAGAGTCCTGATCAGCAAAGTGACGAAGGGAGGGGCTGGTTTGGTTATTAATTGCTTTAAACATGTTCTTTAATGAATGAAGTATACCTGTTTGCATGATTCCGAGACTCCATTGTAAAAGTTGTATCTGAAACTTATAATCGCCAAGGCCGACCATCACAACGTCTTTACACACCATCAGGTAGGTCTGTAAGACACACAGATTTACCTTAAACAGAGGCTACTGAAAGCCAAAAAAGGGGAATAAATCCAGCCTTGCAAAGCTTCGAATATCTGCTTATACTACTAATGATCTCTTAAGGCAGGTATTAATAAAGATGTTTTACAGAAAAATTTTCATAAAGATACTTTAGTTCTCATTTTTATTTCCATAAGAAATCTGGAAACCCATTTTATGTAATTCCATAAACATTACTAAACACCTATTACATGCAATGTATAAGATTACATAAAAATTACATGGTTTATGTTTTGGGAAAAGACAAACTCTAGATGCTGAAATGACACTGTGAGTATTTAAGAAGAGCAACACTACTATCCAAGTTACAACTTTAAGATAGAAAATAAAATCTGAAACCACATCACGAACTTGAAGAGAAGGTTTCCGTGTTTAAAGACTTCTAACCTGGATAATCTGCTGATAAACAACCCTGTGAAGCTTGAGATATTCTTCTTCTTGATCTTGGATAAAAGATAGAACTTTGTTTTCTAACCAAAACCCAGTGTCTTCCAAAATGGACAGGTAAACTTTTCCTTCTGAGCAGAACTGTCCAACAACAGAAAGACAAATTAGTACCAGAACCAGTATTGCCAACACACTTCGTACTGGGACACAGCCAGGCACACACTCACCTTGTGCTGAAGATGAATACTCAGCCGGCAGTGGAGGCTGAAGGCTCGCAGAGCCATCGCTTCATTAAAGTTGTGAGGTTTCCCACCTGGCGACTGCAAAATTGATTCCAGATCTGCCTGCAAGACAAAAAAAAAAAACCCGTGGCCACGTTCCACTGTGTAAGTGAGGACGACCTGACTAACTTCACACACAGTTACAGTGGGAGGGTGACACCCTGGAGCAGTGGAGGTGCTTTAATAACACAACAGAAGTTTCTGAGAAATGTAGTCTTCCCTTCTCTCCCTTCCAACACCCCTGCCCCTTCTAAAACAAGGTAAAAACTCGTAATAGTCATTGCTCAAGAACAGTCAGGATCAAGCACACAAAGCGTTTGCCCCTGGGGCAAATTCTGACCTGCTCCTGACCAGGACAGGACAGCCCGCCAGAGGAAAGAGGAAGAAAGGCAGCTCCTCCCAGGAATGATCCTCTCGGTGCTCAGGAAGGGCCAGAGCCTTAGCACGCCCACAGTTCCCTAACCTTGTACCCTAAAGGAGCAAGGCCTTAGTGCTGGGAAGCTTATGGGAGTCTGTGTCTGGCTGTCACATGAAGAGGGAGAAGGTTCCATCAGCGTTAGTAGGTGGGGATACCCTCTGTGCCCCTAGTAGCAAAGCCTGTAGGGAATGCCCCCACCCGTCTTTCCCAGAACCCATAGGCAGCCTTAATTTTTGGACAGCAGCACAGCCAGTGCTCAGCTTAGTCCACGGGCAAAATCCCAGCACTGCCTACCCATGCCTGGGCATCAGCCGTGGTCCATCTCCTTCCCTGGATGACTGTGCGCCTCCTTTTCCTCCTTCAGACCTCTCCCTCCCTTTCGTCATCTGATGCCCATGCTGAGCACTGGAGGCTCTGCCTCTGGCCCGACCAAACTCCACAGCAGTACCAGAGGCTGTCTCTGAGGGCTGGTGCTGGAGGATATGGCCAGAAGCCAGTAAGGAAGAAGGAAATGCTGAATTCACAGGAAACACTCTCCAAAGATTCCTGGAAAAGCTTGCCAAGGACTGTGAGGGTAAACTAGTATTCCGGCATCAATGCGTAAGAGTAGGTAAAGCAAGAGAAGGGCAGGAAGAAGCCTTCCTACGGACTGGCATGTTCTCAGAAACAGGGTTTTCCGAAGGCCCAGAACTGTGACTGGCCCCCGTCTTGCCCCCCCACCCCCCGCCACGTTAGTCATCTGCTTCTCATGTCTTCATCTACAAATTGAAGGAGGGGCTTAGATAACTCTTAACTCCTTTCCAGCTAGAAAAATTTTACACTCTAAGTATGAAAAGTCTGGATCTTATTTTTCACTCCTAATTGCATGGGCTCCCTCAACTTTCCTCATCTGTTCTATAAAGTTACCTTTGACATTTCAAGTGCTTTCAAGAGGTGGTTAAGTTTCTTCCGGGGAGCAGAGAGCAAGCACTGTCGATTCTTTGGATGGGTGAGCAAATACTCTATGTAAACCAGCGCCAAATCAGGTTTTACAGGGCGTGTATCGTGGATCTGCACTTTCCGTTTAGATGCTGAGTTACTCTAAAAGAATACAGCGATAAACTGGCAATTAAAACACATGTTCCCAGGAAAGCATATGATTTTCTAATACACACGTGTCCTCATTCAGCAATTTTAAAGGAACAAGACACAAATATACCTTGCTCTGGGGCTGTTCTGGCAGCCAGTCACAAACGAGTTCCAGAATGTGTCCCACTTGTCCCCAGGAGCAGAGACAGTCCAACAAAGTACAATAGCGCTTGTCTGCTCCTCCTTCCTCTTGGTTTCTTAATGTGGAAATCACACCACAGCTGAAAACGCCAAATACATAAAATCAGACCTAATATTGGTTCACTAACAATTTCCCACTTTTCAAAAAAGTAAAAAAATAAAGTTAAACAAGTGAGGGTACATAAGGCCTTCCCACCATAGAACACTCAGACCTTCTCCGCTGCAGGAGTAAATACAGCTTTCCCACAGTTACTACTCGGGCTCGGTCCCAACATAAAAGGCTGAATGTGAACACAGCTTTAGGAACACGGAGGCCAAGGCTGTCCGATACAAGTGTTAAGTTATCAAGGACGTGCCAGGGCCATGAGACCCCCAGACCTTCTTTTCTGTCAGCTCTTTCAGACCCTAGAGCAAAGATTCCTAGTGCTTGGGAAAGAATTTTTGTTTAGCATCAGAACATCCATTTTTCCACAAACACGAATTAACATGAGTCATTTTTGCTGAGATAATAACTGACGCTCTAGAACAACGCTATCCAGTGAAAATGCAGCACGAGCCACAAAAGCAAGCACTTAGGTCATTTCAAATTTTCTGACAGCCGCCTTTAAAAAAGTAAAGAAAAACAGGCATAATTAATCTCCATAACCTATCTTATCCGATCCACCACCTCCACAGGGCTGTCCTCCGGCACAGCTGGCAGGAAACTACCAGCTCCTCACGCCCCTCCATCCACACCAGGCCCCTAGCCCACGTGCACTCCGCGCCCTCGGCACACCTCGCCCAGGCGGCCACACGCAGACGTGCAGGCCTCGCAGCTCCAGAGCCCCTCATGCAGGCTTGACAAACAGGCCCCCCACACGGTGGAGCCCACAGCTTATGTTCCACGTGGGCTCTGATCCCTCTGCGACTGCAGAGCCCAGTGGAAACTGCATCCCGCGGCTCTCCCGCCACCGCTGTGAGCTTGAAGCTGAAGTGGGGCCGTCTGCTGAGCCTCACGTGAATAACAGAGCACAACACCGGCAGGGTTCCCGCCCCACCACCGTCCCAAGAGAGGATACCTGAAGGCGGGCACAGCAGAGGCTGGCATAAAGGACATGAGCATAAACAAAGGAGTCTTGCAGCGATCATCCTAAAAGCATACAAAGGGGAAAAAAGGGTACTTAAACATGATGACGTTGTGAAAGGCTCCCTGTACAACTTCCTGGTAAAGGGTCTGCAGACTGCTCAGTAGGAACCAAAGCATTCCTCTCAGTGCTCACGCGGACACTTAGACCTACTGCTCAGCCTCATGTCTGATAAGCAGCTTCAAAGTTTTACGTGACATTTTACCACTTTGTGTGATGTATTAATTTGTGCAGATATTGATTAAGCACCTACTGCGTACGAGTTGCCAACCTAGATCCCAGGGATACACTGGTAACCAGAATAGACAAATTCTTTGCTATCAAGGCACATACTTCTATTTTAAACACAATACTGTTGAGAGAGGAAAAAAAATTAACTCTGTACACTCAGAATCCTAAAAATAAATGTCAAGAGAATGAAACTAGTCAGAAAATAATTTTTCCATAAAATAATCAGAATATATTTGGGAAGACAGAATAGTTTAATGGAAAATGTACAGGCTTTAGAGTTACCAAGCCAAATCTAGGTGCAATCAGACTCCACGGTTTTACCAGCTGGAACAGCACAGAGAAGGAGGCAGCCTCTGAGGTCTGTTTCCTCCTCTGCCAAAGGGGAAAGGGCTGTTGGGAGGACCGGGTAGGGCACACAGGGCAGAGCCAACAACAGCACCCAGTACATGGTGACATTTAATAAGCTCTAACTACACCAGTATTACTGTGATGACGCCATAACAAAAAGTGGACCAGGCCCAATCAAGAACACTTAATAAAAAAGATTCTTGGTTGGCTGGGAGAATAAGAGATGATGGATCCTAACAGAAAAAAAAAATAACAATTTTCCTGAAAATATACATGAAACGGTAACAAGGGCAACATCAAAATTTGATCTGCAAATAATCTGCATTCAGTTGGAGTGAACCCACCCTTACTCCCAACTCCCAATGAAGAAAGTATTTTCTTAATATTATAAAAGTAGACTGATAATTACCGCTAATTCTACTCTGAGTAATAGGCTGTTTTTTCACTTACAAGGATGCCCACAAGGTTCTCTGAGCAACTGAGGGCAGAGAAGCTCTCTTGCCTGAATCATCTGGAACTGAATTAATTAGCTGCCTTCCTTAGGTCCCTATATACCTGCAGGCCGCAGTGCTCATTTGTCACCTCGTCCTGTACCCTATGGGCCTCTGTGTTATCTGCTGAGAATTCAGAGATAATGCTGGTTTCATGGCCCAATGTAATTATTTGAGCTTTTAAATGTACTAATAACTTTGGCAATTTAGATTATTTACCTTCCTGACAGGTCACAGTTGCATTTCAGGGGCACAATGAAGCTCAGACACTTGACAGTCACAGAAGCGTAGCTCAGAAAAGCTAAGAGGTCAAGGTCACATAAGCAGTTTTGGAAGAGTCCAGAAGTAAAATTTAGCAAGAGAAGGATGTTTCATAAAACCTACGGTCTTTCTATATTTAAATCATGCTTTCTTTATAACTGGGAGTAAATATGTATTTCTAGCACAATCTTATTTTTGTTTTGGAAATAATAAACTTCCCTCAGAAGTAAAAAGTCACAGCTGGTTGAGTGTCCAACTTCGGCTCTGGTCACGATCTCACAGTTTGTGGGTTCGAGCCCCGTGTCGGGCTCTGTGCTGACGGCTCAGAGCCTGGAGCCTGCTTCAGATTCTGTGTCTCCCTCTCTCTGCCCTCCCCCACTCATACTCTCTCTCTGTCTCTCAAAAATGAGTAAGTGTTAAAAAAATATTTTTTTAAAAAAAGAAGTAAAGAGTCAAGAAATAAAAAGAGTTTCCTTCATCAAAATAGAAGTTATGTACGTGATTCTATTTGCAGACACAACTCAAACACTTCAGAAACCCATCTGCTTACAGTGTGCCATCAAATGCCTACAAGTGCCCACAAAACTCCGTGGCTATGGCATCGTGTTAGCAGACTCCTCTTTCTCAATCCCTGCTAACCACACTAGATTCCCAAATAGTGTTACAGACCATTAAAGACACAAAGGCTGAGCACTTACACCCACATTTCCCTCCGTGCTGGGGAAATGAGGCTGAAAGACATATGGCCTCCACCCTCGAGAAAGGCCAAGAGGCCACCTATCCTGCCAGGTAAGAGCTGGGTCAGTATTCCTCACTTACAGATGACAAACTAGGTCCAGACAGGTAAGTGTGCCAGGCACTTCTGCTAATTCTGCACAAATTAATCTTAACACGCCTGCCCGCTGTGTGAGCAGCCTTACCTTAAAGACTTTCAGGTACTCAGGGAGCACAGAGGCAAACTTGTTAATGGTGTAAACTCTGGCTTCTTTGTTATTTTCCATACTTCTATGAATACTTTTCCAGAGAATTACAACGATTTCTAGTAAACCGGCCATGGATGCAACATCACTTACAGACAGTGTTTTGTCCAGAACCTAAGATACAAATAAACTGATTGTGACAGAATCAAATCTTAACAACCATTATGATAACGGCTTTATCGTTAAAAGTACATGCCAGAATTCCAGACCTAAAGCAGAATGTGAAGTATACCAAGTCTATTTTCATTTCCTAAAAAGGACTTTGTCTTCTACTTGAAAATCTCTACTAGAGGTGAAGGTCTTTAAAAACCCATTCAACAAGTAAATGCTAAATTAACACTATATCCTTTCAATAAACAGTTTATATGAATTAAAAATCCTTGGGGCGCCTGGGGGCTTAGTCAGTCAAGCGTCCAGCCTCAGCTCAGGTCATGTTCTCACGGTTCAGGGGTTCGAGCTCCAAGTTGGGCTCTATGCTGACAGTGTGGAGCCTGCTTCAGATACTCTGTCTCCCTCTCTCTCTGCTCCTCCCCAGCTTATGCTCTCTCTCTCTCTCTCTCTCAAAAATAAACATTAAAAAAAATCCTCTAAAAATAAAAACGTAAACTATTATCTTTAAGGACATAATACGTGAGTACAGAACATATTTTTCTTTTACTATATCTTCTAAGTCGCAAGATGTTACTTCTCGCCATGAACTTTGATGTGAACAGACTGGGGGAGGAGGGAAGAACTGTAAAATGTGATTTACTTAGATGTGATTGCTACTGAGACTCCACTACAAACTCAGCCCTATCAGATCACCCCAGGCTGTCTGCCAGGCACTCCACTCTGTGGGCCTGGTAGGTCCAGCTCCCGAACTCTGGTATAAGGGCTGATGATGACCAACTCCCACTCGATCGTGGACTTCTTCACACACCTTTCACATCTTCTGAGCTTATGCTGGCTGTAAGCAATAATCACCGCTGTGTTCCTCTGAGTGCTCCACTGAAACCACAAATGCACTCTGGGTACGTCTTCTTCTGTACGGAACACAGGACCCACACTGCCACAACCAGCTCGGACACACACTGACGGGGTCTGCTAGCCAGCCCTAGAATGGGACTGTACCAAACACAGTCTGAGGGGCGCCTGGGTGGCACAGTCGGTTAAGCGTCCGACTTCAGCCAGGTCACGATCTCGCGGTCCGTGAGTTCGAGCCCCGCGTCAGGCTCTGGGCTGATGGCTCAGAGCCTGGAGCCTGATTCCGATTCTGTGTCTCCCTCTCTCTCTGCCCCTCCCCCGTTCATGCTCTGTCTCTCTCTGTCCCAAAAATAAATAAAAACCGTTGAAAAAAAAATTAAAAAAAAAAAAAAAAAAAAAAAAAAAACACAGTCTGATAACTTGCCAACAACCACTACAGACAATTTCCAGAAAAGGGTCTACAAAAGAGGATTCATTTCAGGTACTGGTATTATGCTATCTACTCAAATGCAATGGGAAAAGATAGTTTAAAAGAAAACAAAACTTGGGGAGCCTGGCTGGCTCAGTCAAAAGAGCATGCAACTCTTAATCTCAGGGTCATGAGGTCAAGCCCCATGTTGGGTGTAGAGATTACTTAAATAAATAAATAAACTTTAAAAAAGAAAAGAAACTTAAGGAGGGTACACAGAAAAAGCAAAAGTGGCTTCTACATAAATCTAGATTTTTCATTACACACTTAACACTCCGAATAAGCTATGGCCAAATTTGAAAAGCAATCAAACTACTAAAGGCTTAGAAACCACTGAAAGAATGATACAAATAACAGATTGACAAAATTCCATTCTGTATTTAACTTTACTTTTTACCATTCCAATGTTTAGCATAGCAGCCTTATCATTAAAGTCTCAAGAAAAAGCCACCACTGCTTTTTCACAAAAATGTGCTAAGTTCCTAAGTAAGATTTCATTAAATAGGAAGCCAATTTTTTATTTTAGCAGAGAACATCTTTGATTGTTAGTAGTTAGCAATGAGTAAAAGAATGACTTCAAAAATTTTGCTTTTAGCTACCTAGATATTCTTAGAATGAGAATATCCACATGACAAAGTGTGCTTCTTGTCTAGCACAAACTATAACAGTCCTACATATTTCTAAACTCTTCTGTTTTCTACTAATATAGAAACTGACCCAAAATGTTGTAAAATGCAAGCTTTCTCAGTTATACCTAGGTTTCTAATAACAGAGGTATGGGGTTCCTTCAATATTTAAAAAACTTAATAGTCTCAGGGCGCCTGGGTGGCTCAGTTGATTAAGCGTCCTACTTCAGCTCACGTCATGATCTCACGGTCCATGAGTTCGAGTCCCACGTCGGGCTCTGTGCTGACAGCTCAGAGCCTGGAGCCTGCTTTGGATTCTGTGTCTCCCTCTCCCTCTGCCTCTCCCCCAACTCGTGCTCGCTCTCTCTCTCTCTCTCTCTCTCTCAAAAATATAAATAAATAAAATGTAAAAAAAAAAAAAAAAATGGAATAGTCTCTCAACTAATACATCACAAACATGTTTTTTCTCTGCAAAACCATTTCCACCATCAGAGTGAGTTTGCGAGGGTGGCCCACAGAGAGGCTGTGCTTGCTCCATAGCCAGGACACTCAGCTCCCTGTGCATCACTGTGTCCACTTCCCATCCTGTGACCCCACGTGCCCTGCAAAAGTGGAGTGAGGCCACCATGCTGGCATCTCCAGCTGAAGGTTCTGAAGATGTAGGAGCAGACATGGGATCACTTTCCTGAAAAGTTCTGCCCAATCTGTATATTAAGGGAAAAGCTCTGAAGACAGGAACTCCAATTCCACCGAACATAAAAGCAGAACCAACTCCAATGCCCTGGGCTGAAGGCTTCCCAAATCCAGGCCATGAAGGCCTGTGAGTGGCTGGAACTGCTAGTCAGGGCCCACTGCCAGGATAAAAGCCAGTCCCACTCTTTTCTGCTCTTTTCTCCTTTATTCCACATCTGCCTCCCTGACTGGGACTGAGGACGACTTGCTTAAGCAGGGACTGGGCTGCTGGAGTGCTGGGCCTCCAGCTGCATGGGCTCAGGAGGCCCCAGGGAGCATCCGGGAGACATCAGGCCGGCGAACAGGCCAGGCTGCAGCTATAGCCCCAAGCAAACCTGTCAGCCTCTCCTAGAAAAAGGCCTGTGTCAGAGGTGGTGAGACACAGGATGGGAGTGTGGCAGGGTCAGACCAATGCACGGACCTCTCCTCGCGGCCTATATGCAGTACCATGTTTCAGCAAAAGGGCAGATTGTCTTTTAGGACTTCCTGTTTTTAAGTATGCTCCACACTCAATGTGGGGCTTAGAACTCACAACCCTTAGGGGCGCCTGGGTGGCTCAGTCGGTTAAAGTGTCGGACTTCAGCTCAAATCATGATCTCACAGTTTGTGAGTTTGAGCCCCGCGTCAGGCTCTGTACTGACAATTCAGAGCCTGGAACCTGTTTCGGATTCTGTGTCTCCCTCTCTCTCTCTGCCCCTCCCCTGCTCACACTCTGTCTGTCTGTCTCTCTCTCTCAAAAATAAATAAATGTTAAAAGAAGAAGAAGAAAAAAAAAACTCACAACCTGAGATCAAGAGTCACATGCTCACCTAACTGAGCCAGCCAGAGGCCCCTTTTGGGACTTTAATTTATTTTATTTCATTATTATTTTTTAAAGTTTATTATTTTTGAGAGGGAGAGAGAACATGAGCGGGGAAGCCAGGGAGGGGCAGAGAGAGGAGGGAGATAGGATCTGAAGCAGGCTCCATGCTGCCAGCACAAAGGCCCACGTGGGGCTCAAACCCATGAACCCTGAGATCATGCATGACCTGAGCCGACGTTGGACAGCCGACTGAGCCACCCAGGTGCCTGTGACTTTTTTTAAAGACCAGTTTCTCACCTATGTGGGTACAATAAAACTACCTCCAAATTTTACTTTAGATGTACCTAAGCATGAAAGTTGTTTATAAGCTTAAGATACTGCTTATAAGTAATGCATGTCTAAGTCTTAAATTTCTTTTATCGGGTCACTCTGGATTCTGAGTAAATAGCAGCTAACTAGTCCCTTTGATTAATTACTGTTTAAAAGACAATTCTAGGGGCGCCTGGGTGGCTCAGTCGGTTAAGCGTCTGACTTCGGCTCAGGTCATGATCTCACGGTCCGTGGGTTCGAGCCCCGCGTCGGGCTCTGTGCTGACAGCTCAGAGCCTGGAGCCTGCTTCAGATTCTGTGTCTCCCTCTCTCTCTGACTGTCCCCCATTCATGCTCTGTCTCTCTCTGTCTCAAAAATAAATAAACATTAAAAAAAATTAAAAAAAAAAAAAAATAAAAGACAATTCTAAATAAAGATTATTCCTAGAAATTCAACCCCAAGATGTTTCTAGTAGACTGTTACAGCAATGGCTAGCAGTAAACCCTTAAGAACACTACTACCCATTAATTATAAAATATGGTAACATCCGGAATCCAATCCAGGTGTATGTTACACCTACATTGAATTAAAATATACAGAGAACCTTAAGGCAAAGAAAATGTGGGATAGGGTGTTACCAGTAATAAACTTCCCTGTGTATTAAATACTACCCAAATCCCACAACAAACTACAAAGGATACAGAGCAATTCTTTCAAAAACATTAATTATGACCTTCCAAAATAATTAGTTGAACTATCAATAGTAAAGGAATAAATGGAAAATAAAATATTGTTAACATGACACTCCATGGGAATGCCAGCTTTGATCCAGTGTTCTGCCTCTCTCTGAGCATGGGTCCCGGGGCCTAGTCTTCACCGAGATAACTCGGCCACAGCTGTGGCTGGGCCAGGGCAAGCTGACTGCACTCACGTTCTCCTTCTCCCTCTCCTCGTGGCCCTCGTGGCCCTCTTGTGCTGCCCTCCGGATGCAGGCATTCAAGCAATGGCGAATCACATGAATCAGCTTTGCTAAAATGTTTAAGATAATCAATAATTAATTTGTGTTTCTTCAACAAAACCATCTTTCTAATAGTAAAATTATAATCCCAAACAATCAAAAGTATTATTGTAACGGAAATCATTAAGAAATGCATTCAAGCGTGAAGCTCGTTAAAATGACCAACACTGAAGACAAGTAACACTAACTATGCTTCAGGCAGACAATATAACAAGTACTGAGAAGTGAATGTCCAGCACCTATATTAGTGCAGGCCGTGTGCTCGTGGGCGTGCTGATAGAACTTCCTGGCAGCTGCGTGGTTCATCTGGACCAGTGTGACGCAGCGCTCGCACCATACCTCCTCGGGCTGGTTCACAGGCAGGAAAGAGTTGAAGATGAGGTTCACCAGGCGTCGAGACACAGGCCGGGAATCTGACTCCAGACGAACCAAAATATGCTCCATGGGGCATATTTTCCAAAACTATATATAAAGCATACACAGAAGGAAAATGGTCAATTGTCCCTATAATCTTGAAAATACTTTAAGCAAAATTTCCTGAGCAAAATCAAAAAGGAACTAATTTTTCTATTCCAAAAAAACTCATTTCAAATGACTACACCAGAATCTGTGACTCTTCTGTACAGAAGTTAGAATAAACCAATATTTTAAAAAGCACTGACAGGAACACCTGGGCAGCTCAGACGGTTAAGCATCTGACTCTTGATTTCAGTTTAGGTTAGTTTGAGCTCCACATCAAGCTCTCTGCTGTCCGCACAGAGTCTGCTTTGGATCTTCTGTCCCCCCACCCTTCCCCCAGTAGCACTCTCTCAAAAATAAACAAACATTAAAAAAAAAAAAAAAAAAAAAAGCACTGACAAGGGCACCTGGGTGGCTTAGTCAGTTGAGCGTCCAACTCTTGATTTCCACTCAGGTCATGATCTCACGGTTTGTGAGTTTGAGCCCCACGTGGAGCCTGCTTGGGATTCTGTCTCTCCCTCTCTACTCCTCCTCCCCCCCCACCCGGCCCCCGCTCACTCTCTCCCCCTCTCTCAAAATAAATACTTAAAAAAATATAAAAAGAAGCACTGACATACAAGGTGCCAAGTAGAACACTGTTGAGAGGGTTAATCATAACTAATCAGTATCTATACACTTATAGAAAAATTTACAACAGTCTTGACACAGAAAGCTGAAGTGGACACCCCATTCCGTACCGTGGAGAACAGAGGCATCACCCCTGAACCCCAGCGGTACCTGGCCCACTGCCCACAGGGGGCAGCACCCTCTGGCGCATCCCTGCCTCCCTCTGCAGTGCCAGCTCGCCTAGATGACCACCAGCCTCCTCTAGCCCACCTTACAGCTGCTGCACAGCCACAACTGTCCCATAGCCCTCCAGTCAAAAGCCTCAAAGTTGTCCACCGCCTACGGAAAAGGGCCAAACTTGTAAGCAAGACACTCCAGACAAGAGAAAAACTAGCAGACAGAAAATAGATTCTCATGGTGAAATGTTCAAATCCTGTCCCAGTCACTTCTCAGCTGGCATCTGGTGGTCTCCTCACCTGTCTAGTGGGGACACCATGACATGCATGCTCCTCGAAGACCTGCCTCCAACAGCCAGTCCCTCTTTCCAGTATTGTCAGCTAGATCTTTCTCATCAGCATTTAAGTATTTTTCAACTCATTCCAAACCCTAAAACAAAAAGCCTCCCCATGAAACTCTGTTTGAATTTCCTGTCTTCTTGCAGCTCACTTTACCTCCCACCCTGGAACCCGCCTCTACCTACCCACTACACCTCAACCCATAGAAACATGGCTTCTACCCTCACTGAACTTGTTCTTGCCAAGATCATAATGACCTCCTATTAAAAATCCAGATGAACATATTCACGCCTCCCCTTACAGGAAACCTCTGAGCATCTGACGCTACTGATCACTTCTCCCAGAAATGTCCGAGGACACTTCTGCTCAGACACCTCATGGTACTTCTGAAAAAGTTTTTGGAGTAAAGACAATAACTAAGCCCAAGCCCTACACCAAACACTTCTACTCACGCTGGTACCGGGGGAAGCAAATAGCACCCCCGTGCTTCCAGCAGTAAGCCACACAGAGACGACAGTGTTCTCAGCCCTTGTCCTGCCAGGGGCAGGCATCTTCACAGAAGAGAGCCCACTGCCAGCTAACTCCAGCACTGACTCAGAGAGTGACTGGAGACTCTTACTCAAAAGTGAAAGGCAGTGCTTTCGAGGTTCAAGAGAAGAAGGTGGCAATGAGTCCAAGGATCTGACAGCTTTGACCACCTCCCCTGCTCCCTTCCTGCCTGAGTGTCAGTCCAGATGGATCACTGGTTTTGAGTGCGAATGTACTGAGGTGCAGCCCTAAACAGCACATCTGTGGGTAACAATGACACCAGTAAAAAACACTTCCCAAAACATTCAAGTGCACGTAACTATCCGGCGCAATTTCACAACCATGCAAAAGCAGATTCAACCCAAGACTAAAATAACCAATGAATGGACTGACAGTTCACCTGCTCTACTAAGCCGCCTGCAACATCACAGGAAGGTAGGCGAGAGTGGTGTGCAGGCCATACACTGATGCAGAATGGAAGCAGATAGCCTAAGGGACAGAGCGGATACCTCCAGATTGCCGACTTCCTCTGGGCAACAGTACCCTCAGCAGGAGCATCACACTTTCCCCACGTGAGAACTTGCGGGTCAAGATAATTCTGCCATTAGTAAATGTCAACTTCAGAACGTGCACAGCAACACAGTTCCCAAGAGGGGAAACCCAAGAGGAAAGAGGAAGTCCTCACCTTGAGAACTCAGGTAAGCAGGGGCTCTTCAAGACTCAAAACCTCAGAGCTCCAACCCGGCTACAAGGAATACAACCAAGAAACATCCCAGAGCCCAGCACAACAGCCCAGCCACAGAGCCAGTACCTGAGAGGTCTTTCATGACTGTCCCCATTCACATTAAAAAGTTGACTCCTGGGCCGTCATGGAGACTAGACCATCTTGAATGGGAACTAGCCATCAGCACTTTTACCAAATGTCAAGGTTCCAGGTGTGACTCTTAAAACTAACATTTCCCGCAAGTCTGCCTTTCCAGAAACTCCCCATATTCGCTTGTTTTTCTCTGATTCACTTTTCTCAAATAAAATGCAGAGCAGGGGTACCTGGATGGCTCAGTTGGTTAAGTGTCTGGCTCTTGATTTCAGCCCAGGCTCTGTGCTAAGCATGGAGCCTGCTTTGGATCCTCTCTCTCTGCCCCTCCCCTGCTCGTGCTCTGTCTCTCTTTCTCAAAATAAATAAAAAATAAACATTAAAAAAAAATAAAATGCAGAACAATTCTGATTAGCCTAGGATTCTGATTCATTTTGTTTCGATTACCTGAGGTTTTATTTTATGCAAACATATCACCAGCAGGCCGATATCTGCAACAGACACGAAAGCAAGCAAATCCGTAACTGGTCTTTCGCTTCTAAAATGCTAATTGTGTCCATTACTAACACCAGGCATGACCAGTGTCTGACAGAGTAGAACAGACCCCGGTCATCCTGACATGGTGGACGATCAGCCACTTCCGCTTCCTGTTAGCTGCGTCTCCACATGCTTACCGACTGGTGGCCTTGATCTTCCAGGAGTCCTAGCATGGACACCCCACAAACCCTTCCAGAGACCTCACAGCTGTGGCACTCCCTGCCTGGCTTTTGCAGAGCTAAGGATCAAGATGGAAGAGGCATCTCAATAAAACATTATGCTTTCTTTCTCTGCTCTTCCCACTCTCCTAAAAATTCAAACTCCCCGGTCAAAGAACTTTTGTCTTCATCTTACTTGGTCTCTACGATATTCTCTTGGGTAGACCCAGTAATCAAGAAAAACCAGCTATTCTCTCCATTTCCTCACCAGTCACTACCTCAACACTCCTCTGCAAACAAGTCTGCACTTCAAACAACACTAGGCCAAACAACACTTCAAACAACACGAGGCCAACAACACTAGGCCAAACGTTAAAGATTCAGAACTACTCAGTTTTATTAAGCTGTTATAACAAACAGGGTAAAAACTGCAGCCAGCATTTTTGCTGAAACAGACATGCTGACTCTTAAATACATATGGAAATGCAAAGGACCTAAACCAGCCAAAAACCTCTGAAAGAAGAACAAAGCTGGAGGACACGCTCCAAGACGTCATGGGAACTGTTAGCAGTACAGCAGTGTGTCCCAGGGCCACGGATGTGCAAACAGATGAAAGGGCCAGAGCGGAGTCAGAAACAGCACACACAGATGGGCGACTGGGTAGGACATGGGGGAGTCGTGCTATGGAGGTCATGTAAAACAGTCTTTGGTTTTTGGTGCCTTTTTCTTTTGAACAACAGAAATTCAGAATTCAAAATTCACGAAACATAAAGCCGTAAGTATCCTGGCCTCTCCAGTGCCCCATCCCTGGACATCCAATCCCCCTCACCTCAAGCAACCATTATTAATTCCTTATTTTCCTCTAGGAAGATTTTCCTGTCTGAACAAATACATATGTATGTTTCCCATTTTATACAGCTGGCGGCACACTACACACACATCTACACTTGCTTTTCCTCGTGTCTCAGTGGTATTTCCATGTGAGCTCATCCCTTGTCATGGCCACAGGACACTCTCCCATTGCATGAGCACACCACACGTCTGTGTGGTCAGGTTGTTCCCAAATTCTGTGCTGTGACAACAGCACTTTAAAGTAAATTTCAGACAAGTATTACATGGAGAAGAAAAGCCACAGTGTTACCAAAGGAAGTTAAAAAGCTGCTAACTGAAATTTTTAGCCAAAAACTGAGTAGGACTCAAGCTAAAGGAAAACAACCTCCCTTCAAAGTTCACACGTCACAACATGCATCATGACACAATGCTCACTTCTTTGCTTCTTCCTATAAAATGTGAAGGGGGGAAGCCTCACATTCATCATTTTCCCAGGAATATTTAAGTAGTTACTATGGGGGCGCCTGGGTGGCTCAGTCGGTTAAGCGTCCGACTTCGGCTCAGGTCATGATCTCACGGTCCGTGAGTTCGAGCCCTGCGTCGAGCTCTGTGCTGACAGTGCAGAGCCTGGAGCCTGTTTCAGATTCTGTGTCTCCCTCCCTCTCTCTGACCCTCCCCCACTCATGCTCTCTGTCTCAAAAATAAATAAATGTTAAAAAAATAAAAATAAAAAAAAATAAGTAGTTACTATGTGGCAAGTATTTCAGTATTTGAACAAAAGCTTTCATGTATATGATAAAAATATCATTTAAGGTAGCAGCTGCTTGCACTAATGTCTTTCAAAAAGAAAACACACATTAATGGTATTTCTAGAAACTTCAGTGAAAATCACAAAACAAATAAAATTTTATGACACAAATTGGTAGAACATATCAGATATCGAGTAGTTTAAATGTGATTACTGAAACTCTCAGAATTAAAATTGCTTTGTCTTTCTGCTGACGAAAGCAAAGTACTTATTTATGTCACACCCTCAATGATAAAATCCTGCCTGTCCTACCTTAGCAGCCCGCACGGCTTTGACTTTCAGCAGCATATCAACAAAAGCCACTCTCACTTTCTCGGAATTGTCATGGAGACTGTATTTTAGTGCAGGCAGAAGCTGTTCTAATAACGGATGGCTTAATTTGTTATCCAAAATTATTGGCAGACACTACAAAAAAGGAGAAATATAAACAGTTCAAATTTAGAACATAAACAGTGAAAAGTACAGTTAAAACAATATTCAGTTCCATCCTTACTAATGAACTACTAGTGAAATAAATAAATATACCTACAGATAGTAACACTTTTCTAAAACAATTTCGTATAAAAAGCATGTTTCTGGGGTGCCTGAGTGGTTCAGTCAGTTAAGTGTCCGAATTTGGCTCAGGTCATGATCTCACAGTTCATGGCTTCGAGCCCCGCGTTGGGCTGAGTGCTGACAGCTCAGAGCCTAGAGCCTGCTTCGGATTCTGTGTCTCCCTCTCTCTCCGCCCCTACCCTGTTCGCGCTGTCTCTCTCTCAAAAATAAACAAACATAGAAAAAAATAAAATAAAAACAAAATAAAATAAATGAAAAGCATACTTCTAATGAATTAGTATAATTTCTTCAGATTTAAAGCAGTTATGAAATAATTCTTCAATGTTTCTCTTAGCTAAATTTTAAAAGATTTTTAGAACTGAAAGAAACACAGAACAATTGGTGGTAGCGAAGGCTCCGGAGTCAATTTGTGTCCAAAGCTGGGACCTAACAATCCTTTCACGTTTTTTTAATAGCCCATGAATTCTCAGATTTCTTGACTCAATACTGCACAGAAAACAGAGCCCCCCATCTGGGAGACTCATGACACATGGCGACAGTCACACATACCTCAGATGGGTGGTCCAGTGACCTGCCCAACCTCAGACCAGGTACCAGTCTAAAGATCTGATAAGCTCCACCTTTACTTTCCAGTTATTAGGAAAAAGGATTTTTTAAGGAGACCTCTTTTCTTTTTTATTGGAATTAGAGTAGACATACGATATCCTATTCGTTTCAGGTGTACGACACAGTGGTTCGACAATTCCATACATCAGGCTGTGTTCGCCAGAAGTGCAGTTACCATCTGTCACCACACGATATTATTACAGTATTATTGCGATTAACTATAAAGAGACCTTATGTTTTCACCATCACACTGAAATATTTACAGATGAGCTGATATGCAGTCCTGGATTTGCTTCAAATTAATCGACAGTGGGAGACAATGGACTGTAAAGACGAGCAAGACCAATGTGTCCTGATTAACTGCTGAAACTGGATGATGGGAGAAAGGACAGTTTTGTAGGTTCTTGTTAAAAGTACATATGGTATACCAAAAAAGTCAGTTTTAATATAATTTTAAAAACTTGGGGGCACATGGGTGGCTCAGTCAGTTAAGTGTCTGACAGCTCGGAGCCTGGAGCTGCTTCGGATTCTGTGTCTCCCTCTCTCTCTGCCCCTCCCTCTTTCACACTCTGTCTCCCTCTCTCCCTCTCTCTCTCTCTCTCTCTCTCTCTCTCTCTCTCTCTCCCCCTCCCTCCCTCTCTCTCAAAAATGAATAAACATTAAAAGAAATTAAAATAAAAAATTAAGTACTATATATAGTTCCTCCTTTAAAAAAAAATGTGCACCACCCACCCTGGCCATACACTAAAATCAGTATTATTTCAAGTAAGACTTTTTTGTAGAAAACACTTTCAATTTGGTTTTTAAAAATGTTACTTTGGATGTACAACAAAAATGTCCGTGGTGCTTTATCAATTGGGAAGAATTATGGGTTATTTAAAAATTGTTCTTTCTCTGTATTTTCTAATTATTCTGTAAGTAAATATTGCTTATATAATTTTAAATCCTACCTTAAAGACAGAACAGCGCACGTCAGCTGAGCTTGTGTCAAATGCCAATTCCCCAGTTACTTTCTTGAGGAGATCAATAAGAATGGTCGGAGGCATCATTTCCCAGTATTTGGAAGTTATTTTACAAACACCAAGGATCCCTGTAGAACGGACCATCGGATAAGGATCTTCTAAAAGGCTCTGTAAATTGGAGGGGGGAAAAAGACTTAAAAATCTTAGATCAGCTCCCTTTATATCAATATTTGCTTTATACATCAGCCCTCTCAGCATTCACAACAGACATTTTAGGTCCTAGAAATACTGGTCATATACAGACTTACACATCTCTTACTATTTATCATTTCTATAATTGTGCATTTAAAGAAGACAACCCAGACACATGGGTACCATAGCTGCCAATCCTATCTACAGGACTCTGTGACAGTAGAGCCTCAAACACCAGCCCCACCTTCAGCGAGGTATGCAGATGTGAGTCGATCCTACAGACACAGCCTATGTAAACCACTCTCTTGAATTTCCAAAAGGCTGAAAGACCAGAATAAAGTAATTCTACTCGTTAAAAATTTTTTTTCTAACATTTTTATTCATTTTCAAGAGACAGAGAGAGACAGAGCACGAGCAGGGGAGAGGCAGAGAGAGGGGGAGACACAGAATCCCAAGCAGGCTCCAGGCTCTGAGCTGTCAGCACAGAGCCCGACGCGGGGCTCAAACTCACCTGAACCGTGAGATTATGACCTAGCCAAAATGGTTATCAGTCGTTCTGAATACAGAAAGAAACAAGATGTCATCTCTGGATGGAGTACACAACAGCACCACTAAGAACCTGAAACAACTGGGGCACCTGGGTGGCTCAGTTGGTTGAGCATCCAACTTCGGCTCAGGTCATGATCTCACAGTTTGTGGGTTCAAGCCTCGCATCGGGTTCTCTGCTCTCAGCCCAGAGCCTGTAGACTGCTTTAGGTTCTGTGTCTTCCTCTCTCTCTGCCCCTTCCCCACTCGTGCTTTGTCTCTCTTCCTCTCTCAAAAATAAATAAACACTAAAAACAAACAAACAAAACCACCTGATACAACAAACAAAAACCCCCACAAAAGTAACTGATCAACTCTGCACCTAATGATACTCAGGATATACAGGAGGCAAAGGAACATAACAATTATGCCACAGGGATATGTCCCCGGGCTTCAGGAAATAAAAGAATAATTTGGCTTCTTCAACAACTAGCAAGCAAAAATGAGAGACTGAGGTTACTGGACAGGGTCTTATCAATCTATTGGCCGATCACATGCATGGGTCTTATTCAGACACAGATTCAAACAAAACTGTTAAAAGGGTCATTGAAATGTTACCCAAGGGGTGCGGGATGGCTCAGTCAGTTGAGGATCAGACTCTTGATTTCGGCTCAGGTCATGATCCCAGGGTCGTGGGATTGAGTCCCACGTCGGGCTCTACACTGAGCATGGAGCCTGCTTGGGATTCTCTTGCTTTCCCTCTGCCCCTCTCCCCAACTCACACTCTCTAAAAAATAATTTTTTAAAAAATTGAAAAACAATAAGATAGAAAAGTCAAGATGACAGGTCATCAGGGAAAAAACAAACAGCAAAATAAAGAAATAAGAGAACTTTTGGAATCTGAAGAACTATTCACAAGTTTTATAGATTTTGTTTTCTGTGAATTACTTTCAGTCTCATTCTTCAAAGATATATTCTGGATAATCAACTCATAAGGACACAGTCTCATACGAGTCCAGAGCCCAGATCCGGATTTCCAATCAATCGCCGTGACGACAAAGTCACTCAAAGCAATGGCACATAACTCATGATGCTCCTTCCAAAGGAAAATCACTCCATTTCGACATCCACAGACACTCACAGGAGGCCTCCATGTTTTACCTCCAAAAGAAAGTCTCCACACTACTCAAGTTCGAGAATCACAAACATAACAAGAGTATGAAAGAACAGGTGAGGCACAAGGAGGACACCAGGATATAACCATTACTCTTATTTATTGGATTATCTCCTTTATCAATCCCCATGAAAACTCATTCTCATTTACTCAGTACCTGGTCCAACAGGGTCATGAACTCTGAGCCGACCTGCAGACCAAATCTGGCCCAGGCTCATCTGTGTGTGGCCCACAATGCCTAAGAATGGTTTTTCATTTCTAAATGCTTGGAAAAAACCAAAAGAATAATATTTTGTGACATGTGAACATTCCATGAAATTCAAATTTTGGTGTCCTCAAATGCAGTTTTACTGCAACAAACCACACTCTCATTTCTGTGCAGTCCATGACTGCTTCTGTTCCACAATGGCAGAGTAGAATAGCTGTGACCATGTGGCCCACGGACTTAAATTCATTATCATCTGGCCTGTTGCAGGGACAGTTTTCTGACTGCTCTTTATTATACTGCATTGCCTCCTAAAAGGCGTTAGGAAAGAACAGGCATTGAGAAAAAGCAAATTCAAACTAACAGACTGAATATCTTGGTAAACCAGCAGGGGTGGGGAAAATCAAGGCATAGAAAAAATCCTTAAAAGTTTCAAAAGCACTTCATGCTAGAAAACACTGCACAATATTTTAGCAGTCCTGGGGAAAAAAATTACTTTGAACATACAATTCTTCTACCTGGCCAAACTATAAATTAGGTGCCAGGGGAAAAAAAATAACACTTTGGGATTCAAACACTCAGAGACACATACCACCCCAAAAATGCCCTGCAAACAAAGAAGGATGGACGGAAACTATTTCATAGGCTTTGATGATTTCCCATGAGTTCATTTCACCCCCAAAAGGGAGTCACGGCCTCCACAGGATATGGTGCTTACATACAAGCCTTTCCCTATTAGAGCTGAAACTCTTATTGTTTTTAATTTTTAAAGTATTCTTTTAAAACTCCATTTAGACACTGACATCTCACTTTTATGAGACTGATAAGTTTTGATCCTTGAAAAACATAAACCTATCTCCACTAATACATAATCTTAAGCAACTATAACATCAATGTTTTCTACAATCTTTTTTTAATGTATTTAAAGTTTATTTATTTTGAGAGAGACAGAGAAAGCACAAGTTGCGGGGGGAGGGACAGACAGAGACAGAGGGGGTGGGGGGAGAGAGAGAATCCCAAGCAGGCTCCAGGCTGCCAGCGCAGAGCCCAATGCAGAGCTTGAACCCACGAAACCATGAGATCGTGACCTGAGCCGACACCAGGAGCCAGTCACTTAACTGACTGAGCCACCCAGGTGCCCCTACAATCCACTATTTTCTAGAGGAATGATGTAGAATGTAATTATTGTTCTGAAAAAACATTTAACTTCAATAATTAATATTCAAATAAAATATTACTTAATAATTTTTTTAAAGATCTCATTTTTTGGTAAACTTTACACCATAGGGCTCAAACTCACAACCCTGAGATCAAAAGTCACATGCTCCAGACGCCCCTATCATTTAATAATTTTTATTTTTAATAAGTTAATAAAGTAAAAACAAAATTTACAATGATTAATCTGAATATAGATTACTCTGCATTCCAGTCTCTTTTTTTTTAACGTTTATTTATTTTGAGAGAGGGAGAGAGAATGTACGAGCATGGGAGGGGCAGAGAGAGGGGGAGAGAAAATCCCAAGCAGGCTCCGCACTGTCGGCATACAACCCGACAAACCCACAAACTCTGAGATCATGACCTGAGCAGAGATCAAGAGTCGACGCTTAACCGACTGAGCCACCCAGGTGCCCCTCTGTGTTCTAGTCTTCATATGGTCTATTAGCTCGAGTCTAACAAAGGTTTGGCATCTCTTATAGGTATTTTCTCTAATAAGAATTTGCCATTCCTATGCATAATTTATTTTTCACCATAATTTATTTTCACCTTATTTCATAAGGTCCTGCTTCTTAAACTTATTAACATGTACATATTACACAACTGCTAAAATTACACTAAACTTCGTAGCTTGTAAACATATTTATTCATATAGTATTTCTACCAAGTGTGATGTCCTCACAGTAAGACTCCTTCAATTTATAATACAAAGGATTTTTTTTTTTTAATGTTTTGTATTTATTTTTGAGACAGAGAGAGACAGAGCATGAACGGGGGAGGGGCAGAGAGAGAGGGAGACACAGAACTGGAAGCAGGCTCCAGGCTCTGAGCCATCAGCCCAGAGCCCGACGCGGGGCTCGAACTCACGGACCGCGAGATTGTGACCTGAGCCGAAGCCGGACGCCCAACCGACTGAGCCACCCAGGTGCCCCTAATACAAAGGATTTTTAATGGAATAGAGATACAGTTACACCACTCATTAGCCAATATTCTAAGAATATCCAAGCCACCAAGCCATTGATAGCATCTCCATCTCCAAGAGACCAACAGCTCTCTCCACACCTTTCACCTTGTAAATGAGTACTAAACTCATCTCCAGAAATTCACTTCAGTTTCTAGTGCAAGAGACACAGGATTCACCAATATGTTCCTAATATTGTATTAGGTGATCACATCACTTTACCTATTTTTAATGTTCCTATGGAGAATAATAGCCAGTTATTTTTTCTACGTGTTTTTAAAATTTTAATTCCATTGTAGTTAACATACAGTGTTAAATTAATTTCAAGTGCACAATATGCGTTTCAACAATTTTACATTAGCACTTATTCTACTCAGTACTTCTCAAGATAAGTGCACTTTCAATCTCACCTATAACCACTGTCATGGTAATGCTAAATGCTTTATATTTAATTTTTCATTGAAACCTTATCACAATCCTACTGAGTATTATTCCCAGTTTTAAAGAAGAAATGGGACTCAAGAGAAATTAAGTAATTTGGTCAAGCCCAGACTTATGAAGGGGGAAGTGGAATCCGAAACAAAATGTGACTGCACGCTCTCAGTTGCTATGTATGCTGACGCCCAGCACAAGGCCTCAGGAGGTCCCCGTCAGGCTGTCCGCGGCGGCCTGCTCGTACATTCCACTCAGGAGCAGGAGGGCCACGTGTACTCCGTGAGGTACAATAGGAGACATGTGCCGGCTGGACTGGCAGCACCCTGTTGGTCACCACATCCAAGGCAGACACACACATTTCAGGTAAAAACAACAGTTCATAGATTTGGACACCAGAGTTAAGAAGAGCAAAAGTTTTTCATAGTTTTTTGGCTAAAAGTACCAAAATCTAATTTTGATTTGCCCATTATTCCCACAAAAGTAATGATTCTCAAAGGGAATTTTAGGTAAATATACGTGGATAAATACTACTAACTGTCCATTGTAGGCATGCGTGTGTCTGTATGTAAGTGCGTATGCCTGTGTGTGTGTATACACATGCACGTGTGTGTATTTGCATACAAAGAGCCAAATCTACACATATTCTTTACACTACTGTTTCAACTTTCTGCATGCCTGAGATTTTTCATTAAGTTAAAAAATAAAGTGCCATGGGTAACCATCATTATCAGAACACTTTTGCTATCACTTTCTAAAATTTTATTCTACTGACCAGGAAGCACTTTTTAGCTTGTGTTAGGAAGCCCTGGAAATGTAAGGCAATGTAGAGAAATAAGCAGAGGCCAGCACATTCCAGCCACCTGAAAAAGACCCGCAGCATCCTTGGAAATAAACGTGGCATCCTAATGTCCTCATGTCTCATCTGAAAAAGCAGTCATGTGAAAATTCCATTGCAACAAGCATTATTTATAGACTCGCCTTAAAACATCACCAGGTTTGTTCATGCACACGACCCCACCACTTAGAGCAGGCAATATCAGCATCCCCAATTTGCAAAGACACAGAAAAGTTAGTGACCTGCCCAAAATTACACAACTCTTAACTGTGAAGTGGAATCAAATCTGGGGATCTTTAACCACATGTCATACTGCCTCTATGCTGGGGAGACAAGAATACACAAAAAACATTTAAAACTATATACAGAATAAATAATTAGACGTTCCACAGGAGACAAAGAGAAAAAGAAAAGAACGCCATCGGGTCCAAGCTGTCACAGAAGGCACCAGGGAGAAAATGGGTTTCTCAGAAGAAGGTGAAGATCTGGAAACCTTGCCATCCGAGGGCAGCACACAGGCAGGACAGGAGAAGCCAGGATGCATACTGGGCGCAGACAGAGCTGACCTCATAGGGGGCTCAGCCACATGCAATACGTACATAGAGTTCTTCAAACTGTTTCTGGATTTCGCTATCCATTTCAATGGCATTGAAGTTTGGGTCTCTGATAGGAAATGTTTCAATGAACAACAGGGCAGCATTGGACCGGACTTCAGAATTTCGGGCCTGGAATAAGGAAACAGTGTTTCAGAATCCAAAGAGCAAGCATTCAAAGGCTTCAGTGTGGATTTCTTAAATGCTTCTAAGTATCTCAGTATAGACTTACTTACAAATTAAAGACAATTACAGTATTTAAAACTGGCCAAACCTAGAAGACCTTCCGTGAGCTAAACCAAACTCTTGGCTCAGTACTGACAGATATTAAAAGACTCAATGTCCACTTTATGTCACTAAGAAACAGTGACTATATCCCTCCCAAGACCAGATTTACCATGTTGAAAAGTACTAGTGTTCTCTCCCTGGAAGGGTGTCATCCTGTCTCCCAGTCATCAACAGAAGGGCCAGGATGGCCAAGCTCAGCTCTGCAGACTCCCAACGCCTCTGCTGGTTTACACAGCATGACAAACCCCTTCCTACTGTGTAGTCAGCACTTAACCAATTCAGATCTTCTTAATAAAAAAATAAAAAACATATGCCCCCAAATTTCACAAAGCTTCCAGTTTTCGTTACTACGTCATCACAATTCTGAACTAGAGCATGATACATTCGACAGCATAATTAGCACGTTCTAAACATGGACAGACTAACAGTACCTTTAGTCCTCTCCAAAGGATGGGTTTATATAATCTATAAAGCATCTCTTCCACTCCCTGACGAACCTTCTTTTGATGATGAAAATAGCTCAGCACCTAAGAGTCAAGAAAAGAAGAAAAGAAAGGTAATGTTTTTAAAAAGAGCACTTAAGATCCTATTTTCAACACAGAGGACAGATTGTTCTCTCCACCAAAATTGTCCTTCCTGCTTCACAAGTCTGGATAATTCTTTCCTAAGAGGAGAAGATACAGTGATACATATGCTATTGGTTCTCAACGCGTAAAGGTGATCACGTGAAAGAAACCAGTGGCAGAAACAAAGATCAATGATCTTGGCCTACAAAAAGGTTTCGGTTGTAGTTTCTACTCTTCTAGCAATAACCAAATAACCTCAGAAAAAGTTCACAGAGACCTCAGCCCTTTGGGGTGAAGTGGAAAAAGAGTGTGTGGAAGAGTCAGTCTACATGGCTTCTACAGCCTGTTTCTGGTCCCACATCTGTGGTTCCAAAAACCTATAATGAGCCTCCGAAACAGGCACACGTCTCACAGTGGGTGTCACTGTTCAGTGGCCCCTCACCAGGTCAGCTTAATTTGGATGGCAAGTCCTTCCCAAACTGAGGAACAATCAGAGAAGGGGCTGTGCACTCAGCTTCCACTGCTTTGTCCCTTTTCTACTGCCCTTTTCACCAGCCAGAATCTCTCTGCAACTCTTCAGACTCATCCCCAGCAACTATCAGCTTTGCCTTACTTCCTTAATTCACCACTCTTGGAACTAAAACTATATTAGTGAAAAGTGGAAAATAAAAATTAAAACAGACTATCAAACAAGAGATTATACTTTAAGTGAACCTGAATCAATTTCACACAGTCTAGGGATTATTTTTTCTGACTTCTAGTTATTTAGGAATTTTTACTGATGGTGATAAGTGATATTAGTGTATAGGTTTTTTTGTTTTTTTTTTTTTTAACTTTATTTATTTTTGAGAGAGAAAGGGAGAACAAGCAGGGGAGAGGCAGAGAGACAGGGGGACAGAGGATCCCAGGCGGGCTCCACACTGACAGTGGAGAGCCCGATGCAGGGCTTGAACGCACGAACCGCAAGATCATGACCTGAGCAGAAGTTGGATGCTTAACTGACTGAGCCACACAAGCATCCCTATAGTTTTTTTGAGTATAGTATTATCAAGTCTTGATATCAATGGTATACACAAAGATTTTTAAGTAGCTTTATCAGGTTGTATATCATGTACCATAAAATCTGCTCTTTTAAAGTATATAATTCAATGGACTGTAATATATTTACAGAGTTGGGCAACCATTACAACTACCTAATGTTAGAAGATTTTCAACAACAATATGGGAATTTTTACTTCCTTTCTTTTTTTTTTTTTTTTTTTTAAGTTTATTTATTTATTTAGAGGGAAAGAGAGCACTCGTAAGCAGGTGAGGGGTAGAGAGAGAGGGAGAGAGAGAATCCCAAGCAGGCTCCATGCTGTCAGCACAGAGCCTGATGTGGATCCCACACACTGTGAGATCATGGCCTGAGCTGAAACCAAGAGTCAGACACTTACTTAACCGACTGAGCCACCAAGGCACCCTGGGGATTTTTACTTTCAAATGACATATGAAGCATTTCCTAAAGCTTCTTTCAACATATCAGTAAAATAATTTATCATATAAATGTGATGTTTACCAAAAAAGCAGATTTGAGGAAGCAGCTATAATGTATTATAAGCAATGATAAGAATTAAAGGCCAGGAATATACTGCATTCAAAAAGTGAAATTAAAAAAAGTGAAATTTAATGTTCTTCCTTTTAACTGTGTATTTTGACATAGTTTATCAAATAGTGGTATCTATACATATAATATCTTAATTACTCAGACTACCAGAGCAGAAATCAAATATGAAAAAAAGTCTTTATTTTCTACCAAAAAGGAAGCAATTATGTCACAAATTTATAAACATGCTACCATTCCTTATGATGTATCTGAAATACAAATCATATACGTAGAATAAACGACCCAAACTGACCTACAATTTAATGAAACCACACTAGGATTAAGTGTCGTTGGGGCAGGAGGCAGGAGATAATTGGATATATTCATCTCTGGGTATTTTACCTATGGATAATTCAAACTAACATACCAATAATGTAAAGATGTTTTTGTATCCTTTCAAGCTTGATATATTTACACTCCACAAATAATAGTAATACCTTACACAAAAAAGGAAAGAGATAGTCTTTGTTCATTTAGCTTCTTGACATGCAGTTGCCAAAATGAAGCACACAAGGCATTATTCCTGGTTTAGGACAGTGATCTTGGGTCCTAAACAGACCACATTTTCCAATTCCTCCTGCCAAGATCGTCATGATTATCAAACACCTATCAGTGTCATCATGACACTGATAATAAAATAAAGCCTTATTTATTATTTAGTCAGCTCATTTACAATATAAGTATAAAATTCACATCTAAATTCTAAAATTAGCATTTTAAAAAAGTTTCTTTTAAGTAAACTCTATGCCACATGTGGGGCCCTAACTCATGAACCTGCAACCAAGAGTTGCATGCCCTACTGACTGAGCCAGCCAGCCACCCCTAGAATTAGCTTTTAAAAACAAATCTTGGGGCTCCTGGGTGGTCAGTCAGTTAAGTATCAGACTTCAGCTCAGGTCACGATCTTGAGGTTTGCGAGTTCAAGACCCACATCGGACTCTCTATTGTCAGCACAGAGCCTGCTTCAGATCCTCTGGCTCCACTTCTCTCTCTGCCCCTCCCCCGCCTGCACAAACGTTCTCTCTCTCTCTCTCTCAAAATAAAATAAAATAAAATAATAATAAAAATAAATAGGGGCACCTGGGTGGCTCAGTCGGTTAAACGTCTGGCTTCGGCTCGGGTCATGATCTCGTGGTTTGCGAGTTCGAGCCCCATGTCAGGGCTCTGTGCTGACACTCAGAGCCTGGAGCCTGCTTCGGATTCTGTGTCTCCCTCTCTCTCAGCCCCTCCCCCACTCACACTCTCTCTCTCTCTCTCTCAAAAATAAATAAAACATTTTTAAAAATTTTAATAAAATTTAAAAAATAAAAACAAAATTGATCAAAAGAAACTATCAAAACATTTATTCCATTTGTTTACAGAATATCAAAATGCATGAAAGTAAATAATAAAAATAATCCCAAATATCCATTTTTGAGAAAAGTGGTAGTGGTACTTAGAAAGTAAGGATTCTGGATATTTTTATGTCAAAGAATTTAAAAAAATTTGGGGGTAAGGTTTGGTTCTCTTAACATACCTTTCTTTTCCTAGTTAAAACTGCCAGGTACCGAATATCAAGATTCTAAGAAAGCTCCTTTAAGCTGATGCCTGTGGGGGATTAACTTAATTCTTAGGGATAAAAACATCACCAAGAAAGCCGCACGCCTCGCTCACCTCGCGCACCCTGGAATGCACTGGAGACTTGCGAGGGAGGTGAATCCCATGGTGCATGAAGTCCTGGATGCACCCGTGCTCGATTGTCTGGAACGGCAAACACAACGTGAGTTACCACCTGGCACCGGCGTGTGGTCTGACAGATGACAGGGCAGGAGGTGCAGTCACTGGAGTCGGCTCTGTCCTCTTCAAGTTCACGGGGGAAAGCACCAAGGTCCTCTGTTGACAGCTTTTCTTTGAGTCCACACCTCTTAGCATCCCTTCAGCTTTGATACTCCGTTACTTCTTTCTCTGGTGAACTACCAAGCCTGTGCTAGATGGCGGAGCAAGCTTCTACCTACCCCTTGAGGCCGGTTCAAGCCAGATGGTTCAGGGACTGAGTGTGGCCTGGGGGCCCCTCTTCTGAGTCTTCCTGACCCAGATGATCTCAGACTGCATCTGTCCCCAGAACTGATACTGAACCACCTGAAAGATGGGGGCTGGGACTCCAAAGTGACCAAAAGAAGATCTTCCAGGACTTCCATGGAGAGGACAAGGTGGGGCTGTGGGTGTGGGAAACTCTTCAGTTAGCCCATGCCACCTACGGACCTTCAGAGTTGGGCAACGGAAGCAGAGCCAACCACCAGGGGCAGCCCGAATCCCCAACGACTCTGTTGTGTTGCCCTGCACTGTGTCCCCACACCTGGGGCTCCACGGCTTTAGGGAAGGACATAAGAAAGCTACTACTATCGGCCTCCTTCGTTATCTCCGAAAATACCTCCTTCACCTGAAGCCACTAATACATCTTGGCATCCTGTATGTGGGGACCCACACACCGACTTGTGACGAAATGCAATATGGGGTGCTACCTATGGAGTGTTTGTGCCACAACAGCTGGAGCTGGAGAGCTAACTACCAGAATGTGGGCATCCTACAGGATAGCTGACCCAGGCTCTTCAACACACCCATGCACGGCACAGGTTTTGAAAACGGAAAAGGAGAGAGGGAGGAATGCTCTGAGAAATTTAAATGAGTTAACAAGCAAATGCCACGGGAGACTTAATGGATCCTGATTCCAAAGAAAGGTGTAAAAAGAGATTTTGAGACAAAACAGAGAAATGTAAATATTTTCAAAAATACCCAGAAATCGTTAATTTTGTTAAGTATGTTACTGGCATTGTATACCTACATTCCTTAGAGATACACACTGCAGTACGTGGACATGAGATGTCACATTTGGTGGCTTTAAAAAGCTGAATGGAGGGAGGAAGCGAGGGAGGGCAGAGAGCCTGAGAAGTAAAAAGCTGGCACTCATTTGGTACAGATTCAATCAAACAATCATGTTTTTAACTACAAACACCTATTTTTTTTTTTTTTTAATGTGGATTGACTGACTGATTGAGATCTCTATACCCAACATAGGGCTGGAACTCACGTCTGGAGATGGAAGAGTCGCACATTCTACCAACTAAGCCAGCCAGGCGCCCCTACAAACACCTGTTTTTAAAACCACTACTGGAAAAAGGGGGAACAAATATTCTTTCCTGTGAACAAGTGTTATGCAATAATAAAACAATGCAAAAATGAATACCAATGTCCTGGTTTTGCCTTTTCCTCAAAAAAAATAATACACTATAGGGGCGCCTGGGTGGCTCAGTCGGTTGAGCCTCCGACTTCGGCTCAGGTTGTGATCTCACGGTTTGTGAGTTTGAGCCCCACGTCGGGCTCTGTGCTGACAGCTCAGAGCCTGGAGCCTGCTTTGGATTCTGTGTCTCCCTCTCTCTCTGACCCTCCTCCATTCATGCTCTGTTTGTCTCTGTCTCAAAAATAAATAAATATTAAAAAAATAATAATAATACACTGTAAAATGACTGTGGATATTGTCGGCAGGGGAATGTAAGCGGTAAGTTTTTATCTTCCAGAAGTCAGTGACAAACCCTAGTAATTTAAACCAAGCTTAAGCTGCACAGGAGCAGAGTGGATAGAAAGCAGCCCAAACATCAGTAAACACCTTCCCTACCCACCAGCTCAGGGCCTGCTCCCCAAAAAGCAAAGACCCCTCTTCGACTCAAGAGTAAAAATTTTATTCTCAGAAGGAAAAAAAACACATTTAAGAACCCAGTATGAGAAAAATATAAGGGATATCAGCCAAAAACACTTTCTTTTGATATTTTTTCAAAAAGGCCTTTGAATGTCTTATTGTAATTGTGAATTATACAGCCACATCTTCACAATGCAGATACTATGTCGTCATTAAAGGGAAGCCATATTCAAAACAAATGTCTTTAAATTCTCAAAAACAGTGTAACTAAAAGCTATGAGGTAGTCTGAGATAGGCACAGAAATGGGAACCCTAACCACAAACACAATTTTAAATTTTCTAGTGGCAACATTAAAAACAGAAAAACAAAACAAAACAACCCAGGTATAATTATTTTAGCAACATATTTTGTGCAGCCCAATATATTTAAAACACTATCATTTCGGGGCGCCTGGGTGGCTCAGTCGGTTGAGCATCCAACTTCGGCTCAGGTCATGATCTCACGCTCCATGAGTACGAGCCCCACATCGGGCTCTGTGCTGACAGCTCGGAGCCTGGAGCCTGCTTCGGATTCTGTGTCTCCCTCTCTCTCTGGCCCTCCCCCCGTTCATGCTCTGTCTCTGTCTCAAAAATAGATAAATGTTAAAAAAAATTTTTTTTTAAATAAATAAATAAAACACTATCATTTCAACCTGCAAACAATGTTTCAAAAACACATTCATGAGATATTTCATGTCCTTCTTTCCCCACTACATCTTCAGAACCTGACACTTACAGCACGTCTCCGTTTGGACTGGACACATTCCCAGTGCATGGCAGCCACAGGTGGCTGGACAGCACAGACCTAACAAAGCTACCAAAATGCTACTCGGCAAATCTTGACTTCACTCAAACTGCACATCCCAGTGGGTGGCGAGAGTCCTGGGTCTGTGGCTGAGCACGAAAATTTATAGGAATGAGAGTGAATCCCCATCACATAAAGTCTCATTATCTGCCATTATTTTGACAAAGAGCATCAACACAGATATTAAATGACTATCTGTGATGACTTATTTGGTAACTAGAATACGACAAAAATAAATGTTAACATTTAATAAAATGGAAAGCAAATACCTCCAATATTTTCCCTGAAGCCTTTTTCCAAGCTCTGAAATAAATTTCTGCAATGTGTACCATCAAAGATCTATTTAAAAAAAAAAAAAAAGTTAGTGAAAGTTCAAACTTTTTTTTTAAGTTTATTTCTTTTTTTTTAGTAGTCTCTACACCCAAAGTGGGGCTTGAACTCACGAGCCCGAAATGGGGAGTCACATGCTCTTCCACCTGAGCCAGCCAGGCACCCCCCAAACAATCACACTTTTAATGTATCATTTTAGGTCCCCTCCTATCCTAGAACAGGAGGAACCCCACCACAGACTAGTGCTCTGCAAAGTACCTGCAGGAACAGGTTATCTACCTGCAGTAGAGAGAAGAAAAGGGAAGGGATTTTGAGAAGGGGAATTGAAGTATCAATTTTCTTCCTTCTCAGTCAAGGTTGGTAAAGAATGTTTAAATATAAATAAAATTTCGACTTGGGAGTCAATTTTGGACTTTCCAGACTACTAATTCCCTCAAGTTTAGGGAGCCCTAAAATACCAGAGTTGATTTTAGAATCACAGTTTAGAAATCTACTGTTCAACCCAAATATTTTGCCAGTGAGGAAACAGGAGGAAAAAGCATTCTTGCGAACATCAGGGGCTTTGTGATAGGGATTCAGAGTCAAAGCTCAGCTCAGTACTTACACAAGCTGCCTGACAGAGGGAAACTCAGTAACCAAGCCCACCTCAAGAGTTTAAGAATTCAGTTTTAAAACGCACACTAAGTATTCAGTTGCAGAGCGGATTAAGCACTGAGCTCTTTACCTGCCACACAGCAAACATTCAAACATTTGCCATGACAGTTTCGACTGCTGTTAGTTTCCAAGATGTTGGGCACTCAGGCTCGTGCACGTATGCCTAGACTCTTACCCTGCAGGACCCTTCCCACCAAACTACAAAGCTCAATCACGGTAAACTGGGGAGCAGATGTTACACTCATGGTGTCAGAAGTGCAAGTGACATGGAATTTACTGCGAATGAGGCTAAGATTTAACTGGCAAATAATTTACTAAAGAATGAACACAAATTAAAATCTTAATTTCAGGGGCGCCTGGGTGGCTCAGTCGGTTAAGCGTCTGACTTTGGCTCAGGTCATGATCTCACGTTTCATGAGTTCAAGCCCCGCATCGGGCTCTGTGCTGACAGCTCGGAGCTTGGAGCCTGCTTCAAATTCTGTGTCTCCCTCTCTCTCTGCCCCTCCCCTGCTCACGCTCTCCGTCACTCTTAAAAATAAACACAAAAAAAATTAAAAAAAAAAAAAGACAGCACAAAATATTAATTACCTTTCATACTTACTTTGGTAATCCCTGTAACTGGTTTTTAATGGTCTCATGGATCATTTTAATAAAATGTATATTCCAACTGAAGAGAGAACTAAGAAATCTTCTTCCCTGTAAATGATAAAAAAGATACAATGTTGAAATTGCAACCAAAAGACATAATGTTGAAATAGCAACCAAGTAAAAATTTTGCAGTAACTAAAAAACAAATAATTCTTTGGATGTTTAGTAACACTAACAAAGGAAGCATCCATAACTGTAACTCAGGACAGCAGTGGAAGCCCCTGGAGTGAAGCAGCTGAGCAGCAGGGCAAGAGCCAGAAGACACCCTTGAGCTCCTTTGCTGGACCACAGGATTCCGCGTTTACCATGCTGCCCAGTAGCTAATTAGCCCACAAACATTTCATTCTGGCTCTGG
The DNA here is from genome assembly GCF_046562875.1 of Panthera onca. Lineage (NCBI taxonomy): Eukaryota > Metazoa > Chordata > Mammalia > Carnivora > Felidae > Panthera > Panthera onca. Next base: position 168,831,308 of record NC_138340.1, read on the forward strand.
CACGGATGTCTGCATAACCTAAAATCAAAGTACGCTTGAAATCTAGCATTTGGAGATGGGAGGGAATTGAACATCAGTTGCTATCACCTTCTATAAATGAGAAAACTGAGGATCTGTAAAGTTAAGAGGCTAAGTATCTACCAAACTAGAATTTTCAAATACACACATTGCCCATGTTAATTTATACACATACTACTAAATTACACGTAGACCCAAAAAGCAGTAATGATACTTGTACTCCATAGAGCACAAAAAATACATCCTCCAAGAATTTTCCCAGTGAACAGCACCATCATCTCTTCACTGCTTACCAGTCTACCACTACTGTCTCTGGAATCCTATGGCAATGCAACACACTTTGATATAAATGGCAGGGGACCATGCTTGCAACAGGCAAGTTAAAAACAAAAAGTATTTACCGGAAGTAATTTGCCATTATAGCACAAGATATTTGTCATTTACTGAGAATGACAAAACTGACCTAACTAAAGCAATGACTGATTAAGAAACTAAGTTTGGATATTGTAAATCCAAAAGACATCAATTTAAATAAAAGAGGAGCATTAACATACACAAAAATTTACGTCTATACTACCTACGTGCACTTACACACACATAAGCTGATGTGCAGGTCACCGTGTACTGTATACAAGTCACTCTAAATAGAGTTTACTTGTCTGAACCCACTCTCAGCTGCTTTACTGTCCTTAACTTTAACCACAGTCCTGGAGATGCTGAGGGCACAGGCCTCAGGTCTAGTGCCTTTTCCAACAACGATGATGCAGTAAAAGCAGTAAGCACAGTCAGGGAACCTCCCAAGTGCTCAGTCCCTGCCAGCACCTGTGCTAAAGGTTCTATGCACATCACCTCGTGTGCTCCTCAGGAATCCTGAGAGAGAAACACCCTTGTTCCTATTTTACAGAAGGAAACACGAGGTTCCAGGTAGTCTGATCAACCACCTAGTAAGTGAACAAACAGGGATCTAAAAACAGCCTTTCTGACCCTTGGTCAGTACAGTCAGTAATCACATATGGTCCTTTAACCTAGCTGACGGGAGAGGGTGTCCTGGAGTGGGCAAATCGGGTCAAACCGTGTCTTTGCCCCTGACTAGCTGCAAGACCGTGAAAAAAATTGTTCACTTAAGGGCCTCAGAACTGGTAGTCGTCCTCCTCTGAGAGTCCCTCCCTACCTACTTCAGGGAGTAGTGAGGACTCCCTCCTTCTGCCTCATATACGTCTGCAAGCAACAAGCAAACAGAAACAAAGGCTATACTCTGCAACAAAAACAATATTCTTCTCTGCACCTCTGGCATGGGAATATAGTCAATGTTTAATAAAATAAGACGACAGAAGAATACTAAGATAACAAATCAGAACTGTCCAATAAAACCATGCAAGCCTCTCTGTAACTTTTAATCTTCTAATAGCCACATTAATAAAAGTAAAAAAGGCTAAAGTAATTTTTTTTTTAATATTTTTGAGAGAGAGAGAGAGCATGAGTGTGGAGGGAGGGGCTGAGAGAGAGAGAGAGCGTGCGCACGCACGCACAAGAAACAAAGAATCCAAATGGGCTCTGCTCTGTCAGTACAGAGCCTGATGCATCTCAAACTCATGAACCATGAGATCATGACCTGAAGTCTGATGCTTAAGCAACTGAGCCACCCAGGTGCCCCTATTATTGATTTTAATAATATATTTATGGAAACCAGTACAACCAAAACATTAGCATTTAAATATATAATAAATATATAAAAATTATTAATGAGCTATTTTACATTCTTTCTTCATACTAAGTTTTGAATCCACATATTTTTCACTTAATGCCACAATCTGCCTGTATTTCATGTGCTCAGTAGTGACATAGGGGAATGGCCACCAAAATGGACAGTGCAGCAGTGAACAGAAGCCTCTCTTTGGATTTACTGGATGGCTAGAAAGAAGAAATCAAGAATACCACTTGACAACAGTTCTCAGTATGTGCCAATAACCTGGAATTAGGGCAGAGGGTCGGGTCTGATGCACCAGGAAGTGTATTCTCAAACTTGTTTTTAATCATTCGTGACTTAAACTATAACCATGGTTCCCCCACGATTCACACAGCCACCTATCACCATCTCATTTAATGATGAAATAAGCAATGATTTGTAAAGTGTTTGCATCATACTGCTATGCAGTAAAAATGTGCAATAAATAAAGTAACTCTTGATGGCTAGGCTGACTCCTTCATTAAAACACTGAGCATGGTACATCATCAACTACATGAACTTAGGAAAAACATCCATTAAAAAGCAGTTCACAAAACACCAAAAAAGAAAAACCCAGTTACCTCTTCTTTCTTGATATACTTAACACTTATGAAACACTCAAGCAGCATATCTTTAATTTCTTTACTTTCCTCTAAATCATAATCAAAGCAATACAAAGCTTGATGAATACGCCAAAGCCGACATATGTCTACACCCTAGGAATGACATAAAAAACAAAAACGTTAGTTTTTAATAAATAAAGTCACATTTCAAATATGTCATAAGAATACCTTATATTATAAATTATTACAACTCTGGATTGTTCATCAAAAAGGGAAAAATGGCAAAAGCAAACGGAAGCACTGACAGGCAGTGCCGTCCAGTTTCTGCGCTGTGCACGCCCTAGTCTGTAGCGAGCACTGCGGCGACCACCAGCCCCATTGGGCTTTGGAGCACAGAACCATGACTGGTGAGGGACCAAGCTGGTGAGGGACCCAGCTTTTAGTTTCTTCACTACAAGTTAAATTGAAATAGCCCCATATTGGGCACCTGGCTCACTCAGTTGGTAGAGCGTGTGACTCTTGGATCTTGGGGTTATGAGTTTGAGCCCCACATTGGGTGTATAGATTACTTTAAAATCTTTAAATAAATGAATCAACAAATAAATTTTTTTTATTAAAAAGATAAAAAGGCAGTGAAAATGGATCTTTTTTAAAACAGATTTTAAAAAGATAAAGCGACAACGGCTTAAGGATAAATCCTGATGCAAACAAGCATTCTTCAATCCTATGGCAAGCTGAGGGCACAACCACAAAGGGTCTTTTCTGTCACCAAACTGGTGGATCCTTGGAGGCCATGGTGGGACAGACACAAGGACAGGGAGAGTGTGATTAAGTGCAAGCTTTCTACAAAGCTGTTGGCAATGTGTACCAAGAGCTCCAAATGTACATCAAGCTCAAATCCACTGACCTATGAATTACATTTCTAGAAATCTGTCATAAGGAAGTAAAAATATGAGGGAGAGAAAGATAAAGAGAAATTCCTAAATATCCCTCTAATAGCAATGATCACCTTAGGTAGTGGAATTATGGGTGATTTTTATCTTCCTCATTTTCCCTCTTATTCACTTGCCCAACTGTCTTAAGATGAACCTAAGTATCTGTTGTTCTGATCAGGGGAAAAAACTGTTCTTTTTCTAGATTTCTTAAGTGCACACCAAAGATTAAAGGCTGAGAAGTGGACCAAGTTAAATTCAATCCTCAGTTGGTGGAGTGGGCAGGGGATGGGCTAGATGGTGACAGACATAAGGAGGGCAGTTGTTATGAGGAGCACTGGGTGCTGTATGGAAGTTCTACTCAGTCAATCCAATCCTCAACCCTGCTCTCCCTTGGCGTTCCCAAAACCTCTTCAGGCCTAGGTTGCAGTCTGACACCCCACCTCCCACAGGTGTGGCACCTGCACCTAAGCCTGAAGGCTTTCCCTACCACTCCTGCCCCCTTCCTCCTTCACTGCGTACATGCAGTCCTGGGCAGTCCGTGGTGGGGTCTGCCTCTCAGAGGACCGCACTGACACAGGCAGCCACTCCCACTCACCTGTCATCCCATCCCTTCTTCACTACTAAAAATATCTCTACTTTTAACATTGGCAATGTATCCCTTCAAAGACCCCATCTGCAGCAGAGATGTGGCCATGTGACCAGGTTCTGTATGCTGGATACAAGCTGAGAGTTTCTGAGAAGATCTCGCCTTGCTGCTTCCCTGCCTCTTCTTCCTGCCTGGAACTCACACCAGAAAGTGGAGGTGCAGCAGCCACCTTGCAACCATGCAGTGGTAAGAGGAAGGATGGGGGCCATACACCCCAGAATATGGACAAAGCCTGCATGAGACTGATATGTGGAGCCACCGCCCCTGCCCACCCTTGACTGCCCACCTCTGAACATCCTAAGTTAAAAAGACAGTATCTGGGGTGGGGGGCACCTGAGTGGTTCAGTGGGTTGGGTGTCTGACTTCAGCTCAGATCATGATCTCACGATTCGTGGGTTTAAGCCCCGCGTCAGGCTCTGTGCTGACAGCTCAGAGCCTGGAGCCTGCTTCGGATTCTGTATCTCCCTCTCTCCCTGCCCCTCCCCTGCTCATGCTCTGTCTCTATTGCTCTTAAAAATAAACATAAAAAAAATGAAAAATTAAAAAAAAAAAAAAAAAAAAAGACCAAGACCCTAACTGGGAAGGACCTGCAGTCAGGCCACTTACAAGCAAACATAATTCCTAACTGATATGAACACATGTGCTTTTAAAGAAAGGTATGTTTGGTTTTTTTTAATGTTTATTTTTGAGAGAGAGACTGCGTGCGAGCGGGGGTGGGGCAGAAAGAGAGAGAGAGAATCTGAAGCAGGCTCCAGGCTGTGAGCTGACAGCACAGAGCCCGATGTGGGGCTCGAACTCACCAACTGTGAGATCATGACCTGAGCCAAAGTCAGACGCCTAACCAACTGAGTCACCCAGGCACCCCAGGAAGGTATGCATTTTAAAAAGTAAACATACTGTTTTAGTCTCCAGACTCTTCTTTAATAGCATGATAAAAGCAGTCTTTCCCATATCTTCCTTGGCAGGCAGGCCTTTCTCCCACCACATGACACACAAATCCTGAATGGCGTTCTGCAGCTTTCTTTCAGATTCAGGTAACGCATATAAAATACCTAACACAGAGCACAGGATATGTCCAGTTAGTACAGCAAACCAGTATTTGTGTAAAGTACTACGTAAAGTATCATGTACTTTAAATTGTAAAGTACTATGACTTACAAATGTTCACTAAGCAAGTATCAGTTTATCTTTAAGTTGCCAAAATTTATAAACATTATTTATAGAAGACAAATGATGTTAACTTAAAAAAACTGTTTACTACTGTTGAGAGCAGACCCAACAGAATACAGAATTTTAGAACTGGAAGACTCAGGTCACACTGCCCCAAACCGTAATTTAAGAGGAACTTGTACTAAAACTACCCGAACCTAAGTGCAACGACACCCACGGTTATTAACACTCGACACTGAAGCCAGGTCAGGGGTAGTGACCACGAATGCACTACAACTGTCCCTCGATAGGCTGGCCTCAAATTCTGGCTCACTGGTGAAAAACAGTAAAAGCAATTAGTATAATGAACATAAAAACTTCAGTGCTTTTAGTAAAAGAAAAGCTCAAGAATAAAATTAAAATACTAATATTACGCTCATAATTATAATCCATAGATATCTGAATGCCATTACATCCATGTACAATCCCTGAATTAATGGGAAGTTAGGAGAAACTACAGTACTAGTGCTACTCATTTTATACAACAATTATTTGGGAACTGAAAATAAACTGTAGTAACGTTCACAAAGCTTTCGGATCTAGTTATATACTGATTAGGGGTAACTTCTTTTCTTTCTTTTTTTTTTTTTTAAACATTTATTCATTTTTTGAGAGACGGAAAGAGACACTGTGAGTGGGGGAGGGGCAGAGAGAGAGGGAGACACAGAATCCAAAGCAGGCTCCAGGCTCCGAAGTGACATCCCAGAGCCCGACGCGGGGCTCGAACTCACAAACCTTGAGATCATGACCTGAGCCGAAGTCAGATGCCCAACTGACTGAGCCGCCCAGGCGCCCCAGGAGGGAACTTCTTAGTAAGACCTTGTATGTCATGCAAGAATTCTGGATAAAACAGATACATAAATCCAAGTGACACTAAGAACGAACAGTCTGATAGGAAAGTGTCACGTGTCACTAATTTATTCACAGAGTGAGGGTGAGGGCACTTGGGTGATTTGTCTTAAAACTCATTAATTAAAATTATTTTTGCGGGGCGCCTGGGTGGCTCAGTCGGTTGAGCATCCGACTTCAGCGCAGGTCATGATCTCGCAGCTCATGAGTTCAAGCCCCGTGTCTGGCTCTGTGCGGACAGCTCAGAGCCTGGAGCCTGCTTCAGATTCTGTGTCTCCCTCTCTCTGACCCTCCCCCGTTCATGCTCTGTCTCTCTCTGTCTCAAAAATAAATAAACGTTAAAAAAAATTTTTTTTTTAAAAGAGTACTTCTTTGCTCCTTATCTAGCTAAAGTAAAAGAGCTTGAATGCAAAGTTATGCCTTAACACCTTCTGCTTCTACACGATGACCAGCTTCCTTTTACCGAGAATCATTTGATACCCACTTCTAAATATGCCACATTATCAAAAATGCAACTTACCATTTAACACGACTGCACATTCCAATAAGTCTTCGTAGTTCTCACTTTCATTTATTACAGATACAGATGCGAGAATCACAGATGTAATTGCATGAATTATTTCTAGGTTTTTCTTCTACAAATGAGAAAATTCAAATTTCAAGTGAATTAAAATCAACTTAAAATACAATTTTTAGGGGCACCTGGGTGGCTCAGTCGGCTGAGTGTCTGACTCCTGATTTCAGCTCAGGTCATGATCCCAGGGTCATGGTAACAAGCCCTGCATCAGGCCTTTCACTGAGCATGGAGCCTGATTAAGATTCTCTCCATCTCTCTCCTCTCTCTCTCTCTCTGTCCCTTTGCCCCTCCCCTGTGCGTGCAGTCTCTCTCTGTCTCTCTCTGTCTCTCTCTCTCTAACAAAAAATATCATTTTTTTTAAATGTGAAGGTTACTAATTTTATAAAAATCAACCCACACTTCTAGCTTACTCTAAAAAGTGAATTAAAATTGAATACAGGTCACTTGTCCAAAAAGAACACCAACACTGAATGGCAGATTAATAATGGTAAGATTGGAAAAGGTAAAACTATAATAAACAGACTTCTAGCTTTAAATTTTTTAACTTAAAATTATATACAATAACTATTTTTTAACAAAGAAAAGGTAACAAATTATATATCTGAAAGACCAATACTACCATTTTTGAATCCTGCTCTGTTTCCATATTGTCTTCACCCTGGACTTCCACCATCCGCCATCCAGCCACCGGGCTTTCCAATAGCACATCTGTTAATAAATTCTTGAGCCTTTGCCATAACTCTTCTTTCTGTTTCCTTGATAATTCATCTAGCAATTCATTTAGGCTGAAAGGGTCAGAAGCATCTTTCTGAAAAATAAATAGCAACTGTTATATTTCAAATACAAAATTTTAGTTTCATCCTTTTTAAAAACAGGCATCAAAAAAAGTTTAGGGGCGCGTGGGTGGCTCAGTCTGTCAAGCGACCGATTTCAGCTCAGGTTACGATCTTGTGGTCCATGAGTTGGAACCCCGCGTCAGCTCAGTGCTGACAAAGCTCAGAGCCTGAAGCCTGCTTCAGATTCTGCATCTCCCTCTCTCTCTCTCTGTCCCTCCCTCACTCATACTTTGTCTCTCAAAAATGAATAAATGTTTAAAAAAAAAAAAAAAAGGTTAAGTGCTAATTATTATTTCAAGAGCTGGGTTTAGTTTGTGAAATACATTCCTAAAGGGAAAAGTATAGGAATCATGAGACAAAAAGTAACAGATTCCTCCTCTACCTATTCCACCCTAGTATCCTAGTCTTCGGAGTTTAAAATTTCACCCACTTAGCAAAATCCTCTCCGAAATCAATCCATCCAGATGTTCACCATCTCCACGCCTATAATCAGGTTACAAAAGTATGCTATACAATAACAACGACAACAACAATAATAATGCAGCCAAGCCAACTGAGTGCGCTTGAAGTTTCTGGTCTCTAACCTGACTTGGGCCCTCAACCTCTTATTCGTCTCTAGACATCATCCTCCCATTAGCCGATGAGACTACATCAGATCCTCTCAACTATCCTTAAAACCCCTGAGCCAACCACTTCGTCTCACTTTGAGCAGATGACCTCACCAACTCTTTGATACAGCAAATAGAAACCACTATCAAAAGGGTAGAGGATCCATCTGAAAGGAACTCCCTGTAGCCAATGTGATCACCAAAACAGTCAAATGTTACCAACATTGTGGTGATAATTGATCCAGGCAAGAATCATCAACAGATACTAAAACCAGTGGGTAGAAGTCTGATGAGGAGAAGTTTGACTATTTCCCTAATTACAACTTATTTCCCAAGTTACGATTACTTATTACGAAGGTACAACAGCAGCTTCACAACAGAGAAATGTGGCAGACACCCGACCTGAGCGAGTGGCTGATTAAAACTAACTTCACCAATAACAGGACCAACTGACACCATGTGCCTCCACTGAGGAAGACAGAACACCACTTATGCAGCTCCTGCCAAGATGCATAAGGTGTATCAAGTGTATCTAACTATCAAGTAAGGGCAAACTGAAGGATATGCCACAAAATAGCTGCCTACACTCTTCAAAACCATCGATGTCATGAAAAGTAAACTAAGCCTGAGAAACTCTCTAGATTAAAGAAGCTAACAAGTCATGACAACTGAATTTAATGTGTGACCATGAACAGGGTCCTGGATCAGGGAAAAAACACAAACGTGTACTGTAGGTAACAGTATCATTGTGCCAATGTCAAATAGCCTTGTAGGATTTTTGCTGTGATTACGTAAGAGGGTATCTTTGTCTAGGCAAACCACGCTGAAATATTCAGGGATGAGACAAATGCCTGCAATGGACTCTCAAATGACTCAAAAAGAAGAGGCAAAAGTGGGGCATGATAAAGAAAATGTGGCAGGTGACAAGTGGCAAGTCTAAGTGCAGGAGATTCAGGATTCTTATTCTTCCCGTAACCTTCCTTTAACTCTGCAGTCATTTCAGCAGCAAAGAGGAGAGCAGGTAGCCCCTCCAGGGCCCCCCCCCCCCCAAGGCTACCTCCCCACCCTAACTCCTACCACCTTCCCTCCTCTCCCAGGAAAGCCCCACCTGGGCTGTCCAGGTGTGCACCTGCCTCAGGGCCTCCCCGTCCCCATCCCTCTTGTCCAGAGTTCTCCTCCCTCAGTCTCCACAGGGCCCATTCCAATCTCTGACCAAAATCACACCTGGACACCCATCCCCTACCCTGCTTCCTCCTCTCCCTCCACCACCAAAAACCAACTCCCTCTGGGCAGAAACTTGGTATATGCTGTGTCCCAAGGCCAAGAGCAGAGCCTGGCATCCAGACGGCACTCAGGACAAACTCCTTAAACGCTGACCCTCCAATCTCAAAGAACTACTGACAGCACAGTCAGTGCTGCTCCACAATGCTTATTTTGAAATGCAGATTTGTCCCAATGCAATTAATACATAAGGGAACAATTTGAGCAAAAGGAAATTTCTGGCTTGCCTATGTGGGATTTCATCACTAGGTGAATGCAGAAAGTCGCACCTGCTGAGCAGAGCTTGAGTCACGCAAAACACACCTCAGACACCAGCCAGCTCCTGGGAACCCACATGTGCTGCAACCCTCCAACCAGTTCTCTGTCCACCTGGCCTCTCTTCAACCTTTCCAGTCCTCCCAGCCTGGACTGTACTTTTCTCCTCTGTTCTCTTCCTCTCACACAGGGTCAGCAGGCCAGCCCCGGGGAGCACAGGAACTCACTTCCACCCGCAAACTCGGGCTCTTTTTCAAGGCAAATGTCATGTTTACTCCCATATTTATGTATTTCTTAGTGATTTGACTTGTATAAAATGCTGTTTTTTTATTAGGTCACTATCTCTTTTTTTAAATGTGTCACTGGTGAGGTTTTTGAGTGTTCTGCCCTTACCCCCATTTTTCCCATAATCCTTCTGTTTATTGCCCATTCGGCAGAGTACGTGATTTTTAGCAATGTGTGATACTGCATTATAGCAGAACTGACATTATAGCAGAATTGATGGGAGGTCCACCTAGCAGGCTTCCAACAGACTTAACTGCTTGGTTGACCATGTGAAACCTACAGAATGGCTCTTTGTATCATTCACCTTGAAGAAAACAAGTGATGTACAATCCTGCATATTTTCATTTTTTTGTTTAACTAAGAGCTACGTGGTGATTGACATACTAAATTACTGTGAATAAGGTGTGCTACTCATGAACTAAAACTAATGGCTATTAATACGAGGACTAACTCGGCATCCTACTGAGATGTCCGCTGCTGAGCGACAATTCAAGGCTCTCCAGCACGTGACGGGGACAGCCGGAGGGAAGCACCTCAGAGAGTGCTCTGTGACCCTGCATGGACTGTGCCACCCAAATGTTGCTGGCTTTGCCTTTTGATTTCAGATCATTATCATTTAGCTTCATCACCATCAATTTAGTGATTTTAGTTAACGCTACGATACTAGTTTGCAACAAGTCTTACGAACTTTAAACTATATGTGTGCTGCACATCTAATATAATACAAATCACCCACACTCCTACTAAAGCAGACGTTAATGTAACATCTAAATAGTTGGCTCTCACAGACACTTCTGTGATGTGCTGCTCGTGAACGTGTGCTGGTTATGTGTAAGTTTACAGGGTACCATTTTACAATACAAAATCACCTCATAAGCTCATTTCTCTCCTATAAAGAAAAATAACTTCATGAATGTTGCTAGCAACAAATTTACTGTTAGGTTCCTCTCTACTTCTCAGTGACTACTAACTTAATCTTCACTGCATGAGGTATGTGTCTCCTGCCCCAACGTCACGAGCATTTTAGAGGTGGTGCCTCAAGTGTTGGGTTCCTCAGAGTTCTGTCCAAGGCTTCTCTCATTACACTACAGATGATCCCGTGTGGTCCCATGACTGAAGCTTCCAAGTGCCACTGGGGACACCCAAATCTGTCTCTCCCCAGGCCTCTTTCCTGGGCCTCAGATACTATCCATCCACCTGCTGGACACCAACTTGTGCCTGTCCCCCTGACAGTCATCCAGAACGTCCCAAACTGAGCCTATCTTCCCACTCAAACCTGCCTTCCTCCCACATCCAAGATCTCACCGGAAGGCACCACAAGTCAAAACCTGGGATCTGCCTTCACCCTTTCCTTGGCGCACATCCAGTCAACAGCACCCCCCCAACTGACAGCTCGCGCAGGGCACGGCCTCTTCATTCCTCTCCAGGCTTTCATGTGGCCCTCTTCCATCTATTCTTCGGATACAAACCCACACTCCTCTCAGGATAAAGTCTCAGCTCCTTAAAATGATAAAGAAAGTCTGACGTAATTCAAGCGTCAGCCCTTGTGTCTTCCTGACCTGGCTTTCTGCACCCTAGCCCTACCGAACGCCTTCAAGTTCAAACACAACGTGCCTTCTCCGGTCCGTAAAGTTATCCCCTTCACTCTGAGACCCTTCCCCACATCCCTCCTTGACTGGCTGACTTCTGTTTACTCCATAGCCTTTCCACTGGGACAGGAAAGAGCCCGTGGCTGGATGTGGGCACCCTCCCATGCCCTTGCCCCAGCTGAGTCTTTACTCCGCTGTATTTCCAGACCTGAATCCACCACAACACTGTAAATAACTAACTTGAGGACTCACTATGCCACCCACACAGCAAGAGATCTCTAAATATTTAAGTGTATAGAAACACACTGTGTTACATCACTCAGCATTCTTACAACTCTCCTAAAAGAAGCGGGAAATACCATTTGTGAGTACCTGCCGTCAGCAGGTCTATTTGAGTAGAGTCCTGTTTTTTTTAAATAAATCCTGGTTCCTAAGGATTCACTGAGACTACGAGATTTCATTTGTGTACTGATTTTAAAAAAAGTCTTATGTTAACAGCCAAATCACAATAAAGCTAAACATAAAACTTACATCAAGTTGAATAAACTGCAAAAATTCTCCAATCAGCTCCTTAGACACTGCTTGTACAAATGTCTCTCGTTTTTCCATGACAGATGAAACTGCTTTTCATATGGCATTTATTCTGTAACCCTAAGCAGAAAACACAGTCATACTGAAACTTGAATTTGCAAATATATCTTTTCCTACACGACATAATTTGGCACTAACATCCAAAACTGCAAAAAAACAAAACAAAAAACAAAAACCCGTGCCATCTATGGTAGACAGTTTTTAACAATATTCTGACGTAAAACAAGATACATCTACAAAATAATTCCCTTACTTTCTTTACTGAGGACAGTATCAACATAACACTATGTTATTACCAATTGTCAATGAAGTTACCAACAAAGGAAAGAAATCCAAACGGCTCGAGGAGGCTCGCCTCCTCTCCCTTTAGTGCCTTAGCAAGATGCTCAGGCAGGTCTGAGTCAGTTCAACAAAAGGCTGATCCCATGAAAACATGGGGCAAAGTGCCTTGGGAACAATCAAAGAAAGTACTGAAGAAAAAGAATGAAAGCGGAGCCCCGCCGCTAGATCCTGAAGACTGTGCCTCTCCGAAGTGCCATTCCGCAAAAACAACGCAGTCGCAGCCGCCCGTTGCTGGGCGAGGCGCTGGGCCCCCCGGGAGCCTGGAGGGAGAGCAGACCGTTAGGCGCCCAATCACAGGAGCCCGCTCCCACCCGCGCCGGGACCAGAGCTCCAGGGAGTGCGTGCAACCGCCCTGCCCGCGGCGGCTCCCCCGGGAAACCCTACTTTCCATTCGCACCCCGGGGCCGAAAGCCAGCAGCCAACGGGCAAGGTAAGTGATGGAGCACACATGCAAGCAGACCCTTCGCTCCAGAAACAAATGAGAACCTCCCGGGCCTTACAGACAGAGCAATCTGGAAAGTCACTGGCACCAATGACAACACTTTCGGGGACAGAAAGTCCTCGCAAACCTCGGGTTCCAGGTCTTAACGTCTAAGTTGAACCCACAAAAATGGAAATAACGTGTGCCCAGTGCGTACCACTGGGGCCTGGCCACCTCACTCCTCGGCTCTGCGGGCTGAGCTAGAGAACAGAACTTCCGATTGGCCCGGCAGCAGGCAGGGTGGCCGGCGACAAGCTTGACGACTAATAATGGCCAGCAGCAGCCCATGGGTTTAAAAACAAACACTCCGAAAAGGTGCGCTCGCGACACGGACTCACACGTCCTGCGCGCGGGTCTCTGAACTCTGCCCCTCCCGTGGACCCGTGGGAACGCCCCTGGCGTGCTCCGCCCCCAAGGGCACCCGCGGCACCTCAGCCTCAAGTACGGCAATCTACGTGTCCTGACCGCGTTCACCACCAAACGCCCCATCTCCTGACACTCGCGACTGCAGCTGCTTCCAACTCCCAGGCTACCCCCCCCCCCCCCCCGCAGGGGCCACCTTCGGCTTCTCGTACTATTCGTGCCCGCGTCCGCGCCCGTCCGGCCAGATGCTGCCTGCAGGCTGAGGCGTCATCGCACACGCAGTTATCCGTCCCCACGGCGGCAGGGCGCTCTTCACACAGGAGCCTGGACCGAATTAGGAGGAGCGTTCAAAGGAGGCGCCCGTCGCCTTGTCACCACCTGTGGGGCTGCGCTCCAGCCCCCCCACGAACAAGCCCCCGCCCGGAGCAAAGCACTCCCGTCAGAACGACGACATACGCTTGGGGACAGGTTCCCGGGCAGCCTGGGTCCAGGGCCGGGGTCCTCTGTGAACTCGGCCCCGGAGTCGGGGCGTCGGCGCGCTCAGGCCCCGGTGCCCGCCGCCCCAGGACCGCCGCAGAGCCACCGGCCGGGCCGTGGAGCCCACGCGGAGGCTGTGCGACTGGGGGCTCCACCTGACCGACCCCCGCCGCTTCCCGGTCCCTGCCCCCGCCCGGAGCCCTTCGCCTGCCGGCACCGCGGCGCTCACCTCGTCCCGGAAACCCGCCGTTTCCCGCGCTCGGACCAGATTCAAACCCGCCCGCCCGCGCCCGCGACGCGCTCCGCCCGCCTGCGCGTCATCACGCGCCGCTCTCGCGAGAGCCGGGCACACCTGGGCGGGGCCGCCGGAGGGCAGGCTGCACGCCCCGCCCCGCCCCGCCCAGCGGCGTCCCGACCACGCCCTACGCTGCATACCCCGCCCCTCCCTGCCTTGCTCTGAGCCCGGGCCCCGCCCCAGGCCCCTCCCGCTCTCCCGGTCCCGCCCTGCGTTTTCTTGCTCCGAGCTCGGGTCCAGGCCTTGGAAGGCCACTGCCCGCCCGGGCCACGCCCCTCCCACGGGAGAGCAGATCTGGCTTGTTTTTATATTTATTTACTTTTTAAAGTTTATTTTGAGAGAGAGCGTGAGCCGGGTAGGGACAGAGAGAGAGGGAGAGAGAGCGAGAATCCAGAGTAGGCTCCTCACTGTCAGCGCAGAGCCCCCACACAGGGCTGGGACTCAGGAACCGTGAGATCATGACCTGAGCTGAGATCAAGAACCAGACACTTAACTGACTGAGCCACCCAGGCGCCTCTCTGTATGCTAATTTTTAAAAAGTGTTTATTTTGAGAGAGAAACTCCCAAGCAGACTCTGCACTGTCAGCACGGAGCCAGCCCAATGTGGGGCTCAGGAACCGTGAGATCATGACCTGAGAAGAAATCAAGAGTCCAACTCTAAACAGAATGAGCCACCCAGGCACCCGTGGCTTTTTTTAGTCTGAAAAATAAATGTGGCCTAAATGGCTGAAATGACTGCAATATCAACATAATTATAAAGATTGACTTTTAGAAACGGTCACATCACTATAAATATCCAATGGAATCAATACTATAGCAACTGGTCACCTGGTCTTCCTGAAGTGTTTACAGCCAGTCTCCCAAATTAGGCAATCCTAGCATAAATCTGTTTTTGCTAGAAGTTTCTGTGGGTCACATCTCCAGCAAGATACAGATTTCTTAAATATTTTGTGGCCATAAAGCTCTAGATTTTAAAACTTTTACATTTATTAGGGATACAAAGAGATCAAAACCATATAAAAAATTATAAAAGTTTTGACAAGTACTTGTAAAACTATACAATTTTGTTGAAACACATCTTAATGCTATGGTTAAGACTTTTTTCAGTTAACTCATGTTTCCAAGGATGAATATTCTATTCTGATTTTTTGTGTTTATAGACATAAATATTGAGAAAATGTGTTCACATAAACAAATGAAAAAAAAATGGGATGAATGGGTTGCTCGGTCAGTTAAGTGTCCAACTCTTGGTGTTAGCTCAGGTCATGATCTTGTAGTTTGTGGGTTTGAGCCCCTTGTTGGGCTGTGTACTGACAGTTCAGAGCCTGCTTGGGATTCTCTCTCTCTCTCTCTCTCTCTCTCTCTGCTCCCCTCCTGCTCTCTCTCAAAATAAATAAATAAACTTAAAAAAATGAAAAAAATTAATAGTAATGACACTCTATTCCTTGAACATATTTTAGTTAAATGCCAAAAGTCACATACTGATCACAAACATATCATCAATTTTTTTCTTTACATTTTATATCTATGTATTTTTTAAAAATCCATCCGTGAAAAAGGAGCCAGGTGTTGGTTTCCTACAGGGGGAATGTTCTCATGGAGGAACCTAAGGCTAAGCTGGCCGACGTCATTTCTTGTTCTTTAATGGATTCTGCGGTGCCACGCTTGTCCTGTCAGGTCCAGGAACCTCATTCAGTGAACGCAAAGTCCTCTTCGGACCACCCGGCTCGTTGCTGAGCATCGTCAATCAAATCAAGGCCCTGCCATCCCTCTGGACCTCGCTGTCCACTCCCCGGAAGCTTTGATTTTGTCAGATCCGCACAGACCCAGAGCTCTACCCCCATCAATTCTTTTATTTTAATTTGTATCAGCTAATAAGTTGATTGGGCTTTCCTTCAATTTTTGGTGAAAGCAAAGACTTTCAACACCTGAAATTCAAAATACGTTTTTATCCAGTCACTTGGAGTCATTCACTTTCTTAGTTTCTAGAAAGTTTGCCAAAAATCTTTGCCCACGTACATTCAGTCACTATTCATTACAGTGTATTGTTTACTCTTTCATTTTAAAGGCGTTTTTGTTGATATTATTTTTTAACATAAAAGCTTTTATCTCCTGATTTACATATTTTTCCCTTGGAGTTTCCTCATCCATACAATGGGGGCTGGGATGGTCTGAGTGAGTGAAGTGCTGGGAGGCCATTCCCACAATGCATGAACGTGCCTTTCCTCAACAGAATGAATCCCAGGCCTCCTCCAAACCCCGTACAACTTCACTCTGTCTTCAACCCTGTCGTGTGACGCAGCCTCTGAACCCTCCTCTCCACCAGCCCTGTCTGCGCCTCCGTGTCAAGACTATGCCCTGTTCAGCCCTACGTCCTAAGTCTGGCACTTTGTTTGTTTGTTTGTTTGTTTGTTTGTAAGCTCCACGCCCAACATGGGGCTTGAACTCACAACCTCAAGACCAATAGTCCCATGTTCTGCCTGAGATAGCCAGGCTGCCCCTGGCACATTTTAGATGTTTGAAGAAAATGTTTTCTGAATAAATGAACGAATGAGGTGTGAGGGTGATCTCCCTTCCCACGTGGTAAGGTTCTAAGGCCCCATGGCAAGGCAATATAAACTAAGCCTGAAGCCGTTTGGGACGGAACATATAGGCTAAAATAATATTTCAATAAAGGACCAGCTGTAAAATTCAGGGTTTTTTTTTTTTTTAATTTTGTATTGGGCAAATAACACAAATCGCATTGTTCAAATTCAAAGGAAACCACTCTTACCACTTTCCTGAGTATCCTTCCAGAATATTTCTGGAAGAAAACACAAAATTTGTCACTTCATTATAATATTTATAACCAGGAAAATAACCTAAACAAGAGGACATCACTGGCTAGGAACTTGAACATGGGGCTGATGAGAAGGAGCATTTCACGGTTGTTCTGGGTGGAGCAGAGCACAGGGCCAGCCCTCAGAGCTGGACGCCCTCCAGCCCCTGAGTCACTGATTCCAAGAAAGAGGGAGGGTTCATGACTAATCAAGAGGCAGCTGCAGAAACATTTCCTTCCTTTTTGTGGTTTTATACTATAGCGTCTCTAAAAGTAAAAGTTGAACTTGGGAAATGTGGATGTGGATATTCGAACAACAATTAAAGAAAAAGCAGAAGTCATTGGAAGCTCAGGGCCCACCCTTGCCCTCTACCCGTGGGAACTGGGCCAACAGGCCCCACAGGGCACCTGCCGGGCCTGGATTGAGTGACCCCTTAGGGGAGCCCTAGGGGTGGCAGGGGACAGCTGGCTGCCCCTATGCGTGCTGTGAAAGCTCCTGGGTGCACATACAAAAAGAAGTATGAACCCCACCTCATACCATTCACGGAAATTCACTCAAAGTCGATCAGAGAGCCCCATTAAAGCTGAAACCATAAAATGTCTATAGAGGGCGCCTGCGTGGCTCTGTCCTTTGGTCTCCCACTCTGGATCTCAGCTCAGGTCTTGATCTCAGGGGCGTGACTTCAAGCCCCACATTGGGCTCCGTGCTGGGCCTGAAGCACGTGCTGGGCCTGTTGTTAAAAAACGACAAACAAAAACTAAAGTGTCTATATATGTCTTTCCTCTTCCTTCTCCTTCTAAACAATGTCCCTGGAACAATTTGCTCTTCAGGAGACCCTGACCATCACCAAACCTTTCCTTGCAAGCCTTCAGTGCTTTCTCCTTGCTTTAGGAAAAACACCAGGGTGCCCGGCCCTTGCCTGCCTCCTCAGCCTGGGCTGCGCCCCTTTCTGACTTGTCTGTTCCTGGGGACCCCGCAGGGTCCCTCACTCAGTGCCTTCACCCCACCTGCCTGAACCCTCCCTTCCCCCTCACTGCCCATGGCTCACATGCCCTGCAGAGCTCAGCTAGTGTAATTTCCTCCTAGACACAGAACTCCGCCCACGGCACACAGCATACAGTAGGCGCTCACTGAATGCATGGAAGAATGTGTGTCCACGGGGCTTGGCGGTGACCCTACTGAGGCCCCTTGTGGAGCTGAAAGAGAAATCAGACACAGCCGGTGTCCAATTCGCAGGAGGAAAGGTGTCATCATGAGCAGGGCCCACCCTTTTGAGTGTCCCCAGGATGTCATTCACATTTGGCAACTTCTATTAAACATGTGGCCCCTGGGGCGCCTGGGTGGCTCATTCGGTTGAGCGGCCGACTTCGGCTCAGGTCATGATCTCACAGTCCGTGAGTTCGAGCCCCGCGTCAGGCTCTGTGCTGACCGCTCAGAGCCTGGATCCTGTTTCAGATTCTGTGTCTCCCTCTCTCTCTGACCCTCCCCCGTTCATGCTCTCTCTCTGTCTCAAAAATAAATAAATGTCAAAAAAAAAACAAACAAAAAAAAAAACATGTGGCCCCTGACCCCTTAGTCAGGAACCAATGCCCTTTCCTTTCTTTCTTTCCTTTTAATATTTACTTATTTATTCAGTGAGAGAGAGAGAGCATGAGCAGGGGTGGGGCAGAGAGAGAGGGAGAGAGAGAAGCTGAAGCAGGTTCCTCGCTGTCAGCGGGGCTCGATCTCAGGAACCGTGAGATCATGACCTGAGCCGAAACCAAGAGTCGGGCACTTAACTGACTGAGCCACGCAGGCGCCCCAATACATTTAATCTTTTTTTTTTTTTAATGTTTATTTTTGAGAGGGGGGAAGGCAGAGAGAGAGGGAGACACAGAATCCGAAGCAGGCTCCAGGCTCCACACGGACAGCACAGAGTGGGACACGGGGCTCGAACTCACAAACCTCCAGATCGTGACCTGGGCCTCAGGCTCAACCAACTGAGCCACCCAGGCACCCCACATTTAACCTTAATAACAATGATTTAAAAGTAATTATTTTGCTGTATTAATTAATTAATTTATTTATTTTAATTTGCTCATTTTTGAGAGGGGGGGAGAGAGCAGGCACACGCCTGTGCATGTGCTCAGGCAGGGAAGGGGCAGAAAGAGGAGGGCAGACGGAGGGTCTGAAGCAGGCTCTGCGCTGACAGCAGACAGCCCAACAGCCCGACATGGGGCTCAAACCCACGAACCGCAAGATCATGACCCGAGCCGAAGTCGGACAACCAACCGACTGAGCCGCCCAGGCGCCCCTATTTTGCTGTCTTTACATTTAACTGTGCTGGTTTAGAAATCACCTCAGTCCTTTCCTCATCCTGAGAAGTCTGTAGAACATGCTGGTGGGATCTGCCTATATTCTTGCCACCCTGGCTTCATAACCAGCCCTGAGACCGTGGGTAAATCATTTTCTCTGAGAGCCTGGTTCTTCTCCTGCGGGAGAGGTAGCGCTAAGGTCGCTAGTGGCTCCTTCCAGCTCTAAACTTGTACAAGATGTGCCGAAACGAAGGAAACGGCACATCAAACCTCTAAAAGCCTCAGCGTGTTGCCGTGGCTACGGTGCCGCCCGGTGGGACTGAGGCCCCTGAGGTGAGAAAAGGCGTCAGTCAGCCTGCTGTCCAAGGACTGGCCAGGTGACCCCTAGCGGATTCTCATGTCATATTTCCTTTCTCACATGAAGACACACACTTGAAGGGCAATTTTGGTCACAACGCATGCTTCCACTCACTTCCTCCAGTCCACACAGCTCTGAAAGATGAGATTTAAAGAGGAAACAAAGAATGCATAGCTGTGCCCCACGGAGCATACGTGGAACAGGATCCTGAGGACATGGGTTTGCAGTCAGCAGACAGGCAGGTGCGTCCAGAGGGCAAAAGGGCTATGCGTGCACCACAGAGAACAGAGACCAGGTCTGGGCTCACTGCCCACAGCCAAGGGCCAGCTGGACCTGTTTGTCCAGGAAAAGACGCTGACAAGCTCAGAAAGCTGGTACCTATGGCACAGTTAATAGGGAGCCACGGGCCAAGACGTAAGCTTGGGACCAGCAGCTACAGCAAGTCCCCTCTCACTTGGATACAGGAGCCGTTGTCTCAGATCTCAAGTATCACCAAGGAGTGGGGTCTCAGAATGTCCTTTAAGACCTGCTCCGGACCAGGGATTAGGAGGGCAAAGATTGGGGAGGGGGTAGGATGAGCTTAGTTGCCCCCCAAATAATCAATATTCTGTAGACCATCTTCTCTGGCCTCAGTGCATTTAAATTAGTAACCAACAGCAAAAAGGTAAGGGAAAACATTCTTGGACACTTAAAAATGTCCTGAGAAACTCGTGGAATAGAGTCGGTCCCAGTGGAGATTAGAACACACTTGGATCTAAACGGCAGGGAAGGTACTTACCACACTTGGGAAGTGAAGCTACAGCAGGTGTTGCTCGCTTCACTGAATAAATATAAACCTTTTAAAAGAAATACTGAAAATAAGTTCGATGTTGACTCTAGGAGCTAGGAAAAGAGCAGCTCAGGAAACCTGAGGTAGATAGAAAGGAAGCAAGCAGATTCTGATACAAAAATGAGAAACGGTGTAATAAACTAAAAAGTAGGGTCTTTACAAAACCAATAAAGTAAACTGACTTCTAGTAGGGTTCCATAATCAAGAAAAAATAGAGGATACAAATAAATAATATTAGGGGCACATGGTGGCTCATTCAGTTAAGCGTCTGACTTCAGTTCGGGTCATGATCTCACAGTTTGTGGGTTCGAGCTCCGTGTCGGGCTCTGTGCTGACAGCTCGGATCCTGGAGCCTGCTTCGGGTTCCGTGTCTCCCTCTCTCTCTGCCCCTCTCCCACTCATGCTCTGTTTCTGTCTCTGAAAAATAAATTCATGTTAAAAAAATGTTAGTAAAAAAACCAAATAAACAATATTAGGAAATTAAAAGAAAATGCAGCTATGTTATAATAGAAATATTAAATTCATAAGAAATATTTTTGCAATAAATTTGAAAGCATAAAGTGGATACTCTTCAAAACTGATTTGGTAAGAAATAAACACATAAACTAATACAAAATTTTGAAACAAATTTTAATCGAAATCTCCCTATTCAAAGGGTAATGGTTCAGAAAATTTTATAGGCAAGTTTCACCAGCTTTTCAAGAAACAGATGATCGATATCTATACAAATTGTTTCCGAGAACAGAACAAAAGGAAAAAAAGACTCACCTCACGGGACCACAATCCCAAATAAACCATGTGCACGCAAGCCTTGCCTCAGGCTCTGCTTTCAGGGGAACCTAGGCTCAAACTCAGTTTGAGAAGATGATCTTGGAAGATCTAAACGTACCCACACATGCACATCCACATGTGGGGGTATGCAGACACATACGCACACATGTGTGTGACATGACACACAAACACGCAAGTGCACCCACACACAATACACGTGTATGCAGACACACATACGCACATGCACGTGGCATGCACATACAAACACGTGTGTGCACACACAATACACATGTGTATGCACATGCGACATGTACATACAAATGCGTGTGTGCGTGTGCACACATAATACACAGGTGTACGCACACACACGACGTAGATACAAATGTGTGTGCATGCGCACACGCATAGCACACATATGTATGCACACACATGCATGTGACAGGCACATGCAAACACACATGGGCACACACATAATACACATGTGTGTGCAGATACACGTGCATGGCATACACATACAAACACGCATGCGCAAAACAATACACGTGTGTAGAAACACGTACACACATGCATGTGAAATGCACATACAAACACACATGGGCACACACATAATACACATGTGTGTAAAGATACGTGTGTGTGGCATGCACAAACACGCGTGTGCACACACAATACACATATGTATGCACACACGTGCGGTACATACAAACACGTGTGTGCATGAGCACACACAGTACCACGTGTATGCAGACACATGCAGACACATGCACATGACACACAAACACGCATGTGTGCACATACATAATACCACATGTGTGTGCAGACATGTGTATACATGTGCATGTGGCACGCACATACAAACACACGTGTGTGCACACACCCACATCATACACATATCGGCACCTCACACGCACGCACACACATCACTCACAACCACACATATATGTGCATACATGCTCACAATCACACAGAACATAAATGCATGTGTGCATACACAAAACACACACGCATGCATCTGCACACGTGTGTACACACGTACATATATATACACAACACACATGGATATATGCACACACTCACACGCACACGTGTCAAGTAATAGACATACACCCATGTGCCCATGTACTCCCAGTGTACACACAACACACGTGTGCCCACTCACATGTGCATGCACGCACACTTTTGCACACATACACACACACTCGCGCAGGCGCTGGCATACATATACGTTTGGCTGCTTCCTCACTGGCCTGCATACCGCCTTATACATAGTGTGTGTGTGTACATAAACATCGCTGGCTGGAGAGCATTATCACAGCCTGGCTTCCTTTGTATTTGGAGAAAGTCAACAAGATGCTGCATAGGTTTACATTCTCAAAGAGGAGTATACGAGTGTACAACAAAAAGTTCCCCAAAGCTATTTCCTACACTTGACCAGAAAGAACGAGCAGACTTTACTAGCTCCTGTGGCCTGGGAGCTCTCCTTTGCCGGGTCCAGACCCTCACGTTCAGGGTGTGGAACCAAACAAATGCAGTCACTTGTGTCCGGGACGAGATGGCGACGGTCAAGGCCCATAAAGGAAATGAAACCTAAGCTTACAAGAGTTGACAGCCCTTCTCAGAAATCAGTAGAAGACATTACCAGTTCCCGAAGGCCAAGTCTGTCCACACCATCTCTGGGCTTCCTTGCCCCCCGACTGAGCTCCCCTGATACAAATAAGAAAGAAGGCCACTAGGCAACTGCCGAAAAAGCCTAATCAGTGGCCCGTTTACCTCGTCAAAACCCCCGTGTCCGTGAGCAACTTGAGACTCACTGCTCCCGGGGCCTTGCGGTCCCCAGCTTGCAGGTCGAAAGCCTGGCGAAAGCTCTTCTCCCTGCCTTGTTTTATTCAGTACGCAGAGTTTGGTTTTCGACAAGGGTGTCCGCACGTTAGGGGCGGTGTGACGGACACTTCACCACACCGTCTCCGGGCAAGGTTTTGGAAGAACCGTTGCATAGAAAGCGACCCAAGAAGCTTCTGGTGTTACGTTTTCTTTAAGTTACGCGTAGAGTTGAGGCTCATAACTGAGAGTCGAAGCAGCCTGTGCAGAACTGGACAAGCAAAAGGGAACCTTGGCCAAAGCGGAGAGGTGTCTTCGTATTGAGTATTTGTAAGAAAGAGGAAAGAGAATTCAACACGAGAGAAGCCAGTCTCCATCACCCTGAGATGAGGTTACACAGGGGGCTGCAGTTTTGGTTTTTTTGTTTTGCTGTGGTTTCTTTTTGTCTTATTTTGTGTGTGTTTTAGTTAGAGAACCGCCATTAAAAGCTCTTTCATTATGGACACAGACCCCACATCGCTGGCGAAGCGATCCCCAGCACGATAGGATTGACCCTCCCCGTTTCATCCAGCGGGGTGAAGGTTCTAGGAAAGTGTGTGTTCTTACAAGACGGGACACTGAGGCCAGCCTGCACGGTGTGGCCCTTGACCCCGTCATCACGTTCGAGGAGAGCCCACGCTGGGACGGCTCTGGGGTGACCTGGCTGGTCTGCGGTGTCCTCGGGTGCCATCATTTAAAGCAGAGCGAGCCAGGCTTCAGAAAACGTGCGTGGCGGGTGCTGGTGGAGAGCACCCGGGGGGATCAGAGGTTCCCTCTGGGAAGAGTCGTGGAGGGAGGGAGGGTGGCTCTTTGGACCTAGGAGCCCCTCGCACCCGCAGGCCGGGACCCTCAGGCAGAAGGTGCCGGTCGCGGACACATCTGTGGCGGGGCTGTGAGCGGGCTCCCACAGGCCGCGTGGGAAGCTCCCGGCCGACCGAGTGCTCGCCCACTCTGTGTGTGACCTTCCAGTCCCCAAGGCCTGACCAAAACCGTCGTAAGAGACGTCGCATCGTCTTTCACAAACATAACGCGGAGTGGGAGAAGCCGGACGCGCCCACACGCCCACCGTGAGCTCCGAACCGACTGAGCCGATCTGTAGGCCAGGCCTCGGGTGGAGCCGCCTCGCGGGTGTGGCCGCATCGCGGGGGGGGGGGGTGGGGGGGTGGGGGGGGGGTGCCGGGGCGATGCTCGTCTTTGCTGCGGCTCGGCTCACACAGGACTCCGCTTGTGAACAGTCCAGGCAGGACGGCGAGGGTTTGCGCACGTTTCTGTACGTATTTTATACCATGATGAACAAAAGTGAGAGCAAACTGTGTTGGGCTGTGGAGGCTGCGAATCCTCAGCGAGGCTGGGGGCGGGGGAGGGGGGTTGCTGGAAGTGACCCCCGGAGGAAGGCCGGGCAGATGCCTGCCGGGCAGGCAGGGCAGGCAGCGGCCCGCATACCAGCCCCCTCCCCAGGCGTGTGGGGAAGGCGTTGGCGCTCTTGTCCTTGGACAGACCGGGAGGGACGCCACACCAGGAACTCAGGAAAGTCAGGCCGGTGGGGGCCGTGCCTTGGGAACGCGTGTGACCAGACAGCGTAAGGCTGTGGCAGGCCTAAATGGGGTGGCGCCCATGCAGGCAGCAACCCTGGGGGACAGAGTGGCTACGGCGACACGTGCTTGCTGCCTGTCAGGCGCCGGCCCTCCATGCGGGTCCCGTCTCCTTTTTTCCTCTACACCACCTTCCACACAAGTACTATGGCCGTGCCTACTTTGCAGATGGGAAGCTGGAGGCACAGAGACCTCTCTGACTTGCCCTAGTGTAAGGGCTAACGCTTAGCTTAAAAGATAACAACTTTGTTCTGACACTGAAGGTCAAAAGATAACCTTGCTTTTACTCTTGTAAATCATACTTCATACTCTTGTGAATCAGGCTTTACCAATGAAGGAAACAAAAGCTCAAAAAAGAGCATCGGAGACAAGGTCAAGGAGATCCACTGGTTGCAACTTAGCGGCAGAAAGTCTAAAATAATCACCTCATTCGATAACTGTTTCTGACTCATCTGGCAATTGTTTCTAACTCATCTGGGAACTGTTTATCTGTTCTGTTCCCAGATAATGACAAAACGATGTGATCGGCTTTAAAAACTCTGTACCCCGGCTGTTCAGGGCCACACTCTTATCAAGAGTGTTGGTCCAGATCAGTCGGCCTTGCCTCTCATTGTAATAAACTTTGTTGCAACTGTCACTGGTGCCCGTAGCATTCTGTTTCAGGAGTCGTGTGGATGCAACACTAGGTCACACAGGGCCAGGAGTGGGGTCTGAACGTGGGCAGTCTCTGAGCCATGTTCCCAACCACTGGGCCGCATTCCTTTCCAGACTCAAGATACTTCGAGTACAGGGAGCAGGGATTATCCAAAGAAATCCATAAAATTACAGAGCGGTCGTAAATAAATGCATGCAAACATGAAAAAGTGACATTAACTCCTTCAGTGCTTCTCGGAGGGCAGGCAGGCTAGCGACAATTTTTTTTTTAATTTTAAATCTGGGAGTACCTGTTTTTCCAACATCTTTGAAGGACTGTTTTGTCCCACAGGGGACACTTGGCTGCCAGGCTCCCTTCCAGCCTCTGTGTCTGTCCCCCCCCCCCCCCCCCCCCGCGCCGGCCTGCACGGCCTGTGGTGAGGACCAGCGGTTATCTTACAGAGGAGTCCTGCACGAGAAGGGTCTCTCTCCCTCTCAGACTGTCCTGGCCAGTTTGACCATGAAGTGCCTCGGCCAGACCCCCTCACGTGGCTCTTACGTGGCGTGCGTGTGTCGCCGTCCGGTTCGGGCAGGATCTCCCAAGCGTTCTATCTGGCCCTGCTCGCCACCCCCCACCCCGAGACTCCCTCCTGCGGGCGTCTCTGTTCCCCATACATGGTCTGTTGGCCTGCCTCCAATCTGTTGATTGCTCAAATCTACGGTTGAGTTCCTTTAGTAAGTTTGTATTTCATTTATTATAAACTCCAGAATTTCTGTTTAGTCCTTTTAATAATTTCTCTCTTTCCTGATACTCTTTATTATTCTCACACTTGCCTTGACTTTGTTTCTTTGAGCATATTTGTAAGCTGATTCAAGGTCTCTGTCCACTTGGGCCCAACATCTGGGCTTCCCGAGGGACGGTTTCCACGGACCGCTCTCCCCCAGTACAGCCCATCCTTTACCACTGCTTTTACACGTCTTACGGCTTTCTGTTGAAAACCGGACATCTAAAATAATAATAGTGTGACAACTCTGTAAACGAGATCCCTCTCCTTCGACTTTGTCTGGCTTAGCAACTTTCTTGGGCTAAGTTTCCGAAAGCTGCCTTGTCACGTGCTGCCTCCGAGGTCTCTGCTCAGCTGGCCGTGTAGCTCAGCTAAGCACTGGGGACAGATTTCCTCAGATGCGTAGGGACCGGGCCTTCTCCGTGCACAGCTCTGCAGGTGCCCACCCCCTCCTGGTGCCCCAGGGATGCCGGGTTCTTCAAAACCCTCTGTGCACATCTCATTTCCTAGACTTCTCTTTCAACTGTCTCGCCAACCTGGTACACTGCCCCCAGCAGCCGCCATGGTGCGGAACTGCCACTGATGGGTTTTGATACGGTTTTCCCAGGAGCCAGATGGGCCAACTGGCTCCCTGACGATGCGGCTTTCAGGGGCAGCTCTAAACTCACTCTGTGCCCTCCCTGCTTGGCCGCAGTTCCCACTGCTATTGTAGCCCCCAGGCCGCTGCGTGACTTTTCCTCATTATATTTCCCTTTTTAAAGTGATCTCCACACCCAGTTTGGGGTTCGAACTCACGACCTGAGATCAGGAGTCATACACGCCGCTGACTGAGCCAGCCGGGCGCCCCTCATTACATTTTCTAGGAGCTACTAATCGTGTATGAGACACAGAGATTTATGTTTTTATGACTGGCCTCTTATTAAGTACTTGCTGGTAAGTTTTCAGGTTATTTTCTTAGGTTTTACAGGCAGACAATCTTGTATTTGAAAATGACCTCTGGGGCGCTTAGGTGGCTCAGTCGATTTGGGTGTCTGACTTTGGATCAGGTTATGATCTCACGGTTTGTGAGTTCGAGCCCCGCGTCCGGCTCTGTGCTGACTGCTCAGAGCCTGGAGCCTGCTTTGGATTCTGTCTCCCTCTCTCTCTGCCTCTCCCATACTTGTGCTCTTTCTCTCAAAAATAAAGTGTTAAAAAAAAAAAAAAAGAAAGAAAAAAGACTTCCTCCATACAAAATGTAACCTCTCTTTTCTTTTCATATCACATTGCCCAGGGTTTCCAGAATAACACCAAAAAAGGTAGACCTCCTGGCTCCTTCCCTACGTTTGTGCTCAACTGTTGCTCAGATGATTATACTGTTGGCTTTTTGTTGCAGTATTTTTCTTTTCCACGTTTGTCAGTACCTTTCTCTTTAGACTTTACTAAAAACTGTCAATAGGTGTTTGTCTTTAAGTGGAAACTTAAGACAAATTAATGTTAAGGTTGTGCCAGACTTTAGCCTTAGTTTATTCAGCATCTGATCGTTCACAGTGATAAGCAACTAGAAAAAGATTTAGGTGACACCCTTATGATCTGTGCCCTTGAGAGCTGACAGCGCAGCCAGGAAATGGTTTTCAATAAAGCAGAACCACGGGCACCTGGGTGGCTCAGCGGGTTAAGCGTCAGTCTTTTGAGTTCGGCTCCGGTCGTGATCTCACCTTCGTGTCGGGCTCTTCGTTGACAACATGGAGCCTGCTTGGGATTCTCTCTCTGCCCCTCTCCCATCCTTTCTACCTCTCAAAAATACGCTGTAAAAAAGATAAAGCAAAGCACTGCAGTGATGCTAAGTCTATGACTGGAAGCAGCACAGTGCTGAGAGGCCTTGTAACGGGGGCAGGGGGTGTTGGTTCGGGACACCCGGGGAAATCCACTCCAAGCCAGGAAGTGAAGGGCAGTGGGAGTCAGCTAGGCCAGGGGCAGGGGAAGGGCAGGTTTGGGGTACTGATGGGAAGGAGGGTGGGAAGTCTGTGGAACCGAGAGGAAGCGTCAGGGGTGGGCGGCACCGTGGAAGGAAATACGGCTGGGAAGGCCTCAGGGCGTGGTATGCTGGCGGGGGGGGGGGGGGGGGGGGGGGGGGGCTTTATTCCAAGAGCAAGGGAGAGCGGTAGTGAGTTAGAGACGTGTTTTAAAAGACCGCCCGGCCTGCGGCATGGAGGGTGCAGGGGGAGGGGCCACAGCTCCAGCGCTGGGGGTGGCAGGCAGCACGGGCAGGGCCGTGGGCTCCTAGCAAAGCGGACGTCTTCTCGACTTGAACCGAAGGGCCTGGGGTCTGCACGTGGGAGGGAGACAGAGGGACGGCCGAGGTCGCCACCTCAAGCTCCCGGACAGACACCGGCAGCCGGACAGAAACACCGCGGGCCCCTCAGTGCAGAGGGCTAACAAGGAGGCGCCGGGTTAGCGGGTGTTGAGCCCAGCGGCAGAGTCTGCGTTGCAGACATCAACGTGGACACCAAGCTGTCAAGGGCTGTCAAGCAGAATGCAGAGTAAACATTAAAAGAGGGACTGGGACTAAAACTTGCGTCCATCCGCATTTACGGTCTGGCTGGAGAACCGGAGGGCCAGGCGTGTGGCCGCGGGCGCCCCGCGGCGGGGGGGGGGGGGGGGGCTCCTCCCGGGCTCCCCCTCCTGCCTCAGCCGGCCTCTCGTCCGCTCTTCTCAGGACTCCGCTTACAAAGCGCACAAAAAGACCGTCGTTTTCTACTCGCGATGGCCTTTCAGACGAGTGTTTCCAAGCCTCCGAGTCCAAGGCAGGCAGAGAAGAGCCAAGATGGGAACAAGAGGACGAGTATCAGCGACCTGATGTTCCTTTGAAAATGAAAGAACTCACAAATAGCATGTATAAAGAATCTACTTACTACTTTTCAAGTTATTTGACCACACGTTAAAAATTTCATTTCAAAAGACAAAGGAAAAACAAATCACAAGTGAGCTAACGTAAGAGTTTATTGAATAAATACATGCACTGTCATGTAAAATTAGTTGATCAAAAAGGACATTCTCTAATAACAATTAAAAAAAGCCCTCCGCCGTTTTCCATCTGCAGTGGCGGACAGCCCGAGTATAAACGCGCATATACGCTGGTCTCCACTGAGCTTCGGTTCCTGAAGAAAAAGGGCTGACCTCCTGACGAACACTATCTCGTAGCACAGAATAGAGTTGCCGTGAGTACAGCAACGATCTGGAACTTGGAAACACCGGCGTCACACTTCCATACGCTAAGGCACAGGAGAAGCAACCCACATGGACAAACAGAACTCAAATCTGTGTAAGTTAATTTTCCTCCCGTTGATTCGGCTCAATACAGAGAAGTTAACGTTCCCTTTTCCTAGACGAATCGGTCATTAAGGAGCAGGGATGCCGATCTGGGGACCCTGGAGTGCGGAGTCCGGCCGTGAGCGGAATTCTCAGTCCTTCCCACGGAATACCACAGCTTCCCACTGACCGCTCACTTGGCCGTGAAGGACAGAATCACACCTGGAAAGGTTTTTTTGTTTTACGTCCTCAGAATCGTCCCTTTCCTTCTAAAGAGAAGGAAGCCCGCTGCCAAGGTCCATCTCCAGGCTCCTCCGTCCCTGCGGCACAAGGCGGGTGTCACGCTGCCACTGGCTTTATACTCTTCCTTGTACTTATTTTGCCTAATTGCTTAGAGCGCTGCATAAGGTGAATACATACCGCAAGGTGAGCACAAGGCAAAACCCAGATGTTCAGGATGTTGGTAAAAATTACTGGTATTGTTAATCCCAGTGAGCGGTCGTTCCCTTTTTATAGATTATGCCAGAGGCCCTTCAACAGACTCAACTGAAAAAAAATCTTCAACAAATCTAATACCATGGACCGACGACTAGGTTTATTAAGTAATTACCTGCCTTTATCGCGCTGCTAAAACACCACCGCAGTTAATGTTTTGTGGGCACCAATATATTCATCCATTTCCTCCTGTACATTAACATGGGAAATGGTTTATAATGAGGCTTTATAGTGAAGTTCCATCAAGTAGGAAGCAGGGAGATTACACTGGTCTTTATGATTACATGAACTGTGTTGTGAGGCTATAGGCTCCATTATATATAAACCTCCGGTTTAAAGTGTGAACTAAAAGAAGGGTAAGATCTGTTGGCAGGCAGAAGTACGCAAGGTAACAACCAGCATCCACCACAGGCACTTTGGTGTGTTTGGTCACACGGGCCGCCCACGAGTCCGTGGAGGGATTCATGGTAAGATCCCCAGTTTCAACCACAAAGCTCGATTTCCCCAATGTCCTCACACATGATTTCAGAATGTTCTGATAGCTAAGGACTCATTTGCAACATACAGCTTAACATACTGAAAACTCTTTCTGAGTCCGTGCGTGTTTCTCACAGGCGAGCACGGCTTAGACACTGCCACGGAGCCTCAACCCCCAAGAGGTCTGGGACTCGAGGATGTAAAACATGCTTTCAGTAATCTAAACAGGAAAACATATTCCAAAACAGAAAGTGTATAACAATATCCCAATACCGAGGTCAGTCACGGCATAAAGTGAGGAAACCCCGGAAACGGTTAATTACAATCACCAGCCGCCGTGCTGGAACCCTGTGGCCCCAAGAGTGGCCTCTGTGTTGGGCAAAAGGAAGCCAAGGCCACCTCAGGGGTTCTGTCAACCTATGATGTCACACTGACAGGTGAATGAATGAGCTGTTGGTTTAAAACAACTTCCTCCTTACCCAGATCCACCCCACAAATTCTGTGGTGACCACGTGAGCCTGTCTCTGTCTTCACAGGCTGGGAAAACACTGAAAACTAACAAACCTTATGACCGACTATTTCACAATAGCCTAACTGCTAACACTGAAAATTTGGGTTGTATTTTAGGAAGTATAACTGTGTATCTGTGTACTATTTCATGAATACATTCTATCAAGCAATTAAGACATTTCATGGAAGAAACTTCAAGTTAGTGCACCATGATGACATGACATCCTCTTAGTATTATGTATTACTCAGTTACACATTTTTCCTTAGAAGCACTTCATCTGACTTCTCAAAAATACATATTTATATTTATAAAAGTGGTAATATTTTGAATATTTTCTTCATTCGTGATGGGCAGAACTATACTTATTTAATATTTAATCTTTCAGCTTTTCTTTTTAAAAAGAAAAATACCACAAAATTGGTCACTGAGAACTTTTCCTGCAAAGACAAAATGATTATGTGTCATAAGAATTTAATAAGTCTTAGAAAAAAAATATATTTCCTTAATCCATGTTCTTCAGAGTTCAAACCAGCAGGTAGAGATTATAAAAAATAGTCTATTTACATGGCAGAGTGTACCTCAGCGATGTACAAAACAAGGCAACAGTAAAGCATATACATAGATCTGCTTCCTCGTCGATACAACGGACATACAGCCTTACGCGACACGGTAACTAACTACTACCCTATTATACGCTAGAATAACCGGCAAATACTACAGGAAATTAAACATATAAAATTTAATGATAATATTGGCCAAATATGCCTAAAACGTCAACATGTTTTATAAAACTATTAAGATATGTATAACTAAATACATTGAAATTATAAAAACAATATTGGTACGTCTGTGGGAGGGTGCGCTGCGAGCGCACGAAGGTGGTTGGCACACCAGGGGGGGGGGCTCCTCGTGCCCGGCAGGGACTACGTCACCACGTGTGGTCTCGTGCCATCTTCTGTGAGGTCGTACCTAGGGGTGCATGGGGACATGACAAGAGACATGTGGTCAACCGGGGAAAGTGTTGTGGAATAGACACACGGGGCTCGTCCGTGCTGGGACACTCACCACTGGGTCCAGCCCTTGGCCAGTTCTTCGGACGCCAGACCGACCAACACCTGTGGGTTAAACGACACCTGTAACAGCGGGTGGAGCCCCGATCTCTCTGACCTCCTGCGGCCTCAGTATGGAACCCACTGTGTTATTTTGAGTCTCTCCCTGTCAGTGTTTTTGACCCTGATGACCCCCCATGAATGATATGGCGATCACATCCAAGAGCTCTGCCCTGTATCCAGGACTCTCAAAGTTCGGTTATGAAGAAGGATCAGTGCTGATAATTTACAGGGATATCGGCTCACGCTCCATTAGTGCCAGCACAGTGGATCCGGATTATCTGCAAGCGGTACATAATTCAAAACTCCTCTTCCCTAACTCAGCCTCTGTGTACATTTAATGTTAAAGAATATATAATCTTATGCAAGAGTTACGTGTGAATTCTGACAAAGACCAGAATAAATTCAGAGAAATAAAGGCACTAATTTGTTAGAAAAAGAATAGTTGGTTAGTGGAGGAGGCGGAACTGCAAGAGAATATTTTCCTTCATGTTTTCTTTCAATGTGACTCAACATTTCTTTAATTAAAAAATTAATCTTTTCTTCAACTCTACGTTCACAGCATTTGTGTGAGTAACATGCCCAATAATATGATTATGTAAAAACAATGAAAATAAAGTAATTTTCAAAATGTACTCATATTTTAGATGCCATGGTCTTTCATGGTCCACTATTTTATAAATAAGCATTAATCAGAGAGGAAGTCCCCCTTCTTTCCATTGATTTAAGTATGGTCTAAAACAATGCCCTTTGGGTACGTGCTTAATGTTTATAAGATATAGGAACCGATCACGGTTATTTTTTAAACTTACTTTGCCAAGAAGCCCTTTGTCTTTGGACAGGAAGCCACCACTGTTCTTTACTGCTACATCCAGCGTCCTCCTCTGTACTTCTGGTAATGAAACGCTGAAATCAAAGCTGACACGGGAAAAAGAGGGCCGCCCTTAAATTTCTCCATAATGTTGTTGTATTCTCATTATAACCAAAAAACAACCTTTCTGCTTACAAGACAGTTCTAAATGTTATGCTGTTTTTTATTATAAAATTGAGTTCTGTTCAATGTTTGGATCTGGCATTTCATGAAGACTCAAAAACAATTTTTGTTTCCCTTATTTTGCAAACATAACCAAAGACTCTGGCCTCCTAAGTATGTGAAAGGCCGTATGTAAGTGATGAATTACCGAATTCTACCCCTGAAACCAACACTGCATTAATATTACTAATTACTAACATATTAGTAACATGTCAACTAAAATTTAACTAAAAATTAAAAAAAAAATCAAATAAAACAACACTAAGTATGCGAAAGACCCTACTGCCTGTGGCTCCCTCATGTATGGGGACGGGTGTTCTTTGAATGTCTGCCCTGAGTCTTCCTAGTAGTTACAATGGGGGACTGTGGATGTAGGTAGGACCCACTGGTTTTCTCATCCAGGCCAAAAGACTAAACAGCAGTGATTACAAAGCCGGGGTGAGTGAAATAAAGAAAAGTAGTATGTGATACAGCTTCATGGAAGGGAAAAGATACGCAGTGCACTTTTTAATGGCCGAAGTCAGATGCTACAAACAAAAATGCCTCCAGGGAACCAAGTCCTCAAAGCTGGCTGGAGTTCAGCCACTGTGAGTCAGGGTCTCTGGCAAACCAGAGGGCAGAGGGCCTAAGGCCCGGGAGGGATGTGGCTGGGATGTGGCTGGAATGTGACCAGCCTTCAGGGAGCTTCAGCAGCTAGAATCCCAGACTTGCAGGGGGCGCGGAGGGGCGTTTCCGAATCCTTAACTTTGGCTGCGGCTAAGTGAGAACACTGTCAAAATGTGCTCACACCAGGGACTGGTGCACACCTCCTGTCAGTTTCTGTCTGTGATTTAAAAAGAGTTGCTGGCGTGAACATAGGAGAAACAACCAGTCCATTTAAAGATAAATGTAAACAAAAGTGACACCATTTGACTATATGATTTCCCAAAATGCTGTTGGTTTTTTTTAGCTGTAGACACTGTAACGTAAGGTAACGAGTTTGCAGACTGAAGCTCTTAAGGGTGGCGCAAGGCCCCCGGAGGTCCTCGAGGTGCTCTCTGGAGATCAGCACCGATGGCAGAAGCAGATATGACCTCTACTAAGACAGACCATTAAAGGGATCTGCGAAAATGTTAGACAATAATGCCATTCTTTTCACTTTTTTATTGTTTTGGAAACTAGTTGTTTTTCAGAAGAATGTTGTATTTTAAGATGTCATAGACTTATTGTTATTTAAAATAAACTTAAAATATACTTATTGTTGAATTCTTAGTTTTTATTTATAAGTCAGAAAAATCAATAGATACAACCGCCCAGGATGGAAGTTCCGCGAGGTCCACAATCACCAGTTTCCCTTCCACAGTGTGTACAGCCTGAACTTACTATGTTTAGCCACTTCTAGACCAAGTTCAAAATGTTCATTTATTTATGTTAACAAGTCCGTGTGTGCTAATCTGGAGTTTTTTCACTGATACTTCCCAACAGTTTGTTGGTTGAAATGCATTAGTCATTCAAAGGTATTTGATCAAGCCTTTTTTAATTTCTGAATTCGACAGCCTACCCATCTTGAGTGAGCACCATACCTCTGGTCAAACACGGGGTTCAGTGTTTTCTTTGACACGTGTGTTTTTCTCCTTCCTGACCTCCTCTTGTCTGGTAACAAATACATGCGGACATAGGGGTCAGAGCCATCTTCAGAGAAGGCAATGAGATTTCTTACGACACAAACCAGAGAACACTCGATATTAGAATCTAGGAAAACGACCGTTAGCATCACGTTCAAACTTCCTACTTTGATTTATATTTATCTACACCACTGAGAAGCAGAAAGGAACAAAGTGAGTTTCTGTCCTCACCCTGTGCTAGCTTGTTGGCGGACGCAACTTTCACCTCCGTTTCTTGAGCCCAGAGTTTGGGGGACATCCTGATACTTGCTCTGCTTTGAAAACGGAAGCTGTTGTTTCTAATGTCCAGCTTCTCCCAGTGGGAGGGGATGTGGTTGGCCTCACACCAAGGGAAACCCCATCCTCAGTGCTGCCAGGCTGCTCCCCCAACTCTGTGCCCTTCGTTCACCTAAACCTTTCACCTCCTTTGTGCAACCCACGCTGCTCTTCTCCTCGGACACCTGGTCTGAGCCAAACAGAGTCTGGGAGTTAATTATATGCAACCACTTCAAATTATTCACTTACCGATCAACCTGAAAATCTAGTTAGGGGACTATTTGCTGAGAGTCCTCTACAACAGTAATTATCTCACAGCAAGAATGTATAAGGTGCTCAATAAATAGGTTCAGAACTGAAGTCTACATTTATATAATTTCCTATGTTTCTAACAGCCTTTTATTATTTTTTTTAAGTTTATTTATTTACTTTGGGAGAGAGAGAGAGAGAGAGAGAGAGAGAGAGAACCCACGTGCATGAGCAGGGGAGGGGCAGAGAGAGAGGGAGACACAGAATCCAAAGCAGGCTCCAGGCTTCGAGCTGTCAGCACAGAGTCCAACGTGAGGCTTGAACTCACAAACTGTGAGATCATGACCTGAGCTGAAATCAAGCTCAACCCAAGAGTCAAATGCTGAGCACCCCAGGCGCCCCTCTCACAGCCTTTAATAAGATCCAAATACTTATGCCGTACATTTATATCCTAACTACTACTGAGAGAAGTCACACAGAAGGGAAATAATTAGTCGGCTCCATAGCATCATCACTAATCAAAGACAAATTAAAGCAACGCTGCCAGCTCATGTTACACTTACTAAATCAGTACGCTGCACAATAAACTTCCTGATGGGGGCAGGAGAAGATACACCTGTACCCTGGGTACCAATGCCAGCTGGCATGTTCCAGAAATAGTCTTGAAAGACTATTGGCAATACCTGTCATGATCTCATCAACCTTTTGAGATCCTCCGAATTACTGACAAAAACTTACTCCTGGAAATTTAATCTCAAAGAGACACTTCAAGAAAAATATGTTCATTACCATGTTACATGTAACTTGGACAATCTAAACATCCAGCCATATGGAATGTTGTATAAACTGCAGTAGAGCAGTTCAAGATGTAGTACAGGGGCACCGGGTGGCTGAGTGGGCTAAGCATCCGACTCTTGATTTCGGCTCGGGTCATGATCTCAGGGTGCGTGGGTTCCAGGCCCACCTCAGGCTCTGTGCCGACAGCGTGAAGCCTGCTTGGGACTCCGTCTCCCTCTCTCTCTGCCCTTCCCCTGCTCTCTCTCTCTCTCTCTCTCAAAACAAATAAAAATAAACTTAAAAAAAGGAGTGGATTACAAAGCAACCAAAATGTTTATGAACAGAAACAATGTCAAGAACAAAAAAAGAATGCAGCACTGAATACTAAGTCTGTAGCATAACATCATTACTTTGTCCTTCAAAAATGAAATGGGTTCATCTGTTTAGTGATGTCAGAGCTAACACTGGCCTCTCATCTAAAGCCCACCTGGGGGTTCCCGGGGGCCCAGCTCACCTGCAGGAGTGCACGACCACCACAAGCTTGTTTCTCTGCGAGCTGTGTCGGATGGTCAGCTGGATCTGCCCCAGGGGCGACTGCCCCAGTGTCGTCCCACTGGGGAAACAAAGCGAGAGGTTATAGCTCTCCTCAGAACTGAACGGGAGTGAGTCAACTGGCACAAAAACAATCAAATTACCCACGGACTTGAGCATAATCTGGACTTCTATTAATCAACCAGTCAAACTCATATCTCAAATAAGGTTTCAACATAACTTAATTATCCAGAACTGACAGCTTTCCCAGTGAGGGCCCATGGTAAAAAGGAGACTCAGGAGATGTCCTCATTACAAACATCGATTCTGTGGTCTCTGCAAAGCAACGTCTAGCCTGTAAGGACCCAACTCTACGTGTGCTCCCTCAAAGCCCCACGTGCACTGCTTGCTCTGATTTTCCCGGCAGCCTCTCTCAGGAAGCTTCTCTCTCAGGGTTGAAGCGCAGACTCCCAAGCCCGCCAACGATTGCCCTGGTGCAATGTCCCTCAAGATCATCGCGGCTACTCCCCAAATTTAGCTCCTGAGAGAAGTGCTTTCTTATTTAAAGTTCTATCTCCTCCTAGAGCAAGAGAGGAAGGGACTGATTGCTTTCTTCTGAACGCTGAACCTGAGAAAGTACGCAGGAGAGAGCATGCGGAGTGTGGGTCACACGCGTGTGACTTCCTCAACCCCCAGGAGTGCGTTTCATCTCTGCCTCCGCTTCCTATGCCTCGACACACCTCTCGGAACAACAAACAGCAAGAACAGCTTCAAAGGGCCACTTCGTTCCTTCCACTGACGGGAAGAGGTTAACGCCTGAAGCTTATGATAACTGCAAGCTGCCTTCCTCCTTCTCTGAAGAGCCCAGGAGCACAAGTATGAATCCAAAGACTAGACAACACACGACCGGTGGTAGTAAGGGGGTGCTGAGCAAACAGGACTTGTTCTTCCAACACAGACACAACCACGGCACGAAGAGCGAGCATCAGCTCTAGGTCCCGCCTCCTGGTCTGAGGACAGGCACACAGGGGCTCAGACCCTCTTCTATTCACCCCGAACCCCACTGCTTCTTGGTCCCTAGTCAGGTCCTAGAAATGGCAGGTTTATTTTAAAAGGCAAACACTCAGTGAGCAAAAGGGCAGGGACACCTCAGGCTCTTTTGGCTAACTCAAGACGACGTTAGCACGAGACGCGTGCTCTGATTGGACAAGGACAAAGGAGGGGTCTGGTTACTTCTCTAGCTGCCGCAGCCTCTGCCGAAGCTCCTGGGTGGCGATGGGCAGGGATATGTCTGAGGCTATGCTTGGAGTGGGCTCCTTAACGGAGATGTGGCTGGGGGAGCAGGTGGCACTGGTCTGGAGGCTGGAGGAGCTCCTGCCCAGGTCGCGTGGGCCTTGGGGGCTGGCCTCCACAGGCTGGGCCCCCTCTTCCACGCCAGGCTTATCGCTGCCCCCGACGACTGGTGTGCACGGGGCTGTGCTGCCATCACCGGAGCCCGGCGATGCGGACGCGTGAGATCTGACAGATATTTCTCTCCCTTCTTTGGAGACAGAGGGTCGCTTTACTTGAGCTGAGTGTTGGTGGTCTGGGGACCTTTCTGGCTTTTCAAGGTGGAGTATCTGCAAGTGGAAACAAACACAAAATTGAAATCAGTGACACTAGAATGGCCTGGTATATGAATGGCTTTAGATGTATTCACTTGCCAATGTCTACTGAAAACTTGGCAAAAACATTATAAACAGTCTAGTCTGTATGTCCAGCTACTCTGTTATTAGAGTGATGCCACATTATGGTAAGTAGAAAAAGGAGGGGCACCTGGGTGGCTCAGTCGGTCGAGCACCCAACTTCAGCTCAGGTCTTGACCTCACAGCTCATGAGTTCGAGCCCCGCGTCGGGCTCTGTGCTGAGAGCTCGGACCCTGGAGCCTGCTTCAGATTCTGTGTCTCCCTCTCCCTCTCTGCCCCTCCCTACTTGTGCTCTTTCTCGCTCTCAAAAACAAATAAAAATGTAAAAAATTAAAAAAATGCCTTAGTTCTCATTTAAAAAAAAAAAAGAAGAGAAAGGGAAGTTTAATCAAAATTATCGCTTCCATGACGTAAACATAATTTCTCTTCGGCCTCTTCTGTTTGCGTGCATTCTTGCACAGCTGTGGGGGTGACGTCATTGTTGGGCGAGCCTGAGCCGCGCGCCCCCAAGAAAGGATGAGAGGTGAGGGCCCCCTCCCCAGTGGGCTACTGCACACACCCAGCATGAACGCCGGAACGGCCTTCGTGTCCTTCGGCTTGTGTGAGCACGTGAACCTTCACTTCGCTGGCTTTTCACAGTCGGTGGTAAGGCGTGCAACATTCCACTGAACAAGAGCCCACACCCCAAAACCCTGCGCTCCAGGGTTGCTGCAACAGTGTCAAGTCTCCCTCCTTGTAAAAAATAAAGCTGCAGCAAACATCTTCATGTTCGTGGCCTCTGTGCATTCTGTCTTCTTACTGAAGGTCAGATCTCCAGAGAACGGGTTCCTGGCCCAAGGGGCTCCGTGACCCGTGGTCTGCAGACACTGCCTATCTCCAGAGTCGGAACCAAGTGCAAAGAGATCATGAACACTGAACCCTCCACAGACCGAGGTTGCTTGGAGTTTTTAAAAAGTGGGTTCTTCATTTTAATTTGCATTTTATTTTATTTTAAAACAATGTTTATTTATTGAGAAAGCACGCGTGCACATGAGTGCGGGAGAGGCAGAGAGAGACGGAGAGAGAGGGTCCAGAGAAGGCTCCGTGCTGACAGCAGCGAGCCCCGCGTGGGGCTAGAACCCACGAACCGTGAGGTCATGACCTGAGCTGAAACCAAGAGTCGACTGAGCCACCCAGGCGCCCCTTAATTTGCATTTTAAAAATTAGTGAGTTTTGGGGCGCCTGGGTGGCGCAGTCGGTTAAGCGTCCGACTTCAGCCAGGTCACGATCTCGCGGACCGTGAGTTCGAGCCCCGCGTCAGGCTCTGGGCTGATGGCTCGGAGCCTGGAGCCTGTTTCCGATTCTGTGTCTCCCTCTCTCTCTGCCCCTCCCCCGTTCATGCTCTGTCTCTCTCTATCCCAAAAATAAATAAAAAACGTTGAAAAAAAAAAAAAAATTTAAAAAAAAAATTAGTGAGTTTTAGCATTTTCCAATCCACTTGCCAGTTTTATTTTGAACATTTCCTCAGGCACTCACAAGAGTCATTGTCTATTTTGTACAAAAAGTCTGTTTGTAATTTCTACCATCTTGAAGAACTGTATTACATTTTCTCTCCTGAATGACCTTTGAGAATTTAGCCTGGCCTGCTCAAGCAATCTGGAAATACCAGCTGGGGCAGATGTCTAAGTCCAAGCCTCAATTATCTCTCCCCTGAGCGCCTATAGTTGTCAGCAGTGGTTTCCTCGATCCCAGACAAGTGCCTTCCTGGCCCCAGGCTCGCAGCTATACCGCGGTCATCCTCCACGAGGGCCCATGCCCTTCACTACACTCTGGAGCAGCACCCAGGAGTCAGCCAGTCCGCCCCCCACCCCCCCCACCCCTGTCCACTCCTGTAATCGCTGCATGAGACTCCAGTACCCTGAGGGCGATCTTCATCTTCAGAGTGCTGTTTGGACCTGAATTACTGAGTTGAAATCGCTGGTTCATGGTCATGTCATTGCTGGTAAGCAGCTGACTGAGAGGGATCTTCAGGTGCCCCAGAGAACACTGATGCTGTTCATCTTTGACCTGCAGAACACACAGAACACATTTAGCTCTGAAGGGTCAAGACAGAAAATATAGAGGGGAGCCCGGGGGGCTCAGTCGGTTGTGCGCCGACTTGGGCTCAGGTCATGATCTCCCGGTCTGTGGGTTCGAGTCCCATGTCGGGCTCTGTGCTGACAGCTCAGAGCCTGGAGCCTGCTTCCAATTCTGGGTCTCCCTCCCTCCCTCTCTCGCTCTCTCTCTCTCTGCCCCTCCCCACCAGGCTTCCATCTCTACCTCAAAAATAAACATTAAAAGAAAAAAATACAAAAAAATGGAGAAATGTCCAAAATCAAGTCTTTTTTTTTTTTTTTTTTAAACTAGGCTCCATGCCCAGAGCGGAGCCTAACACGGGGCTTGAACTCGCAACCCTGAGATCAAGACCTGAACTGAGATCAAGAGTTGGTTGCTTAACTGAGTGAGCCACCCAGGCTCCTCCAAAACCCAGTCTTTAAAAAATATCTCAGCCATCTCTTTCTAAGTAGTGTTCTCATAAATGACGGACACAGTAGAAAACCTCTTAGAGACACAGAATGCTACAGTAAGTGAGGTTCCAACGAATCTCTCATTTCCTCATTGCACAGCTACAATGAGCACCAAAAAAGCACTGTGGGGTCACTTGGGGGGCCCAGTTAAGCATCTGACTTCTTTTAAAAATTTTTTTAATGTTTATTAATGTTTATTATAGGACATTAAAAAGACATTAAAGGGATATTCTAAATAATGTTGTGCCAAGAAACTCAACAATTTAGATGAAATAGATGAATTTCTTAAAAAACATAAACATCAGGGGTGCCTGGGGGCCTCAATCGGTTAAGCATCTGACTTCAGCTCAGGTCATGATATCACAGTTCATGGGTTCAAGCCCCACATCGGGCTCTGCTGACAGCTCAGAGCCTGGAGCCTGCTTCAGATTCTGTGTCTCCCTCTCTCTCTCTGCTCCTCCCCTGCTCTCACTCTGTCTCTCTCTCAAAAAATAAACATAATTTTTTTTTTAAAAGCATAAACATCAAAAATCATGAAGAAAAAAAGAGATACCCTAGATAAATCCATATCTACGAATGGAATATAATTTGTATTTAAATGCCTTCTCATGAAGAAAAGTACAGGCCTAGATGGCTTCACTGGTGAATTCTTGAAGCACGTGAGGAGAAAGCCCAATTCTACACAACTCTTCTAGAAAAATGCAAAGAAGGGAACATTCCCCAACTCATTCTAGGAGGACAGCACTACCCTGAGAAAAAAACAAACTTACAGATTAGGATCCTTCATGACTAAGATACAAAAACTCAACAAAATGTTAGCAAGTTACACTGAATACATAAAAAGGATACTACATCATGACCAAGTGGAACTTACCCCCAAACAAAGGTCTGTAAGGTTTAACATTCGACAGTCAACAATATAGTCCACCATGTTTACAAACATGAACATCATCTCAATAGTTATAGAAATAGTTATTGAAAATAGTTATAGAAATAGTTACAGAAAAGCCTTTGAGAAAATTCAACATCCATTCATGACAAAAACACGCAGCAAACTAGCAGCTGGAGTAGAAGGAAGCTTCCTAGACAACAGACCTAATGGTGAAACCTCAAGGCTTTCCCCTTGAGGTCGGAAGGGAGGGGAAGGGGTCTACTTGCTCCAGAGGCCGGAGGGCCCAGCAGGGCAAGAGGAGGCAGGAAAAGGAAGTGAAAGGCACCCAGATCGGACACACAGAAGTAGAAGTGACATAATTAGCAGACAACGTGACTACCAGGTAGAAGACAATCCTAAAGTATTCACAAAAAGCTATGAGAATAATCAAATACAATAATATAATATCCACATACAAAAATCATTTGCATTTCTAGATACTAGTAATCAAAAGTTGAAAACTGAAAAAAATTATGTATCAAAAAGTATGAAATACTTAGGGATAAATCTGACAAAGATGTATCAATTATGGTGATGAGTCCATGAACTGTACTCTTTAAATCTGGGCACCTCTTTGTATGTTGGTTATATTTCAACAAATCTATTTAAAAAATGCAAATAAAATACCTCGACTTCAAGGTCCTGGCGCTTGGGATTGTGAATGAAGAAGGTGAAGTTTTCTTCCCATACAGGTTCATTGGTTTTGTACCGAATCTGAAAGAAATAACCAAGTATCAGCTCTGTGGTATTTTCTGTGGAAAAGGGCTACCGAGACTGTGGTTATTCATTTATTGTGTTTGGAAGCTTAGGACTTTAATTAAATTCCAAGACACTTATTTGCTGAGCATGTGCTGTGTGTTAATTGTGAAAAGTGTTCAAAGATGGAGACAGTCCAAAGCTTTTAGAGTGTGTCAGGGAAATTGGCAGTTACGAAATCTCAACCTCTGAGCCCATCCCAATGACAAGAGTTCATCTGCTTGGTTTGGCCTTTGTTCTACTATTTTCCCAGGGACCACATAATGCTAGAAGTCAGGAAGCTTCCTAAATTGTGAAAATTTTAAAGCGAACAATGGCCTGTAACTGTAAATAATTCCTGAAATATTTTCTTTTAAATTAGGAAAGTGGAACACATTACAACAACAGCAACGTCCTCTGAATGCCACAGAATTGTGTTTGTTGAATTTTAAGGACTGCTGGTTATCTTTCAAACAAAATATTTATAGAGCATTCAAAGGAAACTTAGAAATTTATACCATGTCATTTATCCACGAAATCAAGCAAAAGCATATTATGGCATTTTTAAAATTTATTTTTTGAGAGGGAGACAGTGGGGGAGAGGAGTGGGGGGGGGAGAAGGGGGAGGGGGAGAGAGAAAGAGAGACAAACTGAGCTACCCAGGCACCCCCCTTTTTTTTGTTGTTGATATTTTTAAACATAAACAATACATTCGTTACCCAATAAAGAAGTTTGTTATCTGGGAACTAACTGATTTGAGAAAACGAGAGGAAGATAGGGAAATCAATGCCTCACGCCTGCACTAGCAGCCCGCTGACAGTCCCCACCTAAGACCAGTAACAGTGACATCATAGGAAACCAGTCAGCACCTCACCTTGCTCTCCTGGGCCTTGTGTCCAACTGACATCTGGACAAGAGGGTTTGGATTGCTGTTTATTTTCTTCCCTGACTATCCAAAAACAAACAAACAAACAAAAAATAAGACAAAATAAGTAAACATACATCTTGAACTGGGGCTTACTAAAAATGAAATTAGTGGCTCATATGAATAGTCATTTCTAATTAATTCTGACACTTCAGTTACAGGGACTATCTGGGAACAATTTAACTGGAAAATAATTGCTGAGCATATCCAAAGCCATAATTGGGTCTACCATGAAATAAATTAAGAAAATTCCTATTTCCATATGATTTTTAAATGCTAAGGCCTTTTATTTTTAAAGCAAGCTAGTTTGGAAAAATGCAAACTTCTAAATATCTTTAATGCTAATTCCAGCTCTCAAAACTCATGTTACTAGGATAAGAAAATGAGTAAGTGCAGCAAATGGAAACAAAAGCATGAGGAAGGACAAACATCTGGAACATACACTTCTGAATAGTCCCCTGGTGGGAATAATAAACACACTACAAAGTATCAGAGACATATCTTCACATTTTTAACTTCGTACCTTCTGTGCAAACATGTAGCTATCAGATATCACTTCTTGCTTACCAGCTCCTAAGTAATTCTGACTGGAAGAATAAACATCAATCTAGAACTGCATTAAATTAAGCAGATATAAATATAATGAGAAAAACTCAGGAATAAGAAAACAAATGGTGAGAAGCATACCTGAGCAGACAGGTGAAAGAACATAGTGGGACACAACATACATGGGACATGAGGTTTATTTCTAACTTAGCCCCACAAGAAGATGCAGTTAAATATCTGTGTTAGTGGGAATTAATTAGGTCACAAAAATGTTTTGTTGTTGTTGTTGTTGTTAAACAATTTTAGAGTCAATCCTTAACACTACAGCAATGATAGAAATAGGTGTCAAATTCATAGGATTATCGGAATATTATTAGCCCAAACATACAATGATAATCTATTTTCTGGTTCATCTTTTTGGTGTGAATAAATTCTGCAAAACGAAATAAACACCATTAAAAAAAGAAAACATCCAAGGTTATAAACTACTGTGGCAGAGAATATGAACTCTTCACCTAAATCCTTCCTTTACCACTGGAACCCGGAGTTCTA
The DNA here is from genome assembly GCF_046562875.1 of Panthera onca. Taxonomy (NCBI): domain Eukaryota; kingdom Metazoa; phylum Chordata; class Mammalia; order Carnivora; family Felidae; genus Panthera; species Panthera onca. The sequence continues at coordinate 168,875,481 of NC_138340.1, forward strand.
GGTGGGCACGAGTCCTCTGCACATGAAAATTCTATTTCCCAACTTCCCTTGCAATTGGGTGTGGCCAGGACGCGGGCTGGCCTCTAGTGAGGGCGCCCTCCTTTGTGGAGCCACTTTGGCTGGAGATGCTGAGCCGCGGGGCCAAGGCAGGGTTCTGCTACGCCGGAGGGAATGAAATCGTCCTCTGATATAGCAACTGCTTTGATACAGAAATTGCTTCTTAGCTAGGGTAGGTCACTTCATCTCTGAAAAAGCAGCTGTTTCACTCCTAAAGTTACCGTGCCTTATCAATTTTGAGACACAATTTTTCTTTTTTTACCTTTCTAACATCTCTTGAAAAATTTATGGAGCTGTTTCGGGGCGGATCCCAATTGGGACACAGTTGTTCTTGCCTTAACCAATTTATTTTGCTTCTCTCTTCCTTTTGTTGTGTGCATGACATAATAAAAATCTGTATTTATCCTGAGTCTAAGAATTCTTCCAGTAGACACAAACACTATCAAACCTTAATGGAGCTTTTTTTTCTTAGTGGCACCTAAAATAATGGTGTATTTTTAAACAAATGATGTTCCAGATTCTATGAAAGAGGTTAAATCGTTAAGTCTTGTACCACAATGCAGTAGTCAAAATGCATCAGCCCCAGTCAGATACACAGGTATAATGAAAGTATGAGTTTTTATTTTATGTTTTAACATTTTATTTTTTAATTTTCTATATGAATTTTAAGTAGGCACCACAACCAACGTGGGGCTTGAACTCACGACCCTGAGATTAAGAGTCGCACGCTCTACTGAGCCAGCCATGCATCCCGAAAATGTGAGTTTAAGTTAGACTGTCTTGAATTAAGTTTCAGTGGTTTACAACTGATTGTTGAGACCTACATGTTTCATCTATTTGAACTTTGGTTTTCATGTTTAAATAATGGCCACAATGCCATTTCCAAGGCCTTGCCGTTACACTTAAATGAAATGGTAAAATATCAATTAAAATGTACATATTATGCTAGCTACACTGAGCACTTTTTACACGCGTGATCTTATTTAATTTACTCGATACCCCTAAAAAGATCCTATCACTTCCAGTCTATAAGTAGCAGAGGACCGGACATCTCACTACAGGTTATACTGAGGAGTTGGGCAAGGCTGCAGTTCAAACCCAAACAGTCTGACTTAGAGCCTTCATTGCAACCGTTTCGTCTCGCTGGTCAATGATCCCCAGACATCAAAGAAACGGTGAGGAAAGACTTGATCTAATCCCTTCCAGTGTTACTGGAGCGGTTACTTCAACTACCGTGCTAACCACTACTGCAAAGGAGTAACTCACTGCTGGGTCACACCTCATGGCCTCAGTACAGGTGAGGACTTAATAAATTTACAGCAGAAAGCAGACATTTTGTCAGTCTTCTTCACTCAAAATTTAACTTCTTTTTCTAGATGAAGCTGATTCAAAACCATTCCTTCGGACAGAATTTTCTTGAGACCATTATATTTAAATCCCCCCCGCCCCCCCCCCCCCCCCCGCCCCAATATTTGATCCTAAAATGTTCGAAAGAATCGGAAAAAAAATAATAAAACACTGTAAGTCATAGAAAACTTTTAACAATTTGGCCAGAAAATACATGTTCATGTTGTTTTAGGGAGTGGAGCTTAGTTTTCAATATACCTCATTTAATGAAACTTAAAGCTTCTCAAAAGATCTGTCACCCAAACCCAGCAGCACCAAAAGCCATGAGGTCACCGACTCAGACGGCCCTAACTCAGCATATTGGAAGAGGTGATTTCTAAATGGATAGTCACAGTGCACAAGGAATACCTTGAAATCATAATCTAAAGATTGGTTATGTTTTTAAATAGACCTTCTATTTCACCATTTTCACCAATTCAAATCCAATTAAAATGCAGAGGATTTAAAAGTACCTTAGATACTGCTGCCTGAGGCCAACAAAACAGAAGTCTAATTTACCATATTGGTACTTTATAAAATTTATCTTCAAAGCTGACTTAATTTCTTCTAACTACTAATTCTTGGGTAAACAAAAAAAGGATCCAACTAGACAATTAATTACTATATTACTATGGGAGACAGTTTGTCAATAAACCCATGTGAGTTAAAATATCATCTCTTTCAATATGTTTCAATTAAGTTTTCAAAGGGAAACTATTAGTTTACCTTTAAAGCTTTCTGAACTGCAGACTTCTTCAAGACATCAGGGTTAAATTCTAATGGGTTACTCTTTCAAGTCAGAAGAAAATGAATATACCAAGGGTTAATAAAACATGCAATGAGGAGTTTATGTAAGGTTAATAATGACACGAAAATTTATGAGAACAAACAAAAAAATCTTTAAATGAAAACCACCAACAAGAATGACACAGTAAAAATCATTTGTAGCACATACAATTCTTCTTTATGCCCAAGATTTTATCTTAGGATAAACCTTTAATCTATAAATATCAGAATACATTTCCTCTGATTACTGTGATCCTTTACGATTACTGTTCTTTCGCTCCCACCCCTCGTCTTTGGGATTTGAAAAAATCCAGGAGTGACACTTTAAGAAAGGGTTCTGTTTACTATTCTTAACCTGAATAAACTCATGAAGACGTCACCCATGACAACACTAAAGGTTTTATCTGACGTACAAGTGGATGGGCTCAAGATGCCCACGTGGCTCTCAAGCCCAATCACACCCCATACGAGCAGCTGACCCTTCCCTTGCTTCTGAACTTTACCTTCGTGCAAAACCACAGCAGAAGTGGGCCTTTTCCACTTCACTGCCATTCTCTCCCGAGTATCGAACGCAGGGGCTGAACACTTCGTTTCAAAAGTGTATCCTGGCTTTAAAGTTCTATTATTACGGGTTTTATGTCCTAGTTTCATTGACTTTTTTTTTTTTTTCCATATCATTACTTTCTTGCCTTCAAGAGGACAAGGCAGAGCTGTCTGTAAGCTCCTTCAAGGACTGACATTTAACATGGAAGATTTTATCATTTCGGTTGTAATTTCAAATGACAAACTGCTTTTTGTTATGTTTTTATTAAACAGCAGACATCATGGTGAAGAAAGATGGACAGCCAACTTCCCAGCCTCCGGTGGCCATGGCAGGCTGGGCCAGATGGGAAGACGGAACATCCAGCCCAAAGGAATTCACGTGACATAAAGGCCAGACCACTGCGGCGGCCTGTGGAGCTCTAAACACTGGACCCACCAGATGGGCCAGGTGAGGCTGGGAACCTCCGCCCTGACATGTGAGGACCGCCAACCCTCAGGTGTCACGGAAACCTCTGCTGAAGCTCACTTTGGGTAGGTGTGATGCACATCTCATTCTAACACGCACAACGAAAGCAAAAGTGAGGAGAGAGGCCGTGGTGTGGGTGGCAGAGCTAGAGAAGCGCTGTGAGATCGTGGGGGGCTGCGCAGGCTCGAAAGAGAGACGGGCCAGATCACATGGGGACACTGGGAGGGGGCCAGCGTCGGCCCGGACGTCACGGCACCTTCCAGCCTCGGGCTGCTCCCCACAACTGGAGGCAGTAATAACCTGCAGTGTAGCCGCCCAGACTTTTTAAAGATTTGTATTTTTACGTAATCCGACACCCGATGTGTGACTCGAACTCACAACCTTGAGATCAAGACTCACACACTCCACTGACTGAGCCAGCCAGGTACACCCCCTTTTTGTTTTTAAAGACCTTAAAGTAATGCCACCTGTACTTTTTACAAGTGAAATGGCACCTTGCATCATCACACCCAGTGATCTTGCTACTGTGTACCAAGTATCCAATTTTACGGATACCAAGGAGGCAACAGTGTGAACACTCATCTCAGATAAACCCCACGGACAGCTCTGTGAACTCACAAACCTGAAGTGGTAACAACCTCACTCTACACTAGCATGGGGTAGACAGGAGGGGTCACAAGGCAGAGTTCAAAGCCCAGCTCTGGTACTGACTAGCTGCGATCTTGGGTCTCTAACTTCTGTCCCTCACACTCTCTGTGCTGCCTCAGCTTCCTTATCTGAAAAGTGATGTGATGGGGAGATTAAACAGGGCGGACAGGGAGAGCCCTTGGAAGGTGTTCAGCAAATGCGTGTTACTATGTAAGTCCCAGGTTCCCAGGTTGGAAAGCTGGCCACTGGAAGCCAGAGAACACCCTCGGCGCTCCAGGGTGACATTCAGCTCCAAATCTGATCAAAACAGGAGGGCAAAGTGCCGACAGTCTGTATCGTCAAGAGACTGTTTCCACACGGGAGAAAGTCCTGTAGTGCCAAAGGTTCCCAGATGACGGTAATGCATGCATGGGGCTGCAAATTAAGTATCCTGAGTAGGTAGAAGGTACAAGACCAACGGGGCTGGCCTTTACCCGAAATACCAACAGTCTCAGCCTTTGGGGGAAAATTGAGAAAGCAATGATTTAACCTGACGATAAAATCCAATTTTCTTTAAAAAAGAAAAAAGGCAATCAAATCTGGTCAAATTAATCTCATAAAACACTGTGCTGATGCCTATGATTGAATCACTAAGCAGCACTACTGTATGATTTTGATAATGTGGGAGGGAAGTTGGTTTTGATAAGCTAGCAATGTCTTAGCTCAAGATCATAAAGCAATTAAAAAATCCTGACACAAGGTCAGAAATATTTCCCTTTAAAGAAAGCAATTACAGAATGAGAAAAGGTAACTTAGAAAAACCACTGCAGACTAACAGAGTTTATGCAGGAGGGTCACACTGTTGTCCACAGCAGCTTACAACCGTCACTAAGAAACACCCAAAATATAAAGTCATTTCATAACTCGAGAGTTATAGAGAATGTTTGCCAACACGTACCGGTGACCTCATCTTGACTTTGAAAACACCTCAAATAGCAACAAGCAAGGAGAGTGAGGAAGGAGACCACGGTTACCATTTCCTACCCACGTGACTCTCAACAGCTCACCTAACCCATCAGGGTCTCGATGTCCCTCACGGATAAAATGGGGCAAAATACCTATTATTCAACTTTTGCCCCACCCTTCTTTGATAAGAATACACTGAAAGTGCACGTGGAAACAGAAATGAAATCTCTTCGAGAACACAAAGCATTACTACCACTGTTAGATTCAAGGGCTGAAGAACTTTATGAATCTCACTAAGTTATTGAATTAAATCAGCCCAGAGAGAGTAACTTTCTAGACTAATGACTAAGCCATCGGTGACTTTCTTTGACCCTAAAGCAAGTAAAAACAACTGTCTGCTACAAGCACCAAGAACAGTAGTACCAGGAATCAGGGCCCCAGAGCAAGACCCCAGGAAACAGACGTAAGAAGATCAAAGTCAGCTTCCCAAATAAGTGGGTTAGAAATGCTCAGTTATCCTCTCCTGGATATTCTTTAAGTTCCTTAAAAGAAGCTGAATCATAAACTCAATGTATTTTGTTCTCCCTTAGGAGCTCTGGTTAAAAAGAGGAGAAGGCACGTTTCCAGGGCAACAGCTGGACATCCGTCTTCACTGACCATCCCCACAGGTACAGCTGGCACTTCAAGGAAGGCCAAGTTCTGACACTTCTGTGTTTCATCAGGAGGGAAAAGGAGATCTAAGGACGTTTTCTGAAAGCTTGCAAATAAACATTTACATCTCACATTGAGATGAACCCTCAGAAAATCGGCTTTAATTATTATGGTTTCATTTTCCCCTCAGAAGAATTTTTATCTTTATTTTTTTATGGGCCAGTAGCAGCTTAGGAATGTCAGGATTCTTCACGACTCACCAGATTTGTTCATCTCATCATCAGATGTAGTCACCAAAGTTGGTTACAGCAGTGTTACTTTTACAAAACAAGCACAAAAGAAACACACGCACAGTAACTGAAATCATGCAAGAAAATTAAAAAAGCATGCCACATCATTCCACCATTGAATAGATGGCATTAGAAGTTCCAGCCCACATTCTAGCAGTCTCCATTAAAACAAAAGGAAGAAAGAACACTGGAGAACTCACAAATAGTGCTCTATAGACTGAGGTAGTATTTTCACAAAACACTAGTCCCGACGCTCGCCTCTCTTTTAAGTAGCCACACCCAAAGTTTCCCTCGTAGATACTCTTAGGAGAGTGGAAACAGGAGGAGAAAGCAAAGAATGGTGGACCGCGGTCAGTGAACGCACAAGAAGCACTAATAAACAGGATTGCAAAAGGCAGAGTCAAAGCATCCCACAGAAACGCAGGAGAACCGGTGGGCAAACGCTGTCGTTTAACTTAAACACCCGAGAGGGCAGCGGTTTTGCAAAGATCCTTTGCCTCTGACACACAGAGCATACTTCATGCACAGAGTGCCATTTTAATAAAAGGTTAATAAATTCATTTTTGCTTTTGTTTTGCTTACGTGGTATTACTCAAATTTCAATTTAATGACAAAATACACACTTCGAAAGAGGCCTAATTCTTTCTTGCCAATTCACTTAATACTATTCTCCGTATCCTAAAATATATAACAAATTCACTTCCATCAGGCATTATAAAAGACTGTAAAACAAACATTACTGTGATTAAAAACCAAAAAGTTCTACTGTATGAGAAATTCTGCAGGAAGGTTAAATAACAACAAAACAACTTTCCCCAAATTGAGATCGTTAACGGAAAAAGTCAGAGTTTGAACTGGAAGACTGGCCAAAAGGTTAAGTAACATTTTAAGAAAAATTAAGAATTTATGAAGTTAAAATTAGTCAAGAAACCTTCACTGAAAGAAAGAGTACAGTTGCATATAATTACACAGTGTTCACTACATCTTCCCAGTATAAAAACAGATCAATTACATTTTGTCAAAAACCTTAACTAAAACACAGGGATGCACAAAGTACATTTACTTTGCTTTGAGCTAAGTGCAAGTAAAGTGCAATTTTCAGAGCTTGAAAGGCACTGGAGGAGAAGTGGGGTGTGCACTCCGTGGGCTTCCGCGGGGAGGTGAGACGAGGACAGTCTGACGTGAGACACTTGGATGCAAACTGTGAAGGGCAGTAAACACTCTGCTTTCTCGTCTGTCTCCACCACGTCGATGCCAACAAGGAGAGGACACAGGGAGACTACATGCAAATGCGCCGGGATGGATGAGCACTTATTACAGGCTTAGCAGGAAAACAGCCTGCAAACCTCAACAGAACTGGTCTGGTGTTTAACACAGTGAAAGAAGGCAGGAATGACCATCCGCTGGGTATGGGAACTGGCACTCAAAAAAAGTGATCAAAACAATGTAACATTTATATAATGATCACATTACCCTAAATAGTGGATTTAAAGTACGGTGGTGGAGGATCCCGTGAGACTTCACATGAACAGAACGGTGGGATTTTTCTTCCCCACAGCTGTGGTCATTACCTATAAAAGCTGCACTTCACAGTGTTTTCTAAGAGCAAACAGTTCTGATGCAAACAAGCAGGGACTCTCCCTCCGGGCCGTGGGAGCCAAGCGGGACAGGGCACCAGGGGCTCCAGCCAGCGCCTGTCCTACCAGGCTGCCCACCGGCCGTCCTGCCACGCCACAGCCAGAGTGGACTCTGGGGCCGTGGACAGAGCTGCTTTGTTTTATTCCCATGCCAGAGAAGACAAGGTCCATCCCTAGGGAACTCCATTTTAATAATTAGTGATTTTCTACGGAGTATCTTCTTCCCTAACTACCAGGCACATCCTTTTCTTATGTAATGGAGATTTCTTCATAAAGCATGTCAGAGTAAAGATAACTCTGAACATTCCGGACAATCAGTAAGATGCAGAAACATAAATTACACTCATGAAGCAAATACACACTGACCCCTCCCCTTTGCTGTTCTCCTGGGAGCAATACTGGTGACACGGTGTGGCTCAACACAAGATCTACTGCCAGAAAACGGGCACCCAAGGGAGCTCCCATGGCATTACCTACCGGAAGGTTCCTTGCTGAATCCAAATACAAGATCAGCAACGAAGAGGAAAGACCATCATTGGCTTGGTCTTTGTCAGCCCTGATGTCTGTCAGCACCTACAAGGAAAGGACAAAAAGCCTCAGCAGGTGTGTTTCCAGAAGATTTTAGAGTACTTCTACCTGATTATGTCTGTAATGCTCAAGAAAATAAGAAAGGTGGTGAAATAAACCACCCAATATATGCAACACAGAGAGAATGAAAACACTAAATATATTTTAATGACAATCTACACAAATCAGGGGCGACTGGGTGAGCAGTCGGTTGAGCCTCTGACTTTGGCTCAGGTCATGATCTCACGGCTTTTGAGTTCGAGCCCCGCGTCGGGCTCTGTGCCGACAGCTCAGAGCCTGAAGCCTGTTTCAGATTCTGTGTCTCCCTCTCCCTCTGCCCCTCCCCCACTCATGCTCTGTGTCTGTCTCAGAAACATAAAAAAAATTTAAAAAAAATCTACACAAATCAATTAAATAAAGCACAGGTGATCTGCGGCTCGCCAAACCCCCAAAGTAGATCAAGCACAAAACGTGAAGATCTCGTAAAGCAGGTGGGAAGGACCTATAAATCCTTCTTTTAAAACATTCCGGTACCTTTAATTTACCCCTGATGCAACTGTAGTGACTTAGAGCGCAATAATCAAAACCACTGCTGTAATTTTTGTAAGCCAAGTAGCCATGCAGTCTAGAGATTCTAATCTCAGCTGTCAGGGGAAACACTCCATCACGGCACCTTATCGAGGTTTGAAGCATTTGGCATCAACGTGAGCCACTCCAGTTTCAAGTGCAGCTTTCCTCTTGGGACCTCGTCCAGGGTGAACCACTGAAGAGAGAATGTGAACGTTCACAACAGCTCTCCTGAGTCAGACTTTCCAGTCAAGCAGTTTCCACAAGTGTTACGAGCCGCTCCCTGGGAGGCACTGACTGTTTCTGATTACTGCTGAGGGACGGAGTCCTGCCCGATCTCTAATGAGCTGACGACCCCAGAGAGCAGCCGCTGGAGCCTGGCCAGGGAGGGTGCTGAAGGCTTCACTAACATTACCTCACTGAACCCTAACAAAACCATGGTGGAGTAAACACTGTTTTCATCCCTAATGGACACACAAGGATTCCGACGTGCTCCAGTCCTGTCCAGCACCATAGGGCTTCTATGTATGGACCTGAATAGAATTTATGGGCCAAGAGATAATACAACATGGATACCAAACACTGAATTTCAATATCAAATTCACGTTTGTTTTTATTCACCACTATATACTTCTCAATAAAAGAGTATCCAGCTGTTCCAGCTTAAAGATCACAAAGCAATTAATCAAAGCTAGTCCCCAAATACTCGGCGTTAAGGGGCTGCCACAAGTGCACAGGAAGGAGAATGTGTTACTTTGGAACAGTGGATCTCAACATTTATTTGCTTCCTTATGTCCTGCTTGTCCCAATCACACCCATCTTTTAGAAGCCATCTCAACATTTTCCTCGCTTTTAACGCTTTTCATTCTGATGGCAATGTCCTGCTTGAAAGCAGTGTCTGCTTGTGAGTTCCCACTGCGTTTGTAGGCGGCGCTCATGTGACAATTTCTCCTCGACCGCACAGTCCTAGCTGTTATACCTCCAGCGCCTCGAAAGCCCACTTTTAGGAAGCTTCTCACAGGCCTCTGCCCTGACTCCCAGAGTGTCGTGCTTGTACTCGTGAATTTCTAACATATGCTGGCCTCTCAATACATACCATCTGACTGGGCTGTCAAACTTCTTTCTTTTCACTTTGCTAACACTGAAGGGCCTAAGTTCTCAGTGTTTGTGAAGTGACCGTTCGGTTCTCGGAACACAGTGGGGACGGGCAGCAGGTCTGTCACTGGCCGTGAAATGGAACAAGAACTCAGAGAAAACTTACTTCATCTAAAAGGCGCTCCTTTTCAACTTCAATAAGATCAATCATAAGACTATGGAAATAACAACACAACAACTTTAGAATATAGAAACATACTTCTTAACACTGAAATAACCTTAAACATTTGTCTACGAAAAAGTACACAGACATGCATCAAAATGCTAGAGTTTATCAACAGACAGACTTCGTTCGGAAGCTTCCTCAGGTTTATCTCAAAACTATGAAGGGAAGTAAGGGACAAGCGGGGGGTGAGTCTCTGGGAGGTCAGGACCCTCAGTCTGGCCAAGCCAGGATGACAGTTGTAAAAAATGTGGTCTTCCCTATAATGTAGCTATTTACAGAATATGAAAACGCCAAAAATGTGTGGAAATATTCAGCCTTCCTGTCCGACAAGCTTTCCTTTGGTGCTGCCGTCCGTCACTACAGCCTCCCCATCCTCACTCCTCAGCTCTGGACCATCAAGCATCTGGAGCCCCACAGAGGCCTCTGGCTCAGTCATCTCCCAGAGCCCCTTCTTCCCCTAAACACCCTGCTCTACGGCAAAGTGTGGCACTCCCCCCGGAAGCCAGAGATGACGAGGGTGGGAGAAGTCCGCTCCTATTTTCGCTCGTAAGCTACCCCTCCTCCTGCCCCTACCCCAGGTCAGACCCTCACAGCTCTTTCCTGGTCTATCACCATAGTCCCCAGTCTCAGTCCCCGCCACTCTAAGCCACACGGTGGCTCTACTAAAATGCAAAATTGATCTGTTTACTGCCCTGCTTACAATATTTCAGTCGCCCCTTGTTAAACCAGCTCAGGAATGAAGTCTGAAGTCACAGAATACACAGGTCCTTCTTGATGAGGCCAAGCCTGTCCAATGTCATCTATACCCGTATCTTGTTGGCCACAAGAAATTCAGCTAAATAATAAAGACTAGGTTTAGATGTATTTTTCTAAAAGCTCATTTCTTCAGCTGTACCGGTTTTCACTGTAAGCATACAAATCAGTATTTATTTTTCCAATGTGTAGGCACAATGTAAATTACTATCCCCCCTGCTCCCTAAAAAACTCGACAAACTGAAAACGTTTAAAACCTCATTTCTACACCCTAGAGGGGAGCTGCCTGTGCGGCGTGAAAGCCGGAGAGCTGCACTGGCCTTTGGGGCCACGCTCTGATGTGGTTTATGAGCACTTAAATGGGGCCGAGTACAACCACTGAAGTGAATTTCAAATTTTGTTTAGTTCTAATCAATTAATTTAAATAGCTACACACAGCTAGTGGTTGCTGTGATGGTCGTAGATCTAGAATTTTCCTTCTTATACTTAAATGCGAGAGAAATAAAACATACCTCAAGAAGTCTAAAGTGAAACAAATGTTGTATCTAAGAGCCACTTAACAATACACGTTATATACACATACACCTATTTTTCAAAGCTGCGGTAGTTTTAAGTGTGACTACTGGAAAGAGTGTTCTCCTCGCCTCAGGGTTTACCTTCCTAAGAAGTCATCCTTGTCCGGGTCTTCGTCAAAGAGCTCAATCTCTAATTCCTGTCCAGGATGTTCATAGACTAAAGCCTGAAAAAATAACGAGTGGTAGTTATCTTACATTTTTACTAACGTCGGCACCTGCTGAATATGAGGATTATGGTAAAGAGCACCGTACTAGTTTTCTCTTATTAAGTGGTTAAGCACTTACATTTTCTCATTGTCAAACCACATACGCTTCTCCGTGGGAGATCATTTTGAAACATCTGCCCACATAGTCTACTGTGTTTCCAGTTACCTGGGATTAGTCTCACCGAGTCAAGTTCCACCGCTCAGGAAGGAGGTCACAAGACAGCACCCACAAACAGAACAGGTTAGCACACCTTACTAGCCCTGAAGTGGCTGTGTTCAAGTCCTGTTCTTGGGGTAACTACTAGTGACCCAAGTACCACCACTCAGAGATTAAGCCATCCGGCAACAGCCCGGACCGGAAGGATGGGAAGCTGGTGACGTATAAGCCACACAACTGTTCCGAAGAACAATTCTGCAAAAATGTATCACTCCTTTACTCAAATTGTACTTCATGACGCAGCAATGACACCTTGACGAGCTTCTTTGGAGAAAACTTGGTCAAGTGAAGAAAAATATATTCCTATGACATTGTTACAACAGCGGTTCTAATGCTGGAATGAATAGTCAAGATCTCTTTTGGGTGAAGAAGTGAATGGCAATCACAAATCGGGTCCATCTGTATTTACTAACATGTAGAGATGTCCAGATGTATTAAATGAGAATTTACAAAATGATACATAATTAATCTCGTATTTGTATGTTTACATATGTTAACCACATAAAACATTTTTCACATGAAAAATATTCTGCCAATTACGTACTGCGATGGTTTCACGTCATCAAGGTTTAAAATTTATGTGTCGTTTATGTGTTGGCATGACAACAATATTGTGAGGAAGGGACGGAAAGGGGCAATTCTTTTTAAAGATGGGAAATTAAAGCAAAAAGGATTTAAATTACCCTCTACACCAACCGCACGCCTGTGTTAACAGGAGCGGACTCAGAATTTGGAGAAGCCAGGCGACACCACTGGGCACATCTTACCTCGTATACCTCGTTCCACTTCGGACTGAGGTTCTCTTTGATGACTTTGCTTTGGAAGATCTGGTTGCCGACTCGAATGATCCCATAGGGGTCCGACTTTCCCTTGACGAGTCCCTTAAGGTAAGTATCTTTCCCCTGAAGGTCCTGAGCTTCGATAAAATGTATCCTTAGGACACCCTGAGAGAAAAGGAGAACCCGTGGACTGTTCACTGGTTCACGTGACAGGGAACAACGCTGTGTACACTCACCGTCCTAAAAACAGGACGGAAGGGAACAAAACAAAGACCCTCTTGTCGTGCGGCAAAGCAGAAAGTAAACCTGGAGCACGCAGGTGGCAGCGCTGAGGAGAAACTAAAGCAGCACCAGATGACGGCACTGGAGTGGTACTATTTTCAGTCAGGAGACCAGACCAGGGAGAACGAGGTGGCAGTCGGTGGCCCCACGGTGACACTGTGCTCCAGGAGCCTGAGGAGCCCGAGTTACAGAGCCTTACGGGTCACCAACACAGCCCTATGGCTCGGTGCTACAGTAACTGGTAACTAACATAGGATGTCTCAGACGTGGTACTAAGCCCTTCATATGCAATGATTACTTCCAGTTTTAGAACAATCCTATGAAATACAGTCGGCCTTGGAACCACATAGGTTTGAACTGTGCAGATCCACTCAAACGTGCATTTTTTTTTTTTGAGAGAGAGAAAGAGGGTGCAAGTGAGCAAGGGGCAGAGAGAAAGGGAAAGAGAGAGGGAGGGAGGGAGGGGAAGAGGGAGAGAGAGAAAAGAGGGGCTCGAGCTCACCCAAAGCGGGACTGGAACTCACAGACTGTGAGATCATGACCACAGCCAAAATCAGATGCTTAACCAACTGAGCCACGAGGCACCCAGGATTTTTTTCACTAAATACAGTAAAATGCTATGAATGTATTTTCTTTTCCTTATAGTTTTCTTAGTAACACTTTCTTTTCTCTAGCTTACTTCATTATAAGAAAACAGAATAAAATACAAAGAACATATAAAATACGTGTTAAATGCTCATGTTATCAGTACGGTATCTGGTCAACAGCAGGCTGTTGGTGCAGTTCTGGGGGAGTCAGAAATCATGCCGACTTTCTGCACAGGGGTCGGTGCCCACACCCATGCTGTTCAAGGGTCAGCTGTATGTCATTAAATGTAGTTTACAGAGAAGAAACCGGAAGTTTGAAATACACATTTACTCACAGACTTTAAAAACAGTTTTCTTTTCCTAAAATGTTGTTTAATAGGTAAAATAAAAAATATCCATTCACACTTCTTTCAAGGCAAACAAGGGTGGTAAAGTTAACAAGGAGCAGCATTCTCCTCTCTTTAAACAACCCTTTTTTTTTTAATAGAATTTTTTTGAATGTTTATTTATTTTTGAGAGAGAGACAGAGAGAACGAGCAGGGGAGGGGCAGAGAGAGAGGGAGACGCAGAATCCGAAGCAGGCTCCAGGCTCCGAGCTGTCAGCACAGAGCCCAACGCGGGGCTCGAACCCATGAACCATGAGATCATGACCTGAGCCAAAGTCGGACGCTTCACTGACTGAGCCACCCAGGCGCCCCTTAAACAAACGCTTTTAAAATCCCTGGGCAATATTCCTGACCCCATCAGCTAAGAAGACATGCATTTTTACAGATAAATACACTTTTAAAACTTAGAGAATTTTCTGTTTACATTTTCCTGTGTGTAAAGTTTAGAAACTCTGGCAACATGTTTAAGCAGTGCTGGCTCTTAAGCCCAAGGTTAAGGAAGGCTGGCTTTGGGCGCGGCTTCAGTACTCACCGTGCTCAGAGAATAAAAAGTATAAGACACAAAGGAGCATGAGGATTTCTACATGGAAAAGAATTCTTGCATTTTCAGAGATGAAAACCGTAAATTAAAGAAAAATGACATTTCTCATATGTAGTGTTCCATTAAACCTGAATGCCCATGTTAGAACTAGTTTGGGCACCAATTAGCTGGGGTGTTGGTACTTTTAAAAAATATAAGAAAGCTGGGGCGCCTGGGTGGCGCAGTCGGTTAAGCGTCCGACTTCAGCCAGGTCACGATCTCGCGGTCCGTGAGTTCGAGCCCCGCGTCAGGCTCTGGGCTGATGGCTCGGAGCCTGGAGCCTGTTTCCGATTCTGTGTCTCCCTCTCTCTCTGCCCCTCCCCCGTTCATGCTCTGTCTCTCTCTGTCCCAAAAAATAAATAAAAAACGTTGAAAAAAAAAATTTAAAAAATATAAGAAAGCTTATAGGTGTTTGAGGATTTGTGCACTGTTACAGAGATCCAGCTTAACTACAAAAATGTAACAAACATCAGGGAAAGGCTGTCTCCGTCCACTTCAGGAAGAACACTGAACACAACACCTCCACTGAAAGAGGACCAATCCCACACCTTCTGTTGAGTAAAATCAACTTGGGGTGCCTGGGCGGCTCAGTCAAGTGTCTGACTTTGGTTCAGGTCACGATCTCACAGTTCTGGGTTCGAGCCCCGCATCGGGCTCTGTGCTGACAGCTCGGAGCCTGGAGCCTGCTTCAGATTGTGTCTCCCTCTCTCTCTGCCCCTCCCCTGCTCGTGTTCTGGGTCTCTCTCTCTCTCAAAAATAAGTAAACATTAAAAAAAAAAAAAATCAGCTGTCCTGTGTGCATCAGTATCACACTCATTACAGACAGGAGTGCAGACAGACTACACGGGTGGGGGTAAGGACCAAGCAGGAAAAGCTCTGTGAAAATTAATTAAAGGAAACCTTTAGAATGGGGTCGGGAGGCCAGCACCGGGGGGGCTCAGGCACCACCACTGCACTGTCCACTGCAGACCCGACGGGAAGAGATGCACCTTGCACGTGATACTATTTTGCCAGCCCGGCAGGAGGAAGGGAGGTCTCCTTCTGCCCTGGCGACAGCTCAGCTCATGAGCCGCCACCACACTTCGGGCTCCCAGTTCACCCCAATGGGCTTTTAGGTTATAGCGGCCCCTCCCGGCTCCCCCTTTCGTCTGTGAAAGAGCCTCCTCTCCCTGTTCTGCAGAATCACCTGTGGTTTTGCCACAGCTTAATTGTCCCAGGCTGCAATTCTCTGCCGTTCCGGAAGAAACCCATTTTTGCTGGTAAAATTACTGGGGGTTTTACCTTTAAGATTAACAGTTCTCACTAACCTGTGAGGGCCTATCCACTCCAAGCACGTGTCTGACCATTAGAGGGAATTCTAGGTCCTTGACCGGCAAGTTCTCAGTTGTGGGATGAGGCTGCTTAGTCTACTCAAATGAAGGTGACTCCAATATCTGTGACCTAACTCTGTGCTAGGCACCATCCCCAATTTATAGTTGAAGAAACGAGGTCCACACATGCCAAGTAATATACCCCAAGACCAAAGCTGCTATTAAGCCCGAGGGCTGTGCTCTGAGACCCAGGCCTGCCTTCCCATTTCATCCAGGGCAGTTGGTAACAGCAGCACTGCTTCTGCCACGTTAACTTACTCAAGGATTCGAGATGACCATATTCTCATCTCTGAGAGAAAACGTGTACCAGTCATTACACAAAGTTCCCATCGCGTACTAAGCTCTTAGATTCTGTTATTACAAATAGTATATGCTTTCTGAGATGACAAGTAAGTTGTCACAGCTGTCCTTTAGGACTTGCAGAATAGCATTTGCAGGATTAAATCCCTATAAGCACCTTGGATGTTCACGGCTGAGGATTAAGAATTGCCCTGAAGTTTCTGTGATGTACCTTAGCCAATCCCTCAAGAACTGTGACAGGCCAAACTATCACATCCAGATCCATGTGGCAAGGTCACTGCTAAGAGAACCACAGCAAGTTACAACACCCAAATATGCGATAGGCCGTCCCATATCTACACCTAAGTGCTAACAGGGGCGCAGGCATACTTACCTTTGGTATAGGAAACCGCAACTGTGCTATTTGAACTTCACTGACAAGAGGAACGGTGATCCGATTGGGAAGCACCAGATAGTTTGATATTATATCCAGAATGATGGTATCTGACAGACCACTATTAGGAGGGCAATAAAAAAGAACAACTATCAGGCACATCAATAGTAGGTCTTGCCTTTAATAGCAAACTTAAGCACAAACATGATCTAATATCCCATTTACAGGGTTGGAGTTGTCGAATTTCTCCAAAACAGTATTTAAAACAAGCATTTTAAGGCAGTAGCTGTGATATGGCTATGGTGACCATTATGTGGGATGTATATGTGTATGTACACAAACACGCACACACACACACACACGTGTGTGTGTGTGTGTGTGCGTGTGCATGTATAGTTGAGATATATAGTTGAGTAGAGCTGAAAACACAAGGTAATATATTCTGGCTACATTTCATAATATTCTAAATGTTTCATACATTCTATGTAACTTTATCATTGACCTAATACTAAGATACATTAAATTTTTTTTTAGCATATTTCAAATATCCACAAAAGTGCAGAGAATACCATAACAAACATCCATCTACTCATTCCATGTTTCTAACATTAAATTTCTCTCTCATTATATGTCCATAGGTCCCAATGAAGTAGAAGAATTTACAGTTTCTTCTCTTCACACTGTATTTGGGTACTCACCACTGTAATAATTTTGAATTAACTACTGCCCAGAGAACTCAGTAATATGTATAAAGCTGTGGAGGATAAAGAAACAAATGTACTTTTGATATATTTTTGCCTACTCTTTGGGATAAATTTGAGAATTAAGCAGTATGTATGTGACAACATTTTTGAAAGCGCATGTAAATGAAGTTGCATTGCTATGGAAGAACACCTTTAACCAGAACTGAAAAGTTTTTAAGAGAGTTTTACTTCTTGCGAGGACTTTTCAGATGTTACGATTATTAACATAAATGTGTAAAGTAACCGTACATATAAAAACAACCACTGGGACAGAGTGGAAGTCACTGTTGTTCGGTGAGTAATAAAAACTGAATGTTCACTGCAAGCTGGGCATCCAAATACAACGACGAGGCACAGGGCTTACCTTACTTAGAACGTTTCCATTCATGATGGAAAAAGGACTGAAAACCCACAACCCCACAGACAACACGGACAACAACTCTCTGAAAAGGTCGGCTAATCAGACGTTAACACGCCACAGAGACTCAGAGGGTTTCAGGCGGCAGACACCGGATACGTGTTTGCTACGCAGCGGTGTGAGGCGGTCCTCGGGGCTTGGATGCCGGAGCACTTCTTACTTCAGGCATCCCCCGCCCCCTCCAAAATACTGGTTTTGTTTCTACTGAGAAAAATCTGCTGAAGCAGAGAGCCCTTTGATGACGACTGGCTTTCAAGAATCCCCTAGCTGCTATGGTGGCAGGACGACTGCTCACCAGCCGCCCAGCTGTGCAGACTCCGGCCCAGCACCCAGGAAAGCAGCAGAAGGCCCACCCTGGTGCCTCACCCCTGCTCTCCTTTCTATCCCCCAGTGCACATGTCCAGGCTCTTCCAGAATTTCCCGAGCTGCGGTGCTGCTCCCGGCTGCCCCTCTGCTTGTCCCGGCTGCTGTCACAATCTTGTCACACTGGAAGGGCTTCCTATCGTGTCCAGTCCTCTTTGTCCTTTGGAACTGCTGCCTCTTTACCTCACTTTTGTTTCTATCCTAATTCTCATTCCTTAGGATCCCTGTATGGCTCTTCGTTGGAACATGTGGGGATAGTCAAAATATAAGCTAAAGCGCAGCAATTCAAGCATTATTATCTTATGATACCTTTTGTTTTCATAATCAATGAATACAGCATGTAGAGGTTCATTTTATAATGCTCAAGGCGAGATTTCATTATATTAGGTTCAAAGTTACTATTTACTTTTATAACATAAAATACAAAATATTATATAAATACAAAATACAAATACAGAATGTTGTATATTATATAAATTTTACAGAATTATGTATAAGTTATATATATTATATATGAATACACAATTTTACTTAAAAAGATGTTTTTATATATTCCTTTTATACCATAGCTTTTTTTTTTTTTTTTTTTTTGAGAGAGAGCATGTGAAAGGAAGAAAGGGGCAAAGGGAGGGAGAGAGAGAATCTTAAGTAGGCTCCATGCCCAGCACGGTGCCCGATGTGGGGCTCAATACCACGATTCTGGGATATGACCTGAGCCAAAATCAAGAGTTGGACGCTCAACTGACTGAACCACCCAGGTGTCCCATGGCTTTGTTTCTGAATGGTATTTCCCTCTATACTTCTAATATACATGAGTATATATTTTTAATGATAAATGTATTTCTCTAAATACTAAGTATAAGTATGTATTTTGTGTGTCTCGTGCATAAAATTCTATACATAAAATAGTTAAAGCTATTACTATATGAAGAGAACCTATCTACATATAAAGTCATTAATTAGGAGTGCCTGGGTGGTTCAATCATTTTGAGTGTCCAACGCTTGATTTTGGCTCTGGTCATGATCCCAGGGTTGTGGGATCGGGACCCACGTCAGGCTCTACGCTGAGCGTGCAGCCTACACAGGATTCACTCTCCCTCTGCCCCTCTCCCCCACTCATGCTCTCTGACAAAAAGAAAAAAAAATCATTAAATAAAATGGAGTATATGTATATATGTATCTCAATGTGTACAGACATGTGTGTGATACAGATCTCCCTTTTTATTTTTTATTAAGTATTTTTTTAATGTTTATTTTTGAGAGAGAGAGAGAGAGAGAGAGAGAGAGAGAGAGAGAGAGAGACACCATGCACCAGCAGGGGAGGGGCAGAGAGAGAGGAAGACACAGAACCCTAAGCAGGCTCCAGGCTCTGAGCTGTTAGCACAGAGCGTGATACGGGGCTTGAACTCACGAACCATGAGACCATGGCCTGAGCTGAAGTCAGATGCTCAACCAACTGAGCCATCCAGGCACCTCTTATTTTTTAGTAGGCTCTACACCCAACATGGGGCTTGAACTCACAACCCCAAGATCAAGAATCATGCTCTACTGACTGAGCCAGCCAGGTGCGCCTGTATCTCTCTTTTAAATAAATGATTTGGGACTGACTTGCCCCAGCTGCAGGCTTGCCAAGGCAAAACACGCCCTCTGGCTCACCCTGTAAGGCAACTAATATGATGCTATTTACAGGGTAGCTGCTTTGGACAAGGCTGTGTTTATTTCAGCCCTCCCATGATATACAAAGGAGAACACATTTTCCACACTAAATGGCAACAGCGATCTGTTGTTTTGCTGGCTGCCTAGCATCTGTCCGCCCGGATGAGAGGTCTGGGGCAGGTTCTTCCGTTGCTTGCCCCCAGCCCCTCACCCTGGTCCTCTCTTCCTCCTTTGGGAGCAGGCAGAAGACCTGGTCATCAGAATCACAGGATCTGTCCAAGGATGGGTGGACAAACAGAAATCAGCCCTGGAACTCGTGCTGGAACCAGCGGAAGGTTCTTTTTAGACTGAAGTTGCTAAGCATGAAGAACAGAGGAGCTGCGACTTCATAGCAAGAGCCTGCCTGATAACAAACCCATGCAGAGAACAGCAGAGTCAAGATTGGGACAGAGAGCGCTTAGGGCATCATTTGGACACCAACACCTGCCTGACTTCATCCACACAATGCTCCAGCCTGCCCAGCGACAGGGGCTGGGAATGAGCCACTGGAAGTGGAGCTCCACGACAGGAGTGTGGCTGTTCTGTTCATAGCTACACTCCAGCACTAACAACAGTGGCTGGCTCATGGCAGGCACTCAATACTTACTGGTTGGATACATGAACAAGTTGTCTTAAAAAACAGTATTTATTTACTCATTTGCTTTATTTTTTAAGCTTTATTTATTTAAGCAATCTCTACACCCAATGTGGGGCTCGAACTCACAACCCCGAGATCCACAGTCACATGTTTCTCTGACAGCCAGCCAGGTGCCCCCTACTCATTTATTTACTTTTTTATTTAAGACCACTTGAGTTGGCTTTGCTGCTTGCAAACAAGAATCCTAATGAATACTTCAAGAACTCTTAAAGTTGTCTGTTCTTTGCAAAGATCTTTTAAAGTAACAGTATTTTCTAGATCCATAAAACCACAGTACCTAAAAAAAGATTTTTATTATTAGGACTCACTTTATTATTATTTTTTTTAAATGTTTACTTATTTTTGAGAGAGAGCAGAGAGACAGAGACAGAGCACAAGCAAGGGAGGGGCAGAGAGAGAGGGAGACACAGAATCCAAAGCAGCTCCAGGTTCCGAGCTGTCAGGACAGAGCCCGACGCAGGGCTCGAACTCACAAGCCGTGAGATCATGACCTAAGCCGATGTCAGACTCAACCGACTGAGCCACCCAGGTGCCCCACTATGCCTCACTTTATTAAAGTCCTAACTTTTCCCTGATAATGAAACAAAATAAAGTTCTTTCCAATTACCATTTTAGGGGCATAAACAAACACACAGGAATAGAAAAAAAATTTTAATTTCTGAGTTATTTTAGAAAAAAAAAACACATTAAAACGTTATCTACCAGGAACATATGTAACTGTAACCAATCAGTGATATAGTGCAACCCTAAAATACAAAAGTAAATAGCAAAGGCAGGATTCTAGAACCTTCTGCTTGGCAACAACAGGTTTGCCACAAACAGCTGCCTTCCATTAGATAAGACAGATGGCTGTGACCCAATGAGGAAGTCTTCATTTCCCTCACAGCAGGAATGTGCCCTTCACAGTTTCATAAGCTTGTTTTAGGCAAATTCCCTCATGTTTATAAAAAAATTTTTTTAATGTTTATTTCTGAGACAGAGAGAGACAGAGCATGAGTGGGGGAGGGGCAGAGAGAGAGGGAGACACAGAATCTGAAGTGGGTTCCAGGCTCTGAGCTGTCAGCGCAGAGCCAGATGTGGGGCTCGAACCCATGAACTGTGAGATCATGACCTGAGCTAAAGTTGGATGCTTAACCGACTGAGCCACCCAGGTGCCCCAAATTCCCTCATGTTTTAAATATGAGACTGCTACAGAATAACGAAGGACTCCCAGGGACACAAGGCAGAAACTCCAGGTTTCTCAGCTCTCACACCCAGGCCAGTGCCTACACCTGCCTTCCGGGAGGGGATGCTGGAGGAACGGAAGGCAGCAGCACAGCCTGAAAACAACCCAGAAGGCTAGTTTTATAATATATACTCATTTTTGAAGTTTCCTTTATTTTTCTGGGAAAATAATAAAAACCAAATTTAAAAATTAACTTACAAGTTATTAAAAGGCTGCTACTTTTCTAAAACACCAACACTTGGGGACTTGGGGCACCTGGCTGGCTCAGTTGGTAGAGCATGTGACTCTTAATCTCAGGGTCATGAGTTCAAGCTCCACTTTGGACATGGAGCCTACTTAAAAAAAAAAAAAAAAAAAGTAAAAAAATAAAAAAAAACAAACCTACCAAAGCTGGAAAGATGCCTCATGATGAGTAAAAAGTAAAATGAAGGGTGAAGGACCCAGTCTAACACTCTCACCCACTCCCCTTTCACTCACTTGGTCCCCATGCCTCAGACGCAGGTCTCAGGAATCTGAGTCTCTTCACCTGAGTCACATGTGAGAGCCTACGAAAAGGCTCAGAGTCTGCCTTGGACACAGGCCTTACCCGTTCTGTGTTATTCCCATGACACTAGAACTGCACATTATATCATAAAGAAGCTAACCATAGGCCATGACATCATACTTACTTTAATCCAGGGATATCGAGAAGATTAGTCAGTCCTGTCCAATTAATTTCTATCAGCTGTTTTAAAAAAGAAAGGGCAAAAATATTAAGTATCCAGATTATTTCCAATTATCAAATCATACAGGTGTCTTTATAAACAAAATGAGGTAGTACGTAATACTGTCCTACACCTTACCTTGCTTTTTGCTTGGGAAAAATCAAAGCCACTGTCCTTTATTGGTACCTGGAGAACCATCTCTTTTTTTGTTTTGCTTTTAGATAATATCAGTTTCCTCCAGTAAAATCGAATAATAATTTATATAACTTTCCTATTGATGAGCACTTAGAGTATTTATAATTTCTCTTTTATTATAAGTTATGATTCAGTGAAAATCTTACATACGTGTTCTTATAGCATATGTAGACTAGCATGTAAAACGTGAAAGTTTTGGTCAAAGATATACACTCATTTTTTAAAAAATTTTGATTTTATTTTACTTTAAATTCCTTTATTTAAAAAAATTTTTAAGTTTATTTTGAGAAAGAGAGGGAGCACGAGCAGGGGAAGGGCAGAGAGAGAGAGAGAGAGAGAAAATCCCAAGCAGGATCTGTGTTGTCAGCGCAGAGCCCGATGTGGGGCTCAATCCCACGAGTCGTGAGATCATGACCTAAACTGAAATTAAGAATCAGATGCTTAACTGAGCCACCCAGGTGCCCCAAAGATTTTTATTTTTTAAAAATAACCTCCATAGCCAATGTGGGGCTTGAACTCACATCCCGCAAATCAAGAGTCGCACACCCCACTGACTGAGCCAGCCAGGTGCCCCCATATGTTCATTTTTTGTTGATAGATGCTACCCAGTTGCCCTAAAGAAAAAAATGCTGTACTGATTTAAATTCCTGCCCAAAATGTATAAAATGTTCTTTCTTTTTACCCTCATCAAAAACCGACAGTAAAAGTCAGTCCACCTGGTAGTTAAAAAAATGGTACTTTATCACTGTTTCAATTTGCATTTTCCTGATATTAGCGGAACACGTTCTATCCATTCATTACTTGTATCTTATTTTGCTCATTTCTCTAGTGGGTATTTGGGTATTTAGTTAGAATAATTCTTACATAGTTGGCTAAGATAAGATTCCATTCAGGGGCGCCTGGTAGTTCAGTTAAGCTTCTGACTTCAGCTCAGGTCATGATCTCACAGTTTGTGGGTTCGAGCCCCACGTCGGGCTCTGTGCTGACAGCTCAGAGCCTGGAGCCTGCTTTGGATTCTGTGTCGCCCCCTCTCTCTCTCTGCCCCTCTCCCTCTCATGCTTTCTCTCTCTCAAAAGTAAAATAAAAACATTAAAAAAAAAAAAAAGATTCCGGGGGCGTCTGGGTGGCTCAGTCGGTTAAGCGTCTGACTTTGGCTCAGGTCATGATCTCACGGTCCGTGAGTTCGAGCCCCGCGTCAGGCTCTGTGCTGACCGCTCGGAGCCTGGAGCCTGTTTTGGATTCTGTGTCTCCCTCTCTTTCTGACCCTCCTCCATTCATGCTCTGTCTCTGTCTGAAAAATAAATAAACGTTAAAAAAAAAAAAAAAAAAAAAAAAAAAAGATTCCGTTTAGTGGATATAGACAGGTTAAAAAAAAAAAGCTTGATTAGAAACACTGACTTGTGCTTTATATTTGTGGAAGAAATACTATAAGAAATGGCATGATCTCAATTACCCATATAGCTGCAGCAATAAAACTTCTCAAATCCCTTTGGGAAGTGGATAGTTATAAACAAGTATGAACCAGAAGAGTCAAAAGTTTGTTTCGGACAGACCAAAACTTAAAAAAATTTAAGAAGCACTGAAAAACTATTTTTCAGAGTAAGAGAAATGAAATACAAATTTATTGCAACTACCAATATAAACTCATGCTGGCGCCTCCCCCATCCATCCCCTCATACTGGGTGCCCATCCCCCACCGAAAGAACAGGTGCAGAAGCAAATGGCAGTGGGGCAACGGGCAGTGGCCAGCGCCCTGATCATGACCTCTAAACACATTTTCCAAGGGATTCTGAAGAAACAGCTGATTCCAGACTAATGAGCCTGGGGCATGTTGTTCAATCAGAAAGCTTGGGAAACATCCAAAGATTAATGGGTCCCCTGGAAGCGACGTTAAAACTAGAGATTATAGAGGCGCCTGGGTGGCACAGTCAGTTGACATCAGACTTCCGTTCAGGTCATGATCTCGCAGTTTGTGGGTTCGAGTCCCACGCTGGGCCCTGTGTTGACAGCTTGGAGCCTGCTTGGGTTTCTGTGTCTCCCTCTCTCTCTCTGCCCCTCCCCCGCTCATGCTCTGTCTCTCTCTCAAAAACAAATAAACATTAAAAAATATTTAAAAAAAAACTAGACATTACAAAACATCAGGTGACAGACGGCTTATTCTCATGACCCCTGTCAAAATGATGAGATGGGGGCGCCTGGGTGGCTTAGTCGGTTAAGCGGCCGACTTCGGCTCAGGTCATGATCTCGCGGTCCGTGAGTTCGAGCCCCGCATCGGGCTCTGTGCTACCAGCTCAGAGCCTGGAGCCTGTTTCAGATTCTGTGTCGCCCTCTCTCTGACCCTCCCTGTTCATGCTCTGTCTCTCCCTGTCTCAAAAATAAATAAAACGTTAAAAAAAAAAACCAACAAACCATGAGATGCATTTAAATGTTACTCAAGCTCAGAGAAACAAAACACCAGGGAGGCAGGAACAGGATTCACGAAGGGCAGGATTCAGCTGGGTTTGAGAAGGGATGTGAATGCAAGAGACAAGCCCCCAGGAAAGGGGCCCTTTCAAGGGCCTGAAGGATGGGCTGTCATATCCCTGAACACAGGGGAGATAAGGACAGGAAGAGCCCAGAGCCACAGAGGAGGAAGGAATAAGAGAGGGGAGGGAGAACTTTTGTGTGAGAAAATGAGCACGTGACTTGTGAGTGATGTGTAAAAATGAGTGTTATCAGAGGGGCGCCTGGGTGGCTCAGTCAGTTAAGCGTCTGACTTCAGCTCAGGTCATGATCTCGCGGTGAGTTCGAGCCCTGCGTCGGGATCTGTGCTGACAGCTCAGAGCCTGAAGCCTGTTTCAGATTCTGTGTCTCTCTCTCTCTGCCCCTCCTCTGCTTACACTCTGTCTCTCTCAAGAAAAAATAAACATTAAAAAGAATTTTTTTTAAATGAGTGTACCAGAGAATAAGTGTGTAAGAGAATTAACGCCTGTGTGAGAACAAGTGTATGTGCGAACATGGGAGCATATGAGAATATGTGTATGTGTAAGAATGAGTGTGAGAGAACAAGTGCATGAGAATGAATGTACATATGTGAGAGAACTCTCTCATGTGAGAGTGTGAACACGTGAGAATGCGTGTGTAAGAACAAGCATGAGAACGAGCACATGTGTGAGAATGAATGGACACGAGAACAAGTGAGTGTGAATGCATGTGTGAGAATGTGTGTATAAGAACAAGTGTGAGAAAGAGTAAGCATGTTTGAGAACATGTAGGAATGAGCATGAGAATGAGTGTGAAAATGAGTGTACATGAGACCAAGTGTAAGTGTGAATGCGAATGTGAGAACAACACATGTGAGAATGAACATACATGAGAACAAGTGAGTGTGAACACACGTTTGAGACCATGTGTAAGAATGAGCATGTGGGGAGAAGTGTACATGAGAACGAGTGCAAGGTAACGAGCATGTGAGAGAACGAGTGTGTGAGAACGTGTACATGTGAACAAGTGTGAGTGTGAAGGCACGTGTGAGAACGTGAGCGTGTGTCGGAATGAGCATGTGTGAGAACGTGTGTGTGAGAACAAGTGTGAGCGTGAACGCACGTGTGAGTGTGAGGGCTGAGAAGGCAGCCACGAGAGGGCCGGGACCCAGGTCGTGGCCCCCGCCCCGCCCCGCCCCGCCCCTGCCCTGGGACGACTAAGCTCTCTGGGAGAAATTCAAGAGCCAGTGGGACAGATTTCCCAATCACCCTCTTGGGCTGCTGTCACTCTTCTAGGAGAAACGGGATCAGTGACGTGGTTCCAGTTCCACTGGAACGACACAAACCAATCTGCTTATGTCATGAAAACCACAGACATGCCTTTCTCCTCTCTGCTTTTCCAGAAATGCATGGGCTGATGGATGCGGTAAAACATACAGTCAACTGATTTCACACTTACTACATGCCAGTGTTCTAGGTGCACTAAGTTGTACAGTACAGACCACGAATCATCTGGGAAGCCTGATAAAATACAGACTGGTGCCTCCCGCCCCTCTCCAGAGTTTTTCAGTTAGTCAGTTTTCACTGATGGTCAAGTCAAGAATGTTCTCCTTATTTTGTTACTCCTGGGACTTCCAGATTCCCCGAGGTGATGCTCTTTCCAGGATGTCGAAAACTGCAAAGAGCATCACTGTTGAATGTGCCAGACAGCTGAGGTGACAGGGCCACCAGCCCTTCCTTTTGGGAGACTCCGAGAGTGGCTGAGGTACCACAGGGCAACTGAGAGGTTCCAGCTAGATCCTGACCGTTAAAGGCCAGTTCAGGTGAGCCAGAGTAAATCCAGACACGGGGCATCTGCAACCCACTTGTGGGCAGAGCAGTGCCTGTGTGCTGCAGAGACTGGGGAGAGCGTCTCTTGCAGGGGTGAGGCCACGGAGGAAGCGGCTGCTTCAGGAGACACAAACGCCACCTTCCGCTGTAAGGAAGAGAAGCCACTGGGAGGAGGGACACACAGCTGAAGGCTCACTGCAGCTGGGGGGCGAGAAGAAAACACGCGCTGTGTCTTGAGGAGCACAGGACACCATCCCAGGCCCTGACCATCAGACCCTGTACTGCTGGAGGTAGGTGTGCGCACTCACTCCTGCGTAAGATCCAGCAAAGACGCGCATGAGAAGGCGAGATCACTCGAAAGAGGGCCAGCCCCAAGACTCAGGACAGATGAGGGCAATGGGGAGCTCCCTCATCCCAACTACTGGGGGTAGGGCTAGACTATCCAAAACAACGAAAGGTATCAAAGCAGAGATCCAAGAAGACACTCGGAGAACACCCGCCAGGACAAATACCCTCAAAGCTCCCAAGTGACTTGATGTGTGCTCTAAGTCTGGGACCCTCTCCTGTCCGGTGGACTCTAGTGGGCATGCCTGCCCAGCCCTTCCTTTCCACACAGGGCTGCAGGAATTGGCTTCCAGGAGCCTGATTCATACACTGCAACGTTCCTCCTCCCAGCTGGGCCAGGGGTCTGTATCTGACCCAGAAGGAACAGGGAAGGGGAGCCAGGAAGGGGAGCACTGCCTCTTGAGTATACTGGCAGCCTTGTTTCTGGCCTGTGGACGGGAGGGCCCGAGGAAGGTGGTCTCGGAGGGGAGAGAGCATGCAGCAAAGGCCTAACAGGCACGGATGAGAGTCACAAAGGCTTTCAAGCTCTGCATTCCAGTAGGTTTTGAGAGAGACAAATACACACTAATTTCACTTAAATAAAGGCTTTCCTTTTTTCCCCTCCTTCGATTAAGGGATCTCAGTTGCTGGAGTTGTAGCTAACAGGACTCAAGTTCTTCTCACAATCACTTTTACTAAAAGGAAGATGTTATTTCCATTTTTACAGATGGCGAAATACAATCTGTGGTTCAAAGACTCAGGAAGTATGTATGCTGTCTGCTAGCTGGGAGGACCCTCTTAGGATAAACGCATTCTCAGCACGCCCCAGATCATCTCCTAGATTTACTCTAGGCTAATCCGTACCCCAGGGAAAGAAAGAACTGAGGACACCAAAGGGACCCTATGCGCGTGTGCCTGAGGAAATTACAACAACAGTCGTGTCAGTGTGAGTGGCCAGCTCCCAGGACACGGGTCAGGGGGAGACACTGGCTTGTTCCAGCCCTTACCAGAACCTTCACTTAAGTTATCGTGTTTACCAAACCTTGACTTCTGCTGTTAAGACCCACCCGAATGCTAAACCTGTGTGTAGGAAAATATTTGATTTCGTAAAAATCTGAGGACTTCCTATGCACCAGGCACCTACTGGCATTTAATCTTGTGAGGCAGTAGTTCCCATGTTACAGATGGGGACACACCCACTGACGTTTCATCTCCACATTACAGATGGGGAAACCTGGGCTTACAGAGGTGAAACAAACCATGCAAAGCACACGGTCAGAAGAGGAAGACCAGGTGCGGAAGACTAGGCCGGAGGACACCCGAGTCTGTCACTTAACCTTCACTTCACTGTGAACTTACACTTCACTGTGCTCCAAAAAAGTTGGTCACTTTAGAAACTTTTAGTTCTTTTTTTAAGCAGGTAGCACACCAACAAAACTAAACAAATCAACAAGAACAAAAATGTGCAAAGGTTTCATAAGAGTCTCTGGCATTGTACTTTTATATCATCTGCTTAGCCAATCCCCCCCAATCTTTCTAGCTGTATTTTTCCTTGGGGTGACAAGGAGTTACTTGGCAGCTAGCAGTGAGTTCTGTACTCATATTTTCCAGTTGAAAATAACTGAAAAAAAAAAATCCCTTCTCTCCAAAGCATATGTTTGGAGACTTTACTTGCCATATAAGGAAATGAATGATTCTGAACTTTTCACAGACTCCTCCATTTCTGACACTAAGATTTTGTTTGGAGGTTATATTACAACGTTATTTTTAAAGTTAATAACCCTATGAAAGATCCAACCTAAGGAAGAGTAAGTGCTAAGTTTTGAGGGAGATTTAAAGATTTGGATTTCATTGTTTTCTGAACTGAAAAAAGGTCTTTCTTTTAATTGTTAAAAATTTCCTGTAAATTAAAAATACTTTGCCATCTGCTAAAGATTAGTTTTTTTATATTCATTAATGAAGAAAGTTTCTTACACATAAAGGCTTTTAAATAACTGGTATGTAGAAAAAGCGCCATGAATTGTAAATCTTGTATAGAATTCTTCATTTCTTAAAATTTTAAGAAATTGAATTTTAAGAGATTCCTTAATGCCTTTTTAACTTCACTGCGTTTTGTGTAGTAAAATACGTTAAAAATAAGCCCATTATTTAAGCGATAAAAAGCAAATCAGAACAGCAATTTTAGCAGCAACTTAAAGTAAAGACACTTAACTCTTGTGTTTTTACATACAGAAAAAATACCACTTGTAGTCCAGTCTAAATAAACCTGTATTTTAAAAACCCAACAACAATAATTTGCATTAAGTTATTTAAATCGAATTATAAAAATTAACGTTTCCGTTTTAAACTATACACGATGTTAATGGTACCTCCAGAAAGGACTCACAAAGGTAACAAAAGTGGCATATCATGGAAAGATATTTGAGAAACAGATCAATGCACCCATCAGACATTTACTGAACTGTATGGAGACAGATGGGGCTGTGGCTTTGAAAGAGTTAACAAGAAGTGTGCCAGAATTCACAGGGCAGTCCGGCATCAAAGGAACACGGGGAAAGCTGACCACCTGTGTCTCTGGAAAGGACACACAGGGATGAAGACAGTGTTCTGGGAGAAGGAAAAGACAACAGGAGGCAGTGAGAGACAATGGGGTTGGTACTATTTGGATTATGATTCTGCCCTGAGGCCGGAAACTGGGATGCTCACCAGGGGCAGTGCCAGCAAAGGAGGCTGGAGAGAGACCCCACCTCTACCATGAGGACTGTGAGGGAGAGATGCTCCCTAGTGGGTCAGCCTGCACCCTGGGAAGATACCCCAGTGGTGAAGTCTAGGGAAGACGGGGCCAAGACAGGAAGCCAGTCAGAGGCTGCAGGAACCCAGGTAAGGAGGAGCCTTATAGGTAAGGACCGCCCAGGTGAGGGGGAGGAGCCTTAGAAGTCAAAGGGAGGGGAAGAGGGAGTCTTTTTTTAAATTAAGTTATTTATCTTGAGAGAGAGAGAAAGCAGGGAGGAGCAGAGGGGGAGAGAGAAAATCCCAACCAGGCTCCAGGCTCAGTGCAGAGTCTGCTTTGGGTCCTCGGTCCCCACCTCCCAAAACTAAACAAACCTTTAAAAATAAATAAATAAATAAATAAATAAATACATACATACATACATACTACATAAAAAGTCTATTTTCGAATTTTCTGTAACAAACATTATTTTATAATCAGGAAAAAAGCTGTCTATTAAGAGATGAAGCCCTCCATTAAGAGCATTTTAAAGAGGTATGAACACAGAATTCATATGTCAGAAAAGGGAAAAGAGAGTGAAGGACAGACTATTTCTCTGCTTTACAGAGTCTTGCCAATGAATAGGAAAAATGAAATCAGCATCGACTTACTGGCTTCCTAAGGAAGAAGATAGACAAGGCTCCCACTAAGGGCATGTCTCCAATCAACGGTTCCAGGATCACCCGCATGGTACCATGAATCTAAATTCAAATGGGAAACCAAAACATGTCACAGAAGACAATTCCACAGGCCATTTACTGACTCAAGAAGGAGGACACATGATCGTCTTAGTGACTTCTGAGCATTTGACTTCAGGTTTCTCTCAAGTATAACCTACAAATAAAAAACTTAAACTTCAAAGAAATTCTCAGTTAATAAAAACTTCACAATTTTATTTTTGAATACAGCATAGGGAATTTTGGAAGACTATGAAACTTTAAAAACCTTACCTGTATACTTTGCACACCAGCTCTACAAAAATATCGCTTGATCTCCAAATCAATCTCACAGTTTCCTACAAAACTAGTAAAGAAAAAGTTCTGTATTACTATCTCTTAATCACCACAGATCTGCAAGGTCTACAATCTGAGTAAAATGAGAGCAAAGCAACCAAAACCAGCCTGTAGGCAAACCTGAGACCCATATCTGAGTCTTTAATGCCTGGCACTGCACATGTCCCTGCTAGCAGACTTGACACCTGCCACACTGATTACACACGTCACTTCTCAAAGGGCAATTTCTGGATCAGTTTCTTGATGGAATGTAGTTTTCACTCGTTTTGTAAACAACTGTTTTTGTTTAAGATATTAAAAAAGTTTATATTTCACCAGAAGTAAATTTTGCACCCATGCTCTCTCCAGTTGTGAGAAAACTAACAGCAGTGCTCCAGGGCTCTGTGACATCAAAGGTCAGAAATGATGCATCCACGTGGGGGGCACTCAAAGATCGAGTCATGGCAAACATTAATACAAAACAAAACCAACAAAACAACAGCATTAATAGAGCATAGCGCTGAATGTCAGGCTTGCATCTATTCCTAATAGGAGGTTTCCTGTGGGGTCGCTATGATCTGACTCCCACCCTCAACTCCCAAAGTAGCACGTCACGCTCCTGCTCCTGCCTGAGAACGTCTGCGGGAAGTTTGAGAAATGCTGGAAGGACGGTGCCTAAGAACACAAGTAAAATACTAATGAAAAACATCTGGGATGAATTCTTCTAACATTTATGTCCTGGTGTTAAAACCAGCACCAATAGATTCTTCTCACTGAACAGGATTCTGGATCTAGCTGGTCCAATCACCTGTTAAAAAACCATCCTGAGGGACGCCTGGGTAGATCAGTTGGTGAAGCTGACTTCGGCTCAGGGCATGAGCTCATGCTCCGTGAGTTCGAGCCTCGAGTCGGGTTCTGTGCTGACCGCTCAGAGCCTGAAACTGCTTTGGATTCTCTGTGTCCCCCTCTCTTTCTGCCCCTCCCCTGCTGGAGCTCTGTCTCTCTCTCAAAAATAAATAAACATTAAAAAAAAAAAATCTTGAAACTTTCCTCTTCTTCACCCTAAGATACAATCACTTCATTTCCTAATATCTGTCAATTACTCCTTCCCCATCTCTACTGCCAATAATCTAATCAAGGTCTCAGTGTGGAACACACAAAAAAGTGGAATGCAGATTTTTTTAAGAAACATAAATATCTGAGCAGCATAATCTGCATCTGTCGTCATGGCTGCTAAAACCATGAAAGCCAGACTACATCTTCACAACGGCATCCATTAACTGATTCCTTCAAATGTTTAATAAATGTGTACGAAACGCTCCTCAGTGCTGGAACAAGAGAACTTTGTTCTCAAAGTTTCCATCCTCATGAAGCTCATTATCAGCCTAGCGGACCGTCCCAGGGCACAGCTGAGCTGAAGACCCAGCGGGCCTTCCTCTTTTATTCTACAGATGACAACAGGGTTTGCAGTAGTGTCTGTATTTTAAAGATGTAGGTTTTCCATCAGATCATTAGAGGCAGTCAATGCTCCTTTCTAAAGTAAAGGTAATTGTTACCAACACTCTACATTTATTATATTCATACACTTTAAAAACTCAACGATGACATTATAAAAGGATCCTCAGTCAAGGATCAAAAAAAACAAAAGTGTGAAGCGTGTCTGTCAGTCGACACACTTCAGCAGCTGCCCCTTGCACAGTGTGTTACCAGGCCTCACAGGGACACAGGAAGCCATGAGCACATTCACGAAGAATGAGGACAAGAACTAAAGAAAACCACCTTTATCTGCCAGGTGTGGTGCCTGCCCTCAATTAACGGTTTTCCCATATTTTATCGTAGGAAAAGACATAGAACGTAAAATGTCCCATGTTAACCATTTTCAAGTGTACGGTTCAGAGGCGTTAAACACCTTCATCTTGTGCAACCATCACCACCACCATCTCCAGGACTCTCTTCATCTTGACAAACCCAAACTCTGTCCCATTAAACAACCGACCATCTTCCCCTCGCCCACACCCTGGTACACGCCCTTCTACTTCCTGTCTCTACGAATGTAATCACACTAAGTACCTCATGTAAGCGGAATCCTACAGTATTTGCCTTTTTGTGACAGGCTTATTTCACATGGCATAATGTCCTTATGGTTCATCCACGTTGTAGCATGTGTCAGAATTTCCTTGTAAGTTTTTTTATTTTTGGCTTTAGATGGTATTAGATAATTAGCTATATACTAAAGTCACCTGTTGATCTTTGTTTCAAGTTTTTATTTTAACCACCTGGTGCTCAGCGTGAAGGATTTCCTTTTTTTTTTTTTTTTTTAAAGCTGAATAATATTCCATTGCATGTACAGACCACATTTTCCTTATCTATTCACTCATCAACGAACATCTGGGTTGCTTCCACCTTTTAGCTACTGCTGGTGTGAACATGGGTGTACAAATACTCTTTGAAACCTTGTTTTCAATTTTTTTGGGGTATGGACCCAGAAGTGGACCAAGTTCACACTGCTGGTGTGAACATGGGTGTACAAATACTCTTTGAAACCTTGTTTTCAATTTTTTGGGGGTATAGACCCAGAAGTGGAATTGCTGGGTCTTATGGTAATTTTATGTTTAATTTTTTGAGGAATAGCTATTCTGTTTCAACAGCAATTCACCATTTTACGTTCCCACCAACAATGCACAAGGGGTCCCGTTTCTCCACATCCTCGCCAACACTTGCTGTCTTCTATTGTTTGATAGCAGCCATCCTAATGGGTGTGAGGTAGTATCTCACTGTTTTGATTTGCATTTCCCTGATTATCAATGAGGGGAACATCTTTTCATGTGTTTATTGTCCATTTGTATATCTTCTTTGGAGAAATGTCTATTCAAGACCTTTGTCCACTTTTGAATTGGGTTGTTTTTGCTATTGTTGAATTTTAGAAGTTCTTTATATATTCTAGATCTTAATCCCTTATCAGATATGTGATTATACGGATGGCACTAATTCTACAGATTGCTTTTAGTGTTGATTTTTAATAATATTAAGTTTCCCAAATGAAGAACATGGGCTGCTTCCATTTACTTATGTTTTCTGTAATTTCTCACAGCAATGTTTTGTAGTTTTCTTTGTACAAGTCTTTTACCTTGTCAGGTTATTCCTAAGTATTCTTTTTGATTCTAGTGTAAATGAGATTTTTCTCTTGATGTTTTTGGATTGTGCATGGTTAGTGTATAGAATGTAACCGATTTGTGTGTGTGTGTGCAGACTTTATATTCTGCTACTTTGCTAAATTTGTTTACTAATTCTAAAGAGGTTTTTTTTGTGAATCCTTAGGGTTTTCTACATGAAAGATCGTATCACCTGTGAACAGAGACAATTTTACTTCTTCCATTCCAACCTGGATGCCTTTTCTTTTTCTTCTTACCTAGTGGCTCTGGATAGGACTTCCAGTGCCACGAAGCGGTGAATGTGGACGCACCTGCTCCTGGTCTTGGAAGAAAAGCTTGGTCTTGCACCACTGAGGATGATGTTTGCTGTTGGGTTCTCACATACGCCTTTTATTACACTGAAGTGGTTTTCTTCTGTTCTCAGTTTGTTGAGTGTTTTTATTATGAAAGAATATGGAATTTTGTCAAATGCTTTTTCTACATCAACAGAGATGGTCATTCATTCTGTTAATGCGGTGCTTGGTTCATTTTCATATGTTGAACCATCCTTGCACCCTGGAAATAAATTCCACTTGGTCACAGTGTATAATTCTTTTAATATGTTGGTGAATTCACTTTGCTGGTATTTTGTTGAAGATTTTGACATCAACGTTCATAAAGGATATGGGTCTGTAGTTTTCTTGTAGTGTGTTCAATTTTTTAAAATTTAACGTACTTACAATTGGCAATTATCTAGGCTATTAGGAATTAAGATGCAGAAAATAAATAAATGTGGGTCTTTAACAGTTTAGTCAAAAGCCACCGGGGGTGCCTGGGTGGCTCAGTCGGTTAAGCTTCCGACTTCGGCTCAGGTCATGATCTCACGGTTTGTGAGTTTGAGCCCCTCGTCGGGCTCTGTGTCGACAGCTCGGAGCCTGGATCCTGTTTCGGATTCTGTGTCTCCTTCTCTCTCTGCCCCTCCCCCGCTCACACTCTGTCTCTCCCTCAAAAATAAACAAAAAAATAAAATAAAAAAAAATCCACCAAACAGCAGGTAAGAAGAGTGCTCATTATAGCCTCCACTTTATGGGTCTAGCTAAGTAACATTATATGTCATTAACTATGACACAGATAAAAACTTACCTAATTTGAAGGTCCAAAATAATTTGCCTTTTGTCCACATTTTCAGTGTACACCTTCACACCATTGATCCTGAGTGGCTGAAACAAGAGGCAGCTTGTTTTAAAATGCAGGGAGGGTGAAAAATAAACCCAAATGGCAGAGAGATGAGAACAAGTTTAGCCCCACGCTACAGGAATTACAGTTCTGCATTCACAGTGTACTCGATGTTCCACTTTGGGCAACTTACGTAGCTTCCATTTTTCCGTGTCCTCATCTGTGAAGTATGGGTCCTAGTGGCATCTATCTAACGAGGTTACCGCGAAATCAAAGGACGTAAGGAAATGCGCCTGGCACACAGTGAGTGCTTAGTCAAGCCCCACGGCCCCTTGTTTCTCCCAGTTTACTTTGATCCTTTCCCTCTACTCTGTCCTTACATGGTTTGAAACGTAACTTCCTTTCTGTTTTTTCTTCATGTCTTATAATTTTTCATTTCTTAGGATTTTCACCACAATGGAGCTTTTGAGTAAATGAAAAATACTGGCTGTAGGTATAATTTTAACACCTATTACCCGAGACAGAGACAGAATCACATGACTGTAAAAAGAAAAGGCAGATTGTAATAAATGTCATATTTCAAGGGCCCAGCTGTAACACCACTTCCAAACCTTCTCCCATTTTATCACATTGAGATCACTTCTAGGAAAGTTCTCAATCTCCCATTTGGGCATCAAACACTCAAGCTGAAGAAATACTTTAAGAGTACTACGCTTACTGAAGCAGCTTAGGTGCCCTAACATCTCACCCCTCAACTGGCCACAGGATTAAACTCTAAGTCTTTCCTACACTTCCTACTATCTTGGGTTCCCGGCCTTTCCCCCAATGATACTGGCTCAAACATGTACAGACTGTTGAATTACAAAGGACATGGTTCAACCCGCTATGTTGATGAGTGAAAATGGGGTATAGGTGGCTTAGGATCCTTAGCTTAAATGTCCGCATCAGGTAAGATTCCCTTAGTTTAGAGGTCTGCGTTGGGTGATAATCTCACAATCAGATTTAAAGTGCGTGTAATAGAAAATGAACATAATTCTCCCTAAAACAAACCCAGCTGGGACCAGAATTCTAACTCTCCACAAACAGGCGTATAATCTGACATCAGGGGACTGTGAACCAGGGCCTGCAAGTTAAATTTAGCCTTTGGCTAAGAAAGGTTTTTACATTTTTAAAGGGTTATAAAAGAAGTTGGGGGGGCGGGGAGAATATGCCTCAATGGCCCTTTACGAAAAAGTGTGCGATCCGATGCCTGCTTCAAGTTCACATGGCACTCGACCGTGTAATCGTGCTTTCCTATCTGCTGTGACCCTTTCAGGTCAGAGACGGTGAAGTAAATACTGAAGGGAAGTGTTATAAAGGTGTCCTGTGCAGGCACGTGTGCGCTCGAACAACAGGACTGAGCAGACCTCAGGCTTGTAACCTATTTGGAGACCTCACAGCCAAGAGGAAAAACAGCCCAGCACAACACAGTCGCCTGCAGTGGAGACCCCAGATGCTGAGTAACAGCAGGTAAGATGGAAGAGTTCTCTGTACGCAGAAAATCACTTCTGATGGAGGAAGGTGACTGACAGCCTGGGAGTATAGGATGGGGATGAGCCTGGGGACACTGATAAACACAACGCAGCCACCAGGTCACCAGGTCAGACACTCCTTGGCCACATTTATCAAATCCCTGAGGGGCTGAAGCAAAGACATCTGACCTGCAGCATACGGTGACACTGTGCTCTCTGGCTCTACTGTATGTGCTCCAAATGTGTGTACGCTGTGTGTGCGTGTGCGTGTGCGTGTTTAAAAATATTACTGAATTCTGAATTTTCATTAGGCATATAAAACAATGTTACCTTGGGAAGTACAACAGGAAAGTTATATGTCAATTACACCTCAATTAAAAAAATGTTACATTGAACTGTTAGTAATCATTGTAAACACTGACTTACAAAAATAAAAAGGAAGCTTGCCATGAGCAACTAATTTAGCTGTTGTCTTGAGGCTTTCACCAGAAGTAATATTAGGAATTAGGAGTTTTTCTTTGTATGATTCCAGTAACAAGATTTTTCTTTCCCTGCATCAATATAATTAATGTGATTCTATAAGCCTGGTGTTGGGAGTCCTTAATCGTTGTTTGTAAAGATCTTGAGGGGGTAAACATGTTAAGCTTGTTGTCGATTATTAAACTTTTAGTATGAATTCATATATCAAACTCCCTTTCCAACTAGATAAATTGTGAAAAACTGTGCAAAGGTAATTCTGACAGAAAGATGTGAGATAGAAAGAAACGCTGGAACTGAGAGAAACCAACCAAGGAAACCGAACTGGCCAAAGACCACAGTGGAAGAATGAGGGCAAGTGAGGACCTCACAAAAGACAAGGGAGGGCATCCCATGGGAGGCAGACCTGGGAGGAGCTGCAGAGACACCCTTCCAGAACTTCCCCAGGTTGCTTTCTAGAGCAATTTTCTCTAGAAAATAATTGGAAATAGCTTAATACATTTTTAAAAGTTTTCACAGCAACGTGGGGGCGCCTGGGTGGCAGAGTCAGTTAAGTGTTGGATTCTTGATCTCAGTTCAGGTCATGATCTCATGGTTCGTGGGTTTGAGCCCTGCGTCGGGCTCTGCACTGATGTTGCAGAGACTGCTTGGGATTCTGTCTCTCCTCCTTCTCTGACCTTCCCTGGCTTGTGCTTGCCCTCGCTCTCAAAATAAATAAATAAACTTTTAAGTGTTCATAGCACAAGAAAGAATACTTAAGAAGAAACTGACCTGCTGACCCACATCAACTTTTGTGAAACTAAAGGTGCTGAGGTGGGTGTTTGCTCCTCGCACAGCTGGCTCTATGGTTTCTCGAAACAACTTCTCTATAAACTGGCAAATAAAAGGCCACATGTGTTTTACGGTCTGTAAAGAAGAAAGAACTCATATCAAACAAGATGCTATAACACATAGATAATAATGTACTTAAGTCATCATGAAAAATTACACCCCTACAGTTTACCAGCATTTTTGAAAATTAAAAGGGGGTGTCTCCTTTTGGTATGCAAAATCAACATGATCTGAACTTCAAAAATGTACAACAATAAACTACTGACCAACTAATATGTCTCAGGAATTAGTTATTCTGGTTAAGCATTCCATTTAATCATACCAGCACATTTAAAATTGCTATAAAAAAAAAATCAGAAAACCCTGTGGTTTCAACTTATTGCTAAAAACGTAAAACCGTATAGGGCTTAATAAAACATTAAAGAGTTTTCTTTAATGATGGACTAACTTTTGGTGCTATAAAAGAATCATTAATCTACATTAGTTTTTACTCTATAGTTCTAAGGATATATAAAATATAGGGAAAAAGGAGATCTACTTCAAAGTATGTGATCTTTAAAAATAACTTTTAAAATTATTAATCTATTATTAAATTTCTTGAGAATTATTTCCCTTTCCTTAATATTTTCAAAAATGTTGCCTATAATTATTATGAAATAGACTCGAGCACTAGCCAATCAGGGAAGTAGACACAAGGCCAAATACACAACTATGAATATATCATTAATTTTTTCATGTTAAAGACACAGTTTTCACTATTTAGGAATGTATCAGTTATGACTCAATTTTGGGGGGAGCGGAAGCCAACCAAGTCCAAATGAGCTCACACATCGTCAACATCCAAATTGCCAAAAAGGGAAAGATGGCCCCTCGCCCTCTAATCCCACGGACAATCTGGTATTCGGTATATTCTACTCTTACCTTATTTAGCCATTCTGCTCTCTCAGTGTCTGGAAAATGAACCTAAGAGAAACACACACACACATGACTTATTGACTCCCAACTGTTTATAAAATGTCACACAGGCTACTGAACACTCTTATTGTTCACCTACTGTTCACGTAATGCGTCTTTACAACGCCCTGCTCTGAAGCGCGCACAACAGCTTCTGAGGAGACACTGAAATGTGTGACACTCCAGCTCTTTACATCCCAACAACACTTTGAGGCAGAAAAGTCTAATGACCACCAAGGCTACAGTCCCTTCTTTGAATCTGTGAGGCCCCACGGAGAGTGCACTGGAGTCCGGAACATCAGGGAGCCATTCCATGCCATCTCCTCTGTAAGACACGGGTTTCTCCCTGCCATCGCCGGCACTGCCATCAGCCCTCCAGACATCCAGACTCCCAGCCTTCGAGAACCCACCTCTCCCTCCTGCCTTCCTCTTTTGGCCCAAACCAGCCGGCAGATGCGTTTCCTCATTTGGCTCCTCTCACACTATCTCCCAAATGAATACTGATTACAGTCCTCCACGAGTAGGGCCTGTATACTGGAGAGAATGAGCACTTGCAGAGACAGAAATAAACCTATTTAGAAAAAAGGTGGAGAAGTATTTTCTTTGCCATTAAAATAAAACCCCCTTGCAAAGGAAGGCTAAAGCTGTTTTGGTAGGGAGTTCTCCTCTGAGAAACGCTATGTACTCACTCCCTCAAAGAAAGAAGAGCATACAGACCATACTAACATTCTGAAAATGGTATTTTTGGCTTAGATGTTCAATGGGTCACAAGCAGCTTTGTAAGGGTGACTGAGATGTGTTCAGAGAAATATTCTGATTTCTGGAACTGCCACGCTCACTTTCCTAAAGAAGACAGGCGCAGCAGTCAGTGAAACACAAACCCCGTACCCCACGCTATGGCTGAGAGGAGCTGGTCAGGGAATGTTCTGGTTGTGGGTGACAGGGGGAAAGATTCCCAAGAACGTGGTTCTCTGAGAACCAACCCCACCTGTCGTGCCTGGCCCTGAGGAATACGTCACTGAATGGGGCCCAGCAGCAACTGGGTCCTCGTTGGAGGCCGTGGTCACTGCACTGTCCCCGCCACACTGTTCCACAGGAGAGGCCATGGCAGGTTCTCCCTGTTCCTCTGTGTCCACAGGCCGGAGCTGCCCACTCCTTCTCACCACAGATTCAATGCGCCTGGACCATGACGGTGGGCTAGAAGGAACTGAAACAACAGTTTCTACATCAGTCAGCTTGAATCCATTCTGGGACCAAACCGAAGGGATGGCAACTTTCCAGAATTAAGAAAAAGGACGACGCTCAAGAAGAGAGATTTGGCAAAGAGAAGCGTTGGCAAAGGTTGCTTAAATCCAGACGACATGTTGCCTGGAGAGGCCTACCTGACCCGAGTGGAACTGTAGTACCAAAGGGACTATACTTTCTGCCAAGAACTAAGACATTTGGGGCTGGCTGGGGAGGGTTGCAAGGCTTGCTAGACTGGGACTAGGGAACACATGTAACTCATCCGCAGGCTGTATTCTGCCATTTCTTCACATTATAGCAAAGTAGACCAGGAATGCAACAGGTGGCTGCCACTCCAGAGTACCAGGCCTTCAGGCAGGTCTTCAGCCGTGGTTCAACGTAGCAATTTCTTGTGAGGTTGCCTTCCCTTCTGCCCTTCCCCGCTGAATCCAACCAGCCACACTGCTGACAGAAAGGACCAAAAAGCACGTGCTGAGCACCTATTTGGGGACAGCCAGAACTACTTCACTGTAGATGTGTTCCTCCTTCTAGATTTCTAAGTAAACGACACCATCATCAACACCCTCCGCAGGCCTGCCTCTTCTAGAGATGCTGTGACTGCCTCCGCCCGCTTCCCAGGGAGGCTTGGCCTGGTTTCCCAGCTAAACTGCATGGGGCTACCAGAGCTAAGGACTCACACACAGGAGCCGCGTTTCAATTACCTCACTCGAGACCATAAACTCCTACACGTTTATCAAACAGCAGATCAAAGACTTGCCTCAAATCCTATTTTGCTTTCCAGAGACATCTGTTTCTATTTAGAAAATTACTGAAATTACTGTAAGTTCTTTGGGCTGTACTTTCATGTAAAATGTTATGTGAAGTGTAAAACCTCAATGTAGTGTTGGAATTAGTTTAAAATTCTTTATCATTCCACGCTCAATAGAAATAACAACTATCCACGACAAGACGATCCTTAGGACCACACGGGCTTATAGGTGACAGCGAGACGGGGATGCTACGATGTCAACGAGAGGGGCGTGCACAGGCGGTCCATGGCATCAGTTCTACGAAACTTGAACCGCTGCTCTGCTTCATAAAGAAATATTCCCAATGTCAAGTGTCCTTTGAAAACATTACAGCAAGATGAATTTAATCTGCTACTGGAGCATTCCTTTTACCTGTTTTCAGATCTTTTCTTTGCTCCCGAGTTTTACGAAGTGACAACACAAACTGTTCATTTATACCTCATCTCCAGTAAATAACTGCAACTCCATCTGTGAAAACAAGGCCCTTATCTGTTGTGGTCTTACGCTGTGATGCCGACAATCAGCACCCACAACACACGTTGGAGCGCCCACCCTACCGAGAACACGGCAGGCTCGTGACAGGCTGGCACCAGCATCTCTATGCACAGACGGCCCATGTTCCTCAATAACCAAGACACAGACATCAGGTCCTGCCAGACACACCTGGGCCAGATGGGCCGCATCCTTCTTCCGTGAGCAGGCGGTAGGCAGCCAGTTCCTTTGTGCTAACTGGTAGAGAGTCCCCTTACAAAGCCTACAAATCTCAGAGAAACTGTTTCTCCGCAGTTTAGTGCAAAGGTTTTCCTACTACTCCTCAGGGGTAAAATGTGTTTATAGTGATTCTTACTTTTTTTACGATTCCTTAGTTTCTTTGAAAAACTCAATTCGTGCTAAGTTCTGAAACCCCATAAACAGGTATCCTAAGTACAATGCCTCACACAGAGAAAGCTTCGACTAATCTAGATTTTCTACCCACTTCAAAGATGAGGGCCTTGTCTGGGAGGCCACATGCACAAGGCTGAGTGCATGCAAATCTGCAGGCCACACTACCAGATTTTCAGAGTCCACAAAACCAAGAAGGTTAAGATCATAGAATGAGGTGGTCGATAAGAATAAGCTCCCTTCAAAGCCTTTCATATAAAAGGTTCAGAGGAGCAGGTGAAGGAAGGCAGGTGTTGAAGACCTGGTCCTTGGATGGCTGAGGTAACAAATCTCCCTCCAACTGGGTTTCCGGGAAATCTGTGAGGGCACCATCACTCTTCACTCAAACCCAAGTACACTCAAGTTAACTGTCAGGGCAGTATCATGTGCTGCTGTGTGCGTGGCAGGTTCTGTGCAAAGCTATCAACGTACGTTACCTGAGTTCATTCTTACAACAATCTACACACAGGAACCATTAACTTCCCCAATATACAGGATAGCTACTGACTGGGGATAAAAAACCAGATTTGTCTGCCCCTGCTCCTGACTACTTTATTACTAAAGGATGTTGAAAGTGCTATGAAGACAGTTAATCCACAGAGTCTACTAAATTCTCAGCAGGACATACTCCAATCAAAGAGCAAAGCCTAAACCTCAGATTATATGCCTTAAATTGTATGAAGTACTGGGGCACCTGGGTGGCTTAGTCGGGGGAGCATCTGACTCCTGATTTCAGCTCGGTTCATGATCTTGCAGTGTGTGGACCAAGCTCCCTCTCTCTCTCTGACCCACCCCAACTTGTGCATGTGTCTGC
This sequence comes from Panthera onca, assembly GCF_046562875.1. Lineage (NCBI taxonomy): Eukaryota > Metazoa > Chordata > Mammalia > Carnivora > Felidae > Panthera > Panthera onca. The sequence goes on from NC_138340.1 coordinate 168,917,980, forward strand.
ATGCGCCCTCTCTCAAAATAAACTTTAAAAAAACTGTATGAAGTACTAAGTCAGAAGTAGAAAATTTTGTGTTTAATAGTGACCTACTCATCTAGACTCTAGAGGTCAAATACAGTACAAGTCCTGAAACAGCTGACAGCAAAGTTCAACAAGCATGATAGCAATTCACAATAAAACACGATTACCAGACCCACTATTTCTAAAACTAAGAAGCGAGCAATTTAAAGACTGTTTCTATTTAGTATTTGCATGGAAGAGCCACGACACTTAAGTAGTAATGATAAAATTTCATATACGTATATTTACCCTTGTGACCCAGCAATCCCATTTCTAAGCAGTTGATTAAATGGGATAAATGATTTCTGCAAAAAAAAAAAAAAAAAAAAAAAAAAAAAAAAAAAAAAAAAGTTCCAAAATGAAAACATGTGCCTTTTCTAACATTGTTTGATTTCTCTAAGTTCACTGGTATTTCTCAAATTAGGTCTGCCAATGTGCTAGCAAATTCCTATTCATTCTGTCACACTTAAAGCCAGAGTAATGCTATAAAGCTATTGTTTCTTTCTTGCAAACACACACCAGTCCCACAAATTGCCTACAGAATTTACATTTATGTAATAATAAAGCTTCTCTACTTACCATCATGCACCAGGACAGAAATACAGGTTGACTGGTGTGAATTCTGGTTTTGTTACTGCATTTCTGTCCCTGTGCTAGTCTTTAATATACTTGCACATGTATAGACTGTTCTTGTTGAAGACGAGGCTGAATGCAGCAGCCGGTTTTTGAGCAGTTACTTCTGGCTCTGGCCTGAGCTAGGCATACGACACAGACTTAGACATACGACTGTCCTTGGGAAGCTCACAGCTGGTGGAGTGGACTGGTGTGGAAAGGTGTGACCACCAGTCCGTGAGAGAAGATCTGGGGCCAGGGGAGGATCTGATACTGCCTGGAAGAGTCCACCAGAGATATGGGAAGAACACAGCATGTGACATGGGTTTGGAAAAATTACTTGGGGTTTGCTATGCAAAGAAGAGCCTAGTCTAAGCAAAAATAATGGCATACACAATTTACTCTTGCTGGATTTGAAGATGGACAGAATGGTAAATGCTGAAGCTGAAAAACCAGGTCAGGAACAGCCTGAAATATTTTCTATGCCATGCAAAGGAGTGTTGATTTTATTCTACAGGCAATGAATGGGTCAACGCTGGAATGGTCAGGAGAGAAATGATGGAAGATTAGCATTCGACGAAACACTTTTGCAGTGCCCACAACGTATTCTGGAACTATCAGAAACAGTAGGCAGAGAAACAGCCGCACAAATAAGCCCTCAACACCAGCGAGCTGGCTGACGCTGAACGTCAAGCCGTCTCCTTGTAGTAGAGTCATCCCAAGGCATTCAATCGTTGAGGTTTTTAATTTATGAGGGATTATTTCAAAGTGCCAAAAAAAATATATCAAAATTGAAGGAAGTCTGTTACTAAATTTTAATTCTATTTACTAAGTCAAAAATCTGCTTCTCACTAATACATATTCATAAACATTTGCTTATGTTCCACCAAACAGAATTTAAAGTAGCAAAAACATCGAAGATAAAAACTGGGATACATAGAGAAAATAGAAAACATATCCCTAAATCACAGAGGAACCCATGAACATGTATCATTTGGTTTCAAACCTTACCTTTGAACTTAAAAAAAAAAAGCACAAAAAAGCCCTTAAATCTCCTTTATATAAGTCCAATTAAAAAATAAGTTTTCATATTTGTTATTTATATTGTCTCTACAAACTAGAAATAATCATTGTATGATTACTTAAGTTTTGATTATATTTAAAAGTTGACACTACCCAAGAAATCTTTTTAATCTTACCTTTAAAAAGAACAAAGGCATATTTTAGATTCTAATATAATGTTGATATTACCAAAGTTGTTTTGCTTAAAAAAAAATTAAACCAAATATACAAAGACAGAACATTAATTGTGTGCCAGGAACTCTACAGACAGCCACCGTGTCTAACCCTCACCACACTTAGAACAATGAGTGGCTCCATCTAACAGACCATGAAATAGACTCACAGAGGATGACTAATTTGTTCAAAAGCAGGGGAACGGGCCAGAGGGAAGAGACCCAGACTTGAAGGTTGGAAAGTCCTCCCTGTTACACAGGCTGAAGCATAAGGGATGCAGCTGGCTGGAGCACACCTGACTTTTCTAATCAAATCATTTCCCCCATTTTTGAACATTAAAAACATAATATGGGCTAATGCTTGAAGTTAAATAAAAGGACTGTCTTTTTTCTTCAAACAGCACTCCCCTTGAAGACAACGTTAATACTTAGCACTTGTATGGGACTTTACTGCTCAATCCAATGTCCGTAGAGGACTGAGTACCTGCAACTCCACAAAAGTACACCAGCGTATGGGGAATCCTTTTAAATTCCACTTGCATTAGCAACACTGAAACATGAAGTATCTGTGCTGTTCACTCCTTCCTTTATTGAAAAAAAGTCTAGAATAAAAATCAATACCTAGGAAAGTATGAAGATACATATCTATTACACTGGAAACGTGACTGACTTAATATTTTTAAGTAATATTCAAAAGATAAATGGGAGCACCTGGGTGGCTCGCTTAAGCATCGACTCTTGATTTTAGCCTTCAAGATCTCACAGTTTGTGAGATCGAGCCTGTGTTGGGTTCTGCACAGAGCCTGCTTATGATTCTCTCTCTCCCTGTCTCTCTCTGCCCCTCCCCAATTAGCGCCAAGTGCTCTCTCTAAATAAACATTAAAAAAAAAAAAGACAAATGAATAAAGTGGTTTTGGAAACCAAATGTCATTAAACTTCAAATAGTAAACTGGCCAATTAAGTTCACCAAACTCATTTATTCACATTCTTTCTCATCCTAAGAAGGATTTGAGCTTCCTCATCTCCGCATAGTCCCTTAGGCACTATCTCAACAACAAACAAACAAAAACCAACAGCAAAAACACACCCAACATAAAAAAACTCACCAAATTCTTACTTGGGGCAGTGACTGGTTCCAGCGAAAGAATTCTTTCGCTATTTGCGGGAAAGGGTAAAGGAGTTCAGTCCACCTGGTACAGCTGTTCAGAGTGTGCCTTTGGAACCTGGGGGAGGTCCCAACCAGCACAAACCCGAGCAAGGCCTACCTCACCAGCCACCCAGCACAATGGAGCAGGAACCACCACCCAGGGACAATCCAAAAACACCAACCTTCCTACACCACGCAATGAGTTCTATAGACGTCTACAAATTGAAAAAGCCTAAGCAGGAGTTTTATTTTCTTATCTAAAATTAACATCTCAAAAACCAGGAACAAATGGGGCAAGACTAGAACAGAACCACAGGTTCTAAGAAAACATGAGACACCCATACTTTATTCGTTGTATCACAAGAGAAACTCTGTTTTCAGGAAACCTTGTAAAGCAATCAACACATACCTTTGCCTGGAAGTACTACACCACAGGTTTACTTAAACAGACTTGACCTGCGTTCAAAGAGTTCATGAGCTGGGGAGACACTAACTAAAAATCTTCAAATGTTCACTATTGTTTTGTCTGCATACTGATTAATCTTAAAATCGATACAAATGGAAAGAATCTTGCAGCAAGTTAAAATTACCCAGAAAAAGTCTGGTTAGCACACAAATCAACCAAAGGGAGTCTAAGGTTCCGAGGTACAGAATGACTTGGATTTGGAAATGCTATCGACGAAGGCACAAGTATGGGACGTCAGTGCAAGAGAGAGTGTCAGAAACTGTCCTCACTCTCCTGACCTTGGATCAAGTGGACATTTACAATTCTCTCTATGCACTGCTTCCCTATCCTGACAGACACAGCCAATAACCTGTGTATGGCCTGCTGAGATAAAGTGGAGAGGACCTGGAGAAAAGAAAACCACTACAATTTCTAAATACTATATAATTATGATGAGAAAAAAGGCATTAGAGACAGTACTGAATACTCACATTGGACAAAACTTCCAAATGAAAGGATTTCAAATATTTTCAACTTTAAGTCATCTATCTTGCAGGGTTCTTATTACCTCTTGGTAAACATATCAGTGAGGAGTTCTGAGCATTCTGGCAGATTGGCTGCTGAACTTATCAGTGAGAAAATGACTCAAATGTAAATTGGTACCAACATAAATTTGTGCCTCCAATCTTTTTATAAACTTCTTTACCTATTTTCCAGAAGGGTTATCATAAAAGCTACCTCTCTATATTTCCTCACAACCCCCCAGTTCTAATCTGCCCTTCTCCCACCTTCCCCAGAGGCTCAGTATGCATGCAGATCAGAAAAATTAGAGCCAAGAAATCTTAATAGTTTTTTTCTGAGATACTGGGATTCTTTCTCCTAATAGCTGCTTCTACAAAGAAAGTATTCAAGGTTAAAAACAGGAGAGGGGAATGTTTCTCTCAGAACCTGTCAATCCTGTAATAAAATGTTAACAGTAGGGTCAAATTTCTCATTTGGATGGTAAAAAGAAATTGCACAAAATACCTTGGTTTATCTATTTCTAGTCCACATAAAAAGTAGGCAGTCAAACTAATTCATGCAGTAAATCCACAGTTGTACTTTTCTCAGTGGTTTGTGTCAGCTTTAGGTGGACTTTAATTACTGTGGATTTGATACACCAAAAAGAATGCTACAGTACAAAGACATTAAAATACAGTAACTGAGCTGGAAAATCCACCTGCTTAAAGGCCTTTTTCTACCAAGAAACATTTTCAAAATTCTCTCCTAGGTGCTTTTTGCATTAGCGAGAAATTTCACTAGGGACTGTAAGGAGCACTAATATTCCTTCAGGGCTTACCTGAGACCACAGGTGGTGACTATGACCGCTCCTTTATATGCTCACCACAAATCTATCAGGGTATATTTGTCGCTTTCCTCTGTGGTCTCAAACTCCAACAGTTCGAAATAAGAACTGTCTGCTGACCAAAGGAAGGCTGGCTGAAACTCCAATGGCGAGCCACAGCGTGGACCAAACCTCAGCTCCATGGTCTTGAGACTCTTCTGGCTCAAGTAATGGCAGAGTACATGAATGACCACTACCTATTTTTGTAGACCAGGAAACATTAAGATAAAAACTAAAAAGCTAGGTTTATCCCAGCACATCTTCTATAATCAAGCTGTCTAAATTATTTGAAAACCAGTTCTTATTTCTAATTCACTAAAAGAATAAATACTTTGAATGAATTTTACTATGAGGCCTTCTGTAATTTCATATAGCACATCTGCCATGTTGGATGTACTATTCATTCATCCATTTATTTCTGAAGGGAGGCTTTAAATTTCAGTGCATGCACATAATGACAGGAAAATTTAAGCCAGGACTAATATTCAATGGTAGAATCTAAACAGGAACACTTTGTTCCTTCTACCCAGGAGAACAATTAGATAGATATCCCTTCATCAAAATACTAATGTCAAGAGATTTACTTAATGCCTTACAGGGAAGATGCAGGTCTACGGATATTTTCCAAAGACTTGAAACATATTTCAATAAAATTCCAAAGTCATTTAGACATTCTTTCTTCAACTGCTCAAGAAAAGTCATATAAATTATGTCATAATCTTGATTCAGACTTGAGGTTCTGGCATAAATTACATCAATTTCGCAAATTAAAATGAGTCCAAGAATAGGAAACATGTCTTCTCATCTCCTTCACTAAACATTTAAGACAATCTGGTTGCTTTTGGTTTTAAATTCACATCAAATGCTACTATTCAAATTTATCTGCTTATGTTTTGACTGAAATGGACCAGAAGATAGATATGTAATTGTAGCACTGAATTAATTGCACATGTTCTATATACCAAGTGGAATCAACCCAGCTTTGTTCTACTATTAAAGAAAAAAAGGGGGCACCTGGTGGCTCAGTCGGTTAAGCATCTGACTTCAGCTCAGGTCATGATCTCACGGTTCATGAGTTTGAGCCCGGCATCCAGCTCTGTGCTGACAGCTCAGAGCCTGGAGCCTGCTTCAGATTCTGTGTTTCCCTCTCTCTCTCTCTGCTCCTCCCCTGATCATTCTCTCTCTGTCTCTCTCTCTCTCTCTCTCAAATAAAAAGAAAAAAAACCCAACAATAATAAGAAACTATAGGAGTCTGTGAAGTCACAGTCCCCCTTAAGTACAGAACTGACAGGAATACCAAACATCTACACAAACTCAGAAGTCACTTCATGTTTGAAAATTAACTATAAATTTTTCATTTTCAAGAAACTGGTTTATATATTTCTAAGAGCTTAATTTTATTCTCTCACACAGACAGTATATATTTGAAGAGTTATGAGAATGAAGTCACATACCCCAAATCTACCCATTTTCTCTCTTTACTCCTTTATTAGTATGCAATGGAGAACAGTAATCAGGCACTTGGAAACATTAGGGTTTGTTTCCTAAATATAACAATTTATTTTTACTAGATGTTTGAAACCAAGATCCTGATACATGCCTGTTTGTCATTAACTGTGATCGTGCAATACAGAAATACCTAAAAAACCCCAACACCACCTCCCCACACACACAAGCCTTCAATTTGGTGTTACAGTGATATCCCGGGGAGAAATATCATGGCTTACTCTATCGTTCTTTCTCTTCCATACAAGAGGCTTAATGACGGGAATCTCAGGGAAAAAATTACAAGCGTTTTTGTACATCTTTCTTTCTTTCTTTAAGAGAAAGTGCGCATCTGTGCATGCCAAGTCAGGGAGGATAACAGGAAGAGTAAGAGAGAGAATCTTAAGCAGTCTCCACGCCCAGCACAAAGCCTGATACAGGGCTCAAACTCAGAAACCGTGACCTCATGATCTGAGCTGAAATCAGGAGTCAGATGCCTAACTGACTGAGCCACCCAGGCACCCCTTTTCCCATCTCGTGATCAAATCCTGGATTCTCCCCAATTTTCCCTAGAAAACCCACTAGTTTACTCACTATATGTGCATCACTACATACAGAAATGATAATTAGATCACTTGTTCATGCACTATATATGTGTAACTATATACAGAAACAATAACTAGATCCTAAGATCACCTTCAAGAATTTCTCCTTTTGGAATATTACAGACGTTGTAAAAAGCGCCAAAAGGCCCTGTGTGCACTTCACCCAGTTTCCCCTATGGGTGTATTGTAAACAACTATAGTGCACCCTCAAAACCAGGAAGTGGATATGGTTTCTACCATTTATCTATCAATCACCTATCACCTCTCTCATTTTCTATCATCTATGTACCACCTCTCTATAACACAGGTCGTCAAAGTCGCAAAAACCACACACTACCTGACTCTATTTACATGGGCTGTCCAGAGCAGGCAAGTCCATAGAGAAAAAAACTGGATCAGTGGTTGCCTAGGGCTCGTGGGAGAGATGTGGAGGGATGGGTATGGAGTTGAAGAGAGGACAAAGTCATTCTAAAAGTAGACACTGGTGATGGTTCTATAATACTGTGCTATACTGAAAAACAATGAAGTGTACATTTTAAGTGGTTGAATTGCATGGTATATGAACCGTATCCCAAATATAGCTGTTACAAAAGAGAAACAAACATACCATTCCCTAAAATACATACTGTGCTACCATACTTCATTTATTTTACTCAGATATTTCCCAAAATAATATCAAAACCAAGTAAGTAACCCCAGAGGCCTAGAGATAAATTAGTAGCCTGAGAGCTCCGTGTTGGTGGATTAACCAACAAACAAGGACACGTTAGTGATCTACTGGCCCTAAAGGGCACCTGCCCCAATCGCTGGTGAAGAAGGAACATACAGGGGCATGCCATTATGGGGACCAAATTATTTCTGTATTTAAAAACTTGTATATATGTCAGAACTGAAATATTTGGTGAGGCCATAAAGATACATGAATTTTTACTAGAGGATATGCTGTATATTTAACCAATGTTTGTATCTCCCCAGAAAACCCCATTCTTCCACTCCCTCACCCCGTCACTCCTTCACCCTTTCACTCCCTCACCTCTTCAGTCCTCCAGTCCCTCACTGCCTCACCCCTCCAGTCCCTCACAAATTCTCTCCCTCACCCCTTCACCCCTTCAGATCCTCCCCTCTTCACCCCTCCAGGCCCTCACTCTTTTACTCCCATCCCCTGGTCCTGATTCATTTTTTATTTTTAAGTGCTTGCAGGGACCTGGCCGATCAATCACTGTACTCCCTCACCACTCTGACTCCGGCCTCTGACTCCGACTCCACACCCAGAGCAGCACCAGGCAAGCCCCCCTGAAGCAGTGCCCCCACACTGTTCTGTGGGGCAGCCAGACTCCCCACCCTTCCCTACACAAAAATGAGGCTGTCGTGAAAGTTTTAAAATCCATTTTTCTCCTCTGCTTATAATTAAAATCCCCAGCGTCTCCAGCCTGTTCTTCTCCTGAAGCTATAAGATGTAAAACAAATGAAAGAGCGTTCATGACTCATAAAAACATAAATTCACTAAATGGTCACATTTATCAGGTACTTCACAAGTCACTGAATTGCCAGATGCCATTTCATAGGTGAAGTAAGTGAAGCCCAAACTAGAATTTTTCTAGAGCGGTTTACGTCAAGCTCTACTGCTTAAAATTTACAAATGGCCTCATAGCTGGTGCTAATAGTAACAGGATTTTCATTTAAAAAGGTTCCATGTGGGGCGCCTGGGTGGCGCAGTCGGTTAAGCCTCCGACTTCAGCCAGGTCACGATCTCGCGGTCCGTGGGTTCGAGCCCCGCGTCGGGCTCTGGGCTGATGGCTCAGAGCCTGGAGCCTGTTTCCGATTCTGTGTCTCCCTCTCTCTCTGCCCCTCCCCCTTTCATGCTCTGTCTCTCTCTGTCCCAAAAATAAATAAAAAACATTGAAAAAAAAATTTAAAAAAAAAAAAAAAAAAAAAAAAAGGTTCCATGTTGGGGCACCTGGCTGGCTCAGTCAGCAGAGCATGCGACTCCTGACCTCAGGGTCATGAGTTCAAACCCCACATTGGTCATGGAGACTACTTAAAATAAAAATTAAAAAGTGTCATTTAGTATCCAAAATATTCATATAACTTACAAAACTCAACACCCAAAAAACAAATAATTAATTTAAAAAATGGGCAGAAGACATGAATACATATTTTTCCAGAGAAAACATATAGATGACCAAAAGACACACGAAAAGATGTTGAACATCACTCACCATCAGGGAAATACAAACCAAACCCACAATGAGATACCACCTCACCCCTGTCAGAATGGCTAAAATTAACAACACAAGAAACAACAGGTGTTGGTGAGGATGAGGAGAAAGGGAAACCGAGTTACACCGTTGGTGGGAATGCAAACTGGTGCGGCCACTCTGGGAAACAGTACGGAGGTTCCTCAAAAAGTTAAAAATAGAACTACCTACGACCCAGCAAGAGCATTACTGGGTATTTACCCAAAGGACACAAAATACTGATTCGAAGAGATACACACACCCCGATGTTTTTAGCAGCATTAGCAACAATGGCCAAATTATTGAAAAAGCCCAAATGTCCACTGACTAATGCATGGATACAGATGTGGTCTATACATGCATATATTACATATAGAGTACGAGGTATATATTTATAATATATACACACATATACACAATGGAATACTAAGCCATTAAAAAAAGAATGGAATCTTGCCGTTTACAACGTGAATTATGTTGTAATTTCACTTAGGTGAAATAAGTCAGTCAGAGAAAGACAAATACCATTTAATTTCATTCATATGTGGAATTTAAGAAACAAAACAAATAAACGTAGTGGGGAAAAGAGAGAGGAAAACCAAGTAACAGACTCTTAACTCCAGAGAACAAATTGATGGTTACCAAAGGGAGACGGGGATTGAGGAGGTACGGGTTGTGATGTGCACTGCGCGTTGTACAAAAAGTGTTGAACCACTAAATTCGACACCTCATACTAATATTACACTGTATGTTAATTAACAGGCATTTAAATAAAAACTTGGGGGAGAAACCCATATACATTTATAACATTTACCTAAGGATACATTTTGAAATAAAATTAAACAAACAAAACGTGACACCTAATCCCTTTCTGCCGAATCTATTTTCCCATCCCCCTTCCAAATCACACTCAACAACAGAAAATATTTTCCTTCGAAATTTTATAGGGCAACCAATATATGAGGAGTTCACAAATCTAGTTTTCCTTATAAATAACGTTAGCTTAAAGCTGAGGAGTACCTTGCAGCAGACCGATTCTGCTGAGAACAATTAGAAACATGCTCATGCACACGTGCTCACACTCTCACACACGCATATACATGCCAGAAGATACTGGGAATCTGCCAAGGCATGAAGGCCCAGTGGGGCAAACATGCAGGGTAGAAGGCACTACGGTGGGGAGCTGACCTTCTGAGACTGTCTTCCCCGCCAGGGATGTGGTGCCAGAGATTGAGAAAGGGGCTGAGAAGCAGAGAAGCCACAGAGTTAACGCAAACACCACAGGACCAGAGAGACAGGAATTGGGAGAGCTGGGTCGGCTGAGCAACAGACTCCAGGATCTGAGATCCTCAGGAGGGGGAAGTGAGCTTATCTGACAGTTTCACCCGTGAGGTAGCTGCCAAACTCTTAAGCTACTCAGGGCAAGAAGCTAGCCTCTAACAGGCAAAAGAGCTTGGCAGGCTCCTCATACTGAGGAAGCAAAACCGGGACTGAGGGTGACTGAAGAGGGACTCAGTCAACACTGCGTGTCTTCGGGGCTAAGCCTGAAAGCGGATGAGAGCAGACTAGAGGAGAGCGGTCCGCAACTTGCCCCCGGGCTAACTCAGAACCTTGTTAGATTAAGCTGATCTGTTCCCACACTGCCCTAACTTAGAGGGTAGGGGGAACCCTCTCTGGAGGACAGGAACAGCATTCAGAGCTGGGATATACTGTACACATTTACAACCGGTTCCGAGATTGCCAACTTTGGGATGTAAATATTTCCAAACGGCCAATTTCAGGCTAAGAAAACTCACTAAATGTGGAGTTGGGAAGTTAGTTATCGTGGAAATGCAAACCAACCCACAATGAGACACTTCACACCTACCAGGACGGCTATAATCAAAAAGACAAAAAGTAGCAAGTGTTTGTGGGGCGCCTAGCTGGCTCAGTCAGCGGAGTATGTGAATCTTATCTTGGGAGTCTTGAGTTCGAGCCCCATGTTGGGCATGGAGATTACTTAAAAGAAAAAAATATTTTGTTAGGGCCCACGGGTGATGGTTAAAAGCTGAATAAAGATTAAAAACAAAAACACAAGTGTTGGCAGGTATGTAAGAGGAACTGGAACTTTTCCGCCCTGTTGGTGACAACGTAAAATTTTCCCATTATTGTAGAACCGTTCGGCAGTTCCTCAAAAACACGAGCCCTGGGGCGCCTGGGTGGCGCAGTCGGTTAAGCGTCCGACTTCAGCCAGGTCACGATCTCATGGTCCGTGAGTTCGAGCCCCGCGTCAGGCTCTGGGCTGATGGCTCAGAGCCTGGAGCCTGTTTCCGATTCTGTGTCTCCCTCTCTCTCTGTCCCTCCCCCGTTCATGCTCTGTCTCTCTCTGTCCCAAAAATAAATAAACGTTGAAAAAAAAAAAAAAAAAAAAAAAAAAAAAAAAACACGAGCCCAGCAACTGCACTTCTAGGTACACCCCCTCCCCCTGCAAACTGAAAACAGGTATTCAAATAAAAATTTGCACACAAATGTTCACAGTGCCATTCACAATAGCCAAGAGACAGAAAAAACCCCAACGTTCATCAATGGATAGGATGATAAACGAACAGATAAACTGTGGTAGGTCCATATAACGGACTATTATTCCCCATAGAAAGAAATGACACACTGCAGGGTAGAATCTTTAAAATATTATGCTAAGTGAAATAAGCCAGACACAAAAAGTCACATATTGTAGGGTTCCATTTTTAGGAAATATTCAGAACAGGGAAATCAGAGACAGAAGCAGTGGCTGCATAGGTGGGGGGACAGTGACGTAAATGTTTTGGGATCAGACTGAAGTGATAGGTACACAACACTGTGAAGGAACTAAATGACACCGAATTATACATTTTTTAAAAGTTAATTTTGTTATTTGAATTTTATTGCAATCAAAATAAAGATAGGAATTATCAAGCCAGGAAAAACAAGGAGGAACCTTAGATACATATTGCTAAAGTGAAAGAGGCCAATCTAAAAAGGCCACATATGATATAATCCCAACCATGTGGCATTCTGGAGAAAGCAAAGCAACAATAAAAAGATCAGTAACCACCTGGGGGTTTGGGAGAGGGAGGGAAAAACAGAGGGATTTTTAAGGTACAGGAGTTTTTTGGGCAGTGACTCCTAATGTAAAGTATGGATTTTAGGTAAATGAATCAACAGTTTCAGTAACTGTAACAAATATGCCACACTAATATCCTGGCTCCCAAGTATCCGGACATAGGTAGTGTTGTCAGCTCAGTAATGTCGCCCCCCGCAAAGATATATATGATGCAATCCCTAGAACCTGTGAATGTTGCCTTATGTGGCAAAAAAAGGACTTCCAGACGTGACAAATCAGGGATCCTAAATCGGGGAGAGTATCCTAGATAATCCAGGTGGGCCCTAACGCAATCATAGCATCCTTCCAGAAGGCACTGTGATGATGGAAACAGCTGCTGGCTTTGAAGGCAGAGAGGGGGCCAGGAGCTCAGGAATGCAGCCCTAGAAGCTGGGAGCACAGCCCTGCTGACCCTTCGTCTCAGCCCATAGGGACTTGTGGCTTCCAGGCTTGTGGAAGATAAATTTGTGTTGTTTTAAACCACCAAGTCTGCAGTTATTTGTTATCGTGATCCCAGTGCAGGCGGCAAGCAGAGATGGGCTGTAACCCTTTCCCTCCTGCTCCGTTCACTATGAAATTACTATGTATAGGTGATTCCTTTTAAACTACTTCATATGCATAGCAAGATTCACTCCTTTATTTCCCCCAATGTGAAACAGCAAGCTGACTCAAGCTATTACATAAAATCAACACTTTGTATTAAGTACTGGATAGATTTCACGATCTTTATACATATGAAAAAATAACTAGAAATTATATTGTCATTTACGGTTTGGATTACATTTGGGCTTTTCCTTTTAAAAACCCAGTACTCAGGGGTACCTGAGTGGCTCAGTCGGTTAAGCGTCCAACTTCGGCTCAGGTAATGATCTCGGCAGTTTGTGGGTTCAAGCCCCACATGTGGCTCCGTGCTGACAGCTCAGAGCCTGGAGCCTGCTTGAGATTCTGTGTCTCACTCTCTGCCCCTTGCCGGCTAGCACTCTGTCTCTCTCAAAAAATAAATAAACATTAAAAAATAATAACAAAGAAAAATAAAGACCCAGTACTCAGGTAGTTACTTAGAAATTGTTAACAGATCTTGTGTACTCACTGCTGGGCATTTAAATATTTATAGCACAAATGAAATACATTAACAAACTCAGTAGGCAGTTCACTTCAAATATTTACAATGGCAACATGGGCATTATATAACAATTTACAAGCTGAGTGTAGAAAGTCCTAAGAAGACAAGCAATTGGTAGTTCACTGTTCCAAAAATTCACTAGATTTACCAAGTAAACTGTATAGAAATGCATTCTGCAAGACACTATAGTGGAATATAAAAAGCCTTGTCTTCCAAGTCCTATGCTACACACAAGTACACCACAAAACAGATTTAATTAAATGCTTTAACAAATACGTAAGTAAAGTTCAGGAAGAAAACAGAAGATAAGAGTATTACTCTGATCAATAATTTTAGCAATTTGATGCTGGTATCTCAGAATATGAGCAGCATAAATGAAAACCAGTATACCACATACTCCAGTGCAGTATTTATGGGATGAAGCAAGTTGGACATTCTCTTGTCACATCACTGGATTTATCTTGTACAGTTCTACCTTACTTTGGGAAACCTAAAACATCACCCCCGAGACGCAAACAGAAGGAAACAACGCCACAGATAACACAGGTTAAATTAAACTATTAACTTAGTTTAGTTAATAAACTAAATTAATAATTCTGGGTCACTCCTGACCCAGAATAGGAGTGCATTTTCGAATCCCCACTTTGGTCACTAACCAGCACGGTTTCACCAGAGGAAGGAAAGGAGTGCTAGAATGAACAAAGATTCCAAGATGACACTTCAGAATGGAACTATAGTATACGCTGCATCAGGGCAGCTGCGGAAGGAGGGAAAATTAACCTTGTCCTCAGGATAGTATTTAAGGAAGCAGCAGCAAGGATGAGGGTTAATAACATAGGTTCCTGGGCTATCATTTTAGGGATATACAGAAGACAGAAATTATAAGTAGCACTTCTGTCTGTGAATAGTAACAAAGCATTAAGGTAGATAAACTCCTAGCAACAAAACCAACAAACCGCAGTGAAACAGAAACAAAGAGAAACTCCAGGTCCCCTCTGCCCTCTTCTAGCTGACGTGGGGGAGAAGGTGGTAAGGTGGGTAAGTGGCCCGGCAGCAGGAAACTGGCAGCAACACCAGGGCTTCTAAAAGGGAGCATCAATCACTCAGATCACTAACTCAAGAGCAAAGGCACCGCTGGCCGCCACTGCCCTGCCAGGGCCAGCATGGCCCTCGGTCTTTCCTCATTCCAGCCTCATAACCACATCATGAGTTTTTGTTTCATGGCTCATTTCAATGTGTATCTAATGATGAGGAAACTAAGGTTCTAAAAGGTGTGACTGACTTCCCCAAGTGCACAGAGTCGGGAGGGGACTGGACTCAGATGGGAACCCAGAGCTACCAGGTCCAGAGCCTGCTTCTCCAGTGTGCACCTAAGCCACAATGCCATCACAAGGGAGACCGGTGCCATAAGGGCAGCCCGTGCATCTGTCACTGGCACACACCAGTCAGTGACCGAGGGCTGCCAGACTAACACTGGTCACATGGCTAATGACACAAAGTCAGTGACAATCCAGCAAGTCTCAGCAATCTCCAAGGAGCCATCATGACACTGTACTACGTGAAACCACTAATCCAGTTTAAAATATTCCTCCTGTTAACAAACTTTACTATCCCAACACAGCACGGAGAAAGAAAAGCTAGTTAAGCTGAGACTCCCCCCATGTCCGGAGAATGCTTTTTTTCTGAAGGTTATTCACATAAGAGGGGATCTGGATGAATCAACTGTGCATTTGAACATCAACATCATTCAAAAATAAACACTGCCCTCCAAAGTCAGACTTTTGTCTATAAAATTATCATGCTACTCTCATGAGTTCAAAAACAGTTCATATTCTGGAACATATCTGGTAAATAGCTCAAGCAAATAATGTTTCAGAACCTGAAAAGAGCAGAATATTAAATACATCTCAAATTCTAGTTTTATTTTCTCAGCATGTAATATCTAACAATCTTGAATCCAGAATTTATCAAATACCATCTAAATAAAACACAGCATCCCCATAAAATAGGTAATATTGCAATAACCAAAGACGTATTTCGAATAATGACACGATGTCCACAATGTAATGCTCAATGAAGGAGGATACGACACATACATGTACATCCATATACATCAGAGATTCAGAAAATCATCAAGAAGTTAGTAACGGTCCTCACTAGTTCGCAGGATGCAGGTGACTTTTTCCTCCTTACTCTTCTCCAAAGCTTGAAATGTTCTACAGTGAGGATGCCTTCTTCTATTAGAAAGATTATATGTTTATGAGAAACAGAGAAAAACATAATTGTGTATTCACTAAAAATGGGTAAGAGAGGCACCTGGGTGGCTCAGTCGGCTGAGCGTCCAAGTCTTGATTTCTGCTCAGGTCATGATCTCACAATCCGTGGGTTCGAGCTCCACGTCAGGCTCTGTGCTGAGTGTGCAGCCTGCTTGGGATTCTCTCTTTCCCTCTCTCTGCCCCTCCTCTGCTTACATTCTCTCCGTATCTCCCCCAAAATAAATAAACTTAAAAAAAAAAATAGGTGAGAGGAACTTCACTTAGTGATTGAGCAAACAAAAAGAACTTTGGGTTCAACTACAATGACAGTTTTGCAAATAATAAAAAGGAAAACACAGTGTGAACTGTCGGGTTAGTATTTCCACACTTGCCATTTGCGTGGCTGTCACCAATTCCCACATGTAGTCACTAGGACGGCACTGCTCCCGACACACACAGTGCACTCAACATGTGTGCTGTTACTTTGCTCAGACACTCTGGTCTGTGCTGCACTGTGGGTTGCAGAGGTGTCCGCCCTGAGTGGTCGAAAAACTGCCTTCTGCAAAGCAGGCAAAGACGGCAGAACATAGAGTTGGAAGTACAAGCATAGCTAGATCAACAAGCCCTAAATAAAGTTTTAGTCCTCACCAATCAAATCTTTGATTTTATTCAAGACTCTAGATGTTACCTTAGTAAATGTACACAATGTTCTAAATGGCGTAATTTTTTTAAAAAATGAACATAACACCCCACCAACAGAAAGACCTGAGAAAGGTCTGCCTTTCCTTTTTCCATACAAACTTAAGAGTCAAGAACACTTAAATCCTAAACCACATTTTCCTGAACAAATGATTTTTAGTATGGCTCATCACAAAGAGAAAAATTTGTAATAACAATCCCACTCAAGGTTGTAATTTTCCATCAACTACTATTATGGGTGATTTGGAATTATGAATGATATTTTTAATGTTTTTTTCCTGGATTAAGGAAACGAGTACCTATTACTTTCACTTAAAAAAAAAAAAAAAACTACAAATGCATACTATGACTAAAACTAGGACCACATATACACCTGTATTCTTACCAATGGGTATATTCTTGAGTTTCTAAGGCCTGTCTTACTCACGTTCGTTTCTAGCACCTTAGCAGGAGCCCTGGAACATAAATGTTGGTTGAAGTTAATAAATGAATCCATACAGGCTCGTTTCTAATCCCCAGGCATAAATCAAGCTACTTCCTTAAAATGTAATCTCTAGGAAAAATTCACAAAAATAAATGGGTTTCCTTAACAAAATAGGACTTTTTTAATGCAAGAAAAATAAATGAAAAAGGTCAGTGACAGGGAGAAACAGCACAAGAAAACTCACAAAGAAAACAGGTTTAATGGAAAAGCGATGGCACACAAAAGAAACCACTGATACTGTTTATGTAAGAACTGTGCCCCACCCAACTCCAAAAGAACACAAGGTGACTCATTACTTAAGCACAATAAGACCGTTAGAGAGAATGGTCTATTCAAGGAAGGTGGGCTGCACTTCCAGCTCCCTCCAGGTAAAGTGCTCAACAACCCAAGAATAATCTTGGCTTGTTTTTCTGGCAGCTGAAGCAAGAAGAGAATTCCACTCCACTGCACAAGAGCTTCCATTTTCTGATTTCACAAGCTTAATTCTGAATACATCACTATCTCCCCTTCCTCCAATGCCAAAACACTCTGAGTCTCAAGAGCAGTATTTATGTCTATGCCTAGCACAGGCTCCCTGTGAATTGGGAAATCTGCCCTGAGAACGGGGGGGGGGGGGGGGGGGGGCCGGCTGGAGCACATCTACTCCTCACCCCTGAACCCATAGCAACCGATGAGCCTCTACTGCCTTCCATCACCTTCCCATACAGCTCCCTCCAGATGGGACAGTCCAGGTGGGCTCTGATGTTCCCACCACAGGATATGCCTGATTTCCCACTTGGGCACTGTTACCTTGCTATTCCCACAGAATATAATGCCATGCCCTTCTACTCTTAAATGTCCATAAATATGTCTATACGCATGTCTATATGCACCACTAAGCGTGGCACTGGGGCCATCACATCCTGCCTCCTATCTACCCAAAAGATAGCACACACATATTTCTGCATATAATAGGTCCTCAGATCTCTAAAAAAAATTTTTTTTAACTTTATTGATTTATTTTTGAGATAGAGACAGAGTGCGAGCGTGGAAGGGGCAGAGAGAGAGAGGGAGACAGAACCCGAAGCAGGCTTCAGGCTCTGAGCTGTCAGCATGGCCCGATGCGGGGCTCCAACTCATGAACTGTGAGATCATGACCTGAGTCAAAGTCAGATACCCAACCGACTGAGCCACCCCGGTGCCCCCAGATCTTTAAATGGATAAAAGGAAATTCACCTGAGGCAGCACTGTGTCATGGATCTAAAAAAGGTAACGATTGGGGCGCCCGGGTGGCGCCGTCGGCTGAGCGTCCGACTTCGGCCAGGTCACGATCTCGCGGTCCGTGAGTTCGAGCCCCGCGTCGGGCTCTGGGCTGATGGCTCGGAGCCTGGAGCCTGCTTCAGATTCTGTGTCTCCCTCTCTGTCTGCCCCTCCCATGCTCATGCTCTGTCTCTCTCTGTCTCTCAAAAATAAATAAACGTTGGGGCGCCCGGGTGGCGCCGTCGGCTGAGC
The DNA here is from genome assembly GCF_046562875.1 of Panthera onca. NCBI lineage: Eukaryota > Metazoa > Chordata > Mammalia > Carnivora > Felidae > Panthera > Panthera onca. The sequence goes on from NC_138340.1 coordinate 168,936,360, forward strand.
GTCCGACTTCAGCCAGGTCACGATCTCGCGGTCCGTGAGTTCGAGCCCCGCGTCGGGCTCTGGGCTGATGGCTCGGAGCCTGGAGCCTGTTTCCGATTCTGTGTCTCCCTCTCTCTCTGCCCCTCCCCCGTCCATGCTCTGTCTCTCTCTGTCCCAAAAATAAATAAAAAACGTTGGAAAAAAAAAAAATTTAAAAAAGGTAATGATTTAGCAAAATGTAATAAAACGCAAAAGACCACAAAAAAATACATTCTAAAATCATGCTATGATAAAATGAATCTAATATACAACAAACCATTCTGTACCCTAAAAGTCTTAAACATACATAAGTATGTATCAATACCTTGAATCAAAGGAGTTTAGAATAACTAACAGAAAACCACACATTTAAGCTATTTATATCTTTGAAAGATGACTTCTATGTCATTCAATCAGAATTTATTTAGACATTCTGGTACCAACGTTTACAGTAACATTAGGGTCAAGGTAAGAACATTTACCTCCCTAGTTATCATTCTTAAGCCTACACTGTTCATCAAATATTCTCTAAAAATGCCTCCAAATTTAAGTTGGAACAATAATTTTTACAGCTGCAACAGTTTTACACTATATTGCACACCTGAAACTGATGTAACACTGTGTTAACTAGAGTGGAATTAAAAAAACTGAATAAAATGTAAAAAAGAGTCACAACACAGTTTTTAGTCGGAATTCCACAAGCAAGGACATATGTATGGCTTACTCTGTATTGTAACTAATTTTCTTTTTCACTTATTTTTAAAAGTTTATTTTTTTGAAAGAGTATGTGAACAGGGGAGCGTGGCAGAGGGAGAGAGAGAACCCCACAGGCTCTATACCGCCAGCAGTGTGAAAAATCTAAATTATTTAGATAAATAGAGGCTTGAACCCACAAACTGTGAGATCATGACCTGAGCTGAAGTCAGACACCCCTATTTTTTTTACTTTAGAGAGAGACAGTGTGTGTACAAGAGAGAGCAGGGGAGGGACAAAGGGAGAACCTTAAGCAGACTCCACACTCCGCACACAGCCTGACTAGGGGATCCCACAACCTTGGGATCATGACATGAGCAGAAATCAAGAGTCAGATGCTTAACAGACTGAGCCACCCAGGTGCCCCTGATACTCTTTAACTTCACTACTGAGATATAATGCACACACCACGCTGGTATAGGAAACAAAGGCAAATGAAAAATTAAATTTCCTTACTGACTACAGCCCATTGACAAGTCCTTGAAACAGCTAGAGTGACATTCCTCTAGGAATTCAATGATGACACTTCGCTAAGGGCAAAAGGTTATCTTAGCGGACTCCCCAGGATCCTGTAAGTCTACTTAACATAGAAAAATTCCTTTGGAAACCTCTTTTATCACCACCTTCCCCACCCCCCAAGATACATGTTGGCAATCAGCCTCCAAGCTCATATGGCCCACTGATGTACATCTGAAGGGTTTCAAGACTGAGTTTTTACTAACAGTAATAAATGACCTTTTCCTAACAGCAGCTAGCCCCTCAAGGTCCTGAAAACCTGGTTTCCAAAATACCTCAGAGACTATCCCTAACCCCCTCCCAACCTGATGGTATATACTTAGTCACTCTCCATAACCCCAGTGTAGCTCTTTCTGCCCACAGGTCCTGTCCCTGTGTTTTTAAAAAACAAAAACAATCCCCCCCCCCCCCAAAAAAAACCCCATCTTTTGCACCAAAGACATTTCAAGAATTCTTTCTTGGCCGTCAGCTCCAGACACCTTTCCCCACCACTCTAAAACCGCATCAATACCATTTGCTCATTTAAAGTATACAATTCGGGGGTGCCTAGGTGGTTCAGGTCGTGATCTCACAGTTGTGGGTTAGAGCCCCAAATTGGGCTCGCTGCTGTCACTGTGGAGCAGATTAGGATCCTCTGTCCTCCTCTCTCGCTTGCACTCTCTCAAAAATAGAAATATTCAAAGTGTACAATTCAATGGTTTTTAGCATATTCACAATGTCTGTGATATTATTCAAAGTTAAATGTTGTGACCAATGTAGAGATCATGAAAATCTCTAGAAAAAGACAGGTTCACTAGGCCTAACAAGAACACTATAGTTTTTCAAAACTGGTTCTTTGCAGGAGATCTGTATTTTATAAATATACTTAACACAATGTTAATATACTCCGTATATTTCTAATTCCTATATTTATTCCTAGTTCAGTCCTAGCTCTATATTCTCCCATCTCACAATGTAAAGTGAAACTAATATTAATCTAAAACAGAAGTATTATTAAAACCAGAGCATACAAGTTGATGAATGCATATACCTTAAATTTAAGTCCATTTTTTAGTTTAAACTAAAAAGATATTATTGCTTTATGTGTGCCACACTCGGGGCATTCTGTTCCCACTCGATGAAGCATTTAGTCCACATACTCAGAGCAAAGCAGTGTGCACAGTCCTCCTCTGTGAACAGCAGTGCCAGTACAAATTAAAAAACCCAAAGCAGCATCGCATCCCCATCACAGCCGTCAGGAGGGCTCTAACATCTTTTCAAAGCACATAATCACTCTAGGATCTAAGTGCTAAAGTTGCAACCACAGTTTAAAATAGCTCAACTGTTGTTCCTGAATTAGCTACATGGACTATACGGTTACAAATCTTCACCAAATTTTATTAAAGTCAAGGATTAACACTGAGAATAAAAACAAATACTTGCAGTTCCTTCACATGAGACCAAAGTGTCTTCTTTTCTCTTGTTCATTTGATCCTTGGCCTGTATGTATTCAGCTCTGGCTAGAGATCAACTCTGGACTTCCCAGAACTATGGGAAGCTGACACGACAGCTCTCCCCCGAAAAAGCCTAACAAGGAAGCCCAGTGCTTTAAATCTCAAGTACCAAAGTATGAGGGTAATAAAAGACCAAGTGTCAAAAGAGGTAAGTAGTACTGTATATGATAGATTTGGGTCTCTCTTTTTTTTTTTAATGCTTATTTACTTTACACACACACACACAATGAGAGTGGGCCAGGGGCAGAGAGGGGGGGACACACAGAATCCGAAGAAGGCTCCAGGCTCTGCACTGACATCAGTCTGCCCAATGTGGGGCTTGAACTCAGGAACTGTGAGATCATGACCTGAGCAGAAGTTGGACGCTGAGATGACTGAGCCCCCCAGGCTTTCTATTTGCAGCCATACAATCAGCATGTACTGGCAGCTTACTGTAAAAGCAGGAAAAGGGGCAGACTTCACCCTACCAAGTTCTAATACTTCAAATAAATAAAAATAGCAGTGGAAACCTGTCTTTATTCAACTCTATAAAATCTCTTCAAGAATATTCTTTACCTGTGGTCTCATTTTATAGGACCCAACTAACACAGGGTAGACACACACCACCATGACAAAAGGCCAGTCTTTGATCCATCAACTCAAACTTTTCCCTTTTTATGGGAAAAAAGAGTGAATAATAATAACATGGCTTATATAAAAAGCTATAGGACCAAAGTCTTACAGGATTATCACATGTTAATTGAGAGCCATTTTTCATATCCTTAATTACAAACGGTATATATATTTTTTCTTTTTTACTCAAAGTAGTCCTATCTCATTTTCCATATCCAGTATAAATTGTTACTTTACAGATAAAAATGGTCGGTGAATGTATCCACAAGTGAGGTTAGGAAGTGAGTACCACATTAGTTCATGTTTTCCTAGGATTCCACCAGGCTATGGATCATAGTTGTCAATGACACACCATGAAAACACGTCCAGACAAATCCTATTCAAAGCAAGATACCGCTCCAAAGTTCAGAAGCCCAAGAACCAGAGTATGTGCAGTAAAAGTATTACTAATATAGATATCATGACTTTCCTTAGACAAAGTTTCTTGTTGATCTGCTCCCTAGCTGTAGCAGAAAAGCAGGCACACTTCCGGACAGTGTGATTCACTGGTTTTATTATGACAATAACGGAGGGGTATTACAATTTATTGTATTAAAATATCTCTCTCAAACCCCAGACTCCTAATGCTTTTCTTGGCTATGATCACCGTGAAATTTTACGTTAATCCAGAAATTTTCTAAGCAGCACAGGCATGTTTAAGTGGGGGGGCGGGAGGTGAACAAATACAAATTTGGAATAAACAAGTGAAAAGCTACGGAGAAAACGTAAATTCTAGGAGATGAACATCGTGCTTCATCAGTTGGAGTCACAAAGGAAAAACCCAAGAAAAGAATCTCTGGCTAATCACCCTTCTATTCTGTTTAAAAAAAAAAAAAAAAGGAATTTGTCCTGTCCTTCAACATGGTATTTTTTTCATTTGCTCCGTGAAACTAGTGTGCATTTCACAAGGATTTTTACAGGCAAATTTGGTATGAGCCACTCCTGTTCATTTCAGCCCGGATGACGCCGCCTTTCGGTACCGTCTCTACTCTGTTTTTTAGCTCCTTTGCGACCTCCTCTAGCTTGCTGTAACACCGACACAGATGCCACTTACAAGCCCTGCATTTCCAAAGTGCTTTCCAGGCCCGGTCACTGACTTCTCTGCCACACCTCCCTCGCCCTTCCCGCTCGCTTCTAGCTAAACGCAGTGATTCTGCTTCTCCAACAGACGCTCGGACCACACAGTCACCGAGTATTGACAGATCGTTCAATCCCAAAGGTCCCCGACTAGGAGGTTCTCTGTTTGTCATCCCAAGGCAGCGTCCGTCGGGCTCCGCGCGGCCTGGGTCACACACTGCATGCCTGACTCCCCACGTGTCTTACGACTGGAAACAGCGCTCATTCTCCAAGCCCTTTCCTCCTCTGAAGGAAAGTGGCCCGTCTGAATTTCACCGGCGGGCCATACTCACGCCCAGTTTACACCGAGCCTCATGCGAACGTCATTTAAAAACAAGCACCGTTTCCTGCCGTCAGGACTGTGACAGCAACTCGCGGGTAACACAGAACCAGGGCGTGACGAGAAGAGGACACCCACTGCACTAGTTCCCTTGCCGCAGAAATAAATTATGCGGACAACTGCCGGACGTAAAAATAAAATAATCCATATCACGACTCTTGCTCTTAGCACTAAAGTTCCCCACCCCCCCTCCCAAATTCACTTCGGAATCCAGTTCACCCTACGCGAGTCTGACGTTACTCGAGAAAAAACGAAACACACTCTCAGTTATCTTAACAACAGCAGATCTTCCGGAGGGCCTTCCGGCTCCCCTGTGCCAGGAACGATCAAGAAATGACACTCTCCCCGGAGCAGGAAAAACCAACTTCTCCAGGAGCACGGGAGAGCCGCCGGGCTCCAGGCCGCGGCGCCGCCGCCCAGAGCGCACATTCCAGAGCTCGCCGAGGTTAGGGCTCGGCTCCCGCGGCGCAGCCACCTCAGGAAAGCACGCCACGCACTTCACCCGTGCAGCTCCGCGCGGGACAGGGGGGCGCGGACCGGGACGTGGGGCTGGGAGGGACGCGGCCGGGCGGGTGCGGCGACAGTGGCGAGGACGCCTGACAGGTACCGGGGGGCGGGGAGCCGGGCGGCGGTCGGGCTCGGAGCCCGCGGAAACCGACGGCGGGGCGGACCGGTGGCCCCGGGCGGTGCGGAGCCGGGGTCCCGGCGGGCACCCGACCCCGGCCCGGGCGGGGAGCCGGCACTCACCCAGGCCGGCAGGTCGCAGGCGCGCACCCCCAGGCGCACGGCGCGCTCCTCGTCCTCCAGCAGCGCCAGCGCGCGGCACAGGCGGGTCGCCTTGAGGCCGCGGCTCCTCCGGCACCACACGAGCAGCCCGAGCGCCAGCAGCACCCAGCTGAAGCTCAGGCCCAGGTAGCCCAGCGCGTACACCGGCAGCAGCAGCGCGAAGCTGCGCGCCAGCTGCGCCAGGAGCCCCGCTACGTCCACGCTCAGCGCCGCGCCCGGGGACTCGGCCCGGGCAGCGCCCGCCTCGGGGCCGCGGTCCCCGGCGCCGCTCATCGCGCAGCGCTCGCGTCCCTACCCCGCCGCGGCGCCTCAGCCCGCGCACCAGCGCCCCTCTGAGGGGGCCGCGCCGCCGCTACCGCCCGCCCGCGCTTCCGCCCGCGGGCGGCGTACGACGCAAGCACGCAAGTTGGGCGGGGAGGCGGCCGGCCGCGGCCCGGGGTCACCACGCGGGGTGGGCGGGGGCTGATGGGTGACGCCATCATGCGGGCAAGACCTGAGGCTGGAGTGGGCGGGGCCAACGTGAACGTCACCGCGCGAGTTGGGCGCCACCGCGGCGGCCGGGCGAGGCCCTGGACCCGAGCCACAGACTCACTGTGGGTGGGCGGGGCCGGGCTGCTACCTCATCGCGGGGGCGGGCGGGCGCCGTAGGAGGCGGGAGTGGGTGGGGCCGGCACGGAAAACACACTGGGCGTGCGGGGCGCCGCCGAGACGGCGGGGCGCGTCGTCACGTGGGTGGGTGGGGTGCCGCTGTGGCGGCAGGGCGCGGTCCTGCATCTAGGGCACGTACCTACGCTGCGTGAGCGGGACCCACCTGCTTCCGCTTCCGCAAGGGCGGGTAGGTGCGTGAGCGCGCGGGGAGGCTGTGGCCCGGCCGGGCGCGCAGTGGCCGCGTGACCTTGGGGGGCATTCTCTGGAAGGCTTTTGTGGGACGAGAAGTGCACGTTCCAGCGTGTGTCTTACACTTGCCCACTTTCCGGAAGTTCCTGTTGAATACACTTGTAAGATGTTAAAAAAAGCCAAGCGCACTTCTGATCGTTGCCGTTCTGGTCGTGCCGGTAACGCCACAGCGTGAAGATGCTTCTCTGGAAATCTCCCAGCTGTTCTAGAGCTGTGAAAAATGCAACAGGGGAGGTCTGGTTTTTGTGTACGTAAAATGAAGAGTTTTGGCTTGAATATGTCCCCGAGGTGAATCCAAGCACCTGCACTCCCTTTTATTTTTTTGAAGTTTAGTGATTTACTTTGAGAGAGCGCACGGGAGCAGAGGAGGGGCAGAGAGACAGACAGAATCGCAAGCTGGCTGCACACTGTCAGCGGAGAGCCCGCCCCGGGGCTCCAGCTCTCAAACCTTGAGATCACTACCGGAGCGGAAACCCGGAGCCTGTTCCTGACGGACTGAGCCCCACCCCTCTGCCCCCTAGCGCCTGGGCTCCTAAGTAGAATGCTTTGTAGTTTCCTTGAAAAATGTTGACCTCCTGCTCACTCTGGCTTATTTACAGAGAGAGGGAGCGCGTGACAGAGGGAGAGGGAGAAAAATCTTAAGCAAGCTCCATGGTCAGCGCAAAGCGGGTCGGGGCCCAATCCCACGACCCTGGGATCATGACCTGAGTCCAAGAGTGGGACGCTTAACCGACTGAGCCACCCAGGCGCCCCCAGACTCCCTGCTTAAAGTACTAGTTTAGACCCCACTTGCGACTCCTGAGGAGAAACCACAGCCCTTGGTTACGTCATTTTCCAGTAAACTCAATCAGGGTAATTCCTAGTTAAGCGTTTTTGAGCATATGGAGTTCCAAGGAAATTTTAATTCCATTTATAACAACAAAGCTAGTTTTTTCCCTCTTCCTCTTCAAATCTTTGTGACTGGTGACCTTGATCATTTTCAGGAAGGGCAGGGACTTCACTGATGAGAAATAGAGCACACCTACATGTTTTTAAGCTTTCGATTCAATGTGTACCTCATGTGACAAGTTCTTCCCTGCCATATGGCAAGGGTTCTGGAATAATAACCTGATAACTCTGTCGCTGCAGGGTCAAACCGTGGTGTCTTCAGGACAAAAACCTTGACCGACCGCTTTGTGGTGCAGATAAGAGAGTAAAAGCCACGAAGGCAAAGAGGACTGCCAACCGAAGGCTAAACTGCCACCACAGCTCCGTTGGACACCCCAAACCAAAGATTTGCTGCCAACTGGAGCTTTTTGAGTGGGGGGAAGCATTTGCATGCATTCATGGCTTTGCCGCAGTCTCATTAACAATTCAACTTTCAGTTCCATGAGGGCAACGATCATATTTACTATGTTTATCATTATATTTCCAGGCTAGCACAGTGCCTGGAAGAGCAGGTACTGAATGAATAAACAACACGTCTCTTCTCCCCTTATCTTCAGGTCCGAATGGAATTACGTATGCTTGTGTGTGTGTGTGTGTGTGTGTGTGTGTGTGTGTGGCCATGGAGATACGTAAATATATCTCATTTCAGAAACATTGCTCTAGGGTCTGGAACAGTCAGCTTTGGGCAAGGGCACTAAATCAAGCAAGGGACAAAGTGGTTTTCCGTTTCTTGCCCTTCACCAAATTACATTGTTGTAAATATACAAAATAACAAGTCTCAAACCTTTTCCTCTGCAACAGCTAAATGTTCTAATGCCACCTCTCCCTCAAGACTGTTATAAGTTTATGACAGGTAATTACATCGTTAACATAGGAAGGGGCTGAGCTTTTCTGTCCTATGGTCTTCCCTCTAAAAAGCTGTAGGACCATAAAGAATTGAGTGGACATTCGCAATAGATTATTTGACCTGAGCAGCCCTGGGATGTAAAATGCACTGAAGAGAAGTGTCCAGGCTGCACACCAATCAACCTCCCAGCCTCAGCTGCCTTCCTTCATGACCCCATTGAACTTCTGGCCACTCGCACACCAGCAAGGCAGAGCGCATCTCATTCTGTATGGAGGCTAATAACAGACCCAGCTCGGTTCTTAGGTTTTTGCTAGTATCTTTAACCCCCTCAGTTTCCTGGGATCTCTTCATGTTACCCGCTTCCTTACCTTCTGTGCCGATGCTCCTCCAATGAAAGGCACTGCTTTCTCAGAGGAAAGAAGAACCTCATTGTGACTGATCTAGTAAAAAATGGTAAAGTTCCAGCCTCTGCCCTCAACTTTTCCAGTTTCAGAGAAAAGTGCTGCCTCCTGTTTAAGTTCAATCCGTTCTGCTTTGTTTCACATCCCCTCTCACCTAGGTCTGGGCCTTATCGACTCTCCTGTCCACCTGTTCTACCTCTTCCTGTCCTCGCTCCTTCCCTATCACCTCTACATAAGTTTCACTGTAGAGGATGGGAGCACATTTTGCCTCTCTTCCTTTCTTACAGCTAACTGGGACTCTTTTTGCCCACACTCACCAAGACTCCTATTCCTGTCTCAGAGGTGCTCCTTTGGTGACACAGCCACACATTCTTTACTACCCGAGCCACCTGAGTACATTTCTGTGTCGTGCAACCAGAAGAATCGGAAAGGGCTTGGTCCTTTCTTGCTTACCTGGATGATTATAGACCGGTAGCCCTTTAATCCTGCCCTCTTTAAAATTTCCACAGAGACTTACTCTCCCCACCACGGAGGAGGCAGTGGCAAGTAGATTCTTCAGCCTGGTTATATTAGCAAATAGACGCATACATTGACGATAACGAAAATCAGCTTTCTTGCTGTTGGAGAAGATCTTACAAGCATGGAAAGGGAGAGGCCAGAAAGAACCTTGTGATGGATTGGACTCGGAGGAGGTATGAACTCATGTGTTTTGATACATATGTATAAAGAGGCCTAAAAATGTTTTCTATTTTGGGGCGCCTGGGTGGCTCAGTTGGTTAAGTGTCTGACTTCGGCTCAGGTCATGATCTCACAGTTCATGGGTTCGAGCCCCGTGTCGGGCTCTGTGCTGACGGCTCAGAGCCTGGAGCCTGCTTCGGATTCTGCATCTCCCTCTCTCTCTGCCCCTCCCCTGCTTGTTCTCTCTCCCGCTCTCTCTCTTAAAAATAAATAAACATTAAAAATTTTAAAAAGTATATCTTCTATTTCTGTCTGCTGAGAGTGTCCAGAAGCAATGGTACCCCAGTACCAATAAGCACAAATAACTCCCACATCTTGACTTCTGAATACTATTCTCCAATAAAAGGAACCAGAGATCTCTGGAGAAATAGTTGACTTCAGGGCTGGAGCAGTGAAAATACAAGATAAGCCTGGAATATTTTGTTGTGCCAGGAGGTAAGAAAATGCTCAAAGAATCACGCAATGTCAAAGGACATGGGAGGCAACTTGAAGGGCTCTTGCTGATTAAGTCTGGGACTATCTGAGCAGCAAAATCAAGGATGACATTGGCAGATTACAAGCCAGGGAGTAAAATAGGAACCCATGAGCCCACACTGATGTAGATGAATGAGCGAGTGATGAATGCACAAAAAAATAAGTCACTGGAGTCAAAGAAATGGAAAATCCCCACTTAGCAGTCATTGTAGCATAAGAGTGAGTTATCAACGGAGGCTAAGGACGGTAGGTGAGGTTTGATAAGGAATAATACCAGAATACTTTCTACAAGATACTTACCAATTTAGGGGAAAGAGGAACACAGCATTTCTGGGACATTTTGCCAGAGAGCTTGAGAAAACTTGACCCGAGTATAGGGACTCAGGGGACAGAGGCCATGTGGGGTCCCCATGTTCTTACTGAGGAATTAATTATTCCAGATTGCAAGAGACTGAAGAGCCACAACAACCACATGCAACGTGTGTTCCTGTGTGGGATCTGGGCTTTGGGGACAATCTGTGGAACAAAGGGGTCTGTCGTTTGGACAGTAGAGTTGTATCCATGTTGACTTCCTGACTGGAGGGAGGGTTGTGGAGCGGAGGCTGTCCCTGTTTTGGGGAAACAAACACTGGAGTATTTCGGAGTGATGAGTAATCATACCTGAAGTTCTTTGTCAAAGAATTCAGGACAAGTCTAATGATCACAGGTAAGTGTGTGTGTAGACAGGTAAATAACTGCTGGGTGACAGACAAGTGGAGCACGTGCTGGGCGGTTCGTGGTGGGAATCTGGGCAATGAATGGAGTGCTGTGTACTTGCATGTTTTCTCTAAGTTTGAAATTAATTTGAAAGTCATTTTTTAAAGTTCGTGTTTCGATCAAATGGCCAATTCAAAATGCGGATTTGATTGAATCTCTTCTGCGCTTGGTTTCCTTTGCTCCTATTCATGACAAACAGAGCTTGCCACACTTGACCCTCCTTCTTGCCTCGCCTCCCGACCTAGGGTCTGCACTGCTGCTCATCCCTGCCATACCCTGCTGTCACCTGTCTGTGCCTGTACACCTGCTGTTCTCTGAGTCTGGACTACCCTTCTCTCTCTGTCCATATGCAAAACTCCGGTTCATCTTTCAAAAAACAATTTGTATATCTCCACCTCTGGGAAAAATTTTGTGATATTTCCCTCCTCGTGTTAATCCTGTCTGTACCTTATGCTCATGATTGCACTTTTCTGCTGAATACCGCTCAGCCCTTAGGAGCCTGGAGGCAGCTCTGTGCATGTGACGGGGAGCCCTGATATTCTTGGGGGAAGTCCAAATTAGGTGGTACGTATTAGAACCCGCAACTGAAGCCATCTATCAAGTCACAAGCCCCATGCCGGTTTCTGTCGATATTGAAGATGATATTTGCGTGGCCTCACTGGGTCCTCCGCTCAGGTCTCATGAGGTGAAACCAAGTGTTGGCTGAGCTGTGGCCTCCTCCGGAGACCTTCAGCTGAGACCCCTCCCAAGTTCATTCAGGGTGTTGGCAGATTTCAGTTCATTGCAGCTGTAGGGCTCAAGTCCTTGATTTCTGCCAGCTGGCAGCCAGGAGTCACCTTCTGTGTCCCCCACTTGCCCCTCCTTCAACCCCTCCTAGTGTGGTAGTTTGCTTCTTCTTCCAGGACAGTAGGAGTGTTTCTCAGATGTATCACCTTCTTTGGAAGTCAGGCCCACTCACGAAAACCTCCCTTTTGACCAATTAGTCAACTGATCAGTAACCTGACCATAGGAGTAGATCCCATCACATTTACAGGTTCTGCTCACACTCAGGAAGAGAGAGGGTTAAACAAGAGCATGGATGCCAGGGACTGGAATCTGAGACCAGAGTTCTGCCTACCACAATCTCTTCATTGATGCAAGTGCTCCAATTATGGTTTCATACGGTTACAGATAATTTATAGATTTATGAAAGAAGGTTCTAATTTTGGTATCCCACCTATTTCCATCTGCCCTAAATGCTTATGATTTAGGTGCTAACATATAACAATAATAAACTTGTTAATAACTAACACTGTGGGCTTAGTTTGCCACAGGCGATGTTCTGGGTATTTTGCACAATTGCTCATGTAATCCTCATGACTGCTCTACAGAGTTAGGCACCTTATAATACTCATTTTACTGAAGAGCTAACTGAGGCATAGGTAGTAAAATAAACTTCCCAGGTTCACACAGCCAGTGAGAGGCTGATCAGACTTCTCACTAGCACATTAGCACATAAATTAACTCACAGGTAGGTTTTGTATCATACCCACATACACAGACGTTACAGTGACACCAAATTTAGCTGACCTGGAAAACCAATGAGTTTGGGAGAGGAAAGTTCTTGACTTCTGTAACAAAGTTGCCTATAACTGAAGAAATGTTTTGTTTTTATCATAACCTGGAATTACAAGTTGGTTTACAGTCTAGTGAGGGAGATGGACACATGTGTTCAAATTCTAGAAAAGTGGATGCAGTAGAACTGTAACAAACCATTTGGACCGAGTGTGAGCAGGGGAGGATCTGTGCAGGGTTGCTGCAGTGAAGGCTCCAGGGGGATTGAGGCAAAGCTGGCTGGGGAAAGGGGCAGAAAAGCAGCTTTGTGCAATGAGGCTTCACAGTATGCAGAGCCCCACAAAGCCCACTCCTGGCTTCCACTCATCTCCAGCCCACCTTTCCTTCAGCATTCTGGTCCCAATTTTAATGACTTACCATTGCCCAACAATGCTTTAAATCTTCACGTCATGCCATTCAAGGCCCCTCACCACCTGGCCATGTTCCGTTTTCAACCTCCTCTCTGACCATCTCACGCCACCCCATGCCCCCTGCCACCCCCACCCATACCTTTGCTAGAGACCTGGTCCACTCCACACCAAGGCCGCTTGCCACATGGGGCTTTGAGCATGTGAAGTGTGGCTAGTCTGAACGGGCATGTGCTGTAAGTGTAAAATATACACTGGGTTTTGAAGACAGTGTAAGAAAAATGTAAAATACCATTTAAATACATGATAAAATGATAACATTTTGTATGTATTGGGTTAAATACATTATTAACTTTGATTTCACCTCTTTCTTTTGCCGGATAATGTTTTATGTGGCTCACATTCTATTTCTACTGGACAGCACTGTTACAGGTACCATTTCTATATTTCCCAGAAGCCTCCAAAGCCTTCTTCTCTTTGTGCTTGTCCCCATATTTGTGTTCCCTTCAAGATGTTCTTTCCTAGCCTCTCTTCCTGGGAAGTTGTGCCCTTCCCAACCTCAGTCCTTTCTTTCAGACAGCCAGCTGTCAGCTCCTCGCTCACTGCCTTTTAGCAGTAGCTCTCATGGGTTCATATTATCTAACAGCTGTTTGTTTGTCCTAGCAGTCACCAATCACCAGCTCCTAGAGGTCCAGAGAGTGTTTATGTAGCTTTCTATCCCTAGCCCTCTGTCACTTCCCAGGTCACCAAGTGAACTTAGGAAGGCATCTGTTGAATGAACACAATAAAAGAAAGATTATATGAAAGGTAACTGCTCGTCCAATGAGTTACGTAGAAAATGATTATTTTTAGGAAGTCTGAGGAGAGAAAGACTGTTTTCGCTCCCGCTATAGCCCCTTATTCGGCAAATGCGGTGGGGAGAGTGTGAGAGAGGAGACAACATTCGCCAAGCCTGTGAATATGGTGCATCTGGGGAGCTCTCGGTCATTCTGTTTGCTGATGAAGGAGTGTAGTCCGGAAAGAGAGCCAAGGTGGAGATGGAAGCAGGGAGTGAGCTGCAAAGGGAGCTGCGGGGAAATAAGGGGCAGAGTCCGCACAGGATTATCGTGAGTCTGGTTTCACTTGGGGGGTGACGGAGAAGGGCTTAAGGGCCACATCCAGGTTGGTCGTGCGGTGTGCACGACTTTGTCTAATGCTGTGGCTGTGACTTTATCCTGATGTTCAACAGAATCTGAAGCTGTTCCAGAATCAGCTGTGTTCTTGGCTTACAAAGAGTGACACAGTGGTTAAGAGAATGGACTTTGGCATCTGACTATCCACTAGCCTGGCTTTGTGAGTTTAGTCAAGTCAGTTAACCTTTGTGGCCTTCAGTCTCCTCATCGGAAAAACGGTAACATGCCTACCTCACAGGGATGCCACGAGAATTAAGTGAATGGTGAAATGGAAAGTTTTAGTTTGGTGCCTCACTCAGAGCAATTCCTAAATATATCATTGGTACCACTGAGACTACCTTTCCCACCTTCCTTTTGTGTTATGTTCTTCCTAAGTGCTAATGAGTGAAAATGAAAAAGGTAGTAGTGATATGCCCAGACCAGAGTACGATTAAATAGAAAAGGCTTTTGGGATCTGTTATAAATTTCTCTAAGGCGAGAAGCCTGGTAAATGGCTGGAACAAAGTAGATAGATAGATCCATAAAACTGTAAGCTGGTTCCTAACAGTATGTGGTTCAATAATACGACATCTGCTAAACAAATTTTGTATTTACGGGAAAGCATATCACAAGCACAGACTATTAATAACATGCTCACTGAGGTACTTCTTAACACATGATTTGAGAGCGTTGTGTGCATGAAAACATGAGTGGAATCTTTTCTTTCTTTTTTAAAAAATGTTTTATTTATTATTTCTGAGAGACAGAGACAGAGCATGAGCAGGGGAGGGGCAGAGAGGGAGGGAGACACAGGATCCAAATCAGGCTCCAGGCTCTGAGCTGTCAGCACAGAGCCCAATGTGGGGCTTGAACTCACAAACTGCGAGATCATGACCTGCCAGCCACTTAACCCACTGAGCCACTCAGGTGCCCCAAGTGGAATCCTTTCTTAGTTACATTTGCATACTAAACAAATCCAAAACAGTTTGTGAAAGCACAGCTAAACATCAGTTATAACCTGCATCACTGGAATTGGACCATCCCTCTTCAGTCTTGAATGTTTAATAGTAAGTTTCAAAGAAAATAAGTCTGATAAAATAAGTCTGAGATGAAGAATATTTGTCTTAATGTTTCAGTTCTTGTCCCTTGTCTTTTATAAAAAATCATTCTTTCAACAATTACATTTTCAAATACTTTATGATTCCGAGTATCCTACAGGGTGTGTAATATCAAATGATATATATGGGAAAATAATTTTTAAGGCGCAAAACCTTCATACACAGATGAAAAGCTCTTCTCTAATCTGTACATTTGCTAAGTCTAATTTCGGGGTGCTTAATTTTCTTGCTTGTAAGAGGTGGGACATGAGATTGCTTCCTGATGCAGTTGCAGGACCCGAGAATACCGCCCTCCAGGCACCTGGTCGGTGGGCTCTGAGGATAAAAGACCCCAGAAGATTGAGTTTAGCCGGTTAAGCCGCAGTCGGCTCAGCAGCCATGCCTCAGTTTCCTCGTTGTAGCTCCGGATGTCCAGTGACCCGGCTCAGCTCCAGTCCTCCCAGCCTGGCCGGAGGGTCAGCCCAGTTTAGTCCCCGCGCCAAGCCCCGCGCCCCCTCACCCAACCGGACGCTGACCAGGCAGGGGACCCCGGCTTCGGCCCCTTCCTTAACGCATCACCGGGCGAGGCCCGGGCTGCAGGGGCGGGGGGTGGGGTGGGGAGTGGACGTCAGACGGGCCAGCGATCGCTCGGCCCTCTGCTGCCTCTGCCTGTCAGTTGCTAGGCGCCGGGGAGGCACAGGCGCTCCGGGAACGGCCGCGGGGCGTTCTGGGATAGCGGTGGCCCGGTGCTCTTCTGCTCGTGCCTGCCAAGGGCTAGGGGCCGGAAGAGCGCAAGCACTCTAGGAGCAGGCGCGCGGCATGCCGGGACAGCGGTCGTTCGGCGCTCGGTTGCTCGCGCCTGCCAGTTGCTAGGAGCCGGGGACGCCAGCCTCGCTGCCGCGGCCTGCGAGCGGCGATGGAGCCCGGGAAGGTGGGTGCGAGCGGGAGGCTCGCGGGGCGACTCTTGAGTGATGGGACGGTGTTGCTCTGCGGGGGGTCACCCCCTCTTCCTCTGACCTGCGTTAGCAGCGTCGCGCCCAGCTTCCGAGGGAGGGAATGCAGTGACGTGGCTGGAGTTTGAATTCTGGCTTCTCTACTTCCTTGCATGATGTCTAGAAAATGACTTAACAGGTCTTATTTTGCAGTTTATAAAGTTTGGACATTAATAATAGCAACTTCATAGGTGTTTATGAGGAGTCAATGGGATTTTGTAATAAAAGTGCTTAGAATGGTGCTTAAAACAGTGTTACTAACACTCGGTAAGTTTTATTTTTCTCGTGTATTGATTCCTGAACAGTAAAAGATGAGGGTTTTAGTTTGCATGCATTTCCTACTTTTCCTTCTTTCTCTTATTTTTGTTTTTTCCTTTATCATTTACTTCTGCAATGTTAACATGTTTAAAAAAATTTTTTTAATGTTTATCTTTATTGTTGAGACAGAGAGAGAGAGAGCAAAAGCGGGGGAGAGGCAGAGAGAGAGGGAGACACAGAATCGGAAGCAGGCTCCAGGCTCTGAGCTGTCAGCACAGAGCCCGACGCGGGGCTCGAACTCGTCAACTAGGAGATCATGACCTGAGCTGAAGTCGGAGGCTCAACCGACTGAGCCACCCAAGCACCCCTTAACTAGTATTCTTTATATCTATTTTGTGTTATGTCAACTTTAGATAGTATCTTTTGACTTTCCATTGGTTAGGATTAGGAAGTTAGTATCCTATGCTACCCTCCATCTATTTTAAATTCCACCAACTTCCTGACCACTGTCATCTTCCATACCATTCTCTTATATTTTCATAAGTCATTCTTAACCTACATTCTCTGATTTGTTTGTAGGTTGATTTTGAAATAGAAAACCAATCCACACTGTAATACATGATTAATACACGAGTAGTATTTACTGTAGAACTTAGTGGTGTGAATGCACCAACAGAGAAAATGCAGTCGTGTATCCCTCAACTCCTGCTGCTCAAGGAACTATGTTCCTGGCATCAGAGTCACTAGATCATATTTTCTTACTTTCAATTAATTGTACCACACGTAGTTTACTTCATATTTGGAGCATGTCTTTCTTAAATGGTTCTTTGGTTTTCCTGTAATTTGTATTTGCCTTCTCTTTGACAAAAAAGAACATATCCCCTTTTTCTTAACCTTATCACTTACATATTTTAGCTTATTAATCAGTCATATTATCTGTTTAATAAAATCTGCTTTAAAAGATTCTTGTCAGAGTTCTCTGACTTCTGTTCTAATCACGGCTAATTTTTTTCTAGACCTTTTCAGAGCTATTGTCTGGGAATTTCTTTTATGTGTAATTCTGGGTTAGGTCTACTGTTTTTTTGGATCCAGTGTCATCAACTTTCTTGAAATCCCCCTTTCTCCCCTGGAGTAAATCCTCAAGTACCTTTTTAAATGAGAGTATGTAGGAAGAAAGTCTTTAGTATACTGATACACTTGTTTGAGACTTTAGCATAGAATTATAGGATCAGAATTAATTTCCTTGGGACTTTGAAGGCATTCTGCTTTCACCTTCTAGCAACCAGTTTGGCTGATGAGATATTTTTGTAAGTAACATTTTCTTTCTTTCCAGAAGATTTAGGATCTTTGTGGTGTTCTGAGCATATATGGCAATGTGTTTATTTTGGGTCTTTTTTTCATTCATTATTTTTGACATTTGATTTTCCCTTTCAGAATGAAAACTCAAGTCTACCTTTACTTCTAGGACACTTTTTTCTTTCTTTCTTTTTTAATGTTTCATTCATTTTTGAGAGAGAATGTGTGTGCTCACGTAAGGGAGGGGCAGAGAGCAAATCCCAAGCAGGCTCCTTGCTGTCAGTGCAGAGCCTGACATGGGGCTTGATGTCCCATGTCAAACCATGAGATGATGACCTGAGTTGAAATTGAGAGCCAGTTGCTTAACTGAGCTAGCCAGGTGCCCCCAGGACATTTTTTTTCTATTCTGTATTTACTTCTTTCTGTTTTCTCCATTCTCTCTGGAACTCTGATTCAGCTGTTAGATGTTGAATTTGTGGCACATATTTCCCATCTCCTTGACTTTATGTTTTCTATATTCTGGTTTCTGCAACTTTAATGTTGACTCCATCTACTTAATTGTTAAATCTAATTTAATTAATTAATTTTGAAAGCAAAGAACTTTTATTACTTGTTACAAGTAAAGGGCTAGGGAGCATGGTCTCCCCTTGGGGCAAGTGCAGGAAGCTTTTTTAAATTTTTTAAAACTAAAAAAAAAAAAATTATTTCCCATAGAGTTAACATACAGTGTTGTATTAACTTCTAGTGTACAATATAGTGATTTGACAATATGTTAACATACAGTGTTATATTACATACAGTTATAACATACAGTGTTATGTTAACTTCTAGTGTACAATATAGTGATTCAACAATTTCATAAATTACTGAATGCTCATTAAGACAAGTACACTTCTTAATCCCTGTCACCTGTTTCACCCATCCCCCCCCACCCCTCCCTCCTACTAACAATCAGTTTGTTCTCTGTAAGTTAGAGTGTTTCTTGATTTCTCTCTCTTTTTTCCCCCTTTTGCTCATTTGTTTTGTTTTCTAAATTCCACATATTAGTGAAATTATATGGAATTTGTCTTTCTCTGACTGACTTATTTCACTTAGCATAATACTCTGTAGTTCCATTCATGTCCTTGCAAATGGCAAGATTTTATTTTTTTTATGGCTGAGTAATATTCTATTGTATATGTATACATCTTTTCTTTTTAAACTTTTTTTAATGTTTATTTTTGACAGAGAAAGACAGAGAGAGAGAGAGAGAGAGAGAGAGAGAGAGAGAGAAAACATGAGCAGGGGAGGAGCAGAGAGAGAGGGAGACACAGAATCCAAAGCAGGCTCCAGGCTCTGAGCTGTCAGCACAGAGCCCAATGTGGGGCTTGAACTCACAAACTGTGAGATCATGACCTGAGCCGAAGTCTGACGCTTAACCTACTGAGCCACCCAGGCATCCCCCCCACCATATTCATCAATCAATAGACACTTGGGCTGTTTCCATAATTTTTATTTTAAATAAATATTTTAAATAATGCTGCTATGAACATTGGGGGGGGCATGTATCCCTTTGATTTTTTTTTTTTTATTAATATTTCTCTTTTTTTCTTTGGGTCATTTTCTTTATTTTTTTTTTTCTTATAAGATTTTATTTAAATTCAAGGTAGTTAACATACAGTGTAGAATCGGTTTCAGGAGTAGAATTTAGTGATTCTCACTTACATATAACACCCAGTGTTCATCACAACAAGTGCCCTCCTTAATGCCCATCACCCATTTAGCACATCCCTCACCCACTTCCCTCCGTCAACCCTCAGTTTGTTCCCTAGAGTTAAAAGTCTTTTCTTTCAGGGTCGTTTTCTTTGTTTATTTTTCTTGATTCTTCTCTTTCTTATGTCATTTTTTTCTCAAATGCCTGATTGAGTTTTCACATTTTTGAATGAAGCATCAGATTAATTAAAGTTAAGTGTTTTGAATAGTAGGGGTTTGCTTTGCTCGTTCCCTCCGAGTCCTTTCCCAGAATTGTTTGTAAAACCCTTGTTCTTAACCAGTGAGTTAGGATTCCAGAGCATGGAGATTCCTCAGGCTCTTTACTTCCCCAAACATTTAATTGTCAGACATGTATTTCCCTATTAGATCTTTTCTCTCTGCTGGCTTTCTGTGATCTTGGATGACAGTTCACCTAGTCGATCACATTTTGCATTGCTTTGGATTATTTTGGGGGTTTTCTAATACATATTTGTAAAATAAACATTTCAAAGTAGCAAAAGCAGCTACTGAATACCCATATTAGGTTCTCATTTGCAAGTTGGTCATTAACTTTTTAGGAAGTTAATCTCCTGGTCATTAGAACTTAGTCATGTGATTATTAGAGTGCTGAAGAATTAGTGTATTTTGTTCCATAAAGTCAAGGGAAGGATAAAGCCTTCATGAAGTGATTGGAATAAAATTGTACTGGACTTTTCGATGTTGTTTAATTTTTTTTTAAGTTTATTTATTTTGAGAGAGAACGCAAGTGGGGAAGGGGTACAGAGAGAAAGAGAGGGAAAGAGAGAATCCCAAGCAGGCTCCACACCATCAGTGCAGAGCCCGATGTGGAGCTGGAACTTGCAAACAGCGAGATCATGACCTGAGCTGAAGTCAGACACTTAACCGACTGAGCCACCCAGGCGTCCCGATGTTGTTTATTGTAACTTTACCATGTACCAAGCTCTTCTTTGGGTTTGTGTCAGTATGTTTATTTGCTGACATCATAGCTGTCACTAACATTACAAGATTTGTGTTCTTTATTTCTGCTAGGATCATACCAGGGTTCAGTATTGTGTAGTTATTCTTAGAAAACTAAAATTTAATGGCATGTTTGCTGACTACCCTGATAAGGGTAGTGACAGTTTTCAGTGGCAGTTCTTTAAAAACACTTTAGTTTGCCTTGCTTCCAGTGTTTATGGCTTTTATTTATTTCAGTGCCCAATGAAAATTCTAGAAATTTCTAAATTTTTCTGTTACATACCAAGTAATTGGTAATGTGTGAGTTTATTATTGTCATGAAATTTATTAATCGTAGCTTGAAATGTGTAAACATATATATGTAGATATATATGTTTATATTTAGGTTATCCTTAGAAGAAAATAAATTTCTACTTTCTTTTAAATGTTGTTATGAATTAGGAATCGCCATGTTCCAGCCATTCACTTAATGGTAACTGCTGTTAACTGTTCAGACAGGTGTGGGGCTATTTCATTCTGTTTTTCGAAAGGCTGCATGTTCTAGGGCAAGTACACTGGGCTCTCTGAGAATGGTCCTCACTAACCCACTTACAAGGTTCTCCTGCATGAAGAGCCCTAACATTTAGCGGCTCCTGGCAGCCTAAGGCCACATCCCTGTGGTGGCCCAGCCCCCCGGGGCTGCTGTCTGGCAAAGCTCAGGGCGGTGGGAAGAATGGTCGTTTTGCCAGCACTTGGATAGGCCTGCCTCTCCTTCTCGTACATTTGCAGTTGTGCACCCTTCCTCTGTCCCTTGGAGATGTCCACGTGTGTCTGCAACCCAGGAGTATTTCTCCCTAGGACCTGAGAGCCATCCTGGAAATGGAACCCTCAGGAAGGATGAGGCCTCTGTGGGAAGGTGGGCTGCTGACTTGCACAGCTGCCTGCCTGCAGACACAGCCAGCCTGGCTGCATTTACGCAGACCACCCCTGGGTGATTTTCCCTGCCCTGGCTGCTCTTTTCAGTGCTCCCAGCGCCCCCTACCCCCCACCGTGGGAATGGAGCTCGGCTACCCCCTGCTGTCAGTGGTTTGTCTTTGACCCTCTCCCTACACTGCTGATCTGCAATCCACTCCAGAAGGAACTCAGTACATTTTGTGGTTATAGTATACTTTGGCTAGAATCTTAAAAGTGATTGCTTTGTATTTATTTCTAATTAGCATACTTATGAACTATTGTGAATGATTTTTCTATTTCCCTAATTTTCACACCAAGATTTTTTGGTGGCTTATCCATGAATAACTATTCGTTTTTCATTTGTACTACATTAGCTTTGAATCTGAACCTTACAGGGGTGCCTGGGTGGCTCAGTCGGTTAAGCGTCTGACTCTTGATTTCAGCTCAGGTCACAATCTCATGATTCGTGGGTTTGAGCCCCACATCAGGCTCTGCTCTGACCACACAGAGCCTGCCTGAGATTCTCTCTCTCCCTCTTTCTCTGCCCCTCTGCTCTCTCTCTCTCAAAATAAACTTAAAAATAAAAAAAATTTAAAAAAATCTGGACCTTACAAAAATTCTACCTTTTTTTTGGTACCCTCAAAGCAGTGTTTCTCAAAGGGAAAATAAAATAATCTGGATAAATCTCTCTTGTTGTCTACAGAAAACGTCCTTGAACAATTTGCTTCGTGAGTTTCTTTCATTATTCAAATATGTCTTGCACGTGGCAGGTGAACTGTATATGGGCCTATGGAGGAGTCATGTTGCTGTGTGCTCAGCCCCTGACAGGGGCAGCCTGCCAGGCGGGGACACTTCAGGGGAAGCAGGGACACTTCAGGGGAAACTGCTCCATTGGCAGCTAGAAATGTTGGGCGGTGGGACTAGACATTGACATGGGGCACTGGGTGGCATGGGGAAAGGTGGGGAGTGTGTGTTACCTACTCTTATGAAGTACTCAGAAGAACACATACTATAATCGTTTATAGGTACATTTAGACTAGGGAGTAATTTAAAAAATTTTTTTTTAATGTTTATTTATTCTTGAGAGACAGAGAGAGAGAGAGAATGAGTGGGGAAGGGGCAGAGAGAGAGGGAGACACAGAATCTGAAGCAGGCTCCAGGCTCCGAGCTGTCAGCACAGAGCCCGACGCGGGGCTCGAACTCACAAACCATGAGATCATGACCTGAGCCGAAGTCGGATGCTTATCCGACTGAGCCACCCAGGTGCCCCAGGAGTAATTTTTTTAAAAGTCTGTATTACTAATGCCTTTCCTTCTAGTAGGTAGTAATTTCTTGCACGTCAATGACTAATTGCCATTGACTTACATGGCCTAATAAAAAAGCAGCTCACTAGAGCGGCAAAATTAGTTTTTTAAACTTTAAAAATTCTAACTTTATAATTTTCTTTTTAGAGAAGAACGAAAGATGATACTTGGAAAGCAGATGACCTCCGAAAACACCTCTGGGTAACACGTTTTAAAGATTTGGGTTGGGGTCCTTTTGGACCTTGGATGGTTTCTTGGACAGGTTTTTTTGGTTTTCAACACAGCCTAACTTTGCTTATGTGTGGCTCATTTCAGAAGCATTCTCGACTCAGAGATAAAGCCGTACGGTTAATAGCTCTGGAACTGTGGGGGGAACGGGGTTGCCCAGCCCCGCGTCCCGCCAGCTCCATCCGGTTTCTGTTAGGGTTCAGGGCGTGTGCCATGTGTGTCTGTGCATGCGCGTGTTAGTGTGCACTGTGGGTGCGTATGTGTCTGTGTGTGTGTGTGGTATGTTTGCATGTGTGTATTTGTGTGTGCACGTGTGTGCGTGTGTGTGTCTGTGTGGTGTGTGTGGAAGGGGCTTGGGCTGTGAAAATTAATTAAAGGAAAAGGGGGTCGGGAGGCCAGCACCGGGGGGGCTCAGGCACCACCACTGCACTGTCCACTGCAGACCCGACGGGAAGAGATGCACCTTGCACGTGATACTATTTTGCCAGCCCGGCAGGAGGAAGGGAGGTCTCCTCCTGCCCTGGCGACAGCTCAGCTCATGAGCCGCCACCACACTTCGGGCTCCCAGTTCACCCCAATGGGCTTTTGGGTTATAGCGGCCCCTCCCGGCTCCCCCTTTCGTCTGTGAAAGAGCCTCCTCTCCCTGTTCTGCAGAATCACCTGTGGTTTTGCCACAGCTTAATTGTCCCGGGCTGCAATTCTCTGCCGTTCCGGAAGAAACCCATTTTTGCTGGTAAAATTACCGGGGGTTTTACCTTTAAGATTAATGGGTTGAGATCGAGACCTCCTGAGAGTTTTATGAGGGAGAGTGTCCTTGTTCTTCGAGTGGGACCCAGGCTGTTGCTGTCTCAGAGACTTTAAGACACAGCTACAGTATGCCTTTCTTTTTCTTTCTGTTCGGTATAGTATTTCAGATTTGACTTGCCAGCAAAAGTGAATGTCCCTTGTGAACGGGTGCCCGTTGCCAGTCGTAGAAATGCTCCATCGGGTTCCGCTTACTGTGGCCTCAGAGACGCGTCTTCCAGGCCCGTCTTGCTGGGATGGAAAGCAGGGGAAGCTAGTGTGAAGACACCTCAATGAGCAGGACTCACATTCCGGATTCTGCTTTCTTTCTCTTGGTTTAGGCCGCACACTCAGGTAATCCCAAGGGAGATAAGAAGCACAGAGAAAAAAAGCTTCGTAAGGAGTCAGAAGTGGACTTCCCTGAAGACAAAGAGCAAAAGCACAGGGACCCGGACCGAGACACCAAGCACAGAGAGAGGCCTGCTGAGAGAGACGGTCACGCGTCCAGAGAGAACCCTCGTGGGGACAGAGACCGAGAAAAGCCAAGGGAAAGGAAAAAGGACTCCAGAGACCGGGACAGAGAAAAGCACAAAGAGAAATACCGAGAGCAGGACGCAGAGAAGTCTCACAGTCGAGGAAAAGACAGGGACAAGGACAGAGAGCGCAGAGCGAGGAGGGAGGAGCTGAGGCAGACGGCCCAGCACAACCTGCTGGGCTGGCAGCTCCCGGAGCCGGCGGAGCGCAGGGCGCGGGCAGGTGCGTGTCTCTGCGGCAGGCAGCCCCGCTTCAAGCCTCCCGTTCGCTGTGTCTTGTCTGCATTTCTCCGTAAAAGAGCTTCCTCGGAGCGGTTGCTCACTCATCGTTGTGTTTTCTCTCGTGCTTTTCTAGACGGCTGAGCTTGGGCCTTGAAGGCGTAGGCCTCTGGTGTGTGTGTGTCCTTTTCACTGTTTTCTTTTTGATATTTTAAAAACCCATTCAGTCAGTGAAAAGAGTAACACAGTTTCTCATTTGCTAGAGTTTTACTCTTGAAACTCATTAGATCACCCAAGTAAAGCTGAGTCTACATTGTAAATAAACAAATATAGTGCTTTTTATTTATTCATTTATTTTTTATTATTTATTTATTTTTTTGACGTTTATTTATTTTTGAGACAGAGAGAGACAGAGCATGAACAGGGGAGGGTCAGAGAGAGAGGGAGACACAGAATCGGAAGCAGGCTCCAGGCTCCGAGCTGTCAGCACAGAGCCCGACGCGGGGCTCGAACTCACGGACCGTGAGATCATGACCTGAGCCGAAGTCGGACGCTTAACCGACTGAGCCACCCAGGCGCCCCAAAAATAATGCTTTTTGATAAGAATACCTCAAAAGTGTCAGTTTTATTGTAAGATTTAAATGTTTTTGTCTAAATTCCCAGGATTCTAAGGTGAAGGTGCATGCCCCCCACCTTAAAATGGAAGTATTGTATTTTTTAAATTAAACTAGCTGACATAAACAAAAAGGAACATATTTATTACTATTTTTAAAAAATTTTTTTTTTTCAACGTTTTTTATTTATTTTTGGGACAGAGAGAGACAGAGCATGAACGGGGGAGGGGCAGAGAGAGAGGGAGACACAGAATCGGAAACAGGCTCCAGGCTCCGAGCCATCAGCCCAGAGCCTGACGCGGGGCTCAAACTCACGGACCGCGAGATCGTGACCTGGCTGAAGTCGGACACTTAACCGACTGCGCCACCCAGGCGCCCCTATTACTATTTTTTAAAATCATGTTTTGTTTTTTTTTTAAGTTCATTTATCTATTTTGACAGACGGAGCATGTGCACACACGAGCAGGGCAGGGACAGAGAGAGAGAATCCTAAGCAGTCTCCGCGCTGTCAGCACAGAGGCTGAGGTGGGGTTCGATCTCACGAACTGTGAGATCACGACCTGAGCCAAAATCAAGAGACAGACGCTCAACTGACTGAGCCACGCAGGCGCCCCACAGAAAGGAATATATTTAAAGAATGTGTAGGAATTGTTAGAATCGTCAGGAAGGCTGGAGATCCTGGTTCCGAAAAGGATGGACACCAGGCCCTTCATTCCTGTTTGTGTTGCACACTGTTGCCTTCTGCCGGGCCACTTCAGGTGTCGGCACACAGCTCAGCAGCGGTGCAGCTGTCGAGGCGTGAGTGCATTTTTGTTGGGTGAGGTATACCTAGGGGTGTGCTTACAGGTTAGCGGGTTCACCACTCGGTAAGTTTAACAGCAACTATCCTATCCGTTGCTTCTTTTTAGTATTATTATATTGATGCTCTTGGTATTTATTTCTAATAAAATTTTTTTTGTTCTCGCATCACTCTTTTGTGGTTGCTACCTGACCTTATTTCTTCAAGGCATTATCGATACGAGTAATCATACGATTAGACTGTTTGACATTCCCTCCCCTTCCTTGGCGTTTCCGGGCCCTTCCCATCTCCTCTGAGCCTCCTCTTCTGGGAAGTGTGGCCTTGCTCTTTGGGCTACCTCATCTGCTCCCTCCCTCTGACTGCATCCTTTCTCATGATTTTATACACTTGTCATCTGTTCCTGATTTCCAAGTTTTGGTCCCCAGCTAGGTTTCTTCCCTGAGTTCTGGGCTTACACATCCTCGTGTCCTTTGACATCTGATGGATGTTGCAAACATAATGGGTCCTGACCTGAGCTTCTCAAATCCCCACAAACCCTACTTCCCCAAAGCCTTACCCATTGTAGTTGATGCAGCTGCACCCTTCCCTTCCTCGGGTTGGAAAACCCAGGAGTCACTCTGACCCCACTCTGTCCTGCAGGCTCCCATAACCCAGCCCCTCTCTGCATGCCGCACCTGTCTCCCTGACCCTGTTTGGATCTCTTGTATTCCAGGCTCCTAGAAAAGCAATCAGTGCTCCATAAGGACTTTCTTTCCATGTTCTCTTTAATTTTGTCCTCATCTTTTAAAATGGTGATTCTCTTAATTTTAAGCCTAATGACTGTTTTTGTTGTCTGTACAGATTCAAAAGTGAAACTCTAGTTTGACCAGCAGGGAGAGACCTCAAATTGTGGGTAGGGGTGGGTTCTCCTCACCACAGGGGCCTCCCCCATCCCCTATCCACTGTGCCCTCAGCAGTGGGCTCCAGGAGTTGTGGAGCTGGTGCAGTTCCCGTGGCATCCCTGAGGCAGGCATTTCTTTCTTTGCAGCCAAGCACTTGGTGATGGCCCAGCTTTTCTCCATGGACTGGGCTTTGCTTCCCTGGGTGCTTCTGTCAGTGACCAGGAACTTAGATGGCATGTGTATTTGGGCTGGTGCCCCTCTTGAATTTCCAGGGGCCCTAGTCTCATATTTTCCAGGTTCCCTCCCTGGCAGTTGGCATTGTGATTTCCCTCTTTAGCCCATTTTAAGTTTAGATTCTAGAACTTTCCATTCTTTTTAAAAAATTTCTTATTTTTGAGAGAGAGAGGGTGCATGTGTGTGCAAGCAGGAGAGAAGCTGGGGGAGGGGGAGGAGAGAGAGAGAGAATCCCAAACAGGTTCTGTGCTTATCGCAGAGCCCAATGTGGGGCTTGATATCATGAACTGTGGGATCATGACCTGAGCTGAAACCAAGAATCAGACGC
Organism: Panthera onca; assembly: GCF_046562875.1. Taxonomy (NCBI): domain Eukaryota; kingdom Metazoa; phylum Chordata; class Mammalia; order Carnivora; family Felidae; genus Panthera; species Panthera onca. The sequence continues at coordinate 168,963,393 of NC_138340.1, forward strand.
TCAACTGATTCAGCCACCCAGGCACCCCTGGAAATTTCCATTCTTGATACTGGAGGATGTGTTTTAACTGAAGAATCTGTTTTCATAGGTGTTAATATGTAATAAATAATAAAGTAATATGTACAGTAGAGATTGCAGCAAGATGTTGGAAGATCATTTTGATGTGCGAAAGTTTGGAAATGTTGAAAATATGTTCCATTTTTGTAGGCAGCAAAGCAAGAGCAGAAGAGAAGGAGAGGAGAGACGAAGGCTCTGAATGGGGGGACGAAGAGAGGGAGAGGCGGTACCGAGAAAGAAAGGTAGGCCGCAAGCCCAGGAGCGGGTGCTCACGCAGGAGCGTTAGAAACAGTTTGGGAAAGTGTCGGAACAGGATTCAAGGTCTGAGGAAGTTTGCCTCCGCTTTTCCCTCACACGCACGTGTTGTTGTTCCATTCCAAGAGAAGTAGGAGGTGATTTTGGAAAATTTAGGAAATCCAAATAATAAGAAGGAAATAAAAACAAAGTCCACCCAGAGACAATTATTGATAGTATTTAAGTATTTGTCCTGATAGAGTAGGTCTATGTACGTATTTGTGTGCATGTGTGTGTGTATACACACGTTTTCTTCACGTGGAGTTTTACTCTTATGAACTGTTTAAACGATACATTTGGAGCAGTTTTCTAAGTCCCGTTTCTCTATAATATTATTTTAATGGATGCATAATATAACAGTCAATGACATGGGTGTGTCATAGTTTTCTTGGCACATCTGCTCTTTTTGACGCTCAGGTTGCTTCTGGATTTTTTTACTGTAAAGACATGCATGGGGTAAAGTCTTTCCGTTTATTCATAGTTATTTTCTTCTGATTAATTTCTGGAAATGAACTTGCTAGATGAGAGTAATGTAAACTTACTCCATCTGTTCTACATAAAAGCTGTAATTAGCTGTATCGTCAGAGTGTAATTCCCCGTGTGCTAGGCAGCCGCTGGACACGATCATAATTTTTAATCTTTGCTAATTTGATCCAGAACAAGGGAGCACTTCTGAGCATTTTATGAAAGCGTTTCCTGCCCTCTTGTCAGTTATTCCCTGTGTGCATTTGCTTCCTTTCCTAACAGAGCATCTTATTCTGGGAGGACTTTAAAGATGAACTCCCTGCTAGTTACTTATGTTTCCACTTCTGTTTTGAATTTTTTTCATGGAATCTTTGTTTTTATAAGTAAGTTCAAAGTTATGAGGTAGTCAAGTTTGTCTTTATAGTTTTGGTTGTTGATGTAATGCTTGGAGAGCCTTTTCCCCACCAGCATTATGTAAGTAGTGCCTGTGTTTTGTTTTGGGTCCTTATAATATTTTTTACCCCTTAAGTTTTTAATCCCCATAGAATTGATCTTGGTGACGGGTGTGTGGTAGTAATCTAACTTTACGACCGAGGAGTTTGCCCATATGGTTTCTTTAGGAAGGTTGTCCTGGCAGAGTGAGCAAAGTGGGTGGGAGTCGGGTGAAGGGGAAGAGTCGGGGGGCCGCTGAGCGGCCATGGGGGGTGGTGGGAGGGAGGATCACAGGGACAGAGCCCTCTGCCTGTAGAGTGAGCGGTGACAACCTGTTGGCCCTGGTGGAAGGAGAAGGGCATTTCTGTTTGGGGTCCTGGTGAGACATCTGATGATGATCCTAAAATTGTGAGCTCGAGCTGGAAATATGACCCACCCACAGCCTGTTCTGCAAATAGCCACGCGTCACCATGGGACAGTGTCACCCGTCGTGGTTTGGGGGTTACAGAGGTGACTAGACAGTGGTGCCCAGTTTTGCGAATCTCCCTGTGGGGGAGCAGACACGTGAACTGCCAGGGACAGGGGCTGGCGGGCACATGGTTCTCTGTTCACAGAAGTCACACATCTCACAGCAGGGAGCGTGGGTCGGTGGAGCTCAGGGTGCAGTCAGAGTTGGGGAGGAGGTGACAAGAATGACCAGGAGAGGCTGCAGAGGAGGTAGCACACCTGCCGCGCTGAGGGGTTTGCACGTGGGTTCCACTTCAGGGTGAAGGCCGGTGTGCTCCGTTGTCCCTAGCCTGTGGATTGTGTGGCTGACAGCAGGTAGTTCCTTCCCGAAGCACATCTTCACGGTCAGGATGGAGGAGTGAGCGGCAGCGCGGCTCCCCTGCCTTCATCACAGCAGGTACGAAGGCCAGCGGCCGTGTTCGTGTGCTGACGCAGTTTTCCGTGGGTCCCGTTCACAGCTGCAGTACGGTGACAGTCAGGACAATCCTGTTCAGTACTGGCTTTACAAAGAAGTAGGCGAGCGGAGACACAGGAGGCAGAAAGAAGCAGATCGAGAGCGGAGACATCGAGAAAAAAGCAGCATGAGGGAAAAAAGAGACAAGCACTCAAGAGAAAAAAGTAACTCGTTCTCTGACAAGGAAGGGGAAGACAGACACAGAGAGAAGCGTCACAGGGAAGGCGCTCGTCTCGACGAAGAGAGGCACCCCAGTGACACGGGTAGAAAAGAGAGGTCGTCAAGAGAGGAGCTGAGGAAAAGAGAGTCCAAGGTACCGTTTCTGACGCTTCGTAGCCTTTGTAGCCATCCCCAGGTCACCACTCTTAGAGAGGAGGTAGATCTCCGTGTGGCCAGATGATAAGACCTGTTGCTGAGAAGTAGTAACCTTGGTAAAGACGTGATTCAGTCTGTGCAGTGTGACCAACAGAGACTGCTGACCTACTAGAAAATAGGAAGTCACGTTTTCTGATTATATCGTGAATGTACTTTTAACATCTATTCAGAAATCTATCATAAAACTGAAATTTTGAAACATTAAAAAGACAGATTTTTAAATGGCAAGTAAGTGAATAATTTAGCAAAACGTTTGAATCGGAATTAATAGTATTAAGTTTACAAAACAAAGCCAACAGAACACAAAAATAAAACCATTGCTTGCAAAGGGCCTGACGCTGCAGTTGCTTCATATTTTCCCATACTAATTGTATTTTTTGTTCTCGTGTGTACACTGTTTGCTGTGCTGTTTTTCCAGACTCTGAAGCAAAGCGATTTCATTCTCCTGCATCTTGGCAGTGCTGCCTGTCAGGTGGAAGCAAAGCGAGGGGCAGGTGGTATGAGTCTCGGGGCCTCAGGCCTTCAGGGGCACAGACTGTGGTGGCTCAGCCAAAGCCTGGGACTCTGACTGACAGGTGCCCGTCCACCAAAGTGTGTCTGGTGGAGGAGTGCGTGTTAAGGATGTCCCAAAAAACCTTTGCAGTCGCTGCCTGGCCTCGTGACCATCCCAGCTGGCTCTTTGCTGAGTGCGATAAATCAGCCTGGTGCCTGCACCTTCTGGTACCTTCGCCAGCACCTTCCCTCACAGCGGGACTGCACCCCTACCCTGTCACCTGCAGCCTCCACCCCTCATCAGAACGCTGGTCATGTTTCTTAGCAGTTGTATGACAGGAGCAGTTTTATTAACCATGTGTGTATGTGTGTATCTCAAGTCCCTGGACCTCCCTTGGATCAGCCTCACTGTGTGTTTACATTCTTAGCCATGTACTCATGTCAACAAGCTGAGGGAGGCAGTAATTGAGAAGGGACCCTCACCGAGAGGTATTCATCCCTCTTGTGTTTTAAATCGCTTTCCCCAGGGGCACCTGGTGGCTCAGTTGGTTAAGCGTCCGGCTCTTGATTTTGGCTCAGGTCATGATGTCATGCTTCTTGAGTTCAAGCCCCATGTTGGGCTCTGTGCGGACAGTGTGGAGCCTGCTTGGGATTCTCTCTCTCCCTCTCTCTCTCTATTCCTCTCCCGCTCACACTCTCTCTTTCTCTCAAAAATAAATAAGTGAAGTTTAAAAAACATTAAAAAAAAATTCTTTCCCTAGATTAAAATCTTTTTAGTGTGTTTTTCTATTATTTTATTATGAACGTTCTTAAACATACAGCAAAATCGACAAGTTTCCACCACCTAGATCCTACCACTAACATTGTATTGAACTTGCCTATTTTACGTTCCCTAGATCACATCTAGTTCCTAGAAACAACCTGTTTGGTTCCCCACAGAAATGCCTTTTTGAGACTTGTCACAGTATATACATCTGGCCTAAGAAATGGCCCCATGTTAATAAAACCACTGCCTTCAACAATGCTCTTTCCATAAGGATTAACATAATAATTAGCCCCAGGAGAGACTCTTTTGACAAACTTCTTTCTTTTCAATAATTTGTTCATATTTGTGGACTGGCCACTGTGTGATGGCCTTTGTCCTATGTGCTGAGAACACAGCTGTGAACACAAATTTGTATTTTTGTGGTGTTTAAGTTTCATTGGAGGAGCCGTACAATAAAGAAATAAATAAGTAGACAGTACATTAGAAGCGATTAGTGAGCACTGTGTATTTAACATTTCTCTTTGCCGTGACTTTCAGGCGCTCAAAATATGCTTTTTAACTTAGTTACTATGTTAGCCTGGTGATTGATGTAATTTCCGCTGAGGTGACCATCAAGTACAAGGGCCAGTATTACTAACTGTGTAACAGGTGTGAGCCAGGACCGTTCCCGGGGGTCGTGTTCTCCGTCATTCTCTCTACTTTCTCTGTATGGTTTTTGGTCTGTTATTTTAACTGTGCGTGACTTTTATTGTGTGCCTCCTCCAGTTTCTCTTTTCTGTTTTTAAAGTAGGCTCCACACCCGAGGTAGGGCTTAAACTCACACCCTGAGATTGGGAGTCATGTGCTCAGGGCGCCTGGGGAGCTCAGTCTGTTGAGCTTCTCACTTTGCTCAGGTCAGGATCTCACAGTTGGTGAGTTCGAGCCCCGCATTGGGCTCTCTGTTGTCAGCACAGAGCCTGCTTCGGATCCTCTGTCCCCTACTCCCTCCACCCTTCCCCTGGTTGCTCTCTCCCTCTCAAAAATCAATAAAACATTTTTAAGAAATTAAAAAAAAAAAAGGTTCTCTCCCTCTGCCCCTCTCCCCCACTCACGTGCTCTCTCTTTATAAAATTAAAATATAAAAAGAAAAAACGAGTTGTGTGCTCTGCTGACTGAGCCAGCCGAGGGCCCCCATCCTCTAGTTGTTTTTGTTTTTTTAAAGTTTATTTTGAGAGAGAGAAAGAGAGAGCATGAGCATGAGCAAGCAGGGGAGGAGGCAGGACAGGGGTGGGGAAGAGAGAGAGAGAGAGAGAGAGAGAGAGAGAGAGAGAGAGAGAGAGAATCCCAAGCAGGCTTTGCATTGTCAGCTCAGAGCCCGACTCAGGACTCGATCTCATGAATCACGAGATCATGACTTGAGCTGAAGTCAAGAGTTGGACGTTCAACCAACTGAACGACCCAGGCGCCTCACTCTTTCAGTTTTCAGGGACGAAGAAGGCATGGTTAAGCATAATAACTATAACAGAGTGTCTTCTAAAGGTAACTGAGCAATATTGACTTATCTACCAGAAGAATCCTGTGGCCCTAGCCCTCTATTAACCACTGGTGAACATGGACGTGCTCCTCTCTGCTTTTGGGGTAGTGACTTCAACAGGTCCTTGTGGGCATCTGTTGCTAGCCAGAACCCTCCTGACCAGCCCACACAGCTTGGGAACAAAGCACTGAGCTCATGGCTACCTTTTCTTTGTTTTCTTTTTATCTAGATAGCCATTAAATCATAATTTTTTCCTACCTAGAACTACTGATTTCATTTTCTCCCCATTCCAATGTATTTAGTGGACTGATGCCAGACTGTTCTTCCTGTTAAACATGTAATTATACTTTTCTCTAATTAATTTTGGAAGAATTTTTAAATACAGGAAGAAGTAAAAAAAAAAATTTATTCATGATCCCAGACTCAGAGATAATCAATTTAATAGTAAATATGTATATACTTATAATTATTTTCCTATATGAAAATGAACTTTATAAATGAACTTTATAAAAATGCAAAATTAGAGTCATGCTATTTTTTTCTCTTCATTCTGGAAAATAAATTAAAAAAATTTTTTTAATGTTTATTTTTTTTTGAGAGAGAGACAGAGACAGAGCATGAGCGGGGGGGGTGGGGAGGGGGGGCAGAGAGGGGGAGACACAGAATCGGAAACAGGCTCCAGGCACCAAGCTGTCAGCACAGAGCCTGATGTGGGGCTTGAACTCACGAACTGTGAGATCATGACCTGAACCAAAGTTGGACACTTACCAGGCTGAACCACCCAGGTGCCCCTGGAAAGTGATTTTTAACAACTGGATACTTAATGGCCATCTGGTATCCTTTCATATGGTCATAACCTTATTTATTTAACAAGTAACCTAATATTGAACATTCAGGTTTTTTGATTTCATAAATATTCTGTGACGAACAGATTTAAAACCTTAATACATGTCTTTGTTTTCTACGAATAATTTCCCAGAAGTAGAATTTATAGGTCGAAGAAAGTATTTGAATATTTTTAGCTATTTTTAAGGCTTTTGATACACGTTATGTATTGCCCTCCAGATTGGCTTCCTTAGTGAGTGATTTAGTCCTGCCTTCCTTCTGCTCTGCACTCTTCAGGGATCAGTCCCCAGGTCTTGTAAGCTTTCCCTGCCCTAGGGAGGTACTCCCCTCGTCCCCTGGGGTCTTGTCACCAGCCAGCTCTCCCTCCAGACCCCCCACCCTGCAGGTCTTGCTTCCTGCCCATGCTTATTCAACAGATGCCTCTCTCGTTTCAGTGACCTACCTGGATATGTTGGTTTGCAATCTGATGGTTTTAATTTTATTTTTATAGATTCTCTTAATTCAAGAGAAGATTGTTTACATTCTCTTTTTTGTAGGTAGATGGATCTCTGAAGTAGCCACATTATGTTTGAAAGTGCATAATTTTAAGCAGTGCAAGGGACCAGTCAGATTTATCTGAAAGTAATATGAAATTGATAAGTATAGATTTCTTTGACTTACTGAGGTAATGTATCATCACCTTTTAGTACACCTTTTCTTATCTTCCTTACATTAAGTATACAATTCACTGAAGCTAGCTGGTAAAAACATACTTTAAAAGATTAGAGATGCTTTTGTGGAATTTTGAGTCCATGCTTGTTTTACAAAGTTCACTAATTACAGTTAATTTACTGTGATCTATTAATGAATGTCATGGAATTTTCTGTTCCATAGGACAGTGAGCACAGAAATCGGGGTGCAAGTTCAAGGAGAGATCCGACCAGCAGCCAGGAAGGATCATGCACTCTCTGGTGACTATTATGTGCACTGTGCTTCTTGAAGAATGCTTTAAAATGATTTTTTCTTACCGGTCCTGATTATAGCCAGTAAATGAAAGTGAAGTATGGGTATACTCATGTACTCCTGATACAACCCCTCCAAATTATATCCTAGGTGCCCTGAAGTAGCTAGGAAACTTGTTATAAATTATTAGTCTTGTTTTGCTTTTTTAACATCTGCTCATACAGACTTGGAAAGTTAGCGCTGACTTTGGAGTGCGAGCGTGTGCGTGGGGGGGAGCCTCCGCCCTGTGGCACAGCCGGAGAGGGCGGGGCCGCTGCAGGCGGGCTCCTGGCACCCTTCCCTGCCAGCAGGTGCCCCCTGGCCAATGTGTATAAGTCAGAGCACAAATCAAATGTGCCTTCTTTGGCTTTGTAGCCTTGGCGAGGGCCAGGGTGCAGGCACCAACCTGCTGGAGTGGCAGGCCTGCCCCCTCTTGGGACGTTGGGTCGTCCTCCAGAGCCTTTTCTCCGCTGGTGAGGGTCTAAGGAGGGTACCTATTTTGTGTGGGTGTTGTGAAGGTTACGGATTAGAGTTTGTGTGTAAAGTCTCGTTTTGTTTGTAAGCTCTAGAGTTTTTAAAAGTTTTTATTTAAATTCCAGCTTAACACGCAGGGTTATATTTTATGTTAAATTCCAGTTAACATACAGCGTTATATTAGATTCGGTGTAGAACACAGTGACTCAGCACTTCTGTACATCACCCGGTGCTCATCACAAGTGCATCCTCGTCCCCAACACCTGTTCCCCCATCCTCCCACCCATCTCCCCTCTGGTGACCAGCGGTGCGTTCTCTGCTTTGTCTCCGTTTCCTGGTTTGTCTGTCTCTCTTTAGGAGAAAAGAATTTGTTTCTTAAATTGCACATGTGAGTGAAATCATGTGGTATTTGTTTTTCTCTGACTGACCTTACTGACTCCCTAGCTCCATCCGTGTTGTTGCAAATGGCAAGATTTCATTCTTTTTTATGCCCAACCAAGTAATATTCTTGTGTGTGTGTGTGTGTGTGTGTGTGTGTGTGTGTGTGTGTCACATCTTCCTTATCCATTCATCACTCGGTGGACACTTGGGCTGTTTCCATATCTAGGCTGTTGTAGATAATGATGCTATAAACATCAGGGTGCATGTATCCCTGTGAATTAGTATTTTTATATTCTTTGGGTAAAAACCTAGTAGAGTCATTGCTGGCTCTTACGGTACTTGTGTATGTAGCTTTCTGAGGAACCCGCACCCTGTTCTCCACAGGGGCTGCACCAATTCTCGTTCCCGCCAAGAGCGCACGAGGGTTCCTTTTGCTCCACGTCCTGCCCACACTTGTCATTTCTTGTCATTCAGAACAGAATGTTTGTCATACTTGTCATTCTTGTCATCTCAGAACAGAACACCTGTTCTGACAGGTGTGAGGTGATAACTCATTGTAGTTTTGATTCGTATTTCCATGATAATCTGTGATGTTGAACATCTTGTCGTGTGTCTGTTAACCATCTGGGTCTTCTTTGGAGAAGTGCCCATTTTTTATTTGGATTATTCATTTTTCAGGTGTTGAGTTTTAGAAGTTCTCTGTATATTTTGGATACTAACCCTTCATCCGCTATGTCATTTGCAAATATCTTCTCCCATTCCATGGGTGGCCTTTTTAGTTTTATTGTTTCCTTCACTGTGCAGAAGCTTTTTATTTTGATGAAGATTACAGATTAGAGTTTGTGTGTATGCTCTTTTTGTATGTAAGCTCTAGATTTTAATTTGTTCTCTATGACAACCATATTTGGTAATTCTTTTTCACAGATCAGGGAAACTCAGGTTAAAAGTACTTTGCCTAAATTTTGAAATTTGAGCAAACCTAGCACTTAGTCCTGGGGGTGAAGGTTCCTAGACTTTGTATCGCAGACCTGCTGGGCTGCCTGGGGCTTCTGCTCAGTTCTCTGTTTCTTTAGACCACATGCTGTATTGAATTGGTGAGTCTAGGTTCTGAAAGTGAAGAATCTGAAAGCCTTAATTTTAGGTCCTAGCTAACATATAGCATGTGATTAAAAAATAGAACTTATTTCGAGTTAAATCTTTCTTTTGGGAATAAAGATATGTTAAACGTAAAGTAATGTTTTTGATTGACTAATAAAATTACAGGAGTTTTCTAGAACTCTCATAAGGATATAGAGTCATACATAGAACTTTGTTAAAACACATAGTTTTTTCCCTCTACTGAGGATATTTTCTTTCTAGGGTTGCTGCTAGAACAATGAAAATGTAGGAAGACCTTAGTATTCCTTGCTCTAATGAAGCAGGCTTTGGAAGTTTGCCAGTGAATAGGATTTCTTAGTCATATCAGATATTGCTAAGAGCCTTCATTGAAGTATAAAATGTTTTAGGTTTCATGTCTTTGTTTAAAATTAATTTTGAATTTGGTCCTACTTTTTAGGTATGCAGAGAGTTTAGTAAGAAATAATGGAAAAGATAAAGACTCAAGAAAGAAGGTAAGACATTTATGTTTATTTTATTTTTAAGTTTATTTATTTTGAGAGCAAGAGAGTGTGAGCAGGGGAGGGCCAGAGAGAGAGAAGGAGAGAGAATCCCAAGCAGGTTCCGTGCTAACAGACATGGGGCTTGAACCCACAAACCGTGAGATGATGACCTGAGCTGAAATCAAGAGTCAGACGTTTAACCGACTGAGCCCCCCAGGGGCCCTTATGTTGATTTTCTTAGGCGGCAAGATTAGCCACGAGTGTCTGTTTGTGATTCCCCTTGATAGCAGAGCCTGAGACAGGCCTTGCCAGCAGGGGAGTTTTTCCTGAGTGGGTATTCCAGGAGGACATAGTAGACATATTTAGGTTAAAAGACTCAAATAGATGGAGAGTAGAAAACTGGACAAGATAAAGCATCAGACGGCAAGTGTGTCATTGCTCCAGTGCCTGCCCTAGTGTCAGACAGAAGTGACTCGGAGACAGATATCGAAGGACCTGCATGATGGTACAACAGTTAGCTCACAGGAAGATGCCACAATTATAAGTGCACGTGCACCTAACAAAAGAGCCTTAAGATACAGAACTACAGGGAGAAATAGAGAAGCTCTACGGTAGCAGAGCCTTTGGCGCCCCTGGTCACTAGCGGATAGAGCAGCAGTGTTTCACCCAGTACATTAGGCCACTTGTAGGAAGGGGCAAGCTCCTGGAGACATAAATCACCGCGGCTGCCTCCGGAAGAGTCGGAAGTCAGGCGAGTGAGGGAATTGTGTCAGTATTAAAGTCTTCCCGCAGGGAAGCCTGGGCCCAGGCCTCGCCTGCAAGCTCTGTCTGCAAGCTCTGTCCTACATTTGGCGTCAGCACCAGCACCAGCACACCGCCCACGGCCCCGCCCTCCCGCCGCGGTCTCCGTGCTGGTGAGCGGTTCTCAGTCTTTGTGTTGCAGCCCCGCGTCATATTTCCCATCAGAGGAGTCTTCATGGAGATGGTCGCTGCGAAGTGCCGGGCTCTGGGCTTTTAATTATCATCCAACCATTTTCTTAGTTTGTTGTTTTGTTATTATAGGTAATGTGGCAAGCAGATTTGGGTTATTATTTATGAAGAACAATTTTTTCTGTCACTTTCTTTGGTAGTTGTCTGAAACCCGTGACACTGAGATAATCATCTTTAACATTTGTGCCAAATTTTTATGTGTCGCTTTATTCCATGTACATACACGAAACACATGTACTTTTACATAAATTAGATCACACGGCATGTGTTGTTTTGATGTGGGTTTGTTTTATTCATTCAGTTTTGGGGGCTGGTTGGAGCACTCACCACCTAAGGAAAAAAAGCCTTACAGAGACTGCTTCCCCTGTATTCTTTTCTCTGTGTAATCTGTTACAGCCGTGTATGAATGTTTATATTTGGTAACTGGGGACACCTTTTTTCCTCCATGCACACACACCTCCACTCCCCTGCAACATCTTGTTTTTCCTAGTGCATTGTGGAAACCGTTCAGTTCGAGGGGCGCAGACCTCCCTCACGCTTTTTGTGGGTAAATTCTTGAACTGGAGTTGTTGGATGATAATAATATAGATTTTTTTTTTCATGTTTTCCTTCTATCTCCCACTTCTTTTCATGAGCTCTAGATTAGCACTGTTCATTAGAGTTATAACGTGAGCCACATTTGTAGTTATAAACTTTGTAGTAGTCACATTAAAGAAGCAAAAAAAATTCATTTCAATAATATGTTATAATCAATATTTCTGAAATATCTTTTCAACATGTAATCAATATAAAAAATTATCAGTGAGATATTTTACATTCTTTTTTTTTTTTTTGCCAGTGGAGCGAAATGTATGATTTTTTTTTTTTTTTCCTGAAAGATTCTTGAAGGTATTTGACAGCTTGTTTTGGCTTATGAATTGGGTCATATGTTTTGTAGCATCGATGCTGAGTGTATCTTCGTTGAATTCTTCAGCATTATGGAAAGCCTACAATATGCCAGAGTAATTTTCTGGACACACGGAGAAGTCCTTATTCTCTTCATGGTCATACACCATGCCGTCTCCAGTCTTATGCACTGAATAGTTGTGGGTAGTGATGTCTAGGACTTGTGCCTTCCTGGTGCCGTGACCACTACAGGATTGGAAGTCAGTTTCCTCACCGGTGCAGGGTCACTGGCACTGGGAAGTAGGTCCGGTGGTGCCCCCTTATCCGTGGTTCAGATACCCGCGGGGAGCAACGGGCCGGAAGCAGACGACTGTCTTTGGACGTATCATCAGACGTCAGTAGTAGCCCAATGCTGTGTCACACGCCTGCTTACCCCCCTCCCTTCGCCTCGTCACGTGGGCATTTCACCATCTCACATCATCACAGGGAGGGGCGAATGCAGGACAGTAGGTATTTTGAGAGAGACACCAGAGTCACATAACTTTTATTACAGGATATCATTATAATTGTTCTGTTTTGTTATTAGTTATTGTTGCTAATCTTTTACTGTGCCTAACTTATAAATTAAACTTAAATTAAATCATAGGTGTTGTATGTATAGGAAAAAACGTGGCATGTGTACGGTTTGGGACCATCCACGGTTTTAGGCATCTATTGGGGGTCTTGGAATGCATCCCTGTGGCTGGGGGGGGGGGGGACCACAATTATTCCCATTTCTCAGAGGGGAAAACCGAGGCACAGGATTACTTGCCCTCAGTGACCTTGTTTGTGCACCTCGGGGCCAGAACCCAGGTCTTCAGCCACTGAGGGCAGTGCCTTCATGGGGGACCAGGTGTATCAGTGGTTGGCCTGACCGGCTCTGCTATCTTCCACCAGAGCTGCCGAGAGGGCTCCGCAGTGTGGAAGCAGGCTCTGAGGCCAGGAAGTGCAGAAATTGCGGTAAGGAGAGTATGTCTTTTATATTTTGCCAAAGACATGCTTTTACTCATCATACTTTGCTTTCATAGTGCCTTTTTATTAGGGTAATCATTATTCCTTTTATTTATTTAATATTTATTTTGAGAGAGACACATAGCATGAGCGGAGGAGGGGCAGAGAGAGACGGGTGACACAGAATCTGAAGCAGGCTTCAGGCTCCAAGCTATCAGCACACAGCCCGACGCGGAGCTCCAGCCCACAAATCGTGAGATCGTGACCTGAGCTGACGTCGGACGTTTAACCGACTGAGCCACCCAGGCGCCCCATCATTATTCCTTTTAGACAGCAGAACATTGGTATGAAGGGAAGGAATAGATTTTAATGACATTTAATTTGCATCTGAGAGTCCTGGGTGGTGCCAAAGGCATCTTGTGCTTGGGCTGGAAGGAGGTGACTGGTTCACTGGGCAGGAGCTTGGATGCCGCGGCCTCCCTCTGTCAGGGAGAGGAGAAGGCTTTGCAAAGAGCATGGCAGGGAGGAGGTTCCAGCTAAGTGAACAGCCAGCCTTTTCATCTGTGCCCTGTATTCAAATTCAAGAAGGTTGAGGAGGATTGAAGGAGCCAACTAAAAGATGAGATTCGTCATCGGTGAGACAGTCAAGGTAACAGATAATTTTCAGAAATATGAGGCAAACCAGGGAGATCAAGGAAATGGCACTATCCTCTTATAAGAGTTCTTTCCAGAACTGACCAGTCAGGCATCAGGCACTGTACTGTCCTAGACTCTGGGCCTAAAGTTCTTCCTTGTCCAGCCAGAAAGCGGGATGCAGGATTAAAATGTGAGAGATGGCTGATGTCTGGGAGGAGACAAGAGCCCCGATTAAGGTCCTTGCTCCGTTTTTATTAGGATCAAAAGGCTTACAAACATGTTGATGGACGTGCACAAAGAGACAATAAATCTGGGAACATTAACTCATGGGCATGAGGAAAAGGGGGTTTTGAAGATATATGGTGTTAGAGGTTTGGGTCAATATAAACCAAAATCCTGGCCCAGGGCAGATGGATGTTAACAGCAGACTTGAGGCACCATGTCTGTTTATCTTACCAGCCTAGGGAACGAGACAGACAGAGCTTGCTACCTCAGGGTCAACAAGGCACCTTTCTTTTGCTAATCAGCTCCATTCTGGGCAGCTTCATCCTGCAGTGGCCTATAGCCCTATTTACCTGTTTACTTAATTTGGTGCTTCCTTCCTGTGAGAGCAGCTTTCTGCTATAGTACTAAATTGGGGGGTGAATCCACCCTGCATGCCTAATCTTATTTACCTCATATAGCTTTGTATTGGGGCCTTTGCCCTGCCCTCTCTATCCTGGGACCTCTGCCCTCTCTATCCTGGGGCTTTGGCCCTGCCCTCTCTATCCTGGGGCCTGGGCCCCATCCCCTCTATCCTGGGGCCTGGGCCCCATCCCCTCTATCCTGGGGCTTTGGCCCTGCCCTCTCTATCCTGGGGCCTGGGCCCCATCCCCTCTATCCTGGGGCCTGGGCCCTGGGCCCCATCCCCTCTACCCTGGGGCTTTGGCCCTGCCTTCCCTATCCTGGGGCCTGGGCCCTGCCCCCTCTATTCTGGGGCTTTGGTCCCGCCCTCTCTCTCCTGGGGCTTTGGCCCTGCCCTCTCTATCCTGGGGCCTCTGCCCTCTGCCCTCCCTCCCCCCCATCCTGGGACTCCTGTACCTATTTACCTGATCCTGTTTACCCAAACTTGGGTGTGAGCATTCTATGGCCTTGTAATTCTTTATGCCTTGTGAACCCATCAGTGCAGGCTCAGGGAATTCCTAAGCTTATTCCCCACACTCTGCTTAATGCCACTGATGAAGGGGCAGTTGGGCTCTGCTGGTGGTACTTTTGTTGTCATCGTCTCTGGCTGGGTTTGAGCTCTGCAGAGAAGTGACACATCGGCCCTGCCGTCCCCTGGAGGAGAGGCTGGCCCACTCTGGGAGTGTGTTGTTTGCTGGGACGTGTGCAGAGCCCCTGTGGGTGAGGTGTCAGGGGTCCTCGGGAGCTGAACGGGATTGGGCAGTGTGATGCCCGAGATGTGCTTAAAACTTCTGCACACATTTTTGTTTCTCTTATCAGTTAACAGGTGTCTTATCTGTTGATGCAATAAATGTAATGTGTCATTCGCTGTAATTAACAGTGACTTTATATGACAGTGTGCCCGAAGGACCTTTTTACGGAGTAGTTCTTCCTAAAAAGTATCAGCATAAAGTAACTTCCCAACCCCCAGGCAGTGAGGTGTCCTTAATAATCCCGTCAGTCCTGTTCACTTTGAGAAAGTCAGACCAGATATTATCCACTTTGAGGAGCAGCTAGAATCTGCGTGGCGTGAAGTGTTGGTTTTCTGGCACTGTTTACTGCACGGCACTTTATCGGGTTCTGGAAGGCGCCCGGCCACGTCACTGAATGCCTCCCGAACTCCATCTTCTCTTGGCTGGCCCTGCCGTTCTCCTCCTGGCTGGCCCTGCCGTTCTCCTCCTCCTGGCTGTCCCTGCCGTCCTCCTCCTGGCTGGCCCTGCCGTCCTCCTCCTGGCTGGCCCTGCCGTTCTCCTCCTCCTGGCTGGCCCTGCCGTCCTCCTCCTGGCTGGCCCTGCTGTCCTCCTCCAGGCTGTCCCTGCCGTCCTCCTCCTGGCTGGCCCTGCCGTTCTCCTCCTCCAGGCTGTCCCTGCCGTCCTCCTCCTCCTGGATGGCCCTGCCGTCCTCCTCCTGGCTGTCCCTGCCGTCCTCCTCCTGGCTGGCCCTGCCGTCCTCCTCCTGGCTGGCCCTGCCGTTCTCCTCCTCCTGGCTGGCCCTGCCGTCCTCCTCACGCTCAGCACATCCAAGCCATGCTTCCCACCCTCCCCATGGACTCCCTCCCCCACCTCTGTGCCTCTTCTGGTTGAGGTGCCAGCATCCGCCCAGTTTTCACCCGTGAAAACCTGGGGATCATTTCTTTCCCACCGTCGTCCTGCCCCTCTGCACCCAAGCCCAGAGGGTCACCTTTATCGGTGCGCTTGCTGCCCCTGGGATCAGAGCTGGAGCGCTTCTGGGGAACGTTTGTTGTGGGGGCGCCCTCCAGCAAGGGTGGGGCTACCTAGGTGTGGACGTGGGTGTGCTGTGGTCACATTTCTCTCCCAGAGGGTCTCTGTGCTTGAGTGAACGGGAGGGCGTGCGGCAGGGAGGGTTTGCTGGGCTGAGGATGAGGGGTGGGGGAAGTGCCTTATCTGCGCCTGCGTGACACGGAGGTGCTGTGTTGCGGGTCGGTAGGATGTGGACAAGAGGAGGAATGGCTTCGGGGTGGGAAGGATGAGTTTTCTAAACACGTATTTCATTTTTGCTCCCCTCTTATCCTGGAAACCCGGAATATGTTTCTACTTGGTTTTCCTGGTAGCCTCTTACTGTCCTGAAGATCCAGACCAGGGTGGCTTTAGGGTGATCTAAGCTCACCTCCCAAACCCCCAGAGCCCGACGGGGCACGCCTCCCACTGTAGGGCTTGGAGAATCCCCCTGGTGAGCCCCAGGCCTGGAGGGCAAAGCCACGAGGCAGGAGCGCTCTGGGTCTGCGGGGCCAGTGTTGGCACAGCCTGTCTGCCCTCCGTGAAGAGAACAGGGACGCTCTGAGAACGCCCTGTTACACATCTCGTCAGAATTGTACGCTTTCTCAGAAAGGACGAGTTCATTAACTTTTGTCTCTTTATGGTCATACTGGTTAGCGAGGTATTTCTTAAAGAATTTGCAGTTAGGTTGTGTTAGTTTTATAAATGCATTTTAAAATTGGGGCGCCTGGGTGGCTCAGTCGGTTCAGCGTCCGACTTCGGCTCAGGTCACCATCTCGCGGTTCGTGGGTTCGAGCCCCGCGTCGGGCTCTGTGCTGACGGCTCGGAGCCTGGAGCCTGCTTCGAATTCTGTGTCTCCTTCCCTCTCTGCCTCTCCACCATTCACGCTCTGTCTACCCTTTCTCTCAGAAATAAGTAAACATTAAAAAAAATTAAAATACATTTTAAAGTTAGCAACATTAAATGAATCTTAGAAAACATATTTTCCCAATCTATTTGCAAAATTCAAATTTTCTATTGAATTTTTTTGTTATGTGTTTGGTTTTTGCCTCCAGGAAATTGAAAAGGAAGACAGTGATATAGAAAATGCTGGAACTGATGAATATACACCTTGTTTGGAAGATGATTTTGAAGTTTGTATAACAGTTAAAATTTTTCTCAGCTTAAAAATAATTTGTTCTTAAAATTTGCTTAAGTACAGTAACTTAATGGCTTCATTTCTCTCTCTTTGCTACTTTTACTCCACCTGTGTTTCATTTAGGCTTGTTACCAATAACAGGTGCTGTCGCCTGTCAGTGCCACCAGGTGATGGGGTTGAGTGATTTTACAGTTTAACCCATTAAGTGCACGGCATCCAAACGTGTGTATATGTTTGAGTGAATGTACGTGTGAGTGGAGTGTGTATATTTACTTACACTCTCACATTCTCAGCACAAAAACGTTTGCGTGCTTCTGTTGTTAAGAGCTGTCTGTGTATGTAAATCTATACAGTGCAGTTCATTTTTAGAGAATAAGGCAGCAGTCCATACAGATTTATAGCTCAGTGGTGTTGAAATCAGTTAACTATAAAAACCTTTCTTAGCCATAATGAGAATTTTGTCTGTTTTAAGTTCTAATTTGCATGTTTTGTTTCATATGAGTGTTGTTTAAGGTCGGTTTGTCTTAAAGATTCCAGGGTGTAATTATCGTTTGTAGGACTACGAAGATGACTTTGAGGTTTGTGATGGAGATGACGATGTGTCAAATGAACTGGAACCAAAAGAGAAAATCGAAGAGCTTCCTCTGGCTAGAAAAAAGGAGATACAAGAAATTCAGAAAGCCATTAACGCAGAAAACGAAAGGATTGGCGAGTTGTCCTGCAAACTGTCTCAGAAGCGAGGTCTGACGGAGGGTGAGAGGGAGGCAGAGACAGGTGCGCATCTGTCTCAGGGGACAGTGGGTGCCCGAGCCTGCACGGTCCTTGTGGGTGGAATTCTTCTAATCTTAGGTGGCAGATGTGTGAGTGTCCCGTGCTCCCACGACGATGCCAGGCGACTGTAACGTGTGATAGGGACTGTCTTCGGGGAAAACAGCTGCACGCGGCCTCTGGTCAGCGCCTGCAGCCTGCGGGTGGCTGTGAGCACGTGTCAGCCTGTGGGTGCTCAGGCAGGAAGCGCCAGTCCTGGACGCGGCCCTGCTCCCCTTTCCCCGTCTGCAGCACGTGCGCTTGTTTTCTGAGGCCACTGTCTTTGACCTTCCACAAGGAAAGCGTGTCAGCAGGAGGCTCAGGGTGGGGGCAGCAGAGCCCAGGGCCAGCTCGGGGAGACGGGTTCAGGAATGTGGCCCTCCGAACCGGTCTCGAACCCTCCTAAGTGAGCCCTTCTTTCTCGGATTTCCTGTGCAAAATGAGAAACGTGTCCAGCTCAAAAATTCTTGGTGTCTCCACATGATAAATATTTTAAAAGTAGGAGTAAATATTTTAAAGTCACTGAAAGAGAATAAGTAATAATTAGTAATTAATACAACTAATTATGATTAGCAGTTAATATAGTCATCCGAGCGAAAGTTAGGCAGAGTGCTTCTTATGCTCCTGTTTTGCATCCTGCTGCAGAGGTAGCAAAACTGAGATGGCCAGTGCAGACGTATAGAACGTTCTCCCGAGTTTGTAGAGAAACCAGTGTCTCTGAAGCCGGGGAAGCTGTCCTGTGTGAAAGAAGTACTTCAGTTGTACAAAATAGCTTTTTTCGTTGTTTTTTTTGTTTAGATGCAAACAGTTCCCCTTCCAGAGCCCCTGTTTGTGGAATTTTCATGGATTTTGCGACAGCCTCACGCCGACAGAAGAGTCGGACTCAGGCCCTTAAGCAAAAGTAGGTGTGTTGGGAATTTGTGAAGGGTATTAATGGAATTTTAATGTACTTCAACATAAAAAAAAGTAGAGGCCTTCTTTCTTACTTTCACTACGGACTTTAGGTACATTTTTAGATTTGTGCTCCGCTTGTCCACGTTCAGACACCATGTTGCTCGTTAAGTGTGTGCACCTCTGTTTCTCCTGCGGCCCCTGGGGGCTTTGCCCTAGGTTGGCCGCCACGGGGTCACAGTCGCGCAGTCTCTGAACGCAGCGGACCCTTCTGCCTCTCCGGGGGCCGCTCCCACTCGAGGTCCATCACCTAGCGCATCAGTTCCTCGGATGAGGAAGCTGAGGAACCTGGGACGGTTAAGGGTACGAAGGGCCGGTGACGCGTACTGAGTGTGACTTTCCTTCCGTGCCTCAGGCACTGTGCTCCCTGTGTGGTAACTGCTTGGCTCCGCCCCTGCAGCCCCATTTTGTAGATGAGGAAAGTGAGGCTCCAGGTTGACATCTGGTTGAGTGGTGGAGCTGAGTTTTGAACTCAGGACTACAAGACGTCACAGTCCAAGCTTATAATTACCGTCTTATAGTTATAAGTCCAAGCTTATAATTACCGTACAGTCAGAAATTTATGAAAGTCAGAGGAGGTAGGCTCAAGTCAAGGGTCTATCATATTAAACTCAAATATGATTTATGAGTAAATGTAAAAATTAAATATGTTTTTAAAAACTGTTTAAAATCCATCATACTATCTAGCTCAGTACATAGCCTTAGTAGGTGCTCAGTAAACTTTCCTGAATGAACAAATAAATCATGAATAATAAGTTTTCACATCATTTTTGTTGTCCTCATATTTTGGACCTCCTATTGAGGTAAGTAAAACCAATTTTTGCCACTATGGCTAGGGTTTGTTTTTCCTTTAATCTCATTCAAGTCTTGGATACTCCATCTGGTTTAAAATAATTTAAAAAAAAAAAAAATTTTTTTTTAACGTTTATTTATTTTTGAGACAGAGAGAGACAAAACATGAACGGGGGGGGGGGTCAGAGAGAGCGGGAGACACAGAATTGGAAGCAGGCTCCAGGCTCTGAGCCATCAGCCCAGAGCCCGATGCGGGGCTCGAACTCACGGACCGCGAGATCGTGACCTGAGCCGAAGTCGGCCGCTTAACTGACTGAGCCACCCAGGCGCCCCTGGTTTAAAATAATTTTTATAAATTCAGAAACAATCAGAACCACACAGTGTTCTTATGTTTAGGCATGTATATAAAGGTTGTATATATGTGTGTGTGTGTATATATATATATGTGTGTGTGTGTGTGTGTGTGTGTATGAAGTTATATATATGTTTAGGCATCTATATAAAGGTAAGATAAAACTATATTTTACAAAGCAAGAAGATGAATATTTCCAAGTTCTGTATAGTGATTGTCATGGGCTCTAGGGGTTAGGGGTGCGTCAGGGAGGGGCCCTAAGTAGGTACAGGTTGCCCCTAGTTTTCGTGGTCCTGACATCAGGCAGCATGTCCTGGGACGTTACCATATCGTGATACCTCATGTGTACACATATTACATGCATTTTTTAAGCTCAGAAATTACACTAAATATGGGAGACTGGAGGCAATAATTTGGGAAGATGGTGACAGTGGTCAGAGAATAAGGTTATACAAAGGTGGCAGTTACTGGCAAAGGCCAAAATGGGTGCACAAGGAAGAAAGGAGCAGATCTCCTTTGCAAGGTGCCCAGGTGGTGGAGGACCATTCACCACCTGCAGACTGAGCAGCACCTGTGTGGAAATCACAGAAAGGAAAGAAAGGAAACTGTGCCCAGGCCGAGCTCGTATTCCACTGGGGGTGAGCAGTGAAGACAGGGACTGGTCCTGGGCATGCCATGTTAGGGCGGCTGGAAGGAGGAGGCCAGAGGGAACCATGTGCCAGCAGTGTCTTGGCAGCCTCACCGGGCAGGAGGGGCGACGGGCCGAGTCATGTGATGCGTGGCCACGTCCTGTCTGGTCATCTCGGAAGAGTGGCCTAAAGGACAGCACACACCTGGCCAGCTGTGCTCTGGCCACAGCTCAGGTGACATCACAGAATGTAACCCTTGTGGTTGAGACATCAATTCATGGAGTAAAGTAATTGCTGTCCATGAAATTTCTAGAGTGCACATATTGTAACTTTATTTTGTGTTCACTCAGGTGCACTGAATTAGAAGAATCAAAATTTGGTTCGTTCTGTTTTTGCATTGTTGATGCACATGACCGTGTTATTTTTAACAACTATTAAATACCTCAGACTCACACCCACACAAAAACTCTGCATCTGATCATAAGGTTCCTTGCACTCTCTCTGTCCTTCCCTTTGCATACTATTCAATTTAATTTTTGTCTCGTTTCCAATTTTGAAGGGCACGCAGTACAAAACTGCTTCGGCTCATTGACTTGGATTTTTCACTCACTTTCTCTCTCTTGGACCTACCACCAGTAAATGAGTATGACATGTATATCAGAAACTTCGGGAGAAAAAACACCAAGCAGGTTAGTATAAGACGTATTCACGGGGTGACGGAATGCAGGTGGCGCACGCTAAGGTGTACTTGAGCCGCCCCGTGTCTCGTCTCCGAACGCTAGAGCTTGGGGGTGGTGTGTGGAGGGGGTGGACTTGAGGAAGAAGGGACCCCTTTGTCACGTGGCTCTCACTAACCCGGAGCCCGTGCAGGCGTTCCCAGGGCTCCAGAGCAGGGGTGTATGGCCCACGTGGGACGGGGCACGCTCCCAGACTTGCAGATGGTTTATTTAAAGTCCGGCAGAACGTTACGTCTGTCGCGTTCCACCCGCCCTCCCACGCAGGTCTCCGGGTGCCAGGCCCCCGTCCCTGTCGGCCTTCCTCTCATTTACCTGTGGGTGCTTCATCGCCCGCGTCTGTTCTCTAGGGGACTCCTTCCCTCAGGACTTACGCTGTACCTCTCTCTTATTCCGGAGCTCTCTACCCAGACCGCACAACTAGTTACGGAGCCGTCCGACCTCCCAGCAAGGTTGTAAAGTGTCTGAAGTCAGGAATCACCTCTTAGGTTTTCGTTCTGTCCCCGATGGCGTCAGCAGTGAGCAGGTGCCTGTGTTAGGTTATCGTTCTGTCCCTGATGGCGTCAGCAGTGAGCGGTGCTTGTGTTAGGTTATCATTCTGTCCCCGATGGCGTCAGCAGTGAGCGGTGCTTGTGTTAGGTTATCATTCTGTCCCCGATGGCGTCAGCAGTGAGTGGTGCTTGTGTTAGGTTATCATTCTGTCCCCGATGGCATCAGCAGTGAGCGGTGCTTGTGTTAGGTTATCATTCTGTCCCCGATGGCGTCAGCAGTGAGCGGTGCTTGTGTTAGTTTATCATTCTGTCCCCGATGGCATCAGCAGTGAGCGGGTGCCTGTGTTAGGTTATCATTCTGTCCCCAATGGCGTCAGCAGTGAGTGGGTGCCTGTGTTAGGTTATCATTCTGTCTCCGATGGCATCAGCAGCGAGCGGGTGCTTGTGTTAGGTTATCATTCTGTCCCTGATGGCGTCAGCAGTGAGTGGTGCTTGTGTTAGGTTATCATTCTGTCCCCGATGGCGTCAGCAGTGAGTGGGTGCCTGTGTTAGGTTATCCTTCTGTCTCCGATGGCATCAGCAGCGAGCGGGTCTGGGGTGTGGTTGCCATCTGTCACAGGGTGGCAGGAAGAAGGTCACAGGGTGAAGCTCGGAAAGCTGGCTTGACAGATGGCTCCCTTAGGCCTGCAGTGGAGTATTTAGCTTCTTTGCTCATCGTCCTCGTCTCACAGCTATTAGGAACAAAATGATCTTTGCCGAAGCACGTACCTGTTGGAAACCTGAGTTGTGTTTGGTTTTGCAGAGCCAGTAGGTTCTAAGAGGATAGGATGTTGGTGTGCTAGGTGGGAGTATTTTCTTTTTGTTTTTTTTAAGTTTACTTATTTCTTTTGAGAGAGAACATGCATGCGTGAGCAGGGGAGGGGCAGAGAGAGAGAGGGATAGAGAGAGACAGAATCCCAAGCAGGCTCCATGCTGTCAGCACAGAGCCCAGTTCGGGGCTCGATTGCAGGAACCCTGAGATCATGACCCGACCTGAAATCAGGAGTCCGAGACTCAACCACCAGAGGAGCCTCCCAGGCACCCCCAGGGGGCACTGTTTCCAAACCAAAGCTAAATTGTTTTGCCCTGGATAAGGGAGTGTCTGTGTTGTGTGGACAGAGGTCCAAGCCCTTGGATTCCCGCTGGAAGACTTAAGTGGGGGGAACCTGCGCTCGAATAAAGACAAAGGACGGCGGGAGGGAAGCAGCCATCACGGAGCAGTTTCTTGAAAGGGAAGTTCACTCTCCAGGTGGGAGAGCCGTCAGCTTCCCCGCTGGAACCAGGCTGGAACCGCCCGGGTTGCTTTGGGTTTGGATGTTACTGGTCTCTCCGGGCTGGGAGGAGCTGGGAGGGGCTGGGGCTGCTGCAGGGTGGTCTCTGAGGGTCGTGCTTCCGACCCTTGGGGGAACTCCTTCCCCAGACTGGGAGGGGGGTCATCTGACCCTCCGAGGTTTGTGGGAAACTCGGGGCAGCCTTTCTCTGTCTGGGGAGGGCCTGTGCCCTCAGTGTGCATGCATCATGTCGAGTCTAGGGGTTCCCCGGGGTGGGGTGGAGGAGGGCCGCGGGCTCTGGGTCTGTCAGCCCCAAGGCCTTGGAAGCCACGAGGTCAGGACCTTGAGCTCCAGGGTTTTAATGTGCAGCTTTCGCGTCATCACTGTTCTTGCCTCCAGCTGGTGCCTCACCCTTCCCTCCTAGGACTGGGGACTCTGCATCCCTTCCAGCACCCTTCGCTGGTCTACCTGACAGTCTGGGGTGACTTTCTAAAACATTTGAGACCCAAGTGGTCTTTGCATGATGGTTATTTATGTCTCGATACTTTTGGGGAAAGCAAGAAGACTCATTATTAACTTTACCATTTTTAATTTTTTTCCAGTAATGAGAAATTGCTCTGAAGTTGAGGTGTGGTGCTAATTCCAGCGTATCTTTTTGTTAAGGCATATGTTCAGTACAATGAAGATAATGTTGACAGAGACACCCAGACCGAAGAGGTAGAGACCAGGGGAGTGTGGAGCCAGCACCCGGGAGAGGGCACGGCCGTGTCAGGGGGTGAGCAAGCCTTTGCTCTTGACCGTTGAAAGGGCCGTGTCTTTACATTAATTTTGGTATTGTGTTCATGACCTTTCTTGTCCTTTCTTCTTAGACCTTTCTCTTGGGTTGGGTGGCTAGTGTGTGACAAGGGCAACACCCAGTCTTCTCTACAAGCTTTAGGGAACCACTACCCTTAGTGCGGAGCTGGAGGCCCAGTCTGGGTCTTGACCAGGGTTTATAATACTTTTATTCCTCAACATCGGGAGAGTCCACGTTCCAAACAAGCACTTGTAAATGGGCTTTGGAGCCCTTTCTGCTCTTAAGTTGGGACCAGCCTGCCCTCATGTATTAGGTGCAGTCTGCAGGCGTGTCGCCTGGTACAGAGGGAAGGCCCAAAGGATACACGCCGTCCTGCTTGGTAACAGTTGCTTTCCCAGGACGTGACCCTGCGGCTGGGGCCCCAGCCGCCGCTCTCCTCAGGTGAGCTGTGTGGAGAGAAAAGAGGGGACCCGAACATGAGACTTATGTAATGATTGCATTGATGCCTTTATTCTCCTTGCTGCATTTCAGTAGGGTCCTGCGTACAGACTTTCTGTAAAACAAGATGCAGTTGTGTTTGAAAACACCGCGGTAGATCTAGAGAATGCAATGTAAAATTCTTCGACTTTTCCCTCCAGGGCTCTTAGCATTCGTTTCTAACAGCTCTTTGAACCCTAAGGTGTGTGAAACGTGATGGTAGTCGGTTGGTTCAGCACAGCCTGGTCTCTTTAGGGAGTGGCAGCGGAGACCCCTGTGACACTGGTGCCCCGAAGGTCAACACGCCCAGGCTGTCCCGCTTCCTTCGGGCCGCTTGCCAGGTACGCGCTGCCCTGTGTCCATCGCACCCTGGCCCCCGCGGGCACGTGTCCCACACGTGCTTGTCAGCTGCTTACATTTTAAAAATACAGACTAAAAAACAGATAGTAATATTAATTTGTCAAACGAATAATATTAAATGGTCAAGGCATGCACTAGGGTGTTTGAAATTAGTAAATTCATAACTTTTCAACTGATTGTGGAAATTTACAAAATATACACAAAGATGAAGGGAAGGGTCTGTTGAAGCCCACGTCCGATTTTAGTTGTCACCTCATGGCTGGTGGTCTCATGGGAGCCTCTCCTCACCCCGCCCACCCCCAGCTGTTTCTACGCAGGCCGCAGTCCCCACACAGGGCACTCGCTTCAGGGCGAGGCTCTTACAATAGCAGTACTCCTCAGAAGCATCAGGAAGGAAGTCACTCCTGTTTCCTCAGTTGTCTCCTGTGTCTGTGTCAGCAGCGAGTGTGGGTTTGGAGTAAGCCTGTGTCCATCTTCCATCTGGACGTATGGTAGTCACTCCCTCCCCGTGCTGTGTTACGGAGAGAGTCTTTGCCGTGGGAGATCGATCGTACTCCCGACGTAATTTTAAATTTTAGGGTGAGTTCACGGGGAGCGACGAGGAGAGCCGTTGTGAGCAGGGTGAAGCGGGGGGCTTGGGCTGGAGTAGGGGTGAGTGAGGACAGAGCGGGCCGGTCAGGGGTCAGGGCCGGCCTGGCCCTCCCAGCTCTCCTTCCTTTTCTGCGGCTCGTCCTCCCCGCTGGTCCCGTCAGGTCTCCTGAATCTGCCATGTCTCCCTTTCCCGTCATCACCCTGCACGTGACCTATTAGAGCTGTTCCGTTGACTTCCTGCTCAGTGTGTCCTCACGGGGCCCCGGGAGTCAGCGTGCTGTGTGTACGACATTCTTTACAGCCCTTTCTTAGACAAGACAACGGAGGTGGCCAGCCTTTTTCCTCCTGTTATTTTTAGCACGGTGTTTACCGTAAAAAATGACATCTAACGTTAAATAATAACGGCTGTCCTGTGGGGTTCACATTAATGGAACTTTACCTGTTAGTTTCTGTTATTGCTCGGAGAGGGCAACCTAGTTTGAAGTTTCATTCTGTTCATCTCCGTGACGCCTTGGAGTTAAACAGTTGTTTTCAGAGATGGAGGCACAACGTTATGATTTGTGTGTTTTGTTTTTTTCTCGTGAGAGTGAATACGTTCGAAATGTTCACGAGAGACCGTTCACTGTCTCTGAAAGGTGATGGCGGTTTTGCTGGAAGAGGACCGCATGGCAGCGGAGCCCAGCTGGAGCCCCGCAGCACAGGACAGCGCCCTGCGTATCAGTGACAGCGCCTCCCAGCTGAATACCAGCCTGCCGTTCCTCCAGAGTAAGGGGCTGACCTCCGCGCGCTTTTAAGTCTAATCCCCAGCGTTTCTGCTGGAATAACCGTCTTTACTGTGGCATCCTGTGTTAGCATCATGGGAATTAGATTCGGCATCTGTGAACTCTGACGGGCAAGGTCGGTTTTTGTGAGTCACGTGGATACCCGCCGGAGGCGATGGGTTGGGGGGGGGCGTGGTGCCATAGTTAAAAGTGGAAGCTGAGGTTCTGTGTGTTTGTTTGAAATCGTATTTCTTTTTCAGTCCTGTTCCTGGGCTTCTCTTGGTTTCTTGGAGTGGGGGGGGCCCTGGGGAGCTGCACGAGGGGGTGTTCAGTGAGCGCCCTCCGCTGGCCCCGGGGCACCACGTGCTGAGCAGAGGACGCCCGGCCGCCACGCACGTGGGACCGTCTCAGTGACTTCAAACAAGCTGCATTTGCATGGCCACATTTCTGTTTCTTGAGCTGGTCACCTCTTTGCTTTGGTTCCGGCTGGTGAGGCGGTGGCCCCACCCTGGTCCTGGTCTTTGTGAGGAGGGAGAGGAAGGCTATTCGTTTAGTTTATTAAATAGTTTGTTTATTGTGCCGTACTTACACAGAGATAGTGTGCCTCGTAGAAAGAATAAAAATGTATTCAGAGTTCTAGCTGACAGCAAATAAAACTCCATGTTTTACTCGGGGAGGCCAGCGGCCGGCCTCGCCGGGTGCTCCCAGGCCTGGGGGAAGCCTGGGTGCCACTTGATCTAGATGTTTCTTCTGTCCTGCCTGCTGTTTAGACATTTCGATTCACGTTTGTTCCTTTGCATTTAACATTAACAAAAGTGGAATTATTAGTTAAAAAAACAACAACTCACGTTCTTTAGAGTTTTTTGTTTTTAAAAGGTAAGAGTTACTTTACTGGAAAAATAGGGAATCACTGTATCTACAGTGTTCAAAACATGCATGTTCACACTCCCACACCCCTCCTCATCCCAGTAAATGGGAGTGAAAGATGTACTTTTTCTGGGAGCTGGTGAGTGACAGCAGCTTTACAAAACCAGAGGGAGCTTGGGTTATATACATGCATCTAGAACTCTTTGTGAGAGACACATGAGGCACGTTTGTTCTCACAGGACAGGGCCCCTTGGTGTGGTGGGTGCGAGTTGGCCGTGTGAACAGTGTGGCGGTTTTTCTTGTTTGTTTTGTGTTCCAGTGGCATGGATTTTGAGATACCAGAAGGAAAATGGGATCAGATGACAGATGTCTGACAGAGTGAGGAGTTGTCTCACCTGTGAACCTGGGACTTGGTCACATTATGCCCCAGTCTGTTCCCCTCACGGATCCGGGCAGTGCTGTCCTCACTGTTCACACACCTGCCACAGAATGATGTGGCCAACACTGGCCTGCACTTTCTTTCATCTAAGTGGACGGAAGTCCTGCCCTCCGGTGGCGGGGTGGGGGGGGTGTCACACAGACAAAAGCTGGAGAAAAAGTGAATGTGACTCGTCACAGGGGGAAGGAAAACACAGCTGGGAGGAGAGGGAGTGTCCGGGCCAGCTGGTGTGAAATGGCCTTGCTGTGTGAAAGCCACACGCACCGAGAGTCTCAGCAAGGCATGAAAGGGACCCACTGACCTGACTCTAGGTCACCTCCGGGTGACGTGGTTCTCTGGGAGTAGCTAGTAGATAAAGTGTGGCCTGCACCGAACGTTAGTAAAACCTTGAGGCCCGCTTGAGCCTTTTTCAGGAAGAGGCCACTTGATAAAACCCAGATTTCAGGCACGGGCCGCTTTGAGAGGATTATGTTTGTTTCTTCATTAAGGGGGAATTTATTTGAATATTTGTAAAAAAAGTGTTTATTTTGAGAGAGGGAGAGAGAGTCTAGTGCAGGAGCAGCAGAGGGGCAGAGAGAGAGAGAAAGAGAGGGAGAGAATCCCAAGCAGGCTTCATGCTCAGTGTGGAGCCGGATGTGGGGCTCGATCTTATGACTGTGGGTTCGTGACCTGAGCCGATATCAAGAGCTGGGCATGTAAGTGACTGAGCCACCCTGGTGCCCCTATTTGAATATTTTTAAGTGTGTTAATTGAACATGGATTCTGGAAGACACTAAAATGCAGAAGTACTTTTCTCATTTTCCCCCCCAGATCGGAAAGTGTCCTGCTTATGTGCCTCTCAGGTGCAGAGGCAGACAGTGGTATCTGTCCACGGGCCGCCTGGAGCAGCATTTGATCCCGCGCTGGATGGCAGATACGTGCTGTGTGTGTGGGATATCTGGCAGCCTTCAGGGCCGCAGAAGGTCCTGATATGTGAGTCAGAGGTACAGCTCCGGAAGTTGTAGGTTTGTATGAGAGGAGGGGTGGGGTGTCAGGGGGCCAGCAACACAGGACTGCAGGGACGTTCAAGGTCATTTCTTTCTCTCCCTGGCCATCCTTCGCTATGTGCAGGTGTGACGGGACACGTGCACGTGTCTGTTTTGACTCTAGAAACTCTTAAAGGATCAACAAAGACTGAAGAGATCCAGGGTTATCACGGCCTTCCATTGGGGATAAAGATGCCGGCCACCCTCGGCATGGCTCTGGGACCCCAAAAGTGTCCTGTTGGCTTGCACTGTTTGAGTCATGGATATTTTAGGGGTTTCTTAACGGGCTTAAGGTTTTTGCAGTCTTCGGTCTCCTGCCTCTCCCAGCTCCTCATCACCAGGGCTGTGGCCGAGCTCCACGCGGGTACAGTGGGAGAGCCGCCCTTTTGCGTTTTCCTGTTCATCTGCTCCTTGACCTCAGAGTCCTCCATTCTCACCAAGGCTGGCGGAAAGACTAACTTATAGGTGTCAGGTTTCGGGGCTCAAAAGGCAGGTTTTATAATATAGGTTATAAATACAATGACGAAAGAGAGCTTTGCCATCCTGGGCCCGGCTACTTGGGTTGAATGGAGAGGGGTTGTGGTGCCCTGTTGTGTGCGAGGCCCCCGTGTCTGTGCCCCCCAGTCCTGCGAGGGTGGCTCATCCTCCCCGCTTTCCACCTGGCGCTGATGCGGACTCACGCCTGCTACTGTGAACCCCAGCTTCCAGGTGGAGGGTTCACGGGGGCAGCATGGGAAATGGAGAGGGCTGGTGCTTCTGTGACCGTGGCCTCATGTTTTCAGACTCCGGCTTTCTGTGTGTGTCATTCCAGGTCACGTGTTGCTGCTTTAGCCCTCTTAAAGCCTTTTTACTGTTTGCCGGAACAGTGCACGGCTCAGTCCTCGTGTGGGACCTACGAGAAGACTCCAGAATACATCACTATGTGAAGCTGGGTGACTGCTTCTGGACGTTCAGGACAGCAACGTTTTCTACTGGTCAGTGACACCCACCTGCCTGTCCGGTGTCTTCTAGAAAAGCCGTGACAGATTTTAGGAACATCTGTAGTTTATTTGAATTTATTCATTCAGATTGCCCCAGGGGGTGGGGTCTGACCTATAAGCAAAAGAGGCATTTGGCAAATAGTAAAAACAAAAATCCACCTAGGCCCTGCTTAGCTGGTGGCCAACAAGATTGGAATGCTCTTTCATGTTAATTTCTGGATTCCAGTTCTCAATGAAATAACTTTTAGTTTTAAATTAGCTTAAGGCATGTTGGTGTGTGTGTGTTCCATGGCTTAGTTAACCCCCCTAATGCTTGAAGTACATGGCAAGTTATTCCCTTCTTGGGGGATGAAAGAATCCTGAACATCTGCAGCTGCCAAGATCTTTAGATTAACAGGAATCCTTCCTGCCATGCCATTGCAGCCACAGCCAACCACCCCAGCCAACCACCACAACCGCCCACCACAACAGCCAGCCATCACAACCACCACCACAACCGCCCACCACAACAGCCAGCCATCACAACCACCACCACAACCGCCCACCACAACCGGTCACCACAACCACCACCACAACAAGCTTCCACAACCACCCACAGCAACCAACTACCACAACCAACCACCATGGCCAGCCATCACAACCACCACCACAACCGCCCACCACAACAACCAACTACCACCACCAGCCATCACAGCCACCACGACCAACTACCATAACCACTCACCACAACCACCCACCACAACAACCAACTACCACAACCACCCGTCACAACCAACCACCTCAACCATCATAACAACCACCCACCACCACAACCAACTACCACAACCAACCACCACCACAATCAACTACCATAACTACTCACCCCAACCACCCACAGCAACCAACTACCACAACCAACCACCACAACCGCCCACCACAACCACCACAACCAACCATCACAACCAACCACCTCAACCATAACAGACAACCACCACCACAATAAACTACCACAACCACCCACCACAACAACCATCACAACCAACCACCACAACCACCACAGCTACCCACTACCACAACCAACTACTACAACCACCCACCACCACAACAACCTACCATAACCGCCCACTACAACCACCATAACAGACGACCACAACCACCACAATAAACTACCACAACCACCCACCACAACCATCCATTACAACAAACTACTACAACCACCCACCACAGCCACCACCACAACCAACTACCACAACCACCCGCCACAACCACACACAACTACCACAACCACCCACAATAACCAAGTGCCACAACCAACCAGCACAGCAACCAATCACCACAACCACCACCATACTTGACCACCATAACCACCAAGCCTTGGTAGACACTCTGTGTTCTGGGGCTTCCTCAGTAGCCCCGGTGTTTTGCAGACATTGATTGCTTAATGCCTGTCTTGGCTTGCTTCCCCTCTGCTCAGGGGGAGCAGAAGCTTGTCCCCGGTCACACTAACTGCATGGCAGGGCCTGCGCTCAGACCCCATTGTCTTCAGTGTGTCTTTCTTTCTGTTCCTGCCCTGTACTCCACCTGCACTTGGTTTCCCATCTCCCCTTTCCCACCAGCCACTAATCAGTTTTCTGTCTCCATAGTTCTACTTTTTCCGGATGTCGAATAAATGGAACCATGCGAATGCAGATCCTTGAGTCTGGCTTCTTTCACTTAGCATCCTGCATGTATGGGTCGTGGTGCTGCTCTGTACACCAGCAGCTCACTCCTCCACTGCGTGTACCATGTTGTTGACTCGCCCACCGGGTGATGAGCATTTGGTTAATTCCAGTTGTTGGCGACTGTGAATAGAGCGTGCATCAAGGGGCCTGTACCACGCTGCTTGGACCATTTTGCAGTCCCAGCAAACTGTGAGCTCCAGGTGCCCACCGTGCTACCAGGTTTTTAGCCATTCAGATGGGTGTGTAGTTGTGTCTCATTGTGGTTTTAAAGTGCGTTTCCTGATGATATATGACAAATGGAGACTTTTCGTAGTCTTTTCTGCCACGGTGTGTCTTCTTCAGGGACGTGTCCTTTCAGGTGTTTTGTACATTTTTAACAGTGATTTGTTGCCTTCTTATTGTTGAGTTTTAAGAGTGTTTGTTTGTTTGTTTTTGGTTTTTTGGTTTTTTGGTTTTGTTTGGTTTGGGGTTTTTTTGGGGTAACGGTCCTTTATCAGGGGTGTCTTTGCTGGTATTTTTCCCAGGCTGTGGCTCGTCTTCTCATTTCTTACCAAGTGACCTTTAAACTTTCTGTTCCCAGTCTCCCTCCATGAGAGTTTAATACGACACATGCTGCATATCTGTTTACACAGTATACGCATAACTGTGTTTTATACCATTTACTGGTTATTTTACCAGTAAAAGATGGGTTTATTCGGGAATGGCAGAGAGTTGCAGTCTAGGACAAGCATGCTACGGCAGAACCATGGGCAAGTCCAACAGACGAGAGGCACGTTATTTTATGGAGAAGGAGGAAGTTGGGAGGGTCGTTTTGAAGGGAAGCCTGTTGGAGGAAAGCAGGGGTTCAGGGCGATGAGGGGTCTCACTGGCTGAGCTGTAGGAGTGGTGGGTTTCCTGTAGGAGCCACAGTGCACACTTTCCCCTGGTGGGGCCCGTGCCTGGTGGTTCTGTCTGTGGAGGGTTCTGATATTGGGTCTGTAACCAGTGGTTGTTCTGTGATTGACACTGAGTGGTGGGCTCCCCCTTCCAGCCTCCCCTCCTGGCCTCCCCAGTCCCTTTAGTCATTTTCATAATGCATGCAAAATGTTGTTTGGTCCCCCGACAACCAATTTTTGCCTCTTTGGTGGCAATGTTGCTGCTGTTGAGAATGTTTGAGTTATAGGTACCTTATGGGTTTGATGCTGTTACAAAAGTTAGCTTTTAAAAATGTGCATGTTTTTGGGGCACCTGGGTGGCTCAGTCGGTTAAGCGTCTGACTTTGGCTCAGGTCATGATCTCACTGTTTGTGGGGTCGAGCCCCGCATCAGGCGCTGTGCAGACAGCTCAGAGCCTGGAGCCTGTTTCAGATTCTGTGTCTCCCTTCCCCTCCCCTGCTCATGCTCTCTGTCTCAATACTAAATAAACATTTTTTAAAAATGTGTATTTTTTCTAATTGCTCTCAATGTTACTAATTAATATTTGAACTCACCATGTTCTAAACACTGAACTGTATGTTTTTTTAATTTTATTTTAACATCTATTCATCCCTGAGAGTGAGAGAGACAGAACATGAGCAGGGGAGGGGCAGAGAGAGAGGGAGACACAGAATCCGAAGCAGGCTCCAGGCTCTGAGCTATCTGCACAGAGACGACGTGGGGCTCTAACTTACAGATGGTGAGATCATGACCTGACCAAAGTCAGATGCTTAACCGACTGAGCCACCCAGGTGCCCCCTGAACTATAGTTTTTAAACTATATGCAGGCAGGGCACCTGGAGTCTGTGTCTCCCTCTGTCTCTGTCCCTGCCCTCCTCTGTCTCTCTCTCTGTCAAAAATAAAAAAAAGAAACATTAAAAAAAAATTTAGACTATATACGGAGATGTTACTCTATTAAAACACCTCCTTCATTTTCTTTTGCCAGCTAAATATTGTCACTGGAACCAGCCAAGTTTCACTAAGCTTCCAGTGCTGGGAGAACCATGGAGCTTCTGACCCAGGCTGTGCATGCCACCCCCTCGCCCCAGCACGGCCCCTCCCAGTGTCGTCCTCCTGCAGGCCCCTCCAATGTGTGCCTCTGCAGTGTGGCTCCCCAGTACACATCCTACCCAGTGCACAACCCCCTCCCAGTGTGGCCCCCTACTGTACAGCCCCCCAGTATGTGACCCTGCCAGTGTGCTCCTCTCCAGCATTTTCCCCACCCCCAGCTGGCATCTGTTTAGTGGGCAGCCCCCTTCCAGTGTGGTCCCCCTAGTGCACAGCTCCCCCCAGCATGCGGTCCCCCCAGTGCATAGGCCACCCCCTTCCTCAAGCTCCGTGAACTGGAACCTTGTCCGTTCTTCACCAGTTTTTTTTCCAGGGTTCAGCCCCAGCTTCCATCTTATTTCTTGCTATTTTCTTTCTTTTTTTCCTTTTTTTAATATTTATTTTTTAGAGAGAGAGACAGAGACAGAGCATGAGCAGGGGAGGGGCAGAGAGAGAGGGAGACACAGAAGTTGAAGAGGGCTCCAGGCTCTGAGCTGTCAGCATAGAGCCCGACGTGGGACTTGAACTCGTGAACCGCTAGTTCATGACTTGAGCCGAAGTCTGATGCTTAACCGACTGAGCCACCCAGGTGCCCCAATTTCTTGTTATTTTCTATCCATTTCTACACTGGGTTTCTGATTTCAGGTGTTTTTGTTCATTTGCTTGCTTACTTTAAGTACATTTCCAAAAGCTTTTTGAAGCGATGTGCTGCAACATGGACTGTTGAACTCTGGGCTTCTGTTCAGTGCTCGTTTGGGGGTGAGAGAATTTTCATCTGCTCAAATGCTTTGATTTGCACTTGTATTTTCTTCTTACAGCAGTTCTCAGTGGAGTTTGTCTTGATTTTTTTCTTACTCTTGCACATTCGGTAGATGGATATTCTAGGTCAAAGGAACTTCATTCCATTAGTGTGTGAATTGTCCTTTCTTTACTGGGTGGTGCACTCTGGGTGGGGCCGGAGAGTGTCCCTGCTCCCTGTGCTGCTGTGGCTCATCCCTCCTGTGGGGCTTCACTTTCCACTCTGCCCGTCCCTGCGGCTGGGGCGTGGCCCCCCAGGCCCTGCCCGGGCAGTTAGATTTACTCTCTGCGGGCGCTTTTGTCTGGTTTCTGTCTGCCTTTGACTCCCTCTCAGTGTCTTAACCTCACGCCTGCCCTCCGCGCCTGTAGACCCGCAGAAACGCAGCGGCTGGTTGGAATCCGTCCCCCTCTCCCTCCTTACAGGTGTTTTGAGGTCTGTGATGCCTCATGGTAGTGCCAGAAGCAGGGCCCACACATCATCCTACTTGTGGTTTTGTGGCATTGGTGGAGGCTATAACCCCACATAACATCTGTTGTACTTTTGTGACTTACTATTCACATGTGGTCCTGTGTGCTTTAAACCCTAGATGGCCTCCTGACTTCAGTAAACCACCGTGGTCCCGTTCAAGCCGTAGAACCCATCTCCACGTCTGTCTACAAAAAACAGAGTTTTGTGCTTTCCCCCTTTTCTACCCAAGAAGGTGTGTGATCTTTCACCTCCACAAAACCCTTGCATCAAGTTACGAAATGTGGTTTCCTTGTTCACAAGCCATTTCTCTGTTTCTGTTTCCGCTAGAAATGTCAGGTTTGTCGTTCCACGTTGCTTCCCTGGAGGAGAGTGGGGTTCTCAACGTTTGGGTGAGTAGGACGTGCCCAGGACGCATGCAGGGCAGCACCAACTGCGTGCACGGGCTCTCTGAGCCGCTAGTTTACGTGGGAGTCCGGGGGGTGCTACGTGCCTAGTGTCGGACGGCGACACGCCTGTCTAGGACGGGAAAACCGAGGGTCTGGCTTGATTGGCTGGGCGCCTCCGACAGCGGCTCGTGGGGGAGTACGAGGAGAGGCAGGGGACGCGGTCTTGGGGGCCGCGCCGCTGGCCAGTGTGAGTGAGGAGAAGTGAAAACAGGTCAAAGAAAGGGATTCCCGACATTTAAATACCAGTTCTCAAGGCAGCGAGCAGTCTTGTCTGGAGCAGGTCCGTATTCAGCACCGAATGCCGCACGCTGTCTTGGTTGGAGCGGCTCTGTGCTTAGGTTGCACCCTGGCGCCCGGACACTCATTTCCACGCTCTGTTTGCAGGTGGTGGTTGAACTACCGAAGGCAGATCTCGCAGGCTCACTAAGTGACTTAGGTAACTATGAAATACAAAAACTCATTTTAGTCAATGTTTTCTAGAATGAGTGGAGATCAAAGAAAGGTACTGGCAACCACTTTGAAAAATAAGTACTTCGCTACCTGAAAAAGGAACGTTAGCGTTCTGTATCGCATGACCTTGTCGGCCAGCGGATCGGCCCCTCGGTGTGATTAAGCCATAGTGCTTGCAGCTGACGATGTTCTCATTTCTGTCTCCGCCTGTGTCGTTCTTCTCTGTTCTCTGTGCCCCTTCCGTTCACTCAGGAGTCTCAGTCCTTGAGCGCACATTCAGGCCGTCTTCCCTTTGGTTTTGACACGTCAGTCCCCTCGGTACGACTCCCCAGGGGCTCTCAGAGCCCGGCGTGGGTGGAGGGTTCGTCCTGGTGCCTGGGGAGCCGCAGCATTTACTGAGCCAGCCTTGGGCTCGCTGCGCAGGAGAACCGGACGAGAGGCCCCCCAGGAGTCCCAGGCAAGGCTGTACTGGGGCCTGTGCTCCAAAAAGGAGGTGTGTGAACGAAGGGTCCTCAGGCTGGCTCCCCAGGAGGGGCTGGCAAGAACTTCAAAGAAACTTTGGTGGGAAAAGGGTGCTGTCTGAACGGGCGGGCGGGGTTGTGTATGGGGGCTTGTGCACTTACAGGTCATGCTTAGTGCTTCTTCCTACACCTTGTGTCTAATTAGCATGTTAAACCCCACCCCTGGGTGTGGCTTTTAGTATCATAATGAGGGGAGAGTCCTGAAAGGTCATCGCTGGGGTCCATCTTGGCTCAGACTGGTTTGGTCTGGTTCTCACAGCTGAACTTCCTGTTTTTGTGCTGGAGGGTTAGCATGGAGTCTGAACTGGAGCAGACTGGTCAAAAACCGGGCCTTGGGGGCTTGTTTGGAGCTTGTGGCTTCTGGCATCTGGCTTAGTTTCTGGTGGCAAGCAGCACCTGTAAGCAGGAGTCCTGGTCCCTGGTCTGGCTCAGAGGAGTCCTGGTCCCTGGTCTGGCTCACAAGTGGGCTCATCGGTAGCAGTTTGCTGTTTTTGATGCTGTGGCATCTGGTTTTCAGTTCCAGCGAGGCTCGGGGACCGGGGACCAGGGGACAGCGGAGCCTCGTGCTCCTGGACGCTCTCCTCACATCATTATCCCCCCCGCCTGCTTCCCAGTGGCCAGCCCCCTTCACCCTGTCTGTCAGGGGTCTGACCCTCATCTTCTTCCCACTGTCCTGTGTCAGTGCAGCTGGTGCTGCAGGCTTCCTGGTCAGTGTCACAGGCGGCCCTTGGAAGTTACCGCGGGCTCTGGCTTCCTTAAGAACAAGGCAGAATCACTTCACTGATTTCACTGGTAAACGTTTTGAGGCAGAGTAAACGTTTCTCTCAGTGTTTTCTTATAGCAGCCTCTCTGCTTATTACGAAACCATTATACTGAGCCTGTGTGAGACCTTTGGGTGGTTCACAGAGTCTCGGAACGTTAGAGCGGGACAGCTCTAGAGGGGAGGTGGTCCTCCCCTTTTCAGCATGGAGTCACGGTGCGGCCGGACCCCTGGCTGGGCTCACCCAGGCCTCTGCCCTGACCCAAGAGCGCTGCAGCCTGTGGAGCACAGCTTCAGGCTGTCTGTGTTGCTCACTTGTGCTATGACCAGGGCCTTTTTTAGGAATTTTGGAGGGTAGTAAGGATTAGAGAGTCTCCGCCCATAGTTCGTTCATAATCTTTCTGTGGAGACAAAATCGTCTGGAATAAAAATACTTCATGGGAATATGGAAGTCACACCAAAGTTATTGCAGGACAGTGTGTATTTCATTGTTAAATGTTGCTATAGAAAGACTCCCTCTGTCTGTAGGACCCTAACCCAAACCCTGACCACGTTTCAACTTTGCTTTTAGGAAAAGAGGGGATGATCTTCCTGGAAAGGCTCTGGCCATAAATGTCCGTATGCTTGGGGTGGCTCCCAGCTCTTCTGTGTGCATGACAGTAATGGCTGGTTGGAGAACTCAGATCATGGTTAGCACTAAGCCTTTGCCATCTTTCCTTCGTCCGTCGATGAAAGTTCTCTGAACAGGCTCGGTCCTGTCTTGGGTGCCAGGGAAGCAAGGGGACAGGCCACTGGCTCTGCCCCAAGGAGTGTAGTCTCCTGGGGAGGCTGGCATGCAAACCACAGCGGTCGCTGATGTGACTGCTAGATCAGAAGTGCTCCCCAGGGGCCGAGCACCCAGGTCAGGGATGTCTTCCCAGGGGAGGTCACATTTGGGCTGAGACTCTCAGGCCTGGAGTTCTTGTAAGAGGACAGCGTGCTGGAGAAAATGGAGGTCATTTTCAAGTCTGTGACAGCAACATGAACATTCTTGGAACTGTGGCAGAACCCATCATACGTAATTACAGTCGCCCTTTTTGCTGTAAGTTGAACTTATCTGTATAGTTAGGGTTTATACACTCCCTAGGTTCTAGGCAGTACCTTGCCCAGAATTTGGGTTTCAATATGCATCAGGTTTTAGTTACCTCCTTTGCAATAATTACAAAAGAGGGGGAGGATATTGGAAACAGGTGGAGGCAAAGCCAGTGAATGGCTGAGGGGTCCGAGTTGTGGCCATAAGTGCTTTGGGAGTCCGGGGAAGTTCTGGTTCAGGGAAGGGGGTGCGGACACTGAAGAGCGGGTGCCCCTGTGCATCCCGCAGCAGAGAGGTGGCCTTCAGGTGTGCTGTGCATTTGTGCTGGGTGCTCCTGAGGTGCTCCTGAGGAGACCACCAGTGCGCATTTGCAGCTAAGTATTGCTGTTGGGAACTTCAGGGTTTTTTGGTTTTGCTTTTGTTTTGCTTAGTGTCCTGCCATTGTTTTATTCTATCCAATCTAAAAATGTAAAGGCTTCCTGATTGGTTCCACCAGCCCTTTTCTCATAAGGCAGTACAGGAGCCTCGGCTGCATTATAGAGGGAATACTCTTCATGGGCCCACGTTTTGATGTTAACTTCCTAACACAGATATTTAAGCAATGAAAAATGATTCGAGGCAACTGTAATTGGATTTTGGTTTAACTTGTATTAAGAGGTACATTTATTTATGGTTTTCCTATTTTTAGGTTTAATACCTGGAGGGAGGATAAAATTGGTGCACAGCGCCACGATTCAGCTGAGCGACAGGTAAGACCGTGTCACCTTGAGTTAGAACACTGCCTTTGTCTCACGAAAACCTCTTCTGCAGAAGGAAATAACATTAGGGAGTTGCACATAAAGTAAATGCATGGTCAGGTTTGCATTGAAAAATGCAACTTTTCACATAGTATTTTTGCTAAATAGTTTATTTGCTAATTACTTTAATATTAATGAGTCAGTGTAATAAACACAGTTACCAGGTATAGAGCTAACATTTTTTTCTTTGATTACAATAATTTCTATCTTAGGGGAGCCTGGGTGGCTCAGTTGGTTAAGCATTTGAGTCTTGATTTCGGCCCAGGTCACGATCTCACGGTCATGAGATCAAGCCCTGAGTCAGACTGTGCACTGACAGTGCAGAGCCTGCTTGGGATTCCCTTTCCCTTCCTCTCTACCCTTCCTCCAAACTCTCTCTCTCTCTCTCAAAACAAATAATCTTTAAAAAGAATAATAATTTCTATCTTATAAGTCGGTACTATTTGACTATTTTTCATCCAGTTTTAATACAACTCTGAAGTTAAATAGGTAAGTTTCAGGAACCAGAAACACCAATATGAAATTTTTTTTGAGAAATTTTGATTTCTGCTTTTACTGCTATAACTTAATGTGACATAAAAATTCTTATTCAGTAGACAAGTATTATTTGTGGTATTTCTATGTTCCATGTTGATTTGTTTCCCAGGCCTCTTTTTTCTTGTCAATTACTGCAGTTGGAGGCTATCAGCATATGACTTACCCTTGAAAATTTTTTTACATTAGCCTGATTCTTCATCATCAGCCAGACACCTCTGGGTTGTGTTAATAAATTTGTATACACTCTGAGATTGCAGAACGCCTTTAGTTGGTTTGAGTATAGTTATTACAGGGAATCAGTTACATTTGAAAAAGTCCCCTGGTACCTTGTAGAACCAACCCCAGGTTCTTGATTGGTTCTGGGCTTGTCAGGCCCTTGGCCCCTCCCTGAACCTCCTCAGGAGTTGGGGAGGGGTCCGCTGAGATGGGAGGATGACCATGAGCTTGCTAGATCAGAGAGGGAGGGTGTACGGGAGGCCCAGAGGCATGAGCACCAGACACGTTTAGGAAACTGCCGGTAGGTTGCTGCTGGGGGAAATGCGGAGATGGGGACGAGTCCCTGGCCAGGCCTCAGACTGTTTGCTGTGCTGAAGGGTCGAGACTGTTCTCTTGCAGGAGGTAGGGAGCCGGTACGGGATTTTCAGGCAGCGAATAAGTAGCCTGTCCTATTTGTGATCTGGCACGATCGACTTGGCAGCAGTGTGAGATCGGACAGAGGAAGGGAGACTGGAGGTGGGGAGATTGTCAGGAGGCTGTCACAGGGTTGACAACAAAGATGAGAGTGTGAAGCAGGGTGGCCATTGTGCATACTGAAGGGCTGATTTCTGTTAAAGGGGTAGAACTGAAGAAACCTGGTGACTGACAGGTTCAAGGAACTGCCTCTCACCAGGTGTCTGTCTCAGCTGCTGGGTACCACACACCAGATGAAGGAAGGGGGCAGGATCTGGTCACCGCCTAGGGTGGGCTGGGCTCGTGGTGTTTGTGGAGATGACCAGGAGGTAGCCAGCTCCACCGCAGGGATCTCAGTCAGAGGCACGGACTTGGGAGTCCTTGGCTGACAGGTGACATTTGCAGTCCTGGATGTGGGTGTGGGAGACAGTGGCCAGAGTCCTGACTTCTGACTCTGGCGACATGGTAGAAGGAGGGGCCATGGGTCCTTTCCTGTTACAGACACATACGCTGTATAGAGTTAAACTAACAATAAACTAAAGAGAGTTTTTCCAAAGAAGAAGAGGACAGTGCCAGGACAGGAATGGAGCTTGGAGTAAGTGTGCAAGATTTTGTGTGGTGTGGAGGCCAAGGTATCAGGTGAGGCTGTCGTAGGCCTCTTGGCTGTGCGGGGCTCAAGGCTGTGCGGGGCTCAAGCCAGTGATGCATCAGGCTTGCCTGAGGCTGGCAGCTGGAATTGAGAGCCCTGTGCAGGACTCTGGAACTCACGGCCCCTTCGGTGAGAGAGAAACTCAGGAGGCCTCACCCCAGCCCAGGGGAGACCAGGGACCACGGAAGACCTAGAACCCCAAGCTCTGGGCCTGGTCTGGGGTCCCCAACCGAGAAGGCAGCGTCAGAGTCTCAGACCAGTGGCTCAGCATCAAGGCCCTGGGACAGCTGCCTGGTGGGCGGTGTCAGAAGGTGGAGGAGGAGGGACTGTCCCCTGACACTGAGAAGGCACTTTGAGACTAGGAAACAAAGCAGGCGACTCCATCGAGTTTACACAGCATTTTATCCAGGGTAGCTTAACTAAGAGGGAGGATTGAGCCAGGGACAATCCAGAGCTGCACAGCTATTCTCTGCGAGGTTCAGACCTGAGTCCACAGCTTATGTAGAGTGAGGGATGTGCGGAAAGGCATAGTGGTGAGGTCAGGGGGTTCGCATGCATCTCGGAGAGTTTGTACGCACCTAATTGCAAGCTAACCTTTAATTCGATCTCCTGGTGCCATCTGTGCACCAGGAAGGGGAGACCCTATGTCACCTTTAACAAATCTGTGGGTAGCCAAAGCAAGCCTCCCCCAATCCTGGCCTTAGTGGTCATTTCTAAGGTACGTATCTTCATCTCCAAGGGGCCCAGAACATGTCGTCCTGAGAGAGGATGTGCACAAGATGGAGTCAGTGTCGTCAGCACTTCCCCCTGCAGGGGGGATGCTTCCATAAGCTGGGCTTCCGGGGCTCTCAGAGGATGCAGTTCACAGAGAAAAATTAAAAAAACTGTAAGCATGAGAAAAGATCTACCATGGCCTAACAAATAGGGTTAGCACAACAAGAACTTGAGATGATGGTACAATCTAAAAGACATTTCTAGAAAGAAACTATCATCTCTGAAATGTAAGAGTCAGTGAATGGTTTGGTGGATGAGACCGAGCTGAAGAAAGAATCAGCGAACGAGGGACCAGAGCTGGAGAAGTTGTCCAGCACCTAGGGAACATACGAAGAAACGGAGAAAGAGCAGTCAAGAATTGCAGAGGAAGCGTGGGATCACCTGTTCCTCTGCGGGCGCATGGCGAGGACTGGATGCGTTAAGTGGCATCATCCCTGCCACCTCAGTTCATCTGTTCATCTTTCCGTTTCTTTCCAGCCTTTCCCATAAAGGCTATGAGTTCTGGGGGGCCGCACAAACCCTCAGTGTGAAGTTTCTTCCTTCAGATCCTGGTCACTTCATTGTTGGCACAGACATGGTAAGTAATAGTTTAAATCTTAATCTGTAACTCATTCTCCTTTCCTGGCTGCCTGTTAACGTATTGTTTGCTTTGATTGTGATGCTGTTTTAATTGTTTCAAGAATAACCGCTTTATCCAGCCTCGTACCTAATCCACTTTAGTCACCATTGGTCTTCTTATCACCAGGGTCTTATAAGTCATGGCACCAGACAGGACTTGAGAGTATCTCCCAAATTGTACAAACCCCAGCAATGTGGGATGAGACCAGTCAGAGTGAATGTGATGGATTTTTCACCATTTGGAGAACCAATATTCTTGGTAAGAAAGTCAGTTGTTAAAGTACCACTTCCGTTTGGGTGGCAAAGCACTGGCGGTGACCTCGGGGAATGTCACTCTGGTACCAGTGGGCTGCGTGGGAGAAGGTCCCCTCCGTGCCGTCAGAGCGGCTCATTCCACATGGCTGTTGAATGGATCTTAAAAGTCTTTATCTTCACATAGTTTGGGGCTTACAGAAAAGTTACAAGAAGCTGCCCACCAATCACACGTTTCCCTCCGTGGCTCCACCCTCTCTCTCCCAGTTGTGTGTGGGTGTACGCACTTCTCTGTTTGAGAGGAAGTTGCACAGATGGTGCTTCATCCCTAAGTAGCGCGGTGTGGGTTTCTGAAGAACAGGGTCATCCTCCTGCAGCCGCAGTCCAGTCCTGACCGTCAGGAAGCTAGCACTGGCGCAGTCCTGTCTTCTGATGGACAAGGCTCTTCCACGTTCCACGGCCATCCCGATAATGTCCTGCTGTGTAAGCAAAATAACACCCAGGTTGCGAATCTCATTCGGTTTGGGGACAGTTCCTCAGTCTCTCCTGCCCTTGACATTTTTGAAGTCTTGGAATTCTCCTCAGTTTGAGTCTGTGTGACGTTTCCTCACGATTAGATTCAGTGTTGCTCTGACCTGTGTCTCCCGGCTCCCTCCGCGGTGGAGTCACCACTTTCCCTGTCTGGTTACCCAGTGTCTGTGGGGAGATAAAGGGACACTACGTCAGCACCCCATGTACGGCCCCTCCGATCCCCCCGCTGGCCCTGGCATCCCTCGGCGAGGCTTGCCTGCATCTGCTATTGGGGCGATTGGCAGATGGTGATTTTCTAGGCCTTTCCCTTGTCTCCTGCTCAGGTGTGCTTGTGTGTATTTATTACGTGCGTGTGGACACGTGGCTGTTCACTCTCTTCATTGAGTTACATCCCTCACTGTACTGCCTTATTGATTCCGCTGCTCAGACTGTCCTAGGGATGTGCCTCAGGGTGGCTTTGTGTTTTCTGACATCATTCTGTGAGCCGTTCTTTGCTTCCTGGTACAGCAAACTCAGAATCAGCCTTTTTTCCAAGAGGTCCTGGCTCCAGTCAGGAGAAAAATACCTACAAACCAGAATCTGGGCAGGAAGAAGCTCTCCTTGGACAGGACACAACATCGCTACACGCTCGGATCTTTGTCTGCTTATCATAAACACTTGCTTGTCCCTCATCTTTAAAGCCAGGGTGACTCAGGGCTCCCTCTACCCCCCGACAGTGGGGGACCTGGCTCCTCCGACCCGTGTTGTATGTTTATGTGCTCAACCCTAGGGTGCACAGAACATTTTGTGGTTGCTAACTCATGCCTCTGCTCTTTTTGAGGAAGGATGTGAAGGGTTAAATATATTGAGTAGAAAGGAATTAAGCTTCTCTTCCTAAGCTTAAAATTTGTTTTTTTACTAAATCAGCCAAGTTTCATTTTATAAAAACTTCAATCCAAGGAGAATATATCACTTATTGTTTCAAATTTATGTACTTTTTTTAAAAAGGCGGTTCTTTATTTCTCTGGAGCCGGTCTAATGGCCTGTGGGCGAATTAGCAATGTTCAACTTTGTTAAAGATAAACACTGGTTTATATGTTCACTGAATTCATCATTAGCCATTTGGGGAAGGGGAAGGGTTCAAGGTGTATCAGGGTCTCCAGGGTGGATGCTCACCTTTGTAGTTTACGAGGACAGAGCTAATGCTCTGAGCGTCCCTCGCTGCTGAGGTTGAGGGAACAAGAAAAAAGGACCGTGATGGGCAGTGTCCTTCCCTGTCCCCAGGCTGGCTGTTCAGACGGAAGCATCAGGCTGCATCAGCTGACCAGCGAGCGCCCTCTCCTGCAGTGGGACGGTGGCACCGATGGCCATGCCATCACGGGCCTGCGCTGGTCCTTGACCAGACCTGCCGTGTTTCTGGCCCAGGATGACACTTCCTGCATTTATATTTGGGACCTCCTGGAAAGCGATTTGGGTCCTGTGGCCAAACAGCTGATCTCTCCGGACAAGTAAGTCTGATGAAACCGCTGTGCCCTCACAGGTAGTTGTTTTCGGAAGCATCCTTGCTGGTCTTTCGTACTTAATTTATGCGTAAGGTTGCTGAGCTTTAAAATGTGGCTATTTATGTTTAAATAGTTTTTATATTTACATCTTTAAGTGATATTTTGAGAGCCACTTTAAAATGTGTTATTTCATGCTTCGTCCAGAATAGTCTGTGGATTAAAGAATTCACACTATACTATTTTCCCATGATATCATTGTCTAAATAAAACAAACTTTTTGTGAGCTCCTTATAAATTATTGGTCTTATAAATTCAGTACACGTCTGAGCCACATAGCGTCTACCTTCTAGTTTCGGAGAAGGGTTACCACATGGGAATCAATAATTGACGTAAGTTCACATCGGT
Organism: Panthera onca; assembly: GCF_046562875.1. NCBI lineage: Eukaryota > Metazoa > Chordata > Mammalia > Carnivora > Felidae > Panthera > Panthera onca. The sequence goes on from NC_138340.1 coordinate 169,007,396, forward strand.
ATCAGTTGCTGCCATGGACTGAGGTCACAGTCAGACCAGCCCCTGCCTGTCTCTGCTCTGATTAACATGAAAACAAGCCCAGTCACGATCCGTTGTTGTTGCGTTTGATCAAAAGTTGAGAATGTACCAAGTGATCACTGTGAAAGACTCTGCTTTGTCTCTACACCTGTTTTCTTTCTTGAGATTTTATTTTTCTCCTCAGTAAACTCTCCTTCTATGAAATGAAGGCTGCCAATGACCGGGGGAGGGCAGGGCCGCTCAGCCGCCTCCCATGTCCTTTTGTAGAGGAGAGGGGGGAACAAGCAGTGATCAAAACCAGGACACGGTTTGACCGAACGTTGGGGCGCACCACTGAGACCTGAAAAAATTAAGAACCTCATTTACTTAGTTCAAGTACTAGGTACACTTACGTTATTCTAATTGCTAAGCAAAGACATCATTAAAATCCAGACTGTGATCCACACATAAACACGTAGCACGCACACACACTCACGTAGTGCAACAAGTGCTTACGAGCACCTACTGTGCGCCTAGCAGCACTGCCAGCACCAGGGGGCAGTGGTGAACCAGCTGGTGGGCTCGCCTCCTGACTTGGGGCGAGGTGGGTAGTAAACACACTGAAGTCAACTCGCAGCTCCCACAACCGGTGAGGAGGGGGGGGCTGGGGGTCTCGGGGCCGGGGACGGCGGGGGCCAGCCAGAGCGCCGGGGTCTCAGGAGAGGGCAGCGAGTGGGCCTGCGCAGAGCCAGGGAGCTGCTGAGGCGGAGCGGGAGAGAGGCTTCGGAGAGGGTGGAGTGTCCTTCCCGAGGCCCGTCCTGTCCCTGGTTGGCAGCAGCGTTTAGTTAGAGGAGTGGTATTCACAGAAAGGGCTCAGCGTCTCTTTGGTGTAGAGAACAGAACAAGAAGAAAATAACCGTGTAAACCCTTAAACCGCCTCACAAACCCGAAGAGCGTTTTCCCTGGACAGTGACCGTGCTGACTGGTGCTCCCGCATCTACCTGGGTGGTTGTCATGCGGGTCCGGTTCAGCGGTGCCCGTGGCGCGTGCCTTCGTGTTTGTCCTGCTCTTGTTTCCAAGTTTGTGGCAGTTAAGTGTCCCCTGTATTTTGCGCTGGTGGTCGCACGCCAGCGTTGAAGTACCAAGGAGCGCTAAGTGACCGCTGCGGGTTTTCATGGCTCGCTCACCTGCCCCAAGCTTCTCCAGAGCGCGGCCTGCAGGCAGGTGTAGACTGGCCCGCCCCACAGAGGCTCAGTCAGGTCTCTGTCGGGGTGTGGGGACAAGTTTACAGAGGATTAGTGGGCAGCAGACCCTTGGGGCCACAATGGGTGCTACCTGCGGCCGCCGGCACCCACCTCGAGGGGCTCACTGCTCCCATCCTGTGCCAGTCGTGGATCCCACTGAACGTGGCCCCCGGGTGTGCTGGTGCTGGTGGCCCTGGTCATTACGAGGAGACGGGAGGGGCGGGAGCATCGAGGTAGGTGTGAGGTGGGACGGTCTCGGCTCTCTTGCTGAGTAAAGCTGGGACGAAAGCGTGACAGGCATTCCCAGGATGCTGGGGACCCTGACCAAATTAGGCACAGTCAGACCATCTAGTCAGGGGTCGGGGAGGCCCCTGGAGGTGACACCACTCAGCCAGGTGTCAAAGGATAAGAGGAAGATGGGCAGAGACAGTGTCCAAGTGCCTCGTGGGAACTGGGGTCTGGGTGGACTTGAGTAGGCCTGGGATGCACGTTGTTATCAGCAGACTGTGAGGGGAGAGGTTAGAGACAGGTCCCCGTCAGAGAAGCCGGTGGTGACGGGACGGGAGGCGAGGTCAGGGCTGCTGGGCCGGCTCCAGGTCTCTCGCTGGGCACCCGAAAGCCCGCTGGCGCCCCCGGTCTCCAGGAGGACCAAGCTGTCTGGGTGGTCTGGCGCCCAGGACATTGACCTGGCCTGGGTACTCAGGTGTGCCAAGGCAGTGCTTCCTGATCAGTGATCCTCGCAAACACAGAAATATGTTTTCTAAGTGCTTTCCCCAGAATTTTATACGTTTATTTCTGGTCTCACTGTTCTTTCATGTGACTATGACTGAAATTTTTAGAATTTCCCTTCCTTTTTACTCCTCCCTTGGAGGATCGATGCTTTGGGAGACTCACAGTCACACGGTATGTGCCTCTCGCTTTCAGGCTGGTGGCCGTGACGGTCGTGGGTGAGGCAGAGAAGGCCAGCGGCGGCTTCCTGGCCCTGGTGCTGGCCAGGGCCTCCGGCAGCGTGGACGTCCAGTTCCTGAAGAGGGTGTGGGCGGCCCCCGCAGGAGACGAGCTCGGGAGGCTGCGGCTGCTCTTGCGGGAAGCCCTGTAGGAGGGGGCGCGGTAAGATGGCGGGCGCAGGCCGCCTGGTGACCGAGCGTGAAAGGTGTAGCTCCGTCCGCGGGCATGTGCGTTGATGTAGATAGAGGACGGGTATTCTGTATGTAACTTACTCTGCGAGAATGTCACCTCACGTTCCTGGGAAATAAATCGCTATTTTTGAATGGAAACAACAAACATTTGAGTGCACACTGAACTTGAGAGGAAACAGTCACGGCAATCATGCTCTTCTCTGAGTATATTTCCACTTATTTTTGGAACAGGTTTAAAATATTGGCACATTTATATTTAAACAATCCCCCATGGCAACGTATTTTAGTGAACAGTTTTCTCAGTCATGCAGAAAATGACATACACAGGGTGTAAGTTAGAAGGAGCGCCTTTATTGAAATCATGTCTACCAGTCACGTTTTCTTAAAACCTCCTTGGGCTTCGTTGGCGTTATTTGACACATTCTGCATTATGCTTTAGTGTTTAAAATGTCTCTGTATAAAAATAACACAAGTAAATAAATTCTCTCTTGAACGTGGCACTCCGTTATAACAGGGATATAAAGGCGGGAGAAATCTGGGCTGAGATCTGGGAAAGCCGAGGACGGCCTTTGCCAACGGCCACTGCTACCGGGCCCCGTGACGGGTGTGGATGGGCAGCGAGGGCCCAGGCCGGGGTTCAGTCCCTCTGGCCACACGTGACTTCTGCCTAGCCAGCCACGGGAAAGTCTCACTGCAGAGCTGGAGCATCGTTCACAGGGAGGGGTTCCGGGAGGCCACCTGCCCGTGTCACCCGAAGCCCTGGGATAGTCATTTGTCACCTGTGTGTAAACGTGTGCGTGTCTGGCTTGTTTGGTGGGTGTGCTCTGCCTCCTTCGCTGGCCCGGGAGCTCTGTGGACAGAGACGCGTGCGTCTGCTCACCATCATCTCCCAGAGCTGCGTGCCTGCCCTGTACTGCCGGTCGGCGCTCAGCCAACGGTGGAGGAAGGGAGGAAGGGAGGCCCGGTGGTCGAGAGATGGCAGGGAGCTCTCGCTAATGCAGAGCGGGGTCCTACCAGAATGCCATGTTTCATGGCTGGATATGGAGATTTTGATTCTGGAAACAGGCTCGTCCCCCTGTCCCCTCGTCTACCCGTCCCCATCCGCAAATCCTGATTTGTGAAATTTGACCTAAACTGGACCTGAGAGGAGTCTAGCTACTCCTCCAGCAATAACCAGTAACCTCCAGCGACCTCCAGAATAAGATGGCATGAGGTTAGCAGTCATACCAGCTCTTCTAAGTTCCAGTAGAGGCTCAGGAAGACACAGAAAGGACAAAGCACTGTCCCACTGATGAGGAACTTCTAGGTGTGAGATTGTTGGACGCTGCCGAAAAGCACCATGACACCTAGGGATCGAGCGCCTCCCATTGGAGGCTGTGGTTGGACGCAAGACTGTGTCTGCCCCTTCCCATCCCCCCGGAAGGCTGCTTCTCCCTTCGGTGGATGCTGCTCTCGGCTTTTACAGACATAGCCCCCCCCCCCCGCCAGCCCGTGCCCACCCTCCATCGGTACCTCCTTCCTCCCCTCCGCCTCGAGACCCCAACGCCAGGCAATCCCAAGAGGGAGATGAATGGCAAAATGTAATTTTGCCAAAATTCTCATCGAGGACACATGGAGATTAGAAGGGTCCTTACTGGAGAAGCCGTTTTTGTGGGTTTTCACTCTTTGTTCAGAGTGCCCAAGAGACATTAAGGAAGAGGAGACCCCGTCTGAGTCCAGCGGGTCTGCAGTAGGAAGAGTCTGCTTTGGGCTGGAGGCGTGCACAGCCTGTCACATGTAGTAAGCTCCTTCTCTCGAAGGAGAAGTTCCCACTGAACCCTGCTTGTTGGCGTGCACAGCCCGTCACAGTGTCTAGAAGATAAGGGTCTCACTGAGCCCTACTTATTGGCATGCACAGCCCGTCACAGTATCTAGAAGATGAAGGTCTCACTGAGCCCTACTTGTTGGCGTGCACAGCCCATCACAGTGTCTACAAGGAGAAGGTCCCACTGAACCCTGCTTGTTGGCACCCGCAAAGTCTGGACATGACTGCTCTTTGAAGGATGAGCAGACCAAGAGTGAAGAACGCAGTGCCGGGAAATATACAGCACAGCGAATGAGAGAATATTATGCTGAGGACCCAGAAAGGGAGCAGACCTCCAGAGACAATGGGGCAGAGGAAGAAAAATAGGCAGCAAACCACAGCCAAAGGGTAGGCTGTAAGGACAGATGGCTTCCATGAGAAGGAATAGAAGCCACAGGAGAAAACAGATTTAACAATAAATGCGAGAGAAAATGCGTAAAATAAGAATTAAAATCCACACTGAAGATGATGAGTGTCTATTTTCTGTAAGGAGTGATGGGTCAGTGATGTGCTCGAGGAGTTTCTCAGGATGCAGAGGGACAAACTGATGAGATATTGGAAGACCCGAGTGCAAGCTAGGAATTACAGGTCTTTTTAAGGAGAATAATTGGAAAAGAAGTAACAAAAAACAATGGTAGGAAAACTTCCTGTGTTGATAAAAGGCCTAAATACGCATGTTGGAAGGCTCACTGAGAGGTGATCCATAGGCAGGAACCAGGGTCAACATAAAGTATCCGTGTGCTTTCAGAGCCCAGGAAATGGATTTTATTTCTCCTCTTTTTTCCTCCTCCTTACTTAATTGAGCATTTTTTTATGATTCTGTTTTATGTCTATCGACTTATCACTTACAGCTCTTTTATTTTAAAAAAACCTTTTTTTAACATTTATTTTTGAGAGACAGAGACAGAGCATGAGCAGGAGAGGAACAGAGAAAGAGGGAGACACAGAATCTGAAGCAGGCCCCAGGCCCTGAGCTGTCAGTACAGAGCCCGACGCGGTCTGTAAGCTCAAACTTACAGACTGTGAGATCATGACCTGAGCTAAAGTCGGATGCTTCAACGGCTGAGCCACCAGGCACCCCATCACTTATACCTCTTTTGCAAAGTTGTTAGTGATCACCCTGGGGCTTACTACATGTGTCTTTATTTAGCCAGCATGGGTCTCTGATATCACACCTCTCTGTGGGTGGTGTAGGAAGCTTAGCTCCTTCCTCTCATCCTGGATGTGTCTGCCATAGATTTTTCTTCATACGTGCTGTAAACACTCAGTGTGTTGTTATTTTTGGTTTTGACAGTTGTCTTTTCAAGCAATCCCACATCTCAAGAATGAGTTTCATCTCACCCTCCTTTATCCTGTGCTTCCCTTTTCTTTCTGTTGATCCCAGTTGCTGTCTGGTATTCTCTTGTGCCTGAGGACCTTCCTGTAACATTCTTGAAGAGTAGCTATGGTGGCAATGAATCCCTAAGAATTTTGTTTGTCTAAGAAAGTCTTTATTTCTCCTCCACTTTTGAATGCATCTTTACTGGGTGTAGCATTCTAGGGCCAGAGTTTTCCTTCAGCATGTCAAAGATGTCCCTCCATCATCAGCCAGATTTCTGACCAGAACGTGCCTAGATTTTCATCTTTGTCCCTGTGTGTGTGTAATATGTCTCTTCTCTGGCTGCTTCTAGGATTTTCTCTTTGACTTTTATGAACAATATGAATACGATATGTGGGTTTCTTGTCCATCCACCCCTACTTTTTAAAAAACTTTGTCCTGCTTGGTGTTCTCTGAACTTCTTAGATCTTATCATTAATTTAAAAATATTCTCAGCCATTATTTCCTGAAATATTTCTTTTCCCATGTTCTCTCCTCTCCTCAGATTCCAGTAATGTATGCATTAGACCGTTTGATATTGTCTTAACAGCTCCTGGATAATCTGTCCTGCCTTTTTTTCTTTCGTCGTCGTCGTCGTCGTCTTCTTCTTCTTCTTCTTCTTCTTCTTCTTCTTCTTCTTCTTCTTCTCCGTCTCCTCCTCCTCCTCCTCCTCCTCCTCCTCCTCCTCCTCCTCCTCCTCCTCCTCCTTCTTCTTTTCCCTCTTTCTGTTTCAGTTTGGGTAATTTCTCCTGATCTATTTTCAAGTTCACTGTTTCCTTGGCTGTGTTGAGTCTAAGGATGAGCCCACTGAAGGCATTCTTTTTCTGTTACTATGTTTTTCTCCTCTGGCTTTCACATTTAGTTAGTTTTTTTGTAGTTATCATCTCTTTGCTAAAATTATCCATCTGACCTGTGTGTTGCCCACCTTTTCCATTATAACCTTTAATGTGTTACTCATTATTTTAAGTTCTCTGTGATCTAGTCAGCTAGTTCCAGCATCAATGCCATATCCTGATGGTGGTTTTGTCTTTTGGGACTATGTTGGGTGTTTTCTTGTTTTTTTTTTTTTTTTTTTTTTTGGTTTTGTTTTGTTTTTGTTTTTGTTGTTGTTGTTGTTGTTGAAAGCTGCTTATCTGATACAGGACAGTGGAGACTAATGCCTGGAAATGGCTGTGCCTTCTCTTCTGGCAGGCCTTTCATGTGGGGCTTGAGTCACTCTAATCAGGGCTTGGGATTTGCTGTTGCTCTAGAGTTTCCTTGTTGATCCTGTGGGTTTTGGGGGGGGCTCATTTGTCAGGGTTTCTTCAGTGTCTCTGTGCTCAGCTTTGGGGCTCCCTCTGCACTTTTCCTCAGAGAGGTTGTTACCCAGTAGGTGGCTTGTTGCTTAATGCTCATTGGCCTGTTGGGGGTGGACTTTTGGGTTTCTGTTCTGATGGAGCCTGATCTCAGCAGGTCTTGGGGGTGATCCTGCCGCTTTCCTGGCCAAGTCCCAAGCTTAGCACCTGTTCTTGCCCCCGTCCCCACCAGGGGCCCTGGTTTTTATTTTTCCCTCATAGCTACACCCCCAGTCATCACTGGTGTTATGAGGGTGAAGCGTGCATCCTGCCAGGTTAAGGCTTGTTCTGTAGGAAGACAGGGTGAAGGTCCCGGCCCAGGGGGAGCTCTGCACCAGGATGATTCTCTCAGAGCCGTGCTTCTGACAGTGCCTGGGCGGGGGTCCAGGAGAGAAGCCAGGAGAGGCCACCCCCCGCCACAGGTCACTGACCCGTCTCCTGACCTCTCTTGGCCCAGGGGTCTCCCCAGCCCACTGCTGGACCCGGGAATGTGTGCACTTGCCAGTGTCTCTGCGTGTGCCAAGGCCACATGTCACCCATCCTCGTGGCTTGTCGGTGCTGCTTAGAGCTCTCTGGAGCAGGAGTGCGCTCACTCGTGGACGCTGTCATGCTGGGATTCGCAGAAGACACGTGAGCTGTGAGAGGGTGGCCGTATGGGGCAGCAAACATTCGGCCGTCCCTCCATTCCCGCATCCCCCAACTTAGAATTCCCAAACCACACGCACTTGCAAGAGGCAGTGCAGGCAAGAGCTCTCTTCGAAGAAATGTTACTTACAAAAGCCGCCAGAATCCAGTCTTTTGAGGGTGAGATCCAGGGGGATAATCGATCACTTTTATGTTTTGAAAGATCTTCTTCTGTTTTGATAAGCACTCATGTGGAATACTGAAGACACGCAGAGTTAGGTAAAATCTTTTCTACAGGGAAGCCCTATCCTCCAGTTCTTAGACTTTCTGACCACACTGGGACATTGACCTGACTCAGCAGATGCTCCGGAGGCCTCCACGCATGGGTGGGCAGACGGCGAACGGTGACCACGCAGAGCCGCCCCCCATTCTGCAGGGCCTGGTCCTCGAGAGGTGAGCCAGCCCCACGGTCTGAGCACGCCTCACAGCGAGGTCCTGCACCGCTCAAAACAGAACCGCTGCCCTTTGGTCCAGCCATGGCGGGCCAGTCCTATCTAAGCCTGACGACTGTTTTGCTTGTGAAGCAAAAAGCTGCGGGTCTCTGAGGACTGTCTGCAGGAGGGGTGATTGTGTGGGTGCCGCTGGGAGGGAACTGCAGTCTTCCCTTGCAGCTGTGATGAGGTGTGAGGTGTGGCTTGGGGGTGCAGGCGTCCTGCCCTGCAGGGCCTGACATCTGTGCGTGTTTAGGGGAAATGAGCCATGAGAACAGGAAGACAACCCCCAAGTAAAATGACCCCTAGACAATAGAAAGCTGCCATCAGAAAGAATTTGGAATTCTGATCACTCAGCTTCAAGCTGTAATCACTGCCTTTATAAATCTGTGAAAACAGAAGTCTCCCTAGAGTACTGGAATGTACTACCTGGTCATCACAGTCAAGGCTTTTACTTAAAAGCCACCTTTTTTTTTTTTTTTTTTTTTAAATAAAACCTTTGCTCATTATCTTGTACGCTCAATTCCCAAGCTGAATAATAGGAATTATTGTTATTATAGGAATAAAGAATACTGTCTAACTAATACTTGCTGACATTTTAGGGAACTAAAAAATAACCCCCTTTTCTTCCCTGCTGATTTTGGACTCGGGTGAAAACAGATCAGACATGTGGCTTTTGACTGTGGCCCGTGGGCCTGCTGGCACTTGTGCCCAGAAGTGGACAGACGGGTGTCCTGCTGGGAGCAGCGTCCCCCCGGGCAGCACACAGCAGAGAGAGCAGCCATGCGCTCACTCACAGGTGCACCTGAAATGGGGAGAGGAGGGCGTGGCCAGGGCCGAGAACCACCGTCTCTCTGACTCTCATTTGTTTTTTATCTATTATCAATTATCTGTTGTTTTATCATCTATCGATTAATCATCTATCAATATATTATCTATCCATATTTTATCTGCTCAAAGGTACGGAGAGAGTGGACACCAGAGGCCACATTTTAAAGACAAAATGTGCGATGCAAGGTACTGGTTGGTCTCAGAGAATCCCTGCGGCTGGCGGCCACAAACCACAGCCTCCAGCGCGGCCACGGCTCTGCTCCTGCCACCTTTCCAGAAGCTCCAGGCACAGGGCCGTCTGGCAGGTGTGGCTGTCCTGGGCCAGGCTCCTGGGAGCCCCCGAGTCCCTGGACCCTCTCGCCCGAGTGCTCCTGTGGCCGGGCCGGCAGCCTGCTCCCCGAGGCCCAGCTCAGCAGGGCTGTTGTGAACGGAGTAACACTGAACCAACCCGAACCTCCAAAGCCATCTCTGTTATTTGATTTATGGTGGTTGGAATAAAGGAATTCTCTCAAATATGATGGCGTCTTCTGAAAACTCTACAAGGATATCATATTGAAAGGTTCTTACTCAGGTTGTTACTTGGACAAAAGTATAACCTATTTTGCATCAAGTTTCTACTAAGAGTTTTGGTACTTTACAATTCTTTTAAAAATTAAGCTTATTTCTGGAATTATAAAAAGTAGTATTTGCATCTTGAAGCTAAATGAGAACTACAGTAAAAATATAAATGAGAATAAAAGTGTGTTCTCTTCGCATTACTGCATTTAGTCCAATGTCTTTAGATCTGTATTGTCAGGACACGGGCAGCGAATCTGTTCATGACACGGAAGTTCAGCTTCCCTGCCCTGCGTCTGTCCTCGCTGCAGGTGCATCCCCTGGCCGGCCTCTTCTGTGAGGCTCCACCTCCTCCTTGCCCCCTGGGCAGCCCTCTCCCTTGGAGAGAGTTAATAGTTACAGTCCCAGACTTTAGCCTCTGCTACGAAGCTGTAATCATCAAGACAGTGTGGTACTGGCACAAAAACCACAGGCCAATAGAATAGAATAGAGAACCCAGAATTGGACCCACAAATGTATGGCCAACTAATCTTTGACAAAGCAGGAAACAGTATCCAATGGAAAAAAGACAGTCTCTTTAACGAATGGTGTTGAGAAAACTGGACAGTGACATGCTGAAGAATGAAACTAGACCACTTTCTTACACTGTACACAAAAATTAACTCAAAATGGACAAAACCTAAATGTGAGACAGGAAACCATCAAAATCCTAGAGGAGAAAGCAGGCCAAAACTTATTTGACCTCAGCTGCAGCAACTTTTTACTTGACATGTCTCTGGAGGCAAGGGAAACAAAAGCAAAAATGAACTATTGGGACCTCATCAAGGTGAAAAGCTTCTGCACTGCAAAGGAAAAAATCAACAAAACTAAAAGGCAACTGACGGAATGGGAGAAGATATTTGCAAACGACATATCAGATAAAGGGTTAGTATCCAAAATCTACAAAGAACTTATCAAACTCACCCAAAAAACAAATAATCCAGTGAAGAAATGGGCAAAAGACATGAATAGACGCTTTTCCAAAGAAGACATCCAGGTGGTTAACAGACACATGAAAAGATGCTCAACATCACTCATCATCAGGGAAATACAAATCAAAACCACACTCAGATATCACCTCACGCCAGTCAGAGTGGCTAAAATGAACAAAACAGGAGACTATAGATGCTGGAGAGGATGTGGGGAAACGGGAACCCTCTTGCACTGTTGGTGGGAATGCAAACTGGGTGCAGCCGCTCCGGAAAACAGTGTGGAGGTTCCTCAAAAAGTTAAAAATGGACCTACCCTATGACCCAGCAATAACACTGCTAGGAATTTACCCAAGGGATACAGGAGTGCTGATGCATAGGGGCACTTGTACCCCAATGTTTATAGCAGAACTTTCAGCAATAGCCAAATTATGGAAATAGCCTAAATGTCCATCAACTGATGAATGGATAAAGAAGGTGTGATTTATGTATACGATGGAATACTACTTGGCAACGAGAATGAAATCCTGCCATTTGCAGCAACGTGGATGGAACTGGAAGGTATTATGCTGAGTGAAATAAGTCCATCAGAGAAAGGCAGATATATGTTTTCACTCATATGTGGAACTTGAGAAACTTAACAGAAGACCATGGGGGAAAGGAAGAGGGAAAACAGTTACAAACAGAGAGGGAGGGAGGCAAACCATAAGAGACTCTTAAATACAAAGAACAAACTGAGGGCTGATGGGGGATGGGGAGTTGGAGGGGAGGAGGGTGGGTGATGGGCATTGAGGAGGGCACTTGTTAGGATGAGCACTAGATGTTGTATGTAAGCGATGAATCATGGGAATCTGTTCCCGAAACCAAGGGCACGCTGTATACGCTGTACGTTAGCTAACCTGACAACAAATTATATTTAAAAAAAAAAAATAGGTGTTGCTGACACCCTGTGTGCGTTCCCGTGGGACACTAAGTTCCTCTAGATCGGCTGGTGTTTGGGGTGATTGTAGAAGGCAGAGGTGAGGAAGGAAAGTAAGACTGAAAATGTTCCAAAGGATGCTGGGTTTTTAAATATATAATCACTTGAGATGCACCAAGGAGGCATATTGAAATGTGGCTTCTCCTGTCTTGTTAAGAAGGAGGACGTCAGATACATCAGGGCAGCGTTACTGCGGTCTTGGTGAAGCAGGCAAGATTTGTCCTGGAACGCAACCCCTCCACGTGCCTGCCTGTGCTGTGCGCCTATGGCCCTGCACCCGCTGCTTCTGGAGGGGGCTCCTGTGTCTGCCTTCGTGCTGCTTCTCCAGAGTGTGGACGGGCAGCAAGGGTCCGTGCGCCCGGTCTGGGCTGTGCCTTTGCGGAACAGGTCTCCCCGCCTGCGGAGTGCCCTCCTGGGTGGGGAGCGGGCTGGTTCCGTCTCCTTCTCTGTCTCCTTCGTGAGCCCCCACTGCCCCCTGGCTTCCTCAGCTGCTTCCTCCTTCCACAGTCGTTCCTGAAAACCTTGGCCTCCTCGGCCTGCGTCATTCAGGTGAGAAGTGATTATGCTGGGATGTTGGTCAGCACCGGACCTTTCCTTTGTGTGTTGTGCAGCTCCTTGTGTTCCCGTGACAGATTTGGTGGACAGTTAAGTGGCTCTTGTCCACGTCAGCTGCTCAGTGGTTGAAATGTGGTCTTTGTGTTACGAGAATTTGTCACGTCAGCCCTTTTCATTTTGAAAATTTTGTGACATACTCTGAGATATTTGGAAATTTCTACTCTCTTTAGTTTTGTTGCCTGGCACATGATGGGTGGCCAACTGCATACACAGTAACTTTTTATTTTACTGCATCAGACAGAAGATGTTGTGAAACTACTTAAAATTATAACAGGGATTGCAATTGGAATCGCAATTACACAGATACAAAGTATCCAAGCACCCAACAGGCCTACAGACAGTGGTCCTGGGAGCATGTGGGTTTGCACCTGCCCAGCCAGAAATAACACGTCCCTGCTTGACTTCTGTTGGCATCGATTAAGGTGCATCTTGATTCCAGGAACAACAAAGCTGTGGGTCAGATGCGAGCATACACCTGTTCTATCTTTAGTATCACCTGACTGTCTTATTCTGACACCCTGGCTTTCAGCCGCTTTGCTGATTGGACATCCAAAACATAGTTAATCTTTCTTCCTCACGTCGGCTATTTTCTGGCATTGAGACTCTTGGCCAGAGGCCTGTTCTGTGCCTTGGCCAGCTGCTGGCATCCGCGGGGACGCTGGCCCTGGGCTGCTGCTGCACAGGACCCGGATGTCCCCCCCCCCCCCCCCCCCGTCTTCCTGACTTGCTCTGCACCCTGCGGCATCTTGGTTACACATATCCAGGCAGCTCTGCATACTCAGCGGTGGGTTTAAATGCATTGAAACCAACCCGAAAACCTCTTGTATAAGCATTTACACATAAAGTTCTTCCTGTGACACTCGCTCAGAATTTAGTTCTTGCCACCATTCGGCCAGTTCCAGCCCCTGCCTCTGGCTCATTGGCACGCTCGTTGGACGCCTGTTCGCACCTGCCTGCTGGCTGCTATACGGAGCGGAGCGCGCCCTCAGCGCCGTGCCCGCATTCACTAAGTGCAAAATCAGAGAGAAAGTGGAGCCAAGGGACATGTCAGAGACTCACAGACCACTTTGCTGCAAAGACTGAACACCATAAATCCAGAGAAGAGCGATGAGATGATCTCGAGTTTTCTTCTGACTCTAGGATGATTTAGATCACTCACGAGATAAGCATCTGGTCGGCCCGGAGGAGCAGGGCACGTGCTGTGTGCTCTGTAGCGTCAGAGGAGCTGATGAAGCCCGTTCCTCCGGAAGAGTCCTACTGGGCTCCTCCACACAAGACTGTGTATTTACAGACCATAAGCGGTTTGGGGCCGTGGCTCAAAGTGAGTTGCTTTGCTCTGCGCTGAGGCCTGTGGAGAAGGCGGCTTTGTTCTGAGTGAGGCCCGTTACACGTGGCCTTTCCCCGGGCCTTCTGTTTGGCCCCAGAATGTGGCTCGTAGCCTCCCCATTTCATCCTGAAGGGACATGTGGACTCAGATGCCACATGCCCACCCGGACAGGACCACCGGGCTCTCTCACACACACCGCTGGCCAGAACCGTGCAGACCCATCACCCAGTTTATGCAGATGTGGCAGACGGCCAGCCTCCTCGGTGCCAGAGCCGCTCGGCGCTTTTCCAGGCTGGGATCCTGTCAGCAGGGTCCTCACGAGCGCTGCTGGTGAGGGGGTTCCTCAGGCATCGCCCCACTGATAACCCAGGGGACCTGCGCCAAGCCAGATCTGGATGGTGTCCTGCCATTCTCAAGACCTTAGACCTGGGGGCAATTCTGTGAACAGCCTGGGAGGATGGCAGGAAGAGTGAAGCTTAGACAGACGAGAAACATCCACAGGGAAGTCAAACCTCCACGGGGAAGTGGGGCCTCTGGCAGGGCCGTTTGTGTTTATTTTGCTCCCAGTTCTATGCAAAGTAGCTGGCTTTGAATTGCTTGCAGTTTTATTAGTTGAATCTCTATGAAGACCTCCTAATAATGGTGGTCGTTAAAGCTTAACCCTGTTTAAGTGTGGGAAGGAGATGAACCAGCTGTTTCCACCAGTCAGAAATCAGTGCTTGGTTGGTATCTCTGTTTTTTGTCATATTTTCTTCTGTTTAACCAACATTGCTGTTCGGCTGTTTTGCCATAAACTGTCCATTGAATGGATCCTTCTTCCCTGCAGAGTTTGCAGAGGCCCCAACTGTTACATAGTTGTGGGTGCTGGAGGGCTGTAGTCACAGTCCCAAAGGCTCCACACGTGATTTCCGCACGGAAGGTGCTCAATGAGAACGGTGCTCCAGGGGCCTTGGCTGTATTAGCACATGTTTATTAAAGCCCCTTCTCCCCATCCTCCTCCTCAGTGCTGTATCTGTCTTGTAGCAACAAACAACTGCAGAGTCCAAACGTGGAGAAGGATGCGGTCTGGTGTCTTTTAAAATGTTCTTTTATTTTGTCTGCCCAATGCCAGATAATTGAATGACTGAAGCTTTACCTTGTTAGTTTTTTTCGTAACCTATCACGGATAGAGCCTCTTTTGTTCTGAATTAGTCATGATTTAGTTCTATGCAAATGATCTTGGCTTTATGAATGGATGTGATTCTAAACCTTCTTTAAATATGTGTTTGGGATTTCAAATCCATTTCTTCCACACTGTTGATGTGGTTCATTCATTTCCAGCTCTGCCCCACTCCATGATATTATGTCGGAGGGTGGAGAACCTCGCCGGCATTTACCGTGTTACTGGAAAAGGAAAACTCCCACTGTTGGGAGAAGCCATGGGAGATGGATGTGGAGAGTTCATCTGCAGAAATGAAGGTTTGGGGAAGGAGGGGAGCTGCCTCTCCCCGCCCTGCTGCCCTCCAGCCCGCTGGTCCCCAGAGTCACTTTCTTTCTTGATTCCGGCCCGTTCCTCGTCTCCACGGCCTTGGAGACATGTTGGTGCATTTGGCATCTAGTCTGGTGAATATGATGAGTTCTCAAGTGTGGAATTAATGTTTTCCTTCAGGTGATGGGCCTTTAAACCACAAGGCTCATATTCTTGGAAGACTAATAAAAGACAAACTCTGAAAGCAGTTTCAAAATGGCCTAAAAATGTCCCAGTGCTAAGTAGTGAAAACAGGTCACTTAAAGGAAATCACCTTGTGGTTCTGTGGCTCCATCTGGCCATGAGCCCCCAGCTTGGAAGATGCCTGAGGCAGGGTCACCATCCAGTGACTTTAAGTCCCCAACCGGTTTTTTCCAGTGTGATCTCAATCACAGTTTCATCTCTGAATCAGTCCAGGCCCTCGGTTTCCTCCAGCTGGGACCTGCCCAGGACAGCTAACCTGCAGTGGGGACTGGCCCAGGTCAGTAATCTGCAGTGGGGACCTGCCCAGGTCAGCTAATCTGGGTGGGGACCTGCCCAGGTCAGCTAATCCGCAGTGGGGACCTGCCCAGGTCAGCTAATCCGCAGTGGGGACCTGCCCTGGTCAGCTAATCCGCAGTGGGGACCTGCCCTGGTCAGCTAATCCGCAGTGGGGACCTGCCCAGGTCAGCTAATCCGTAGTGGGGACCTGTCCAGGTCAGCTAATCTGCAGTGGGGACCTGCCCAGGTCAGCTAATCTCAGTTGGGACCTGCCCAATTCAGCTAATCTGCAGTTGGGACCTGCCCAGGTCAGCTAATCTGGGTGGGGACCTGCCCAGGTCAGCTAATCTGGGTGGGGACCTGCCCAGGTCAGCTAATCCACAGTGGGGACCTGCCCAGGTCAGCTAATCTGGGTGGGGACCTGCCCAGGTCAGCTAATCCACAGTGGGGACCTGCCCAGGTCAGCTAATCTGGGTGGGGACCTGCCCAGGTCAGCTAATCCGTAGTGGGGACCTGCCCAGGTCAGCTAATCTGCAGTGGGGACCTGCCCAGGTCAGCTAATCTGGGTGGGGACCTGCCCAGGTCAGCTAATCCACAGTGGGGACCTGCCCAGGTCAGCTAATCTGGGTGGGGACCTGCCCAGGTCAGCTAATCCGCAGTGGGGACCTGCCCAGGTCAGCTAATCCGCAGTGGGGACCTGCCCTGGTCAGCTAATCCGCAGTGGGGACCTGCCCTGGTCAGCTAATCCGCAGTGGGGACCTGCCCAGGTCAGCTAATCCGTAGTGGGGACCTGCCCAGGTCAGCTAATCTCAGTTGGGACCTGCCCAGGTCAGTTAATCTGCAGTTGGGACCTGCCCAGGTCAGTTAATCTGCAGTGGGGACCTGCCCAGGTCAGCTAATCTGCAGTGGGGACCTGCCCAGGTCAGCTAATCTGCAGTGGGGACCTGCCCAGGTCAGCTAATCTGCAGTGGGGACCTGCCCAGGTCAGCTAATCTGCAGTGGGGACCTGCCCAGGTCAGCTAATCTGCAGTGGGGACCTGCCCAGGTCAGCTAATCTGCAGTGGAGACCTGCCCAGGTCAGCTAATCTCAGTGAGGAAGGGGTGAAGATCTGTACTTTATCTCCTCCCTCTTCTTCCCTGGCTCTGGTTCTTCCAGGACCCAGGTTGGGAAACACGTGGGAATTTCTGTTCACCAAGATGTGCTCTCTCAGGTCCATTGCCTGTGGGATGCCCTCTTGTCACAGGAAGTGGGCTCATTCTGTCTCTGTCCCTGTCTCTCCTTCATGAACCCTTCTGGGCAGTGTCCCCTGAGCTGGTCACACACCCTCAACCCTCCCTTCTCCAGGCGGTCAGCCCACCCAGCAGAGGCCTTCCACGGAAGCTCTGGGTCACCCACAGTGGGCCTGGGGGAGGGCTTGGCTGGTGGCAGGTCACTGGGTCACCCTGGTCCCTTTCTTCCTCCATTAGCCTGAAAGCAGCTAGAAAAAGCTTAAACAGGTGTTGGGCATGAGCACTGGGTGTTGTATGTAAGTGATGAATCACTAGGTTCTACTCCTGAAACCGATACTACACGGTGTGACAACAGACCTGATTATAAAGACAGATGTTCATGGACTTGCTTGCTAGATGCCCTCTGATAACTTCCCAGCGCACGAGGGCTAAGACACGCGTCTCCCGCCGTGACCTGTCCTGCGCTGTGGTCCTGTATGTCTCCAGGCTAACCACACGCCTCCCACAGGCCTCACTCCTGGTACAAGGATTTCCCCCTTAGAGTAGAAGGGGTGCAGGGGAGGGACAGCCTGGCAAGGCTATGTGTGGTCTGCAGGCTGGTCCCAGGTCCGGGCTCTTCTGGTTCCTCCCAGCTGGGGAACAGCTGTCCTGCAGATGCTCAGGGCGAGGGTCCAGGGCTGTCTCTGTAGGACTGAGAGATTTCAGATGAGAATTTTGTCTTCACTCCTTTATGAGTGCTGGACCCTTGTTCTCTGGCCTCTCTGTGCACAGCGCTGCTGGGACCTCCCCTTCCCACCTGTGGGCCGTTTTAACGTGCCTTACCGACCCTCTTTATCTCTGTGCTTTAATCTGGTCGTGTAGTTCTTTACTGACTTGGCAGATCCCTTTGTATTTCCATGGCTAGTTTCTGGACTTTTTGTGTGTCCAGCTGTTGCTTTTAACGGAAACGCTCATGCTTCTCTGTGGTTATGTTATCCTGGGGCACAGTTCATCCATTCTGTCTCCAGCCAGAAACATCTCAGAAAAACAGGACCGTTTCCCTCGTTTTCTTCACACTGTATTCAAAGAATCATCCAACCCTATTTGATTAGGCTCAAGTGTGAAGGCTGGAGAAGAGAGGTTTTTTTCCCTATAAATTCTAAGCTTTTGCTCCAAACCACACAGAAAAGGCCCAAATTATACGTTTAACAGTGTTACCCCGGATGCCGTAGTCCTGACCCAGGCTTGTATGTCCTGCAGCCTGGTGCGGCTCCATCACGCAGGCACGTGAGTGGCTCTCCTCCATTCACGTCTGCAGCTAAACCACAAAAGCAGAGCTTAGCCCCCAAGTGTGGTGCATGCATAATTGATGGGCCTTAAAGTAAATGGCAGGCCGGCTTTGTCCTAACAAACCAAGCAATTTCTCCAGAAACAGGTTTGTTTATGACAGACTGAGATCCGCTGGAATCGATGAAAGGGAACCGTGGGCCAGGACCCGTGAGGCTCGCGCTGGAATTCAGCTCCAGCAGCATGTCCGGGCCAAGTCAGAGTCCCTTCCTTGCAGAATCTTGTCATCACGGGCGCTCTGAGCCCTCATGGAGGCCGCATTACATCAGGTCCCCGCTGCGAGTTGGCCAAGGGAACAGGTGTGGCCTGCCCACAGCAAGAGCTGAGCAGTCATCCACTGACTGAGCCACGGTGCCCACGGCCACTCCAGAGCCAGTCCTGCTCCGGGGAGCAGACAGTTGTGCACACGCATGTGTGCGTGTGCACACGTGAAGTTCTGGGGTTTTCCAAAGTCCTTTGTCTCCTGTCCGTGGACAGATGCTCCAGTGTGACCACTAAACTCTAGTTTTTATGAGCAAGATTCTCCTAGATAATCTGCCGTTGAGGACATTCGCCATCTAGACAGCTTTGGGGGAAAGCGACTGACCTTCTCTTCCAGGGTTCAACTGCTTTTCTCGTGTTTGAGCCCTGCTTGGTTCTGGTGACTTTCCTTTTGTGTAGATTTACAGAGGTAGGCGTTGGTGTGCAGCTGTGTGTGCGTCAAAGCCGACTGTTGGGAAGGGCCCAGAGTTTGAGGTTCATTATGGAGCCTGACGAGAGCTTCTCACCAGGTGACCCACCGCATTTCTTTCTGACGTCAGTGGACAACTGCTTCCCCGAATGTGAGACGCATCCGTTTCTACGTGGGAAACGGCACCTGGGGTTTAGTGACATTGCTAGTTTCGGCCTATTTTCTGTCCTGTTCCAACATCCCGTTTCTCTGAATGTGAAGGGCACGAGATGGCATTTAGCCAGCACAGGGGTAAGAGTGCGGTCTGCAGTCGGGCACAGCAGGGCCGCAGCCACGCTCTGCCCGAGTCTGGTGGGCAGCGTGGACAAGGCTTGAGCCTCCCCTGCTCCATGTCGCCGTCTGTGACCGCGATCCCTCGAGGAATCGGGTGATGAGCTACGTCCCTCATGGAATGCAGGTCAAATGAGATAGCCCGTGAAGTGCTGAGCACACGATAATCACGAACTGAATAAATATGAGGCTCACTGCGTGTCATTTCCGAAGAAGGGTTAGACACGTGATTAACCCTGGCTACACATGGTCACTCAACTTGAAAAAAACAAAGGAGCAAATCTGTTCGTGTGTTCTGCTCACGGTCATGCATAAGAAATGTACTTATTAGTCAAAAGGAATCCCGAGTTTTAGTGTTTCCATGGCAACAGAACAACAAACACTGACCCAGAAATAGGAGGAAAGTCAGAAATAAAATTGCCCTTTAAAGGCATCTCTGACCGCCTCGTGCAGGGGCAGGGAGCAAATGCCACCCTCCCCGTGAGGCCGCCCGCCGACCTGGGCGGCGCCTGCCCTCCTCGCTCACCTTCCACCTGCCGTGTCCATCTCCTTGCACACCTGGATCAGCACCTGGCGCGTAACAGGCGCTCAGTCAATGAATGAACGGAGCTGAGGAGGCTTGGCTGTTGGCCTGTGACACTGGTCCTTCGCCAGCCCACCGGATATGCTCCGATTTTCCTGCTGGTACCCTGTCACCAAACATTAGAACAGCAAAATGTAAGGAAAAATTAGAAGTGAGAAGTTACGTGCTTTCAGTGTGACACAGGGGAACATTTTGTAACTCAACCTCTCTTGGCCCTCTGGAAGCATCTTGGTATTTAGTGTAAGAATAAGGAATCCAGATTTTCCCCTAAGTTAAAATGATAAAACACACTACTTTAGGGTTAAAAATGTAGCTGTTTTTCCTGAGAGGAGAGCTTGAATTTCTAGATCACTTCTGTATGGGATTCCTAAAGAAATCACTCTGTGAAAGTTTGCCGTTTAATTTTTAGCACATTTGCATGGTTCCCGCAGGACAGGACGGTGGGCTAAAGAGAGGCATTGGTTCGGTGATGATGGTGTAGATCCTCAAGGGGCACCAAGTAGAGGTGGCCGCGTGCCGACACCTGCCTGGCTTCCAGCTGCTGCCCAGGTGTCCCTGCGCTAGCGATGCGGTGGTCCTGTTGTGAGCATTCTGTGTGCGAAGAGGTCGGGGCCAGGGACATGGAGCCTCCCAGAGACGCCCTGAGCAGATTCCTGCCGCTAACTGCCCATCTCCCGCTGGAAGCACAGGCGTCTTGGGGGAGGGCTGGCGCCTGACCGGGCTGATGTCCAGCAGAGCAGGTGTGTGAGGGCAGCCCCTTTGCCGTTCCCTTCACACCTGCAGCGGAGGCGCCTGTCCTCTGCAGGCACGGGGCCGCGGCCGCGGGAATTGGTGTCAGGATTGCTTCTTGGGGCTTGTGGCTGCACGTCCTGGCTCTCAGTAACCCCACTCGGCACTGCGTGCCATTCCTTCATCCTCTGGCACCTTTCCCTCGCGCTCGTAACCAGGTCTGGTGTCGACAACACAGGGCAGATGCGAGAATGGTCTGGGGCTTCCTTTATCTTTCCTTTTCTGTCTTGTTCTGGTTTTATTTCCTCCATTCATTTGGGAAGCGTGTGCTGATGGAAAGATAGTGTGATCTAAGGTGAGGAGGCCAGCGGTGGACCCTCATGTGGGGGTGAACCACCCTGGATAGTTGGAATATAATTTGAGTCTGAGCTTTGGACACTCTCCAGAGGGCTGCGGGCTGATTTATGTTATGTTCATAACTAAAGAATGATTACGTTTCTTCGGTGTTTTTAAATGAATGACATTTCCAAATGACATCTGCCACCAATATTACATGGAACCACCTCTGTGGCCAGGCAGGGTGTGGCGGCCCCTCCCGCCCAGGCTGACGTGGCTCACAGTCGCCGCTGTGGGGATAATGGACGTAATGGAAGGGGCCGCCTTCTTGCAAGTGCCCTCCCTCCGCCGGGAGCACCATGCTGTTGGCCTGCCATGGGTGCCACCTTCCCGTGTGAAGCTTGGGGAGGAAGGAGCTGTGTATCCTAGCCCATCTCCCAGGTGCTTTCATTTTTGGAAGGCCTTTTTCTCTGTGTAAAATTCTAGATGGAGATTTTTTTCTTTTAGCACTTTACAGCTGTTACTCTGCCGTCTTCTGATTTCCACTATTTCTAATAAGAAGCAATTGCTCATCCCGATCATTGTTTCCCTCCCTATGTCTTTTTTTCTCTGGCTAATTGTAAGATTTTGTTATTCCTTGCCTTTTATTTTAGCAGTTTGACTATGATATGAGCAGGTGTTTTATTTTTTATTGACTTACTCTTGCCTGGTTTCCTTGATCTTGGGATTGGTACATGTGGTCAAATTTGGAAATGTTTTGGATGTTATTTTGACAGTGATTCTTTGCTTGTCCAAAATTAGGTTCCTAAACCTGTGTTCTTCCTTATAAAATCCATTTTTAGCAGGCACCCTGGTAAGTCAGTTTACCAGAGCCACGCCCACCCAAATCTGAATCTGAGTGGGTTCCTCATCCCCCATCCCCCATCCCCCAGGTGAAGTCCTTCAGCGGGAACCCTGTCAGGTCAGTCACCCCTGATGCTTCCTCTTTTCCTGCCAGCCTGCCTGCTTCTTGGCTGTAAACCCCCACCTGCCCGTGACCACACTGTGTTCAGCCCGATCTCTTTCCCTTATTGCAAAATCCCACTGATGTGGGTCCTACATCCACCATGATGGCCCTGAATACAGTCTGCCTCACCGTCTGTAACAAGGGAATCGAATGTTCTTACCTTTTCAACAAAGTCTTCCAGTGTTTTTACGTGCATCATCCCCTCTCTCTCCCTTCCAATCTCTCTCCCTCTCCTCTCTCTGTCTCTGTCTCTGTCTCCCTGTTGCTTTCTCTGTCTCTCTTTCTGGGACTCTAACTGCACATCTGTGGATCACGTGATATTTTCCATAGTCATTTGAGTTCTGTTCATTTTTCAATACATTTCCTCTGTGTGTTTCAACTGGTATGATTTATATTGGCCTGTTTTCAAGTTCACAAATACTGTGTTTTGATGTTGTGTATCTGTGTTTAAACAGAGGATGATCCTGGTCGATAAAGTTTTGATTTTAGATATTATATTTTTCATGTCTAGAATATTCTTTTCTTAAGTTTCTAAATCTCCTACTCTTTCCTGTAGAAACTTTAACACATTTATCATAGTTATTTTAAAGCCCTTTTTACTAATTGGAACTCTGGGTCATTGGTGGGTCTCCTTCTATTGACTTATTCTCCTCTTAGCTAGAAGTCACATTTGCCTGTTTCTTTAGCAACTTTTGGTCGTACACTGGATAGTGCAATGAGTGATGTTGTAAAGACTCTGGCTTCTAACTTTTCCTGAAGAGCGTGGAACAGTGTTCTGGGACAGTTGAGTCACTGGTGGATCATGAACTTGTGAGGCATGGTTTCACAGTTTGTTAGGACAGACCTGTTTTATTTTTCTCGTAGTTTTGGAACAAATCCCTTAGCACTGGCTTGTAATCTTTACCTCTAAGGCCTACTTCCTCTGGGGTTTCCATGGAACATGTGTATTAAGCCTTTGAACTTGGTGAGATCTGTGCTCCAGACTCCCTGTGGTTTGCAGCTGTGAGAAGGGGCACAGGACAGAGGGCACCTCCCAGCTGAGCCAAACCCACTGCTGACACAAAGTATGAACAAATCAGCTGATCATTTTATGCCACTTACTTGTGCTATGATGCACTTTGCAGTGATAGATAACTGATACACTGTGGGTGAATATATTTCAACACATTCTAATATGCTAATTTGAGTATCTTTTTTTAAATGTTTATTTATTCATTTTTAGGGGGTGGGGAGGGGCAGAGAGAGAGAAAGAGGGAGAGAGAGAATCCCAAGCAGGCTCTGTGCTGTCAGCATAGACCCGAAGCAGAGCTTGAACTCACGAACCTCGAGATCATGACCTGAGTTGAAATCAAGAGTCAGACACTTAACTGACTGAGCGCCCCAGGTGCCCCTAATTTGAATATATTAATGCTTTCAAAGTCATGATGTGTCCACTAATTCCGTGCATGTCATGGTTTACTTAGCAGTGACTGTTCTTTCTTACTTAGTATACAAAATAGTCATACATTTTCAAGCAATGGCTTCTTAGATTCAGTGAAATACAGTGAGTTTGGTCAATTCTGGGCTAAAGATAGTTAAAGAGCTTATTATACCACAGGACTCCTCGGAGATTTTAGTAGGTTAATGTGAAGTGTGAATTTCCCAAAGGCGATAGAGTAATAAGGTGACAAAAATAATATATAAATGATATGTACACATGCACATATAATACTATATGTAAATAAGAAATTAAAAGTAATATAATAAATGAAAATTGCTCAACCCCCAGGTCCACCTCCCATCACTTCTCCTTCATTTAACGCACTAACCTTTCAGGGATGGTAATATTTTGAGGACCCTGGTTCAGGCAATTGGGATCTAACATCCATTTTCTTGCATCAGACCAATCGATTACACTGGTTTCCTCATTTATGGCCTCAAATGCCAGAGACCATATTCCAAAGATAGTGGTCCAGAGAAAAGAAATGAAATTTGGAATGGGAAGGTAATGACTTGTTTAGAACAAAAACCACAATGTACGAATCTGAAAGAGAAAATGCAAAAGTTGGTAATTTTGTTGTTAAATATTTTCAAACGTGTTCCCTCCGGCTGACACTAATTGAAGCTTCTTTATTAAAAATGGCACGCGGACCCTTAAGTATCTCGAGTTCATCACAGGTCTTGTCAGTTGGTGACAGGCATAAGCTCACGTTCACAGTGGGAGGAAATTAAAGTTAGCTGCTGGAAGAGGAATCCCAAAGTGAAGGCATTTATATCCTAGATTAATGAGAATTTAACAACATAATATTAAAAAACGATGTTCCTGGTTAACTTCCCCATGGCCCACAAATTGTATTTCTAATTTCTAATTTATACAGTAGTATTTTTGTAAGCATTGAAGACTCTTCTGATAATAGAAAGTAAATTATATTAAAAATTAAGAATATTAGCATAGGAAGGCACTGTCATAGTCATGTGGTGAATCTCTTCAACAAAATCCCTAACTGGCTTTCCCTGAAGCCTCCATGATGAGAAACCCACCATTTCATTATACAACAAGGCTTCTTTACTCAGTTGAGTTTTTTTCTTTATTATTGCAACTTATTTTTAAAATGGTTTACTATCTGTTTTTCTGTTATAAAAATAATTCCTGTTCATGAACTATGGAAGATTTAGAATGGCCGAAAGAAAATGCAGCTTGGAGACTGACTCCCTGACAATGTTCTCATTCACAGTTTGGTGTGCGGTTTACGGCTGGCTGTGTTTCCTACACTAACTGTGTGTACTGATTTGTTTTTATACCCTTATGCTACAATCTAAACTTTGATACAGGCTGGCTCGAAACTTTCCCTTTAACAGCTCCACACATCTTTTTTTTTTTAATATGAAATTTATTGTCAAATTGGGTTTCCATACAACACCCAGTGCTCATCCCAAAAGGTGCCCTCCTCAATACCCATCACCCACCCTCCCCTCCCTCCCACCTCCCACCAACCCTCAGTTTGTTCTCAGTTTTTAAGAGTCTCTTATGTTTTTGCTTCCTCCCTCTCTAATCTTTTTTTTTTTTTTTTTCCTTTCCCTCCTCCATGGTCTTTTGGTAAGTTTCTCAGGATCCATATAAGAGTGAAAACATATGGAATCTGTCCTTCTCTGTATGACTTATTTCACTTAGCATCACACTCTCCAGTTCCATCCATGTTGCTACAAAAGGCCGTATTTCATTCTTTCTCATTGCCATGTAGTATTCCATTGTGTATATAAACCACAATTTCTTTATCCATTTATCAGTTGATGGACATTTAGGCTGTTTCCATAATTTAGCTATTGTTGAAAGTGTTGCTATAAACATTGGGGTACCAGTACCCCTATGCATCGGCACTCCTGTATCCCTTGGGTAAATTCCTCGCAGTGCTATTGCTGGGTCATAGGGTAGGTCTATTTTTAATTTTTTGAGGAACCTCTACACTGTTTTCCAGAGCAGCTGCACCCAGTTTGCATTCCCACCAACAGTGCAAGAGGATTCCCGTTTCTCCACATCCTCTCCAGCATCTATAGTCTCCTGTTTTGTTCATTTTAGCCAATCTGACTGGCGTGAGGTGGTATCTGAGTGTGGTTTTGATTTGTATTTCCCTGATGAGGAGCGACGTTAAGCATCTTTTCATGTGCCTGTTGGCCATCTGGATGTCTTCTTTAGAGAAGTGTCTATTCATGTCTTCTGCCCATTTCTTCACTGGATTATTTGGTTTTTGGGTGTGGAGTTTGGTGAGCTCTTTATAGATTTTGGACACTAGCCCTTTGTCCGATATGTCATTTGCAAATACCTTTTCCCGTTCCATTGATTGCCTTTTAGTTTTGTTGATTGTTTCCTTTGCAGTACAGAAACTTTTTATCTTGATGAGGTCCCAATAGTTCATTTTTGCTTTTAATTCCCTTGCCTTTGGGGATGTGTCAAGTAAGAAATTGCTGCGGCTGAGGTCAGAGAGGTCTTTTCCTGCTTTCTCCTCTAGGGTTTTGATGGTTTCCTATCTCACATTCAGGTCCTTTATCCATTTTGAGTTTATTTTTGCGAATGGTGTAAAAAAGTGGTCTAGTTTCATTCTTCTGCATGTTGCTGTCCAGTTCTCCCAGCACCATTTGTTAAAGAGACTTTTTTCCATTGGATATTCTTTCCTGCTTTGTCGAAGATTAGTTGGCCATACTTTTGTGGTCTAGTTCTGGGGTTTCTCTTCTATTCCATCGGTCTATGTGTCTGTTTTTGTGCCAATACCATGCTGTCTTGATGATTACAGCTTTGTAGTAGAGGCTAAAGTCTGGGATTGTGATGCCTCCCGCTTTGGTCTTCTTTAATATTACTTTGGTTATTCGGGGTCTTTTGTGGTTCCATACAAATTTTAGGATTGCTTGTTCTAGCTTCGAGAAGAATGGTGGTGCAGTTTTGATTGGGATTGCATTGAATGTGTAGATAGCTTTCGGTAGTATTGACATTTTAACAATATTTATGCTTCCAATCCATGAGCATGGAATGTTTTATATCTTCTTCAATTTCCTTCATAAGCTTTCTATAGTTTTCAGCATACAGATCTTTTACCTCTTTGGTTAGGTTTATTCCTAGGTATTTTATGGTTCTTGGTGCAATTGTGAATGGGATCAGATTCTTTATTTGTCTTTCTGTGCCCACATCTGATGGTGCTATAGACTGTGTCCTCCCGAAATCCAAATGCCCAAGGTGATGGAGTTGGGAGGTGGGGTCTTTGAGCGGGGATCAGGTCATGAGGGTGGAGCTCTTGTGATGGAATTAGAGAGCCCACTTGCCCCCAGACACTTCTAGAACCCAGGAAGCAGGTTCTCAGCTGACACCCAATCCACCAGCGCCTTGATCTTGGCCTTCCCACCTCAGATCTGTGGGAAATGCATTTCTGTTGTTCGCAAGCCCCTCCACTCTGGTGTTGTGTCCCTGTCACCAAGCCCGCCGAGGGGTTCTTTGGGAGTGCACATTCTCTGGTAGCCAAGTGTGTGACCTGAGACCGCTGGGGCTTTGCTCTGCGTGTGGAGCCCAACACAGAGCTGTCTGCTGACGCTGCTTCTGGCCATTGGGGAAAAAGAAGTTTATTTGGGGAATAAGACCATTTTTCCTGGCTTCTGGTTTACTCTCTGTCACACATGATTGCCACAGCAATAACTCATTCCCTTGGTGAGTTTATGCCTGCCCGACCCCACTGCCCTGGGCCTCCCTGGCCGGCGTTCCTGTTTATTCCCAACCTCCTGGAGGCCTGGCTGCCCACCATGCACCCGCTTCCACTGGGGTTCACCTCTGCCATCTCCCCGTGCATCAGGAGACCCCACAAAGGCCGGTCCCCCAAAGCTGTGTGGCCTGGTGGCACAGGCAAGGGACAGACCGTCCTCCCCCAATTTGCCCCACGCCCGGTCACTAGGCCCGAAACAGCTCTTCTGAATGTGTCTTGAGTGGTTCTGGCAGCTTCCACTTTGTGCAACTTCCTCCAAGTTGCCTGTGAAATCGCCTATAACTTCTGCATGGCTGGTAGTTTTGTGGAGACCGGAGAGGATGCTGAGAGTATGGGTGCAATTTCAGGATCAAGTCGGGAGGGACTGCTGTCATTGGTGTGTGACAACATCTTGTCTTCTGCATCTTTCTTCCTCCCCCCCTTCTGTTCCCGATGTTCCCTCAGCAGCAAAGGGAGCCTCCTGTGGGCAAAGGGAGCCTCCCGGAGAGAGCGTGCAGGGCCAAGGGGAGAGGGCTGCTTGCCCAAATGTCTGAGGAGCTGCTGTGGGCCACCCAGCACCTATGTCCTCGGCTCTGGTCTGTAGGACAGAGAGAGGTACTGGCACAGTTAACGGTGAGTCAGCTGCGGGGAATGTGGAGGGTGTGTTGAAGAGACGTTGCCTGGAAATGGCCTTTTCTCTAAATTTCTCTCCTCAAACCCTTGGCTCGTGTGTATAATTTGTTTATAAAATGCAATGCCTGATTGAATGGGTCACATTTTGTTTAATGGGTCAGATTCCCAGCAGGGACACTTGGCACTCTCCACTGGGGCATTTGAGAAGGGGTCACTTCTGAGTGCGGAGACCCTGGTGTGAGGGCACGGGCGGCCTGAGGCCATCTGGCTGGGACTCAACACCCCACCTCCCTTTTCCTGCCCCGAATGTAGCCGCGGGCAAGGGCCGGGCGCTCCCACTGGCCACCCCCGGCAGAGAGCGGGGATGTGGGGGGGTGGGGAGGTGCAGGCGGGCCTGGAGGGACAGATGGGGATGTGGGTGAGGTAACTTACACCTGCCTTTCTCCGTGCCACCTTCATGTTCCTGTGAGTTGAGGCAAGTTCCTTGTAGAATAAGCCACATGAAATCATAGAGACCATACTTTCCAATCCCCCCAAATTAGGCTCTTTCTGCAAGTATCTTTAGTCTTGCGTGTAGGATGCGTGCATCTCCGTGGCTCCAAGTGGAAGAACGGCCACGGCGAGGGGCTGGACGTGGGGTTCTTGAGCTGAAGCACAGTAGATGTGCAGATGGGGGCTAGTCAGGAGAGGGGGGAGAAGACCCGCCGAGAGGAGGAACTGGACACATTTTTCCGTCAGGAGTTGGTCTCCAGGACGGGGCAACACCTGCTCCTTGGGCTCGCAGGCCAGTCAGAGCAAGAGGGGAGAAGGGCTCCGACCCTCCTTGACCCTCCTTGACCCTCCTTGACCCTCCTTGGCCCCTCATGCTGCTCCAGCACATGCTCAGACCCACGCGAGAGCCGTGCAGGTTGGTGGACGGGTTGGGAAGGGGGTCAGAAAGGGGAGGTCCGGGGGTGCAGTTGAGAGGGCAGATGTGCTGGCAGGAGGCTCTCACCCCCCAGGGCACGGGCCCGTCGTCTGACTGAGGAGAGGGGGGGCCCGGAGCAGGAGGTGTGCCGGCGGCACGGCCATTCCGGGAGATGGGCCTACGGGGGCTCTGACTCGTGGTGTCTGCTGATTTCCAGGCTGGTCTCCAGCCGCCAGGGTCCTGTCACTGCCTGCTTAGCTGGGAAGAGAGCACAACGGACTCTCAGTCAGCAGCGTCTGGAAATGAGCATTGCTGCGGTACTGTTGTTTAACCCAAGTACCTTGTGTGTTGTTTTCTGTCTTTTTCGTCTTCTTCAAACCGGAAGAGTTTCTCAGTCTTTCATGTATTTATTCTTCCAGGTGAACATTAGATTTATTTTGTTTCAGGAGAGGAGTGGAACTTCGTCCTCTGTTTGGAATCGTGTTAAGGTAGTAGATTTATTAGGTTCTATTTGACATCTTTAAAAAAATTGTTTTTAATATTTTTTTCTAAGAGAGAGAGAGAGAGAGCACGAGCAGGAGAAGACAGAGAGACAGAGAGGGAGACACAGAATCCGAAGCAGGCTCCAGGCTTCCAGGTGTCAGCGCAGAGCCAGACATGGGGCTTGAACCCATGAACCGCGAGATCACGACCTGAGCTGAAGTTGGACGCCCAACCAGCTGAGCCCCCCAGGCGCCTCTCTATTTGACATCTTCAACATACAGAGTCTACCCAACCGTGAACGTCATGTTTCTTTTTTTGTGGCGCTCAGTTAAGTCGCATCATTTTTTACCAACTTGTTCACAGCCAGAAAGACCAAGGCAGAAATCGAGGACGAGCGTGGTGGGCGTGGGCTGAGCTCAGACGATGCCCCAGAACCAGGGTGGCTGTACATGCAGGCCCTCACTAGGCCCCATGACTTTCAGTGTTGGAAACGCACTCAGAGGGCAGAGGTGGAGGAAGTCAGGCTGCCCAGGCACCCCCGTTTTAACCATTTCTAAGGGCACAGTCCAGCGGCATTAAGTGCATTCGCACTGTTGTGCAACCATCACCACCACCATCTCCAGAACTTTCCATGTTCCCAAACGGAGGCTCTGTCCCCTTTAGACACTAGTTCCTCCTCCCCCTCCCCAGCGCCCACCCTCTGCTCTCTGTCTCTATGGATCTGGCGGCTCCTGGGACCTCAGATAAATGGAATCACACAGTATTTGTTTTTCTTTTGTGACTGGATCATTTCACCTGCTATAATGTTCTCAGGGTTCATCCATGTTGTAGCAGGTGTCAGCACTTGCTTCTGTTTCAGGGCTAAATACTATTCCTTCACATACGTGCATATCACATCCTCTCGGTCCGTTCATCTGTCGATGGATATGTCGGCTGCTTCCACGTGTTAGCCATTGCGAACGATGCTGTGTGGATGGGAGTGTACAGATAACTCTTTGAGATCCCACTTTCAGTTCTTTTGGGTATAGACCGGCCACATGGTCATTCTAAGTTTAATTTCTGAGAAGTGGCCGTGCCATTTCCTACGGTAACTGCCGTTTTGCATTCCCGCCAATGATACACCAGGGCCCCAGTGTCCACATTTTCACTGGTACTTACATTTTGTGGCTTTCTCTGGATGAGCCATCCTAGTGGGTGTGAGGTCGTACCTCACTGTGATTTGGATTTGTATTTCTCTAGTGACTACTGATGTTGACTATCTTTCCCTGACTATTGGCTGCCTTTATATCTTATTTGGAAAAATGTCTGTTTAAGTCCTTTTCCCATTTTTGAACTGTGTTGGCTTTTTGAATTGTAGGAGTTCCTTATATATTATGATTGAGGGCTTATTTTTTGATCCAATAATTCTTAATAGTTTTGGGCACCATATAACCAGATGCTACCGTTATTTCGGGTCAGTCACTGGCAAGGTTAAAGCATGTCCCTTGATGACTTATCCCCTGTTTCTAGATTCATTAACTTGAGTTCATCTTTTAAAATGACAGCAATGTTATTTTTCTTTTTATAACAGAAGGTTAAACAAACTTTAATGAAATCTCCGGCTTTAGTGTTTCCAGGGCCAAGTGCTACCCTGGAGTAAAATGTTCGAGCACAGTGAGAGATCCCTGCATATGTGAGGGCACCTGGGGGGCTCAGTCAGTTAAGCGACCCAGGTCATGATCTCAGGGTTGTTAGACTGAGCCCCATGTCGGCTGAGCGCGGAGCCTGCTTAATTAATCCTCTTCCTCCCTCTCTCTCTGTCCCTCCCCGAGCTGCACACATGCCTTCTCTCTCACACAAATTAAAAATAAATTTTAAAAAATTAAAAAGAGAGAAATCCATGGATATACAGAAGTTACTTTTCAAAGGCTGGACCCCATGTGATGGCAGAGTGGAAGTGCTACAGTGGTAACATTGTATCATTTATCGGTTGATACATCTTGTAAACATTTGCTGGAAGCCAGGAGAAACCCAGAGTAAGGACAAGAGATATTCGCCAAAGCAGCAGCTGTGTGCTGAAGAGTGAAACAGTGTCAGCAGAGGGACTGATGTTTGGACCTGCTTTCCCGGCAGCGGGCTGGCAAAGAAAGCCAGAGGGCAGGGGGAGCGGAGGAGGTCCCTGCCCTGAAATCCATAGGAAAACCACGGGCCCCGCCACGCCTCACCTGGGGCTTCCTCATCCCAGGGAATGGATGTTTGCAAAAGATGCACATTTACTGCCCTGTTTCAGAAAGCCTTTCGACCTGCTGTAACAAAAGTCAACATGGACAGTTTTCTGTGCGATTTCCCAAGAGACGGATGGAACATTCCCTGGGAGGCCAGCACACAGAGGACCTGCTCTCCCATTCACAGCCGAGGCTCACCCAGCACTGGTTTCCTGCCACATGGGGAAGAGCCACATGCTCTTCCAGGGGGTCTCGCTTCGCCCCCTCCATCGAGGCTGCCGTGTGCAGGCGTGAATCACGCAGTCTGACTCCTGCTCTTACAGCCCTTCCCAATAGCTTATTAAACGTACCTTCTCAAACCCCTCCAGGATCTAGGCACAGGAGGAGCTCTAGATGGGGATTCAGAAACACCCCTGTCAAGCCTCGTTTGGTTCTTGAAGATTCTGAAAGGCTCATTTTTGCAAGGACAGTTCTGTGATGATTTTCCTCCCTGTGACCAACTCTGCGGTTCTTATAGACCAAACTTCGCATTATTTTCCACAGATGCTGCTGGATGACAGACAACAAGAAGGACATTTATAATTAGTCCAATCATCTCTAACCTTCTTGGCCGAGCACTGCCTGCGGTGACCCCACAGAGGCCTGTGAAAATTCAGACGGAAACCATAGCAAGTATTTTGCCAAGACCTTCCTTGCAGAGTCCTTACCTCCGTTCTAAGAGAAAGCACAGACTTGAGAAAGACACCCACGTGGGGAACAAATGAGCCCGAAGAGGGCACACGCGTGGTCTACGGGGAGTCCACACCCTCCCGCACCTGTGTACCCGGAGCACAGATTCGGGCCCGTTCCCCAGCCTCTGGTGGGGACAGAGTGGGCTCGCCAAGGAGGACAGGGCTGTGGATGGCACCCTTGAAGCTGACGGCGGTGCTGACCTTTGTAAGACAGATTCAAAGGGGGTCATTCCTATAGGGACGGGGGGCCCGTTGGACCTGGCCACTCAATATATTACTACTCTTTCATTAGGCAAGGGTGTATCGATGGCCACAGTGTGCCAGGCGCTGTTAGGCCCCGCAGACACAGGACGGACACCTGTGGAGAAGGAACCAAATGTTCTACCGGATGACGTTGCCGTTCTGTCTGGGTCGTCTGGCCACAGGCCACAGAAGCATTAGCCCGGTTTCCCAGCAGGTGGCCAAGGTTTCCAGATAATTCTGCATCACCGCATGGAGCCTCAGACTGTGATGCCCAAGCCTGGACCATCTACTCTCCGGATTTTGTAATCATAAGGATAAGACACACTTCGGAGAAGTGCAGAAAGGGCCACCATGAGAGCTGGGAAGCCAGTGTAGAGCATGGGGTCACAAAAGGCCTGTGGTGGGCTGTCTCAGGATGCAGGAGATGCCTCCTGGAGGCGGGACCTTCTGAGCAGGCCCAGGATGAGGGCGGGTGGGTGGAGCATGAGGGGTGAGGGAATGTGAAGGAACCGTGAGATTTGGGGCCGTGAGAGGTGGGCAGGGGCAGATGGAGGGGGGGTGCTGTGTGCAGGGCTGAGGACCTGGGGCCACCCCACTGGGGACAGGAGCCTTGGGGGAGAGTTAATAGTGAGGCTGTTAATTTCACTGGAATTTCACAGGCTTTTTCTAGAGGTGAAGGCAAGAGAGGCCTACCCAGTCCAGGTGGAAAGTACTGAGGAAGAGACCGTGATGCTTGTTCTGGGGAGTAATTCTCCTGGGAAAGCTGCAGACTGACATCCATACCCCGTCCTCAGTGCCCCCCAGACCAACATGGGGTGATGCTCAGATTGCTTGCCAAGATTATCTGACAATATTTAATGCCCCAGTGGAACTGGTGGTACTGGCTGTGCCCTGGAGTCTGGGGTCCAGTGGAGAAGTCACGGGGCCACGTTGAGAGGACAGGCTGGCTCCGTGTTGCCCAACCTAGGTGGCCTTCCTGGTATGTATCTGAGGCTCTGCTCCCCCACTGCTCTCTGGACCCAAAGGATGACCCCAGGACAGTCTCCAGCGTCACACCGGTGAGCCCTCTACTCAGACTAAGTCCACACGTGGATATTTGGATTGGCCAACTGGCTTATGAGGTTTCTGCAAGAAAGTTCTTTAGAAAGTTTGGCAGATCTAAGGGTGAATATAGCCTCTTCACCAAAACCCTTTCCCAAACCATCAACTCCAGATTTTGTGGAGGTATTAAAAAAGATACTGTGGATTCCTGACCACAGAATGTTAGCTTAAGAGTGTTTAGAGGTTTGGTCTAACTTGCTGATTTTTCTGGTGAAGAGACTGAGGCCAGACTGTGGGCAACTCTGAGTGCATGGCCCCATTGGTACTGGAGGCCACCCCAGGAACCGGGCCCACCATACTAGCTGCCCTGAATGTAGGCTAATTTCTGGTCCCAAAGTTCTGAACCAAGGTATTGACGGCCTTCTTGTTTCTACTAATGAAAAATCGGGAAGAATGTAAGGGTCCCCCAGTATGGAGGGAGTGAAGTAAATTCAGGTGTGATCTTTCTAAGGGGCAGGAGGCAGGCACTGAAGTCCACACAGCTCTTCTAGGATGAAAACCCTTTTGTCTGTCTTGTCATAGACATATCCTTAGTGCCTAACACGGGGTCTAGTGCTTGAGAGACGTTACTAAATATTTACTTCCGATAATGCTGGCAGAAGAGTCTGCATGCAGAATCTTTTCAAGAACCCAAAGCTTCAAGTGGCAAAAGTCAACAAGGCTGACTTGGTATTGGGCCAGAGTTCCCCATAGGTTGTATGGCCCCACCCCCCAAACTATAGCCACTGCACTCCTGGGAGGAGCCAAGAGAGGATGGAGAGGAGAGGAAGGGGCCTCGGAGGCAGAGGTCCTCAGGGGGGAAGCTTGTTCTCTCATTTGAACTTGTCCTTTTAGCATTTGAGCAGCCCCCAGGCCATACAACTGATTCGCACACTGTAGAGAACACGGGGCTCAGTCAGCTGCAGGGGTCAGATGTCCAGGTCTCCCCAGGGATTCAGGGTGCTGAAGTACACACTGTGCCTTCGGCTGCAGTCAGTGTCTTCTCAGTACCGCCCCCACGCCCCACCAGGAGCCACAGGCTCATTGCTCAGCGTGACCACCCGCGTTTCCCTCTCCACACCCTCTCTGGACTGCCTGGGCATCTTCTGTGTGTTTTCCTCCATAGGGTAGCTCTCTTGATGGCAACGCAATTGCATCAAGATGCTAATGTTGGAGGTAGAAGGTGTGAGCGGAGTGGTCAGCCCCAAAGAGAAGACAGGTTTGTTAGAAAAGTATAAAGGGCTGGCCCCACGGGGACCCGTCCCTGAAGTCCAAGGCAGAAAGCAGCTCTTGCCAGATGCAGAAGGGTCCTTGGTTCCCTGTGATTGTCCTGCTCTGTCCTGTTCATTAAGGCAGAGCTCAGACTTCATGTGTCTCCTAAATGAAGCTGGGATTTTAATCACCGAGGGAATGCGTCCACACGGATGCCCAGGCAGCTGAAACTTTAATGTGCTCCTTTAATAAAAAATTAATGTTACGAGTTTAATTAAGTGTTCATAATGAATATGCAATTAGAAAATCGCTCGGAGCATTTGGGGACCCATTGCTCAAAATTTCATGCTCTGGTGCATTCAGCTCTCCCTCTGAGAGATGTGAAGCAAGTTATTCAGACTTTGGGCCCATGTCTAACATTTTTCTATTTGTCAGCCAACTGCTCCAGTGGTTTCAGAAATGACATCTTGCTATTTATTAAACAAATATTTATTGAATTTTCTCAAGAAGAAATATAATTATACTTGAATTATGGTCTTTGTTAAGTGGTTTAAGTAGGCTTTTAATTAAGCTCAGTAGATGACAGTTCAAAACTCTTTGACAGCTACTAATATTCTAAGGAATTATTTGGATTGTGATTGGGGAAAGCGACTTTACCTTTGGTGCAAAAGGCAATTTAGAAATGTACATATTGGTTTTTGTAGAGGGGAGGACAAGAGGAACATCCATCATCTATCCATCATCCGTCATCCACCAATCAGTCATCCGTCATCCATCCACCCATCATCCGTCATCCATCCACCCATCATCCGTCATCCATCCACCCATCATCCGTCATCCATCCACCCATCATCCGTCATCCATCCACCCATCATCCGTCATCCATCCACCCATCATCCGTCATCCATCCACCCATCATCCGTCATCCATCCACCCATCATCCGTCATCCACCAATCAATCATCCAGCCAGCCATCCATCCGTCATTCCCTGCCATCTATTCATTCCCTCCTTTCCCCCTCTTTCTCACCTAAGCTCCAGAGCTAAATTTTCTATTGTTTGTTGATGATTTCACTAAATGTTTTAAAGGCTCTCAAAGTCAACATGCCCAGGCAGAATCCATTATTTTCTTTGGTGATGGATTCTTGCTCTGAAATTCCTAGTCTCATTGAATGACACCACTATCCACTTAGCTGTCCAAATTCAAGGGTAAGGAATCATTTTGGACTACTTCTGCTTATCATCCACACAAGTCCTGTTGATTCCACCTGTTATACTCTTTTGACTCCGTCTCCTCATCTCCACCGACTCATTTGGAGCCCTCCTCATTGGTCCTACAGATTCCCAGAGCAACATTAGATTATGTTACTTTCCTTGCTTAAAATCTCCAGTGGTTCTCAGCACAAAATCCAGTGTAAAACAAGTGGCTTCATGAACTGATCCTGTGTATATTTATAGCTTTATTTTTCACTGTCTGCCACATGCATCCTGTGATCCATTCAGTCAACATTTGACAATATTTTCCGAGCCTCTGCTATAAGCGAGGTTGCTCTACAATGAACAGGAGTGAGTAAGACAATCCCTGCCCTCAAAGGTGTTGTAGCTGAGACCTCAAAGGTGGAACTATCTGTGGATCCCTTGAAGATTTGTGCGGCATGGTCACCTGGAATGCTCCTGGGACCCCTCTCCTGC
This sequence comes from Panthera onca, assembly GCF_046562875.1. Taxonomy (NCBI): domain Eukaryota; kingdom Metazoa; phylum Chordata; class Mammalia; order Carnivora; family Felidae; genus Panthera; species Panthera onca. The sequence continues at coordinate 169,043,282 of NC_138340.1, forward strand.
TTCCTCCATCTGGACAGCTCCTTCTTGTGTTCTAACACTGTCTCAAGTTGTCCTCTTTGGAACCTTCCCTCTCATACTTGCGGTTCCTCTGGGCTCCTGCAGCCTGATGCACATTCACGTTCCATAGCACATACATCACAAGTACTGACTTTGTAAGTGTATGCTTATTATATTACGTTGATAGGCTTCCCACGGACTGGAGTTTGGTGGCCCTCTGAGAATTAACCCGAAGGCTGTCTTAGTGTGGATCAGAGTGAAGACGTGTAAAGTGACCTTATAGACAAAATGTCCCAGGCAATGTTTATGTGTAACTTGATTAAAGGCTAATATAACCAAAGAAAGGGCTCATCTGTCAAAAGGGGAAAGACAGGGATTTGTTAGCCAAGAAAACCATGTAAAGGAAGGAGCCCAAAGTGACCGTGCTGCCCATGGAGAGGAGCTGAGATCACTCAGCTGGAAGCCTGGGTCTTGGAACCAATACGTCCCTGGAGAAGGTTGGGCTCTCCTGGCACCTGCCATCCCGGTTACCTTCAGATTCCTGGTTTAGGTCCTTGGCTGCAGATTCCCAGTCTCATCTCACACTGCCTTTCCATGGATTAGCCTAGAGAATGATGCATCGCAGGCTCTGTTCCACTCTGACTGTCAATTAATTCAGTGGCAATCTGGTTTGTGTATATGTCTCTTGTGAATCTGATCTGGCAACTTTGTTTTTCTAAGGCTTATTTATGTATTTTGAGAGAGAGCCACCGCATGGGGGCCACAGAAGCATGCGCGTGGTGGGGGGAGGGGCGGAGGGAGTGAGAGAATCCCAGGGAGACTTCACGCTGTCAGCGCAGAGCCCGCAGGGGGTGGGGGTGGGGATCGAACTCACAAATGATGAGATCATGACCTGAGCCCAAATCAAGAGCCAGACGCTTAACGGACTGAGCCTCCTGGGCGCCCCTGACTTGGCGGCTTTGTGAGGAGGGTAAAAGCCAGAGGGTAAACTTGGACTGTGAGTTCCAATCAGAAACCCTACTTTTGGGAGCTGCCCTCCCACGTGCTCCCCGCCTGCATCCACGTGCCGGATCCTCAGGGTCTTCTCCGTGTTTAGGACGTGGTCCTGCAGAGAGAGGGATCAGGCGGACGGCCGTCGTTTCACTCCCACTCCAGGCTCTCCCCAGGCTTACCCAGTGCTTAAATCTCCTGCGTGTATTTACAGCATCACCTGTACCCTGTGCCGGGCTCCCTCTGCCCCGGACCCTCCGCTGTGGCCCCATCAGGCGTCTTCCGTGGGAGTCTCTGGTACGAGGCCTGCCAGAGGCCTGCGTGTGGAAGGGCATTCATATTTCCTGGACCAACAGGAGGTATTTGTTTCCACATACGTCCCTTAAGTTCTCAAGGAAAACTGCTTGCTGTCTGAAATTCTTTCGAAATATAAATGTGAAATAAGACCCCTTTTCCTTGACCTGAAACCTCAGAGCAGGTAAGCTAGCCGACACTGGGGCAGCAGGTCATGTATGGAAACTGTCTTCTGTGTGCGTAAGGCCCTACTCTGTCTCATTCATGTGGAAATACCGATGGGTCTCTGGACGCGTGTGCTCACCCACGGCGTGAGGTGTGGTGGTGTCGGCCTTGGAGGGGTTTGTGACCTTCTTTAGCCCCCACTTCCCACGTGGGGCTGAGGGAGGACTTGGGGAGATGATGGCTGGGGTAATGTTCTCACCGACACATAGGACCACATGCACTGGCTTCCTTTTTTTTTTTTTTTTTTTTTTTTTTTAATTTTTTTTCAACGTTTTTTATTTATTTTTGGGACAGAGAGAGACAGAGCATGAACGGGGGAGGGGGAGAGAGAGAGGGAGACACAGAATCGGAAACAGGCTCCAGGCTCCGAGCCATCAGCCCAGAGCCCGACGCGGGGCTCGAACTCACGGACCGCGAGATCGTGACCTGGCTGAAGTCGGACGCTTAACCGACTGCGCCACCCAGGCGCCCCATGCACTGGCTTCCTTACATGATGCCAGAAAACCGACGAATGGCAAATTCTAGTCTAGCCAGCTCCCCACGGTGCTGTTCATGACCACTGCGGTCTGATGCAGTCCTGAGCTGGGCTTGCTGATACAGTTTTCCAGTGACTTCGTGTGATTGGATGGTACTCACGAGACATTCCTCCCTCTGCCTGGCCGTCCCATGGGTCACATTTTCAAAGAGTCTCCTGGAGAACACAGTCCCTGGGAAGGTTGCAGCTTGCCGATCTTAGATTTCTTGCCTAGATTCCTGTTAGTTTTGATTCCTGATTTTCCCTTCGTATTATTCATCCTTCAATCCTCTGTCCTGATGGTCAGGGTCCATGATTTCAGGTCCTCTCCATTCTCCAAAGTCTGTCCTGATGGTCAGGGTCCATGATTTTAGGTCCTCTCCATTCTCCAAAGTCTGCCCTGATGGTCAGGGTCCATGATTTTAGGTCCTCTCCATTCTCCAAAGTCTGTCCTGATGGTCAGGGTCCACGATTTCAGGTCCTCTCCATTCTCCAAAGTCTGTCCTGATAGTCAGGGTCCATGATTTTAGGTCCTCTCCATTCTCCAAAGTCTGTCCTGATGGTCAGGGTCCATGATTTTAGGTCCTCTCCATTCTCCAAAGTCTGCCCTGATGGTCAGGGTCCACGATTTCAGGTTCCCTCCATTCTCCAAAGTCTGTCCTGATGGTCAGGGTCCACGATTTCAGGTTCCCTCCATTCTCCAAAGTCTGTCCTGATGGTCAGGGTCCACGATTTCAGGTTCCCTCCATTCTCCAAAGTCTGTCCTGATGGTCAGGGTCCATGATTTCAGGTCCTCTCCATTCTCCAAAGTCTGTCCTGATAGTCAGGGTCCATGATTTTAGGTCCTCTCCATCCTCCAAAGTCTGTCCTGATGGTCAGGGTCCACGATTTCAGGTCCCCTCCATTCTCCAAAGTGGTGTGAATTGTATTTGTTTAGCAGTTGTTATCTGTGTAGACACACCATCATGGAGGGGACTTGAGTCCCTCCTGCAGCCAGAGCTGAAAGGTGGGATTCCCACTGTGTCTGTTTGGCCAGTGACTTGTCCGTGCTGGATGCCCTCTGGGAGGGGCTGTGCAGGTTCGGCGTCGGTAGCAATGTCTGTGCACATGACATCTTGCTGTGCTGAGACTTTTAGACAGAGCTCCCTGGAGAAGGTTGGTTTTAGAGACGGATCAAATAATGTTGGAAGAGCCAGTGAGCATGCAGCAGCCCTGTCTCCAAAGCCGCGTCAGCCGTAGGCCCGTAGGCATGGCACTGGCTGCCCTCACGCCATGAATGTGCACAATAGTCATTCCTGTCCCAAAGAGAAGGTGGCATGGGCCCCACTCTGACCCCTGTTGAGGATGGGTGGGATGTGCTCCTGCCAGGCCAGGAACATCCATGGAAATCGCTGGGAATCCCACCCCCTGGCGGGCGAGGGTGGTGGGGAGGTGGGGCCCTGGGAACCGTTTTTGTGTTAGGAGAGACTTCCATGTGAGGCTGCTACTCGGATACTCCCAAACAAAACCAGAGCCCCAAAGGGGACGCAGGTACATGCATGCACAGACCGTGCTTTGGCGTGGCAGGGGCAGTTTCTCATGGGCACACACTGTCCTGCAGTGTCCGGGGTCTGGGTGGCTCCCCCTCCTCGCCTGCAGTGCTCCTGCGGGTCCTCCCCTGGGTCTCACCTGGGAAATCGGGACAAGTCATACTTGCTTTGAGACAGGGCGTCAGGGAGGGAGACCTAGGACCTTGCAAGCCTCCCATCTATGGTTGCAAGCAGTTTTCAGAGAAGAGCCTCTGGATGTGTCAGTGTTTCCTGCTCACTGGAGCTGGGGACAGAGGAGGGCTGCGTGCCCTGTCCCCACTCCCAGCAAGCTGGTGGCAGGGACCATGGGGAAGTAAGCAAATCTCTTCAGGAAGAGCCAGATATCCAGCCAGGTTGTCTCGTGCTTGGGTAGCTTTTCTGCCTGGTCATTGTGGCAAAGGTTGATGAATGGAGTTGGAAGAGTTGATTGCTTGGTGAGTATGTTTTAAAATGGATTTTAATTGTTGGTGTTTTTTTTTTTTTTTTTTTTTTCTGCTTTTGCCTGAAAGGTCTTTTCTAGCAAAGTTTATAACTTTAGAAGTCTGAAGCAAAATCAGCACAACGGGAAGTTCCCTGCAGTAAACAAGCATGGTGGGGGAGCGAGGGGTGTGGGGTCCGGATGCGGACACCGCCTTCTGCCACACTGTGTTTGAGGGTGGGTGGTCCTCCGGGCTGTTTCCCAGAATTCCTAGAGTCCAGTGGAGTGACACTGAAGACAGGAAGTGAGTTAGCTAGAACGGTTTCTTTGTTTTGCACTAAAATGACCTCCGCTGCTGGTGCTAAGGTGTGCTCTTGTGCTGCTGGAACCTGGAAAACCACCTACAAAGCGCAGTGGGAGCTTTGTCTGCACTTGGCCTCCATGCAGGTCGTACACATTTGAGTGTCACATCCTCATATGGCACACGTCTGTGGCTGCACCGTCCACGGGCAGAGAGTTCCCTCGTCGCCTCTGCATGCCAGTGCAGATGACCCGTCTGTGTCCTGCCCCAATGGATGCGGCTCTTGTCCCCTGCCCCTCCTCCATGCCGACCCCCCCTGCTCTCAGGTATGTCCGTCAGACCATCAGCACTTCCCACGCAGTTTTCCTTCTTGAGAGTTCGGAAGGCACGCAGGCTACACTTTTTCAGCATCCTTGGGTGTCTGCAGAGAGGATCTTCGGGCTTCCTGGTCTGTGATGTTGGTGGAGCTGGAACACGATGGTCATTGTGCAGCCTGTCTGATAATGAAGTCTGTAAATAAGGTAAACGCCAATTAGCAGGGGACTGGTTAGGCCAAGCCTCAGCAAGCCCTGTGTAAATCGCCAGATAGGCAGGACCTCAGCCATGTATGGTCCCTGCTTTGACTCCTTGTTTTCGTGTTTGCCTGTGTTTTACAACCATTAAAAAATGTAAAAACTATCCTCAGCTTCCAGAGGAATGGTCCTTGAACTAGATTTTGCTTGAGGACCTGCTAGGTTAAACTGTGCTATAGCCATACAATATGACCCTATGTTGTCATTAGAGCAGTTTTATGTGACAGCATTAAATGAGATGGCAAATATTGATGCCATGTATTTAAAAATTTTTTTTTTTTCAACGTTTTTTATTTATTTTTGGGACAGAGAGAGACAGAGCATGAACGGGGGAGGGTCAGAGAGAGAGGGAGACACAGAATCAGAAGCAGGCTCCAGGCTCTGAGCCATCAGCCCAGAGCCCGACGCGGGGCTCGAACTCACGGACCGCGAGATCGCGACCTGGCTGAAGTCGGACGCTTAACCGACTGCGCCACCCAGGCGCCCCGATGATGCCATGTATTTAAATGAAAAAACATCAATGCATGTCACAAAACATGGAAAATACAATTTCCGTTTTTTAAAAAAAATGTTTATTTGTTTTGAGAGAAAGAGAGAGAGAGAGAGAGCGTGAGGAGGGAGGGGGAAAGGCAGAGAGAAGGGGAGAGAGAATCCCCAGCAGGCTCCATGAGCCTGACTCGGGGCTTGATCTCACCAATGGTGAGATCGTGATCAGAGCAGAAATCAAGAATCCAATGTTTGACTGATTGAGCCACCCAGGTGCCCCTGATTTCGATTTTTCAAGAAGAACCCCTCCTTAAAAACGTTTGTGTACACGGGTGCCTGGGTGGCTCAGTAGGTTGAGTGACCGACTTTGGCTCAGGTCACGATCTCACGGTTTGTGAGTTCGAGCCCCGTGTCGGGCTCTGTGCTGACAGCTCAGAGCCTGGAGCCTGCTTTGGATTCTGTGTCTCCCCCTCTCTCTCTGCCCCTCCCCCACTCATGCTCTGTCTCTCTATGTCTCAGAAATAAATAAACATTAAAAAAAATTTGTGTACAAATATGCAAAAAAAAAAAAAAAGACTGAACAGAAACCCAATCTTAACACCATCTTTGGATTGAGGCACTGCAGCCCAGCAGGGGTCACTAATGCGCGAGGGGACACCTGCACTACAGAAGCCACCATGGAATGAAACATCGGCTGGCTTGTCTCTGTCTGCTCGGCCGCCCTAACAGAACACAACAGACGGGGTGGCTTGTAAACAACAGACACTTACTGCTCACAGTTCCGTAGGCTGGAAGTTTGGGCTCTGGTGAAGGCCCCCTTCTGGGTTGCAGACAGCTGCCTTCTTGCCGTGTCCTTACATTGTGGGAAGAGAGCTAGCTAGCTCTTGGGGTTCCTTTGATGGGGGTGCTGATCTCATTTATGGTCCCCTCCCCCCCATAACCTTGCACCTCCCAAAGGCCCCACCTCCTAACACGGTCACCTTGGGATGAGGGTTTCAACGTATGCATCTGGGGGAGACACAGTCAGCCCATGCACACCCCTCCATGTTAATACTTATTGTCTCTAGTTCTGGGCCCCAGAGCAGCAAGTCTGCGTTTGGTTCCTCTGAGCCTTTGAGAAAGACTCTAAAGGATGTTGACTTAGATCCGAGGCACCACGGAAATTTCCTGTGGAGGTCGTTATGGATTTGTGATTCAAATTTAAACATGGTGTTACCTCATCAAAATAAATTCAGTATTGGCCAACGGTTTCAATATAGAAAGTGAAACCAAAAAATCACTAGAGGAAAACATTTTTTTGGTATGTGGTAAAATCATTTCTAAGAATGACAGAAACCATGAAGTTCATAAAAGAGAAGATTAATAAATACATCGACTGATGAAAATAGAAAACCGTAGAACAAAAATGCCATAAATAACATCAAAAGACAAAGTATGAGATGAAAAATATTTGCAACACATAAGACAAAAGTGTATTCTCCTTAAATGTAAAGAAAGCTCAGATCTATAAGATGGACAATGCACTCGAAAATCAGCAGAGACTTAGAAAAGACAGTTCAGGCAGGGAAATACTGCTGGCCAGTCAGCACGGCCAAATTCACAACTTCACTACTAATTCAAGGACTGTTTCTCAAGAACAGTAATACCGTTTCCCTCCATCTGATTGGCAAAAATGCTAGAGCCTCACACAACCCAGTGCTGGCAGGTGTGCTCTCAAGTACACCAGCAGAGGGGGTACATAACCCCAGCTCTTTGAAGGTCATTTTGACGTGGTTTGTCAGAATTTAAAAGGCATTGTTGCTTCAAGGAGCAGTTCCCCTGCTGAATTGTTTTCTGTGGCTGCCCTCAGAGCCGTGCACAAATACATACACACACCTCTGTTCGCGGTAGCGTTTTGTGCGACAGCAATTCAGGCGTCTGTCGGTAGGGGGTCAGTTCTGGGAGGTTTTATTATGACCAAGACACGGAGCATGGCGTAGCCATTAGGAACAAGCTCCAAAAATGTTAGGTGAAAGCCAGCAGGTTGGTTTGCAGTAGTATGACATGACCTTGTGAATTTAAAACATTAACACCTTCCTGCGGTCAACAGAGGTGACCTTTGCTGTGGGGCGTGAGGAGCCCTTGTTCTTTTGGCTTCTGCCTCCTTTTTGTATGCGTGGATTCTACAGTTTAAAAAATGACCTTCTGTTATTGGAGGATTTGGATGTCCAGACAAAATTGAAAGCAAATACAAGACCCCCCCCAACCCCCCCAAACAATCACCTCTCAGTGGATCAGAGACTTGGGACGACCCTGAGGCTGGTGCTCCCGGAATCTAACACCAGCTGCTAGGGGAAACTGAACAAACACAAGGAAGCCAAGGAAGCCAGGCTCTCTTTGGCCCAGAGCAAAGGTTCCCTTTAATGATCTAGAAATTTTTATATTAATGTCAAGCATGGATAGTATATTGAACCGTTATCTGTAATAAGAAAATGAGCCATTAATAGTTTATAGTAGGGAGTACGTCTACCAAGCTCCAACTTACCCTAAAAGAATTTAACCTCATAAAATTATATAATATATATAATTATATATATTATATCTATATAATTATATAGATATAATTATATCTATATCTATGTATATATAGATTTATATAATTTATATAGATATATAAATTATAGATAATTTATATAGATATAAAATTGCTGAACCAATAGTCCTGTGAATTAGAATTCTAGGAGCTCATGTGCTCTGTGATGAGTGTATGTGTGCATGTGAGTATATGTGCATGTTTTGGGGATGGTGGTGGAATAGTATCGAGGTGGGAATTTAGAAAATGTGTTCAATGTGGGACTGAGATAAGAAGTGTACTGAAATATTGAAGGAAATTAACCCAATAGCCAAGAGGTGCTATGAGTGTGTGTGTGTGTGTGTGTGTGTGTGTGTGTGTGTGTGTTTTCTCCCAGCAAGGAGGATTCAGAGGAGAGGTCCTATCAGTATTTTTAAGCAGGGCATTTAAGAGAATAGTTGTAGTACCCAGGGTAACACTCATTAAGAAACCTCAAACATCAGCTGACAGAGTGGTGAGAGTACCTCCCGCTTGGTGCATCATAGGTGGTGGGGCCTGTCCATGTGGTGACTCGAGCTCCAGGTGTCTTCCACTTTCGAAACTGCATTTCGACATAGGACTTCCAAGGAGAGGAGAGGGCAGAGCAGGGATGCAGGCCACTCCCACCCACAGCCACTGACCAGGGCTGGTCACGTGGCTCCAGGCCACTTCCAAGAAGTCTAGAACACAGCGCACCTGTGAGCAAATCTTACCCAAATGTCTGTGGCATCTGGGTCTGTGCTCTCAGGGCTTGAATTCTGAGGAAACGCAGACAGCTAAAGACCTAAGACTGTGTTTTCTTTCTTTTTTAAATTTAAATTCAAGTTAGTTAACATATAGTACAGTAATGGTTTCAGGAGTAGAATTTAGTGATTCATCACTTACTTATAACACCCAGTGCTTGTCACAAGTGCCTTCCTCAATGCCCATCACCCATTTGGCCCATCCCCACCCCCCTCCCTTCCTCAACCCTGTTTGTTCTCTGTATTTAAGCGTCTCTTTTGGGGTCACCTGGGTGGCTCAATGAGTTAAGTGTCTGACTCTTGATTTTGGCTCAGGTCATCATCTCATGGTTCATGAGATTGAGCCTTGCATCAGGCTCCATCATGAGTGTGGAGCCTGCTTGGGATTCTCTCTCTCTTCTCTCTCTCTCTCTGTCTCTGCCACTCCCCTGCTCATGCTGTCTCTCTCTTTTTTCTCTCTTTCTCAATAAATAAAGATTTCAAAAATGCATAGGGTCTCTTATGGTTTGTCTCTCTCTCTCTGTTTTTATCTTATTTTTCCTTCTCTTCCCCTATGTTCATCTGTTTTGTTTCTTAAGTTCGACATATGAGTGAAATCATATGATATTTGTCTTTCTCTGACTAATTCGACTAGGGTAATACACTCTAATTCCATCTACATTGCTGCAAATGGCAAGATTTCATTCTTTTCAATTGCCAATTCCATTGTGTATATATATATATATATATATATATATATATATATATATATACACCACATCTTCTTTATCTATTCATCAGTCTATGGACATTTAGGCTTTTTCCACAATTTGGCTATTGTTGATAGCACTGTTATATACAATGGGGTGTGTATGTCCCTTCGAATCAGCATTTTGTACTCTTTGGATAAGTACCTAGTAGTGTAATTGCTGGGTCATAGGGTAGTTCTACGCATAGGGTCTCTTACGGTTTGTCTCTCTCTCTCTCTGTTTTTTTTTTTTTTTTTTTTTTTTTTGAGGAACTTTTTGAGGAACCTCTATACTGTTTTCCAGAGTGGTTGCACCAGTTTGCATTCCTACCAACAGTGCAAAAAGGGTACCCCTTTCTCTGCATCCTTGCCAAAGTCTGTTGTTTTCTGAGTTGTTAATTTTAGCCATTCTGACCAGTGTGAGGTGGTATCTCATTGTGGTTTTGAATTGCATTTCCCTGATGATGAGTGTTGTTGAGCATCTTTTCATGTGTCTGTTGGCCATCTGGATGTCTTCTTTGGAAAAGTGTCTGTTCATGTCCTCTGCCCATTTCTTCAGTGGATTATTTGTTTTTGGGGTGTTGAGTTTGTTAAGTTCTTTATAGATTTTGAATCTAACCCTTTATCAGATATGTCATTTACAAATATCTTCTCCCATTCTGTCAGTTGCCTTTTAGTTTTGCTGACTGTTTCCTTCACTGTGCAGAAGCTGTTTATCTTGATGAGGTCCAAATAGTTCATTTTTGCTTTTGTTTCCCTTGCCTTTGGAGACATGTCTAGCAAGAAGTTGCTGCAGCTGAGGTCAAAGAGGTTGCTGCCTGTGTTCTCCTCTAGGATTTTGATGGTTTCCTGTCTCACATTTAGGTCTTTCATCCATTTTGAGTTTATTTTTGTGTATGGTTTAACAAAGTGGTCCAGGTTCATTCTTTTGCACGTCATGGTCCAGTTTTCCTAGCATCACTTGCTGAAGAGACTGTCTTTATTCCATTGGATATTCTTTCCTGCTTTGTGAAAGATTAGTTGGCCATACGTTTGTGGGTCCATTTCTGGTTCTCTATTCTGTTCCATTGATCTGAGTGTCTGTTTTTGTGCCAGTAACATACTGTCTTGATGATTACAGCTTTGTGATGCCCCCAGCTTTGGTTTTCTTTTTCGAGATTGCTCTGGCTATTCGGGGTCTTTTCTGGTTTTATGCAAATTTTAGGATTGTTTGTTCTAGCTCTGTGAAGAATGCTGGTGGTATTTTGATAGGGATTACATTAAATGTATAGATTTATTTGGGTAGTATAGACATTTTAACAATATTTGTTCTTCCATTCCGTGAGCATGGAATGTTTTTCCATTTCTTTGTGTCTTCTTGAATTTCTTTAATAACCTTTCTATAGTTTTCAGTATACAGAACTTTTACCTCTTTGATTAGGTTTATTCCTAGGTATATTATGGTTTTTGGTACAACTATAAATGGGACTGATTTCTTGATTTCTCTTTCTGATGCTTCATTATTGTTGTATAGAAATGCAACAGATTTTTGTACATTGATTTTATACCCTGAAACTTTGCTGAATTCAGGGATCAGTTCCAGCAGTTTTTTGGTGCAGTCCTTTGGGTTTTCCATGTGGAGTCTCATGTCAAAGACCCGAGACTGTGTTTTCTATGACAGTTGAAAGCAGTCACATTTTACAAATTCCTGATTTGTTACCTGTGACTCCTCGTTTGTCTTTAGAAAATACTGTCAAGAGTTTTTACTTATGATTTCTCCCAAACACACTATTCATCCTCTTTTTATTTTTTTATTTTATTCATCCTTTTTTAAAAAGTAGTTTCCAACGTATTTACCAAACCTGGAGTCACTTTAAATATTCCCATCGACCTGTTGCATTTCACTTAGTGAGCAGAAAGCTAACGGCTCTCTCCGACTGGGGAAGAGCCCAGAGACCTGGGGCACCAGCACTCCTGAACACCATGATCCTTGGCTTCTTTGGGGCTGGACCAGCTATGATTATCTGCTGTTCTAGTGGCCCTCCTGCATTACAGAGAGAGCCCTGGGGCAGGGCAGCACTTGTGCTTTGATCTAGGCTCCCCCAAACTCAGGAAGTGGCTTTTGGCAGGTTGCTTAACCTCCCAGGTCAGTCCTGTGATGTAAAAAATATCAGGAGAACAGGTGCCCTTGTTTCCAATTGCTTTTGAGCATCTCTGCTGGGACGGGCTGCGAAAGTCTAGGTTCATGGCTCATGGGCTGCTGGACTATGCATGCCTCTGTCACCAGAACTAACAGATCCCTCTTCTTTACTGGGATTCTGCATTCCATTTTATTGAACAAAATATCCCACTAGTGTGAAAACCACTGGGGGGGGGGGGGTGGTGGGTATTAAGAGCCCACTAAGCTCTGAGCCTCTGATTCAGAAGCACACTGTTCTTTTAGTTGATGGTGTCTCTTCTTCCTGGTTTTGGCTGCCCAGCTTCTGGTTTTTCCTAGCACTTCATGGGTCTCCTAGATGGACAGGTAGGTGGGGGCAGTGGCCCAAAGGACAATACAGATAATCCTCTGGTGACCATGGTTGGTGACCTCTGGTGACCAGGGGTTGGAAGGAAGGAAGATGACAAAATTATTTGCAAAAATAAAGGCTTTGGGATATGAACGGATGTTCTAGCATGTGCCCCTGCTGCCTGCCTATCTGGAGAAGGAGAGCCGCCCAGCCCCGTGTGCAGAGAGCACAGCAGGAAGCCTGGTTCATGACTGCTGGAGAAGCAGTCAGAAGGCTCCAACTGTCTCCCCATCCCCAGCCACTAGTCTGCCATGTATCCTAAGAGTTGCATAATTAATCTCCTTGGCTCTTGGGACAAGGGGGCACTGCTGAGAGGGATGGTGGCCTCCCCATACACTCTCACAGCATCCAACCCTGGAACATGTGTCAGAGTGGCTGGGCGATTGAGGCTGGTGGACGGTTAGGATGGGACCGGCAAATTATGATGGAAATCCTGACAGTGAGATGAGGGCAGGGATCCCTGCTCTGGGGATGTGGAGGGTGGGATGGTACAGGTGGGGCTGGGGGCTGGGGGGGTGGGCTGGCATCACAGTCCTGGAGCCAACGGGAGGCATATGGCAAAGATGCCCATCAAAGGGCTTCTTGATTATCTTGTTATGCAGGTGTGGAAGCCTGGGAAACCTGTGTCCTGGTAAGGATAGCAGGATAGCCCAGGGCCTCATGGAAAAGGGAAGAGCTGTTTCCAGGGATTCGGGTCCTCAGCATGAAGTGCGAGCATAAGATGAAAGTCTAACCCCAGTGATTCCTTCCTTCCTTCCTTTCTTTTCTTCTTTCTTTCTTTCTTTCTTTCTTTCTTTCTTTCCTTCCTTCCTTCCTTCCTTCCTTCTTCCCTCCCTCCCTCCCTCCCCTTCCTTCCTCCCTCCCTCCCTCCCTTCTTTTCTTTTCTCTTTCTTTCTTTCTTTCTTTCTTTCTTTCTTTCTTTCTTTCCTTCTTTTCCTTCCTTCCTTCCTTCCTTCCTTCCTTCCTTCCTTCCTTCTTCTCCTCCTTCTCCTCCTTCTTCTTGTTTTAAGCCGGCTTCATGCCCAGCCCGGAGCCCAATGCAGGGCTTGAACTCAAGACCCTGAGATCAAGACCTGAGCTGAGATCAAGACTCAGGCTCTCAACTGACTGACCTGGGTGCCCTTGATTTCTTCCTTCTCAACTGCAGTCAGTGAACCACGAGTGGGTTAATTTGTGTACTGCTTTCTCAGTGTCTTCAAAAATGAAAATTGCTTGTCTCAGTCCTGTGATGGAGTCTGCAGATTTGAAAGAGGAGCCGGTGAAATCAGCTGTTGGCTGGCACCTGGCTCTGCGCTGCAGCTTCCAGGGAGCTGGCCAAGCACTCGCTGCAGAAGTGTGGGGAGACCGGGCCGCTGGGCCCCCTCTTCCGCGGCGGAGCAGGTCCTGACCCATTGTTCTCCCCTCGTACATCTCAGCGCCTTCCCCAGCGCCACCGCCCTGCGACCTCTCCACAGTTGCCACCACCAAGATCAGCTTGAAAGGTCGGAGAGAAACGTAGGCTCGAGTCTGTGCTGCTCATTGTGACCAGTCTTCAGTGGGCCCAGCCTCTTACTGCTCAGTCTTCAGAAATCAGGCAAACTCAGAAAATGTCAAATCTCTACATGTTGATGGTGAGGATGTGTCACAAGTGTGATGCATTAGATGCCTCAGGATATTTGCTCCCTTCATTTGAAAGGTTAGGCTTCATATGAAAATAATAAAGAAGTCCCCAAAGGCCAGGAATCTTTTTTAGAAAAAGCATTTGACCAAATGTTCTCTAATGATAAGAACAATCAATGAATGAGGTATAGACGGAATTCGACTGCTAAAGCCCTAATGTCACACTCAAGTTGGGCACCTAGACCAAGAACGGGCAAGGTGTCTGCACTCACTGCCCCGTTCCACACAGTGCTGGGCGTCCAAGCAGAGCCCGCAGGCACGGCAAAGAAAAAAGAGGCATCCAAACCGGAAAAGAAGTAGGTTGTCCCTGTCTGCGGATGACGTGATTCCATATGTAGAAGACCCTGAAGACCCCCAAGACGCTATTGGAAGTAATACGTGAGTTTAGTAAAGTGGCAGGCCACCAAAGTCAGTTGCATTTCTGTATACTAACAGAGAACCACCTGACAAGGAAATTAAGAAAACAATCTCATTTACAATAGCATCCAAAAGAATGAAATACTCAGGAACTAATGTTTTTGTAGAAATAGAAAAAAAATCCTAAAATTTATATGGATCCAGAAAAGACCCAGAATATCCAAAAACAATCTTAAGAAAGAAGAACAAAGCTGGGAGCATTACACATCCAGATTTTGAGATACACTGCACGGCCTGCGGTGAGGGACAGGGCCTCCCTGAACGAGCTTACAAGCTGCATGGGAAACGGCCCGTGCTTGGAAGGAAGCTAGCTATCCCCGTGCTCACGTCACCCGTGTGTGCAGTGTAGCAGCCACGTTATTTTCTCGATGCTCCAAATCCTCCTGATGCTCAACTCGGGAACTGCTAATCTTCTGGATTCCAAGAGTTTACGTGTTTGTGAGCTATTACCTCTTGCAAGGATGAGGCACAGAATCACGTGTTGATCCTTTAGAGCTGAGCCAGCATTGAAGGGGGAGATTCCGAGGACACTTTGTTCTTCAGGCCACCTACAGTTTGATGTTGGGCAAAGGAAAGTCACATTCCTCCTCGTGGGAGGCTGACAAGACCGCTGGAATGCCCCGAGAGAGGCCTGCTGTCCGCTGGCCTCCCCACGGGCCACCCGCATCCAGACGGCTCGTCACACTCCTGAGGCGGCATCTCTGAGCTCCTCCAGGCTTACGCCTCAAAACTGCCATTTTGACTTAATTATAGATGGCGTCCATCTTAGGAAGTGAAGGAGAACATTCACCCCCAATTCCTGCAGGGGGGCCAGCAAGGGACCCAGAGGACCTGACTTGGTGAACCAGAATGCCACGGATGCCAGCTCCCTGCTCCCCAGGGCTGGGGGCTGCGGACAGACTGGCGGACAGGGATCTCGTCCAAATCCTCGTCATGGCCTTGGGTGTGACAGGGCCCTGCTGAAACCACTCCCTCATACACTCTGTCTCTTGATGAGAAGATTCAGAACAGGGCTCCAGCCACTGCCCTTCAGTTTGGGTGTCCATGCTGTCTGAAGGGCCAGCTGGCTGTCATCGGAAGCCGTAGCCCCGGGAGACCCCTGACAAGGTGGGTGGGGGGTGACAAGGCACAGTCCAAACTCACCCTCTTCAGGAGGTATGGTGGGTGTGTGTTCTGAAGCACAATCTGGGTCCTGGATGTGCCACTCGGTTATTTACTTGGACTTGTGAGTGTTGTCTTGTGAATCTGGGGTGGAACTTTTGATAGGGAGAGAGTCTTGAGTTTGCTACACTTATAGTTGTGGATTGAAAGTGTTCCCCACATGTCCTTTGATCTCTGGTTGGCGTAGTGCTTGAAACCATCAGGCAGACCTTCCTGCAAAAATTTTCTTCCTCTGCATCTGAACCTCAGAAGGAGGTGGCCCTCCAGAGTCACTGTCCCCCGCATCTGCCCACACCCAGCCCCGCGGGGCTCTCGTAAACCTTGTGCTTGCCCTCGAGGAGCTGAGAGCCCCTGAGGGAGGTGAAGAGAATGAATCGACACCCGGCAGCCGAGGACTCTTAAAGGCACTGAGGCGTCAGGCCCTGAGAAGAGTGAGGGTGACAGAAAAATATGCACACGTGAGGCAGGGCTGGAGTGAAGCTCGAGGCCGGGTCTTCCTGGGTCGGGGGACAGGGAAGGACGGCAGCATGGTGCCCCAAGGGCCCAGGGCCCAGTCCGCTGGAGCCCAGGACCCCAGTGTGTGCGGCTGCGGTGCGGATTGCGGCCCCTCGGTGTTCTCGGGGCAGGTTACGGGGGTGGGAATGCTGTGTGAGGGGTCCCGCCGGGGGCTCCTCAGTGACGTCTGCCCTGGAGTGGAAGACGGGGAACATGTCTGGCCAGCAGGGCTGTGTCCCTGCAGAGAGCTTAGGGCACGCACGTGAATGCCACGCCGGCCGCGGGCTCAGGAGGGCCGTAGGGTGGGGAGGATGGCGTGCGACAGGCAGACGTGCAATGCCTTTGCTCCTGTAGTTCTGGGTTGCATTCTTAAAAATGAGGCATCTGAAGAGTGAAAGCGTCAACAAACAGGCGGGCGGTGCGTATCGACCCCACGGAGGGGGCGGACTCTTCCTGTGACTCTGTCATTGGCACTCGGGTGGATGTGGGCCGGGATGCCTCAGCGCCCTCCTGCTCAGGACACCTGCACAGCCTCACCTGTTCTGGGGCCTGAAGCAAGTGTTGAACCCTCTGGGGCTGGGGTGTGTGCTCTTTCAGAAGGTGTAGCCTTGTTCAACGGCGAAAGCAAGTCCATACAAAGTTGAATCTTACTATGTATTTATTTAATGCTCTTTTGGAGTTGAGGTAGGTAGGTGGTTACTTACCAATTCTTCCATGATTCCTGCATCTTTCCCCCATGATTCCTACATCTAAGCCCCGGGAGTTATCAAGGCAACACGAGCCCTTTGTCACAGCAGAAGAGCCCTGTTGTCATGTGTCCCCCGAAGGTGGCACCAGGCTGACCCCATTCTAACCTTGGGCGAATGGCTTTGGGTAAAAGAGAAGGAGGGATTTCAGGGGGACAAGCCACATGTAGGTGCCTAGAGGTGTCATAATGGGGTAGACAGAGTGGGACAGGTGGAGAGACCAGCCTGGCCACTGCAGTGAGAAAGGGGTGCACCTGGGCCCGATGGGGTGGACCCTTCAAAGTGAAGGAGGGTCTAGATAAAGCCCGTGGAAGCAGGATGCCCAGACGGCTGGCCTGCCCTGTGGCCACGGAGAGGGGGGCCTCCTCCCTGGGCTCATCTCCTCAAGAGCAAACAAACAGGGTGGGCTGGCTAGGGTCTAAGCTTCCCTCCAGATCAAAAGTGCCGATCATGAAGGGCTGACAATGAGTCCGCGACCGCAAAAGGGTGAAAGGCCATCTTTCTCCCAAATCTCCCTTTTTACATTTCTCATCTAGGGAGGCAGACTTCTAGGGCTGAAGCCACGGGGTTGCTCGCGTTCTGTGTGAAACCTGTTAGGCTCTGGCCCCCTCTGCCCCCTGGCCCGAGAATGCTCACGATCTCACCTCTGCTTGCCATCGGGGGAGCTGGGGTTTCTTCTCCAGAGACAATAAAACCCCAGGAGGAGGTATCTATATGTTGGAAATGGGTAGGCAAATATCGAAGGCTTTGACATGAGGCAGAGAAACTGAAATAAACCAACTAAAAATGATCCCAGGGAAAGCAAAGATAAACACAAGAACAGATGTGTTCTTCAAAAGGTTTGAGAGTATGCTAATGAATAAGAACACAGTGCCACACACAGAAAGTAATCTGGGAATGGAGAAGAGCTCCTGGAAATCAGAGACATGATTTACAAAATGAAAGATTCAGTGGAAGTGCTGGGAGGTAATGTAAGGAAACGTCCTGGAAAGTAGAGCAAGGTGACAGGACACTTAACAATATCTAACTAGTAGGAATTATGGAAAACGATGGAAAAAAGGAAGGGAGAAATATCAAAGAAATGTAAGAAAAGTTTCCCAGAGTTAAAGGACACAAGTCTCCGGATTAACTGGGCCCTCCAAGTGAATGCAAAAAAAAAAAAAAAAAAAAAAAAAAAAAAAAAAGTCCCAAACCCAAAACCAAATCAAACAAACAAGAAAACTCAAACCTAGGCAGACATCTAGCATCACTAGGTTTCCGAGCACCAAGAGTCAGGAGAAGACCCTAGAGAGTCCCAGGGGGTGGAGGGCAGAGGGATCGATGGAGGGAGATGAGATTCAGGTTGGTAGTGATTCTCAGCGGCCACAGCGGCACAGGCGTCACTTGGGAGAAGGCTTTGCTAGTTCTAGAAGGGATGGTTTCAACCTGAAACAAAGGCAGGTCACCAATGAGATGTAATAGTAGTCGCTTCACATAATCAAAATCTCAGGTAATTTTTTTTCTGATGTACTCTTTTTCAGAAAGCTACATGAGGATGTAACCCAAGAAAACAAGGTAGAAAAAATCAAGAGAAAAGACTGGGGCCCCAGGAACTAGCTGACCCTTGAAGAAAGGCCTGACAGCAAATCAGGTCCTTGGGATGACGAGTGGGTAGATGGGGGCGCCCTGGGGGGGGGGGGGTGGGGATCTGGGACAGGGAGAGGAGAAAAGTCTCTCCAGATGATCTGACTGCTCAGTGTAGTCGAGTTTGTAGAGAAAATTAAGAATACACAGGCAGGGACAGAGCAAGAGAAGGGGAAGCAGTGTAGAAGCTATACAGCAATGGAAAATTAATCATAACGCTATGCTCAGCTTTACGATGAGCTTTACATTGTTAGAGCGTCAATGCTGATTGTGCTAATTAAAATCAGGATTTAATTGTTGGTAGTGGAAGGAAAGTTAGGAGGTCTATGAAAGCCAAATCTTTTCACTTAAACAGAAGTCAGTATTTACAATCGATCAGTGGAAGTCCCATTTTTAAGACTGTCCTCTGGAAATATGTCAAGTACCAGAAAACCTGGGATGAGGCTTGAGAGTGTCTGCTTTGGGAACCTGTAGAGGAGATGTGATTCACACCATTTGATATTTCTGATCATGTGTGTACTTTGCATCGATTGCCATGACCCGGTCATCCTGATACTGTTGTTATTTTGTTTTGAGTTCTGCCCCCTGGAGGCTGTGGCAGCCCTCCGCTCTTGGCACCTAACTGAGCCCGTGTCTCCCAGCTGCTGCAGCTGGCCTTTCACCAAACCTCTGTCTCCCCACCCCCGCCCGCCAAGGGGAGGCCTCACCTGGCTGTGAGCCTGTGGCCTGGGCTCCATGGCGGGCACAGCTGATCTCCTGTGTCTTCTAGAGGAAAGCAGGGGGCGGGGGGGGGGGGGGTGACAGGTCATTGTGCTGGCATGGTCAGGTGCTCCTGCCTCCCAGCAGAGCCCTTTGATCCCAGTACCTGCTTCTCAGGTGAAGCTACACTTTGACCCCATGCCCGCTCAGGTGACTGTGCTCTCGCTCTCTGCTATAAACCCGTTCTCTTACTCACAGGGAGATGGCCAGGACAGCCACCTCTGGGTTCAGCGCCCTGCTCTGCCACTTGCTGCCTGGGCACTTCGGGTGAGTTGCCTGTCCTCTCTGAGCCTTGGTGTCTCTGCCTGTAACATGGGGTAACAGTAGCACGTGCAGCACAGACTGTGGGGTGATGAGTGTATTTCCTGTTATGTAGACGCCCTCGGCGAGTGTCACTGTTGACGTCACAGTTCTTGTGGAGCACCGTGAACAGTGGACGGTGTACACGTGGCCCCTCGTCCCACGGAGCCTACAGTCTCCCGGGCCTCACCCCGTACGGGGCCAGTGAGGAGCGATGCACCTGTTAATGGTCTGGTATTGGTGCGCTTATCCATGTAACTGATCCAGATGGAGGCCTTCCATTTGCAAGGCTCTGTTGGATCACTGACTCCGGAGAGGGGGTGGGCGGTGAGCTGCGGTGGGAGCCCCGTGGCTGGGAGGAGGCCAGTGTGGACGTGCAAACCCTGCTCGCTGCTTCCTCATCGCTTCTGCTCGGTGGTCTTCCACGGGCCGTCCTGACGCCCTGCCGGCAGCTAACCCTCTTCCCACATCAGACTTTCATCTTGGTTTGGGATGGAAAATTGTCTCATGCCGTTCTAATTTTTCTTCACGCGATGATTTATAATGTAAGCTGAGAGCTTTGGATCATCTAGGCTCTTTTTGCAGCTCAAGAAAGCTGTTCTCTCTTAAGAAGCCTGCTCTTGAGTAAGAAGCCTGGGGTTTTAAGACACAACATCTGAGAGGAGATTTTAAAAAGTGATTTAGAACACTAGTTGGCTTTGGTTCTAAGCTTTATGCAAGCTCCCCATCCCCAACCCTCAGCTAGCAAATCCCATGTCTCATTTGGTTGCTGTGGGGAAACAGGGAATTTTTGAGGGAAAATAAGTTCTCTCATTTTATCATCTCCCCCCATAGTGAACCTTTGCATTCTGGTAAAGAATCTTTGCTTTTCCTAGCTACTTCCTTGTCCAAGATTATGAGAAACATGTCTCTGTTCTGAACTCCCCCATCCTGGAATAATAAAGAAGTCCCCAAAGGCCAGGAATATTTTTTAGAAAAAGCATTTGACCAAACATTCTTTCATGAGAAGAATGATCAACGAACGAGGTATAGAAGGCACCCAGATTATGGCTCTTGGAGGTACGCCTTGTTTCTGGGTGAAGTTCACGCTCTCCTCCCCTGGTCAGTGGCCTGTGACCTAGCCTGTAGGAGGCAGGAGCACGTGAGAAGGCAGGGTTCTCATACCGAGTGCATGAGAAACACTGGGATAGCTTGTCAATGATGTAGACTCCTATCTGTGTCCCTCCATGTGAGGCAGTCGGTCTAGGATGGGTCCCAGGAACCCAGGTGATTCTTCGACAAATACCAATACATCTGGTGATGACTGGCCAACTCCAACAGAGCTTGTCACTTGTGGAATCTGTAGACAGCAGAGTCCCAGAAGTTGAGACCTGGAGCTAGATGTCGATGGTAGCCAACATCGGAGATGAGGTGGGGTGGTCCGTCAGGCGGCAGAGCAGGAAGAGCGACCCGGCTGGAAGGGAAGCAGAGACGATGGGGTCAGAGTGTGACAGTTCTAGACTTGCCTGCCGATCCCCCTAGCTGCTGTGGGGCTCCCGAGCTCTCCTCAACACCAGATGACACGTGAGCTCCTGTCACACAAGGTCGGTGGCTGTTGAAGCTCTTTCTGCCCTAATCTCCTTGTGCTTTCAATAAATTCATTAATCAGACCCTGAGCAGGTGTTTATCGCCTGCCACTAAGGTATCTCCTACCTCATAAATGGATGGATTCTTCTCCATTGGGTCCAGTCGATCAGTTAGGAATGCTTTGGCTCCAAGTGACAGAATATAATAAGTAAAGTCCTTTCAGTTTACTTACCTGGGCAGGTGTACTTATTTCCTATGGAAAGAGGTCTGGGAGAAGGTGGCTGCGGGCCCCGGCCTGGCGATTTGCTGATGCCAGGGCCGAATCCATGCAAGGTTGTCACATTTCCCCCATGATCACAAGTGACTGCTCGGGTCCTCACATCTGTGTCGTAGGCAGGAAGACACAAGGAAAAGGTGTTTTATAAACTGGGTCGACATCTCCCATTAGCGACGTGAAGTGGAGGAAATTATTCTCAGTGGCGTGGGTGGGGCCTCTCTAATTACTAGAAAGACGTTAAAGCAAACACCAAGGTTTCCCTAGAGAAGATCTCCCTCAGGACTGTGGAACAGATATCTTGCCTTAGTGTCCAGTCTGCTGGCCTGGCCTGTGGATTTTGGGCTTTTTGGCCCCATAATTGCATGAGTTGATTCCTTGAGATACCGCCCCCCCCACCCCATAGACAGTAAACACGGCAGGGAAGTAAACTGAAAGGGTTACGTCTGTTGGTTGATTTGTGTTTTCTGCAGCTATGACCAGAGGATTCACATTTCAGACGGTTTTCAGATGATTTAAACAGCCCAAAGCTGGACCTCTGTGGTGCTACGTCTATCTGCAGAGAGGAAATCCGAAGACTCGGCTTCAGGCTGAGCCACCTCCACCCCTCCAGCCTTGGCATCCTGTGTTCAACTTGTGATGGATCCAGCCCCTGAGCCAAATGACACGCCTCCAGGGCTGTAGACATGACTTTGGCCCTGCAGAAGCAAGGCAGGCACCTTTTCGGAAAAACCGCCCTCTGTGGACCCAGAGAAGCCAGCCCTGTGAGAGGGGGGCGGAGTTTTTGATGTCAACTTTATGAAATGAGTTGTTCCAGAAAATGTTCTGCTACGTCGGTGTTGAGTGATCTCATAACTATCAATGCAGGCCAAAACCCACCTTAGCAAATTGTTTCATAATTAGTTAATTCTGTGTGATCAACAAATGATTTATAATCCTTAGAATAGGGCACACTAATCCAAAAATCAACACCGAAAACCCTAGGAAAAGTACTCAAACAATCCTCGAACAGAAAAGAAGTCGCCTACTTCTGGGGCCCGGCTTTCCTGACATAAGAAGGAAGGCCTGAACCCCAGCCCAGCCGCCCCAACCAGCAGACCTGATGCCTCTCGTCCGCCCTCGGCCTGCTGAGCGGACAGGAGGGGAGCTGTGCCCTGCAGTGAGTCCTCAGGCTGGTGGGCAAGCCTCCCTGTGTCTAGAGCTCCGTGGTGAACAAGGGGTTAATTTGGCAGTCCCTTAGGACCCTCCATGGTAGAGTCAATGCAGATTCCTTTCTATTCTTGGAAGACAGTTTTCTTGCCACTATGTCCCTGATGATGTTATTGTGGACGTACTAAAATTTATGGTGATAAGTTGGTAAGTGGTTTTTGGCCTGAAAACATAACTCAAAGTGAAAAGTAAATTAGGGAAAGATATTTACTTTTAGATAATAGAAGCCGAGCAGTCCTCCTCAATTTGTCCTCTGAAATTTTCATTGCAATTCTGCTTAGAAAGTCACGTCTGTGTCAGAAGGTGGAGTTCGGCACAGGCAGGTTGGGCTCACCAATCTGGAGTCCTGGCTGTCAGCCCGACTCTTCCTTGGGTAGGGTCGTATGGGTCTCTTGCTCTAGAAACCATCTGCGGCCTTCTCCCTTATTTACCACAGAAACTCTTCTGACTCTCCTGCCAAATACGCACCTCTGCCGGCCTGTCATCTTCCGAAGGCTCAGTAGAAGGAGACAGAGCAGAGCCTGTCAGGGTGTTGCTGGGCCCAATGTTCGGAGGGTCCACTTACTCACAGACTCTGCTGGAGCACGGGTTCCTACCTTTGTTTCGCCAGATGGGCTTCTGGGCATTTCTGGGCATTCACGGTCTCTGAAACTGTGCCCCCAAGCCCCCACCTACATGTCATTTTTCTGGGGATGCCGTGTACAGTAAAACCTTGGTTTGTGTGCAAAGTTCGTTCTGGAAACATGCTTGTGATCCAAGGCACTTGTATATCAAAGCAAATTGCCCCATAAGAAGTAATGGAAACTCAGATGGTTTGTTCCAACCCCCAAAATATTCATATGAAAATAATTACAATATTACGGTAAATACAAATTAATAAAGAAAATACAAAATGTAAAGAAAAATAAACAAATTAACCTGCACTTACATTTGAAAGCCTTCGTGGCTGCTGTGAGGGAGACAAGAGAGAGGAGGGTTACTGTGTAGGACGACTTTCACTATCACTAACAGATGTTGACCACAGTACAGTGTTAATAAACTCTTGTCAGAGACTGCATTTAATGTAACTGGCAATGAGGCAGCAGAAGAAAGGGTCTATATCTGCAGGCGGCCTGACCTAGAATGAAGCAGAGGACTGTCCATAGGTGTTTGGAAGTGACAAAAAATATACTAGTGCCAGTTGTGGGCACCTTCCGGTGTTCTGAACAATCACTGATTTCTGCCAAACAACCATGGCCTGAGACCGAGCATGCGAGCATGGGAGACGATCACTCACAAACCCCCAGAGAGAGAGAGAGAGAGAGAGAGAGAGAGCCATTGGCTTAATTGTGATCATGTGACGTTTGACATGTATGACTCGTATTGCAAGACATCACTTGTTTATCAAGTTAAAATTTATTCGAAATGTCTGCTCGTCTTGTGGAACGCTCGCGGAACAAGATGCTCGCAATCCAATAGGTTATGGCTGGCTGCCTTCATCGGGGATTTCGGTTTCTTACAAAGGCAGGTACTGCTAGAAATGTCTTCGCCCATGACCTTGGAAAGGAAGCATGAATCAGAAGGATGCTGACCCTTTCTGAGTTGGGGCAAGGGTGAATGGGAAGGCCAGACAGAGGGAGGTGTAAATTCATGAGGAAAACATACGGAAGCATCAGAAAAATCATCTCCCTTCTTCCTCAGGATTTAACCATTTTCTTTTTTCTCCAAACTTATGGAAAAATATTTTCTACTCGAATCTTCAAATGTTTCTTTTGCTTCAAATCTTTACATGTATAATTAGTTCAAAAAATATTAATGGAGTGTCTCCTGTGTGTCAGGCACTCTTATAAATTCCAGGGCAAAGAAAAAGTCCTGCTCTCATGGAACTTGTATTTTGGGTGGGTTGACCAACAAAACACAATTATTTTATGAGTAAACCAAGTAATGAATAAGAGGTTTTTTTTTTTTTTTTTTAATGAAGACGCCAGACATTCTTTCTCTCTCCTTCCTCTCTTCTTTCCTTATTTGTTTCTTTTTTCATTCCCCTTTTCCTCTTTTTCTTTTAGAAACGGGCTTTAGACCTATAAACTGAACTCTGGGCAAGAACCTTCCTTTATAAAGAAAGCTTGAAAAAGCATTGTCCAGCTCTAGTTTTTCACCCAAGTTGTGGAGTTTTTGAATTGTCTTGAAGCGTGACTTTGCTGGCAGGAACTCGAGTCCTGGGAGGGGACTGTGCTGTCCCGGGGAAGGAACAGGCCAGGGAGAAGGCCTGGGAACCCAGCGGTCTTGGTGGTGCCTCAGCCACTCATGAGCCACATTTCCTTCTAGAATGATCTGGAGAGAACCACATCCTCAAGATCTGCTCCTTGTTTGGTTGTAAGGGGTCTTTGAGGAAAACGCAAACCAAGGCAGACAAACCTTGCACTGGAGATGCCCCAACAGGGCTGCGTTTCCCCGAGAACAGTTTATTTTTTGATTCACAGGCCTGTAGAGACCGCTACCTTTTCCCAGGAGGCCAGGATGGGTGCCGGCCCCCGGCACTGGTGTGTTCCCTCAATGTCTGCTCTCCCGTGGCGAAGCCTGGAGTGTTCACAGGGATGGAGCCGAGCCCCAGCCCCTTGGTGGGGACTGAACACTTCTCTCTGTCCTCTGTCACTGTGTTCACACGCGGGTTGGTAAGCCGTGTCGTGTCCTCTAGCAGCGCGTTGGAGGGGCCCTTGGACACAGCAGCTAACATCGGAGCCGCCAGACTCCGGGCGCACTCTGACCTCTAAGTGCTGTTCTCTGCTTTCTGGTAAAGAGGCACACGGAGCCCAAACCATCCCCTCTCACGCTCTGAAGTGACGGCTGAGGAGCTAGATTTACATTATTTTTTCAACAAAGATTAATAATCGTTAGATGCTTAAGTAGAGAAACAAAGCAGCAGTTAAGTCTCCACTCAGAAATGTTTTCCCAGCCTTTCCCATCGTGAGACGTTGGCTGCAGCCTCTTGTTGTCGGAAGATGAAGTGGGTCAAGCGAGGCATGAAGCCAAGCCCAGCCTGGTGTGCCAGGGTCCCTCCCCGGGTTGGGGTGCACCGCCCTCCTAACTATGTCACTGTCATCAGCGCTCCAGGCTCCGACCAGCTTTACGAGGAATGGGAGAGAGCCCTCCCTGTGAAAAATAGAGAGGCCCGTATGCCTGTCGGACGGAAGGGGGCTATGCTCAGAAGTCCCCTGTGAAGCCTTTTGGATGCCTGAGCTGAGGAGGACTGGGAGTTGGTGTCACCAAAACCCCCAGTTTGTGCCTGTGGGAAACGAGGCGCCAGGGCACCCGTTGTGGGAAACTTTTTCAGAGGTTCAGGGGCCAGTGCCGCTTCAGTGAGCATGTGTCCCTGGCTCCCTGGTGCTCAGGATGGACCAATTCCAGGGCCCTTCAGATCTAGGAGTCAGGAGGCCCCACGTCACAGCAGTGGCACACGGTCAGGTGCACAAAAACACTGACGAAAGGCTTTTTTCGCAAAGGACCCACCGTCCTCCCTGCCTCCTCCCTGCCTCCACCCGCTGTCCTCCCTGCCTCTACCCGCCATCCTCCCTGCTTCCATTGTCCTCCCTGCTTCCACCCACCATCCTCCCTGCCTCCACCCGCCGTCCTCCCGGCTTCCACCCACCGCCCTCCCTGCCTCCACCCGCCATCTTCCCTGTTTCCACCCCCCGCCCTCCTGGCTTCCACTCACCATCCTCCCTGTTTCCACCCCCCGCCCTCCTGGCTTCCACCCATCGTCCTCCCGGCTTCCACCCGCCGTCCTCCCTGCTTCCACCCGCCATCCTCCCTGCCTCCACCCGCCATCCTCCCGGCTTCCACCCACCGCCCTCCCTGCTTCCACCCGCCATCCTCCCTGTTTCCACCCCCCGCCCTCCTGGCTTCCACTCACCATCCTCCCTGTTTCCACCCCCCGTCCTCCCTGCTTCCACCCATCGTCCTCCCGGCTTCCACCCGCTGTCCTCCCTGCTTCCATTGTCCTCCCTGCTTCCACCCACCGTCCTCCCTGCCTCCACCCGCCGTCCTCCCGGCTTCCACCCACCGCCCTCCCTGCCTCCACCCGCCGTCCTCCCTGCCTCCACCCGCCATCTTCCCTGTTTCCACCCCCCGCCCTCCTGGCTTCCACCCACCGCCCTCCCTGCCTCCACCCGCCGTCCTCCCTGCTTCCACCCGCCATCCTCCCTGTTTCCACCCCCCGCCCTCCTGGCTTCCACTCACCATCCTCCCTGTTTCCACCCCCGTCCTCCTGGCTTCCACCCGCCATCCTCCCTGCTTCCATTGTCCTCCCTGCTTCCACCCACCGTCCTCCCTGCCTCCACCCGCCGCCCTCCTGGCTTCCACTCACCATCCTCCCTGTTTCCACCCCCCATCCTCCCTGCTTCCACCCATCATCCTCCCGGCCTCCACCCGCCGTCCTCCCTGCTTCTACCCACTTCTGTAGAATTTTTTTTTTTTTTAATTAGATGAAAGGTTCAGGTATTTTAGAGGAGTATTTGACGTTTAATCACTACTATCAGACATACTTTTTATACAGTCTTGATCTGAATTATCACAAAATCCAGTTGTGGAGATCTGAATTGTACTAAGAAGATTTACTCATAAGAAAATACATTTGGGGTGCCTAGCTGGCTCAGGCAGTTGAGCATCTGACTCTTGATTTTGGCTCAGGTCATGGCCCCAGGATCGTGGGGTCGAGGCCCGCATTGGGCTCCACACTGAGTGGGGAGCCTGCTTGAGATTCTCTCTCTCTCTCCCTTTGCCCCTTCCCTGCTCATGCACACATGTGCATGGGCTCGCTCTCTCTCTCTTTCAAAGAAAAAGAAAATAAAATATACAATTTATTTGGCACTTTGATATTTTTCAAAATTAATATACTCATATCATTAATTGAAGAAGCTTTCCTCTTCATTTAAAGCCATGAACATAAAATATTACACGAAAGTTAACGTAAAACATAAATAAAGAGCCAAGGTAAATACTTTTTTTTTATTACCCAAGTCAGTCGAGAGCTTGTCCTTTCCTTCCCCAGTGGTCCTTCGCTCTGTGTGGCTCACGAAGAGGAGTAAACCTCACGTCCTGTGCGGGGAGGAAGGGAGCGTCCTGAAGCCAGGCGGAGTCCTACAAGCAAGGCCAGCTCTTGGCAGGTGCTTGTTCCAGGAGACGACACCAAAGATGAATCGCCACGAGAGTAATCGTGCAATTGTGTGTTAAAGCCAAAGCCTGAAATTAAGCTCTTGGTCGGGAATAACTTCATAAGAAGCAAATTATTGTGATCAAAATGGTAAGATTTCATTTCCACTTAAAAGTGTGATGGTGGCTATAACTTATCAAGTGTGTGTTTTGAATAGTAAATTGTTCTAAGTGTTTTATACTCATCATCTCTCGTTGTCCAAGCCACACCTCAGGCAGGGTAGGCGGTGCTGTAGTCTAGAGGAGCTAAATTCGTTGCAACATTGCCCCATTGCGAATGGCAGTGTACTTTACGTGATAAGGACGTGCCTGTAACCCAGGCTTTCACTATAATGTTTTATTTATTTTTGAGAGAGAGGCAGAGCACGAGCAGGGGAGGGGCAGAGAGAGAGGGAGACACAGAACCCGAAGCAGGATCCAGGCTATGAACTGTCAGTACAGAGCCCGATGCAAGGCTCGAACCCACGAACTGTGTGATCATGACCTGAGCTGAAGTCGGCTGCCCAGGCGCCCCTGTAACCCAGACTTTTGGAAGTTTTGTTTCCATTGTGTCTGTTGTATTTTCTCCTTCTCATCACAATATCAGTGCCCCGGTACCTCCACACCTTCCTAGACCCGTTCTTGTGCCCCTGATTTATACACTAAATGTGGATGGCACCTGCTGCAGCCTGTCCCGATTTGTCTCCTACCAGCCATCTCCCCTGACTGGGAAGCAGGTGCCTTGGAGGCAGGTGCTCTGTTCTGTCCACTTTCGAGTTCCCAGTGTCCTAAGAACACTGCCTGGTAAATACGAGGCATTTTATACATGTTAGCTAAATGCAAAGAAGCTTGAGTTTCTGAACTTGAATTAACAGTGCCTCCAGGAATAGCCACCTTAATATTTTGTGTATTTGTTTTTAGTGTTTTTAATGTGTTTTATATGAATGAAGGATTCTATATACAATTTAAGTGCTTTTTTTTAAAAAAAAATTTAACTTCCTAAGCATTATTTTTTATTCATTAAAAGTTCACAGACATCCTTGGTCACATGATATCCCAGTAAATGGGCACATTGGGTCTAGCCCTTTCTCCTAGTTCCAGTCTGTGGGCACAGTTCCTGCCATTGCCATGTGTGCATTTTGTACATAAATATGTGCTTCAAACCGGGTGAATTTGCTTAGGATAGAGTTTTTAAAATTTTTTTTTAATGTTTATTCATTTTTTTTTTGAGAGAGAGAGAAAGAGAGACAGAGCGTGAGTGGGGAAGGGCAGAGAGAGAGGGAGACACAGAATCCGAAGCAGCTCCAGGCTCCCAGCTGTCGGCACAGAGCCCAACGCGGGGCTCGAACTCAGAAACCGCGAGATCATGACCTGAGGTGGGATGCTTAACCAACAGAGCCACCCAGGTGCCCCTAGATTCTTAAGAAATAAAACTATTTGGTCGAAGTTTACAACATTTGTAAAGTTATTGTTGTATTTACTGAAATGCTTTCTTGAAATTTTGGACCAATTTTGTCCTATCGGTAGCATTCTATGTCGAATATTACTTATTTATTTTTAGAAATTATTGTAAGTATTGGGAAATAAAAATTCATCACTTTACTTCCTTGTGAGGTTGAACAATTTTCACATATTTATTAGGCATTTTTCTTTATACTTTGTCGCCTGGCTACTTATTCATGGTGTCTGAGCAGTTTGCTTATGGACTGGACCTTAGGAATACTCACTCCTTTTCAGTTCCCACAAATATTTTTCTATATTATTATTTGCCTTTTAACTTAGTGTATTGGTTTTTTTATATGCAGAACTTTAAAATGTGGTAAAATGTAAGAACTTTTGTGTGATAAAATGCAGCGATTTTCTCTGACATTAGAAAGAACTTTCTCAACCGATGATAGAGAAATTTACCTGCTTTTGATCTTTTTTGTTTTTGTGTCTTCTTTTGATCTTTTTTGGTTTTGATTTTTAGTGTATTAACCCCTTATCCATCTGAGATTCATATTCGTGTGTAATGGGGAGCACTATACATGCTTATTTTTTCTTTTTTGGTTTTAAAAGTGAACTCTGGTTTTGTTTTCCTCAAGAGGAACATCGACAGCCCCCTGTTTAGGCGAGGCACCGTCAGCGCCTGGCTGGTGGGGTGCACATGAGCACCCGTGGACCTCCTCCCCCGCCGGGACCCCAGGGGCAGCACTGTTCGTTTCCCGCCACACATGTATGCTCTGGACTTGCACTTCCCGGGAGCTGGCGGGGCCTGGGTTTGCCATTTATGGCAACAGGCAGCAGCAGAGCTGAGCCGCCCGGTCAGGGGGACATCTGCGAGGACCCGACGGCGGACTCCAGCCGGCTCCACGCCGCCTGCGGGTCCCTGGTCCAGCCCGAGCTCTGGCTGCTCTTCCCCGGGGGTGGCTGGAGGGAAGCCGGATGCTCAGACAGTGTGGCTGCGAAATAGGCGCCTTATTCGACTTTGGCTCCAAACCAGATCCACCTGCCCTTTGAGAACAGGATGATCTTAAGGAAAAGATCCCATCAAAACAAAACCAGGAACTTTTTCTCTGAGGAACAACTCTGAAATTTCTGGACTGATTATTTTTCATTCCATACCGGTTGCCGTAGCAACAAGTATCTTGTGCTAAGACAGATAGGAACCAAAGTGACATGCTTGAAAAAATGAGTCACTGTATTTTAAATTAATTTTTGTTCCTTGTAAAATTGAATATTTTCAAATGTATTTCCAAGGAAATAAGCCCAAGGCCTATATAATCTTGACCTGATCTAGCATGAGCTGCCCAGACCGGCCAAAGCCCGCTACCCACCCCCCCAACCTTGGGGGCTATCCTCATGGAAACTTTTAATAAAAATCTCGAACCCTTCAGAAAAAAAACCAATTTTTCTTCTTAAGGACATATGTGAATGTTAATAAATCTGCGGTCCGCATTCCTAAGCGATGCATACTGGAGGTCACCGTGCCCCTTCTCCACGGGTAATTTGAAGAAGGACAGGTAATTGCACAAATCCCCCAAGGGCTTTGGCCTCTCCTCCGGCTTCGATTTCCCTAGATGTCCTGTCACCAGGCACAGCTGTGCAGCCTGTGAAGTCCCAGGTGCTGAGGCCGCATCCCGCGGCCCCAGGGGCACCTGGGCGGCTGGTCTTCAGGTACAGGTGCCTCCTCCGTGCACGTGCAGAACGAGCACCTTGAAACATTTGTGAAGAGCCGGTTTAAAATTTACTGGGATCTGTATTTCCTGGAAAGGTCTCTTGAGGCTAGTCTTTAGGAAGTCTGTTATTAAGTAGCTGTTTTCTCCCTCCCCGCAGAGGAAAGCAGACATGAGTTGCTTAACTTACTGTTGGATATTTCCTTGTTCTTTTTGTTACTGATTTCTAGTTTAATTCCATTGTGATCAGAGGACCTACTGTGTATGGTCTCGCTCATTTGAAATTTGTTAAGACTTGCTTTATGGCTTAACGTATGGTGTATTTTGGTCAAGGTTCCATGTGTATTTGAAAAAATATACGTTCTGCAGTTGCTGGGTAAAGTACTCTATGTGCATTGATTAGGCCAATTTGGTTGATATTTTTGGTTAATATTATTCACATTTGTCTACATCTTTACTGATTTTTTATAACCTTTTTCTGTCAATTCCAGACAGAGAGGTGTATTTAACTCTCCAGCTATGATGGTGGGTTTATCTATTTCCTCTCTTAATTTTGTCCGTCTTGCTTCACGTGTCTTGAGGCTCATACGGTGCCTGCACATCTAGGACTTTGTCTTCCTGTCGAGTTGACTCCTTGTCATTCTGATGTGGGAGGCTGCTGAGAGTGGGACGGCGTGTCAGGGGATGTGGGACACGCAGGTGGAGATCTGGGTTTGGAGCTCAGGAGGAGGCGCCACGTACCTGAAGACGTGCCGTCGTGTGCATTGTGGCTGAGACCGTGTTACGTGAGCTGGCCTCCTCCTTCTCCAGTACCTTTGATCACCGAGTGGCCACGTTTCGTCCTTTAATACCCTTGCTAGGCGCGTAGTAGGCTCACTAATTTGTGTTGCGTTGCTCACGGTGTGCCCGGCAGGTGGTTACTACAGGGACGCACACGGGTGCGCATTTCAGGTTGGACCCGAGAGCTGCCTCAGGCAGTAAATGCCCCTCCGGTTACACAGGGTGCTTACTTGTTCCTCCGGCCCACACGTAGCTCTTTCCCGTAATGTTGATCTTGTTCAGGGTGCCCGGCCTGTATGTGACTGACTCCCTGCGCTTCTCGGAAGGATTGGCACGCGGCCCTCGTGCTCCTTGCAGTGACCTCTCCCACGTCAGAGTCTCTGTTCGGAGTCTAAACCACAACTGACTTCACCACCCTTTCTCGATCAAACATTTTTATTGTTTCCAATTCTCTGACATTGATACTGTAAATAACATCACGATGACGGTCCTGTACCAAGTCATCCAAGGTCCCTCACGATGACGGTCCTTGTACGTGAATCCCTGTGCACAACTCTGAATATTTGATTAGGGAAAACCCCGAGAGACGAACTCACTAGCTGGAAGGAACATTTCCGTAAGTCCCATTTTCTAAGTGTCGGTATTTTTCTTAGTTACTTACAAGCTCTTCACAGGGAGCTGGACCTCCCTTCTGTTAAGAAGTAGCAACAGCTAACCCTCAGCTCTTATAGGATTAGGACCGATTCCAGGGCTTTCCCCAGTTAACAACCACATCCTCTCAGAAGTCCTGGACCGGCCACAGGTCCAGCAGGTGGAGGGAGTTCAGGGCTCACACGTGGGTCCTCTGGACCCAGGGTCTGCTTGTTAACCCCCAGGCTGTGCCGCTCACGGGGACCCCTCGACCATGCAGTTGTAGGGCCTCCGACAAGCTGGCACGTGCCGCCTCACCCGTCCCGGGAATGGCTGGAGCCCCTGGGATCCTGTCCGCTGGAAAGTGCTCACTGAACCCCTCTCTGATCAGCTGCCCCTGGACGGAGGTGGGCCTGGGGGAGGGCTGAGAGCCAGGAAGGCTGCAGGAGCCCCTCGGAGAGCAAACGGGCTCCGGTGCCTGTTAGGTTCCCCTCTCATTTACGTGAGAAAGTCCCAGGGCTCCTGGTCCAACTGTCCCCTTTCTGCCTCCGGAATGACTCCTGTTCTCTGGAGCGTGCACCCTGCAGGAGTGCTGAAACACTGGCTGAAACCGACTAGGCCTCAGGGCCTTTCTGGAAGAGTAGGGAAGGACAGAGGGGCTGCAGGGCAGTGTGGCCGATCCCACGGGAGGACACCTCTCGGCTTTGTCACCGGATGGAGCACCAGCCGTCTCTCAACCAGGGCGCTGACGCCAGAACGGGGGCTGGGGCAGCAAACATCGACCGGACCCTCCCCACATCCAAAGGGGAAGGAAAGGGGGCTGGGGCTTGGATGGACTCTCAGGAACTCTATTCAGAGGAGAGTCAAGCATCTCGCTTCTCTCGTTCCCTTTGCAAGC
Organism: Panthera onca; assembly: GCF_046562875.1. Classification (NCBI taxonomy): domain Eukaryota; kingdom Metazoa; phylum Chordata; class Mammalia; order Carnivora; family Felidae; genus Panthera; species Panthera onca. The sequence continues at coordinate 169,076,094 of NC_138340.1, forward strand.
AATCATTCTTTCAACCTGCAGTTACAAATATTTTTAAAATCTTTCTCAGAGATGCTTCCCCGTGTCCCCCCAGGCCCCGGGGGCTCTGGAGTTGATTTTCTCTCTTACCTCCTCTCCACAAGCCCTCCCCCGGCGTCTGGTGGAAAGCAGGCCTCGCTTCCTGGAGCTGAGGGGCTCCCTTTTGCAGCCGCCCCCCAGTGAGCTCTCCAGCCAGTCTGCCCATCACCCTCCCCGAAGGCGGGCTGCCCGGAACCTGCTGCGCTGCTCACCAAGGGTTCCTGAGCGTCCTCGCTGACCCAGACCCAGACTGCCGTGACGCGTCCTCGGCCTCAGGCTCCCACTGTCTCTGGCCGGCCAGCCCAGTCATGTGTCTTCATGAGTTTTGTCCACGTGGGCAAGGAGTTGGTGGAGGGGCCACGTGAGTGGGAGTGTGACGGTCCTCAAAATAGGCGGGAGGGTGGCGAGGAGGCCCAGATTAGTCAGGAGCTTACCCCAAACCACTGCAAACGCTGCGGCTTCTCCAGGGCAGCGCTGACGCTGTGGGCCAGGAGCATCATGTGCATTTCAGCTCTGCCTGAAGGTCCCAGCACAGACCCCCAGGAAGCTGAAGCCTGTGCCCCTTTCTAATTTCCTCTGCCGGGTGCTCACATCCAAAGAACCGTCCTGCATGCAGGGAATCCACCCTGGCCAGGGCCAGAAACAGGAGGGGACTGCATGGGGTGCCTAGGAAGACCTTAGTGTGACTGGCCAGTATGACTGGCTGGATGGCCACAGGACTAGTGGGTTTTTTGAGACAGGGAGGGAGAGAGAGAGAGAGAGAGAGAGAGAGAGAATTGTGCAAGTGGGGGAGGGGCAGAGATAGAGGGACAGAGAGAGTCCCAAGCAGGCTCCATGCTGTCAAGCACGGAAAGCACTGACCTGGGGCTCGATCCCACAAACCCTGAGATCGTGACCTGAGCTGAAATTGAGTCGGATGCTTAGCCAGGCACTCCCCCTCCCCCGGCCCCTTTACAGGACTGGTGTTTTTATGTATCGCTTTATCGGCTCTCACCCCCAAACAAGCCGGACGGCCGGCAGGCACGCAGTGGGGGCTGAGAGCAGGGCTGCTGTGGTGCCAGCTCTGGGGGCACGTTCACCTCGAGGCCCGAGCAAAGCGCCTATCCGGGCCGTGCTGACCGAAGGGTGGACGCCGTCTCTTGGTGGCAGGACGTCATCAGTGTGTGGTGCTGACCAGAGTCTGGGGGCACTACGACGATGTGGGGTGGTTTCCTGCCATCCCCGGTAACCTGCTTCGGCCCCCACAGCAGCCGCTGTGGGCGAGCAGGCCGGCCGGACAAATGTGCTGAGAGATGTGGACCCAGGACTCGCCTTCCCTCCTTGTGGGGTCGCCGGGGGCCCCGATGACAGGGTCCGTGAGGCATACCTGGGCCCAGCCTCACAGGTTTTCTCAGCGGTGCCTGCGGCACTGGGGGCACAGTGCCACACCGCCACCCTCACGGTGCTCTGAGGCGGTTCGGGACCCAGCCTGCCTCGTGTTTGGGGCGTGACTGTCCTGCCCAACCTCTCCTCCCTCCCGTGGGGCCTTTGCCACCTCTGTCTTGATTCGCCGTTCCAGACCTCGGCCGGCAATCCTGTCTGCTGACCCTGGAGGGTAATTCTCACGACGGACCCCTCCCCTCACAGCCCCTCACGGCCCCTGCCATCCTGGTGTCACCTCTTGGCTAATCCCCAAATAGGATTCTGGGGTGTGACTCACTTAAAATCACATTGCTCCTGGGAGCCCGTTGACAGCAGAGTGTGGGGGGGGGCAGGTGGTCACGCTGGGGTCTCAGCGTGGAGCTACCGTCTGTTAAAGCGGAGGGCACGTGTAGCCGAGAACAGCTCGCCGGGTGCGACTCAGATTCATGCTGGACGCTCTCTCTTTGCTCTCGCCTGGACCCAGTCGAGTAGATTTTATGCATAGATTTCTTTCTGGTTTCACAGGTCAGTGAAAAGAGCATGTGGAATCAGTCTGGTTTGGGGTTGTCCGAACTCATGTGAGGTGCTCCGGTGTCGGTTGTCTTTCCCCCACGTCCCTCCTGGTGTGAGTGGGTCTGAGATGCACCTATGTGAGCACGGCAGACAGAGGAGGAGGCGCCCCACCACCCAGGCCCTCGGACACCCTCCTTCCTAAGAAAAACTTCCACAGGGCAGGAAAAACCAAAGGCTGTTAGTTCCATAAGCCAACTAATATCTTTTTATTTTTATTTTCCGTTTTCGAGAGAGAGGGAGGGAGAGAAAGTGAGAGGGGATGGGGGAGGGGGGAGGGGCAGAGGGAGAGAGAACCCCAAGCCTTCAGTGCAGAGCCCGACGTGGGGCTTGAACCCACGACCCGTGAGGTCATGACCTGAGCCGAAATCAAGAGTCAGACACTTAACCGACTGAGCCACCAGAGTGCCCCCAGACGAATCTTTTAAATGCATTCATTTTATTCTAAAAGCGCCAGAGTAACGGCATGAACACGCAGTCTCTTGTCAGCAGTGTGGGTCACTGCCGTATGGGCATCCAGGGACTCCTCTGCCGTCCCGGCGCCACCTCTTGGCTAAACCGCCCTGCCAAGGGTGTGGTTCCCCTTCTCTTTGCCTCACTGGCCCCTGCCCTCCTCCCCATCCTGCACAGGCCAGGCCAGGGCACGGATGTCCATACGGGACCCTTCCTCTCCCCCGCCCCCCCCCCCCCCCCCCCACCAATTCACCTCCCGAAACACTGCCTCAGCCGTGTCATTCCCCAGCTCAAAAGCCTTGAAAAACTCCCGGGTTTCCAAGGAGCGCCCATTTCACCCACTGTGAGCATCTGGTGATTGCCCGTCCGCCCGCCTTCCTCCGCAGAGCTGAGTAGAGCCCTTCCGCAAGCATTAGCGATGTCGGCCCTACGTTTCCTCTGTCCGTTCCATATATCCCCTCTCACCGCATTTAGGGCCTGTTTCTTCCTCAAAACCCTTCTTTCCCTTGCTGAACTGCAGGTGCTGTCTTCTGCAAGGCCGTGAGCAGTCACAGGCTCAGATACACCGACAGACAACGGACATGTGGGTAACTAGGCACAACGCAGACCCGATGTGCTCATCGGTCCGTGAGCCGCGGTTTCACTCGCAGGGAAGTGTTCTATGGGATCAAAAGCACAAAGTCCGGGGCGCCTGGTGGCTCCGTCAAGTGTCCCACTCTTGATTTCAGCTCAGGTCGTGATCTCACGGTTTGTGAGCCCCACGTTGGGCTCTGTGCTGACAGCACAGAGCTGGATTTTCTCTCTCCCTCCCTCTGCCTCCTTGCCCCACCCCAGGTAGTTCTCACTCTCTCTCTCAAAATAAATAAACTTAAAAAAAAAAAGCACAAAGTCCATGCATCTAAAGGAATTTTGAGTAGTTCACATGTTTTCTTACAGCACGGACACCATTCCTGGGCTGTGGACACCATTCCTGGTCTCCTTTTCCCTCAGTTCTTGCTCTCGGCTTGGAGCTGCTCCTGGGCTGTGTCCACCAACCCTGCCCAGACGGAGGCCTCTCTGGGCCTTCTTCTCTGCCTGCAGTTCCCCATCTCAAAGCCCCAGAGGCTGTCTGGCAAGGAGGAGCTCTCTTTGGAAGCAGGGAAGAGAAGGATGCAGGAAGCCAGCCAGAACCCTGTCCAGAGGCAACAGGGAGGCAGCATGGAAATGCATCCCGTCCCCACGGTGTGTGTGCTTCGTGCAAACATGCAAAACTGGAGTTAACTTTACGGAGACTGCGCCTTCCACACGTCCAGCTTCCATAGAGCTAATGACAGATCAGGGTTTCCACTGCAGGTTAATCGATTGGGGAGACCATAATCTACCCACACTAGGTAAAACTCTGCAGAAGCATGAGTCCCCTTGTAGCGGGCTTCAGTGTAGTGTGTTTTCAAGTCTGAAATGACTCTATTTATGTTATGATTTGAAAATAACAAAGTTTGCATATTCCAGATTCACAATTAGTTAAGCCCTAAAAGCCGTGTTTCTAAGGTGTACTGGGTTTGTGGACTGTTTCTTTGGCTTCATTACCTGCAACCTTCAGTACATGAGAGGATATGTATGATCCTAAATCTTACAAGGTCCTGTGCTAGCTCTGGGGGTCAGTGTTCACGCTCCAACCTGCCACTCAGGGCTCCGTCTGGGACACCCCTGGGCAGGCAGAGGTGGGGCTGTTTCCATGAGCGAGGAGATCACCTGCCGACCACCTCTGCCCGCTCCACTTTCCCTGTGAAACCTTTAGAGAGGATGAAGGAAGCAGGCATCTTTCTTCCCATCTTCCAAAGAACACTTTTCTGTATAAAAGATGCCCTACATCTTTTTGCAAGGTCCACAAGCCAAGCGGTGCCTCTTCAAGTACCTGGCGGTCGTGATGCAAATCTCCCACGGCCTCTGCTGTGTCTCGTCCCCGTTTCCCAGGACTAAAGAAGTTAATCTGTAAAATTTCAGCAGACCTGTGTTGAGGTGGGGCGGCCACCAGGAGGGAAAAGGAGCTGGCCATCTGACCGCAACGTCAATGGGCCAGGCTGAGGCTCTGCCTTAAATCAGGAGGAAAGAAGTGCTCACAACCCTCGTGCCTCAAGGCAGGCAGATTGGGGGCCAGGAAGAGAGGAAATGTCGTGATGCTGGGGCTCATGGGTGGGGACCACAGCCTTGGCGAGAGGGACTGCAGCTGCCCGGAGCTGACTGTGTGCCTGCGCCCGTCATTTCCTCTTCCGGGAGCTTTTGCTGTGGGAGCACGAGGGCAAACGTCCAAGCACTCGCCAAACCACCAAACGTCCGTCGGCGGGCGTGGACGGGACAAACCAATACACCCCGTGCCACGGAACAGCATGCGGTTGTTAAAAACAAGGCCCGACTGTAGGTTCACAGGCAAGATCCACACAATGTGTCTTAACCAAAGAAGAAAGTGGCAGAAGCTTCTACACAATAATATGACCTTATTTCCACGACGACCAAGAAGAAAAGGAGAGCGGGAGACAGAGGTTTGCATAAACAGAGGAAAATACCGGGAGCAATATCAATTACTCATAATATTTACCTCCAGAAGCGGGAGGGGCAGATGGGAGACGGAATTCAGAGATTTTTCACATTGTAGGTGACATTTGCCTATAATATTTGAACTTCCATAACTCCTCCGTTTAATTTCTGTAGCCTGAAAAAAGGCCACTTGAAAACTGCCTTTCGTGGTTAGAAAGGAGCGCGCACACGTTGGAGAGGCGGGATCTTCCTCGGGGCGGCCCCCAAGCACACTCAGCCCCGCCCTCTCCCCCGGTGTCCTTCCCCTCAGCGACTGGACCCTTCCATCCGCCAATAGCTCACAACATACGGATACCCGGAGGCCTGGGCCTCGGCCGGGCACCGAGCCGCCTCTCCCAAGCTGGTCCGTCTCACCTGCTTCTAGTCTGGCCTCCTGCAGGTCTGAGTTCTAGCAGTGTGTGGCAGTCCTCCTGAAGGGAGGTGTCTGGGTGAGCAGGGAGTGTGCCAGAGCTAGGTTTTATTTGCCTGTGACACACGTGAGGCTTGGGGTCAGCGTGCAGACACGCGCACACGTGCGTGCACACGTGTGTCGGCCCTGCCCCCAGTCAGCAGGTTCTCGGGTTCCTGTGTGTGTGCACTCACCCCCAGGGCTGCTGGGGCCACCGTAAGTCATGATGACCGTGGACCAGGATGCTCTAAGGAGGATGTCCTGGAAGGCGGCCTACGTGCCTTGGGGAAGGGTGGCTGTTTCCAGCGGCCGTGAAGGTGCCAATGCCTTCTCCTTTCCCTCCTCTATCAGAGCTCCGCTTTACGTGTGGATTTCCCCTGAAGGTGATGGTGCTCAGCTAAAAAGTGCAACCTCTCATCAGTGTGAGACCCGAGGACCACAGGACTTGCAGAGCGAGTCTACCAGCCTACAGATAGGAAATGGGGTTTTATTGAAGTTTCCACACGTGACTTGTGGGTGTTCCATACACATGGACAACATTTAAGACGACACATGTTGATTCTTAGACCACCAGCTCCTGCTGTTAGTAAATATTCAATTTCCGGTCCCCCTTCCCGTTCCCAGGCAGGACAGACCGGTCGACGCCTCACTGGGCCTTGGCCATGCCGGCTGAGGAGAAGGTCCCTGGATGGCCAGTGCATGTCTAACCCCGGAGCATAGCCTGCGGCCCCACATAAGCCTGGGTCTGGCTCTCCGCTGGTCACGTGGACCCGGTTACAGTAAATCATCTGAGGTGGGGGCCCTGGCTCCAGGTGGCCTCTGAACACAGCCGCTCTGCGTCCCTGTCTGTCCAGGCCTTTTACACACACCAACTTGAGCTGCGGGACCCAAGACTAGCGGCTTCCACTCTGGCCCGCCCCCGTCTGCCCCACCCCACTCCCTGGCACCGGCCATCGAGGCCGTTGGCCCTGTGGCCTCGGTCTGTGGTGCCTCAGGAAGAAGACTTAGTGGCCTCATTTTGGGGGGGCAACGGTATCATAAAAAGGGTTGAGGAACTGAGTGCAGCAGCCGGACGGGGTTTGGGCAGAACGCCCGTCTATTGGGTGTGCAGGGTTAGGGCCGGGACAGTGTGGCCTCAGTCCGCTCGCTGACTTCCTGCTCCCTCTGTGGTTGTTAAGCCACCCAGACCTCCCTCCAAGTCTGTAGACATCAAGGGAACTGGAAGCTAGGACTGCTGCTTGTCAATTCTGGACAGAAGCGCTTGACACATTTTTATATTTTGTTAGACTAATTCTCCATTTAAACAGAAATGACTTCAAGATGATTTTCATTAAGAGGAGAATAGGATTCTGCTCCCACTAAATAAAATGCCTAGTGTCTCTGTCGCCCCGATGACCAGATCCCACAAGCCCAGCCTTCTCACTGCTCTTGGGGGAAGAGGCCTGAAGTGGCCTCATGAAGAGTCTGTTTCAGTGGTTGAGGGCCCCTCACAGAGCGCAGGTGCCCTTGAGGGGTGATGTGCCACCCCTCCTGCTATCATCTGACAGCTGTCTCTGCACTTTCCTTGGGCCAGGCCGGCTGTCCTGGTGGACAAGCAGGGAGAGGAGGCCCTGGGGCAGGAGGGGAAAAGCAGGGGCGCCCAGCAGGGGCAGGTTCCACCTGGACTGGCCGGAGTCTCACAGAAATCCTCAAAGGGCTTCTGTGCATGAGTCCTGCAGACAAGAGGGCTGCCCAAGTGGGGACCGGCCAGTGGTGGGGGTCATGCAGAGGGAGGGCCCAGCCCCCAGGTCAGGCCACTGCCTCCTGCCCAGAACTGGCATCGAGATGAGAAAACCCCCTTGATTTCTTCCCATTACAGTTGGACCCGAGTTCTGGTCAGGGGCCGTCTCTGTCTCGCTGTTCTCTTTGAAAATGGGTCTATTTGGCCAGACGACATGGCCAGACGTCATGGCAAAATGACCTACCTGCTGGAGTTTAACACTAACTGGACTTAAGACCCAGTTACAGCGTAACCCAGTCCCGTGATGGGTGAGCAGAGGCCAGCCCCATCATGTTATGGAGGATTTCTCTACGGTGCTGGCTCCAGGGGAGGCCCGAGGGCTCTGGGGAGTCTGCAGCGTGGTGGCACGCTAGATGACCGAGGTCTCTGTCTGCAGGAAGGATGGGGCACAGGAGCCCCGGTGGAGCTGCAGGGCACTCTCCGAGCCGTTCCTCGAGACGGACGAGCCGTGGAACCTGTGGTCCCGGCCGCAGGGCTGGCTCGGACACCAGCCCCGCCACTTCCTCTTCAGCTCACTCTGCACCTGCGGCGGGGGCAAGGCAATGAGGAAGTGGGGGTCACACGGGGTGTGAGCTTGGAAACGTAAACTCGGGTGCCCTCGAGAGAGGCCCCCCCGGGCCGGGTCGGCCCCGACAGAAGGCGCCACCCCAACAGCGAGCTCCAGGAGGAGAGGTGACAAAACAGAAGGAACCGGGGATTTTCCTGACATCGGGTGGGGAGTCGGTACTCGGGAGCCCAGTGACAGAGGTGAAGGGTGTTTGAACTGATGGAAGGGAGAGGCATGTGGTGAGCAGGTACACAGAGCTGCAGGACAGGAAGGACGTGGGAAATGGCATTCAGCGGGCAGAGCAGGGCTCAGAGGGGCTCACGCATGGACGTTCTGATGAGATGTGGGCTGCGAACTCAGGGAGCAGGATTCTCATCTGTGTGTCCCTCCCTCCCCACTCGGCCCCATGTCCAGGGTCAAGGAGCAAGATGGTGACCGTGCAGAGTGGCAGGGTCCCTCCCAACCACCCAGCCGGAGAGCCTTCCCGAGCAGGGCCGGGGGAGGCCAGGGCGACCGGCACTGCTGGTGTGGAGAGAAGGAGGCGGCCGTGGCCATCTGGGGCACTGGGGCTGCCCGACAGCAGACCTGGACCCTCGTTCAGGTGGGGGGGGGGGGCACATGAGGAAATCCCGCACAAGCTGAATGTCACCTGCTGTGACAGGGCACGTACTTCACTGTTGAGAAAACAGTAGAGAACCGCCACCACCAGGCCCTGAAAATGAGAAAGGGTCGTCAGAGGCCACTCGCCAAGCTGGGGGGAGGGCACGGTCCCTTCCCAGGTGTACCTGAAACGATCCGATGCACAGTTCAAACAGTATCTGGTATTTGGAGGAGATGCCGATAGGAAACACGGCAAACACCATATAGTGCACTCCAAACAGGGGGATGAGCAGCAGAGTGGACTTGGTCAGCCTCCTGCACCGAAGAGAAGGGCGCGAGCTCAGGCCTGTGCCGGCACGTGCACGCAGGCCCACGGCCAGGGCCTCCCCCGTCTGGGCCTCGTATCTCACGGATTTAAGCGACACCCCCGCCCCCGCCACGGTCAGGGTGTGCCAACGTGGGGAGGAAAACGAGCACGCCCGGGCAAGTTCTGAGACGATGTCCCACGAGTTCGCCAACTGCGACGCCGGCCTGAGGGGCCTTAGTGCCCCGGGGTCGGGGCCCATCACCAGCACCTGAAGGGCAGAGTTTTACTCTGGGATCAGAAGAGCAGACTCAGCAGGGGTGCAGCTGAGCGCAACGTGTGGCAGCAGGGCGGCGACCCACGCTCTGGGTCCCACGCGTTCTGTGGAGCACGTGCAGACCCTCTGTCCGTCACATTCCCGCCCTCCCCGGTCAGGTCAGAAAGCAGATCTTCCGCTCACTGCATCACGTGCTGGGCTCGCTCTGCCCTCCCCACAGCTGCACCTGTTGTCTGTGTCCCCGTCCCCATCCCCTGAGCAAATACAGCCTCTGTCTCCAAGCCAGTGCTTCTGGAGCCTCAGCCGCACCAGAGCCACCTGGAGGGCCAGCTCCACCTTCGGGCTGCCGGCTCTGAGGTCTGGGGTGTCATCTGAGAATCCGCATTTCTATCAGATTCCCAGAGGTGCCACAGCTGCTGACTGGGAACCCTGCTTTGAGAACCACTGCTCTGAGCCGGGAACTCTCACCACTGCACGTGACCATCATGCAGGGATTCAAACAGCTCAGTCCAGCCTCCTCACTCCTATTAAATCAGGTCTCTGTGGGCAGCACTGGCCCTGGCAGTTCTGGCTGGTTCCAGCGTGTGGCCAAATTTGACCCTTGCAGCTCCAACAAGGTCTGTGTCAGGAGCATTGGGGTCAAGTCGGGGCTGGTCAAGAATGAGGGTCTTGGCCCCAGGCCAGTCAGGCCACCTGGTGATGTGCGTGCAGGTCAAGACGCCCTAATGAACACCCCGCAGCCTCATGCTGAGGGAGATGAGGGAGGAGGCCTTCCCCCCCCGACCTTCTCTAGTTCGTTGACCTTACCCAATGCTTAGAAAAAGTCATGAATTTCTTTACGTATTTTTGAGGCACATGCTTCAAAGCTAGCACCTAGAGCCTGGGATGTAAGTTCTGGAAGTTTCCATCTCTTTTGATTTCCCTCACAACAAAATACCACGTCCTGTGGCATTTACAAAAAGCAGGGTGTCTCTTATTTCATGCAATCTGCACAAACCCCAGAAGCCCGGGGTATGACCTAGGCCTCGTCGCAGAGGATGGCCCATCAGCAAGCATTGCCCCTTCACAGCCCCAGACGTCTAACCTTACAAGGTTGCTGCCCTTAACACCTCGGTTCAGCATTAGCCTGTGGACAGAAGGCGGGGCTGTGTGGGGGCCTGTGTCCTTCAGTTCACTGTGAGACGGGAGCCTGTCTGAACGCCCTCCTGTACTATGCACCTTGGCAGCTTGCTATGATGCTTGTCTCTGGAGGGACTTCCAGCGAGGCTGGTCCTGTTCTGTTACTGCTACTGTTGTAACAATAGTTACAGAGAAGAGACATCAACATACAACCAGAGGTCAGTGTCACAGACATGCTCTGCCTTTTTTGCTATCCTGGAAAAAGAACAGATTCTATCTCCCTACTTATTTTTGTTTCTAAAATACAAGCAGGTATCTATAAGACCTACCTAATGAACACTCCCAAAGAACCCGCAGAAAAGGTCAACATGGGAGCTAGACCAGACTGTCCCCAAATCAAAATTTCAGTTTCCGGGGCAACCGAGAACAGTCCCAGCCCTGAGCTGCAAGTGTGGGTGGGCTCCAGGACCTCCAGGTTTATCCTTCGTGGTTCGATGTGGGATCCCATCTCTAGGTCTGGCCTTTTATGCAGCCTCCTCTGACGGGCCGGGCAGAGAAAGCGGTTCCTTGGATTTCACGTGCCCCAGGGCACAAGCAGATGTATCTGTTTACCAGACTTCCCCACAATACTTACTAGTGCCGGGGACTAAATGTCTTTAAAATATTAACTCAGTTAATCTTCATACCTTAGTGACAATTACTATTATTTCCACTTTACAGATGAGGAAACTGAGGCAGAGAGCAGTGGAGTCACATCCCCAAGGCCTCTGGCTGGTATGTAAACCCAGCACCGGGCCTCTGACCACGAGAGATGCTGCCTGTCTGGCTTCTAGGTCCACTCCTGTTGTCTGAAGGGTGGAGAGGAAGGAGACACTGCGTGGGGCCACCCCCGGCCGCTAGTCAGATAACCTGCCCAGGTCACACAGCTCTGGGTGGCTGAGATTCCAGACCTGGTCTACCTGATCCTGAGGCTCCCACGGGCTGGACCAACCACTCCACGCCAGTGTCCACTTTATAACAGAGATGCGGGCTTTACTTTTTCTTTATAAATTCTTGATAGAAATTTATAGAAGAATCTTTACGTTCTTTTATAGTCTTCAGGCCCTCATTAATTAGCTGGATGACTGTGGGTGAGTCACTTAGCCTCTGCTCTCTTCCCCAAGATGATTACCATCTTCATGTAATTACTCAGCCAATAAACGTGAGTTACTATGAGGCCCAAGCCTGGCATTAGGTGCCAGCGTGAACCGCGTGGTCTGATGGGGAGGAAGAATTAAGCATAAAACACAAATAATGTGTGGCCAAGGAGAACAGGCAGGTTACAAAACAGAAAAGTGGGCAAATGCTTCGGTAAGCAAGCTCACTAGAGGATATCCATGCAGAAATGAAAGACGGAGGCTTGCCCCGAATAATAACCATGGCACCATGGCAACCGCCCGCCCCCCCCCCCCCCCCCCCTTAGAGAAGACACTGCTGAATTAGCCACGAGCACAGTCCTGCCCCTGAAGGGGGAGAACCTGGGCCATTTCTTGGTGCACAGACCCAGGACCCTAGTGTCTCTGCTCTCCATACATGCCCATCCTCCCCACTCTCCGTTTCCAGGCAGCTCAGCCCTTGGACCCACACACATACTCACCTATACTGTGACTGGTCATTGCCGCCGACGTCTGGGGACGTCAACTTCTGGAGTAAAATCCGTATAATACTAACAAAAAGGACAAAATTGACCTGCACAAATAGAGACAACATGTGGTATGTGAGGTGGGTGTGGCCAGGATGTGTCAGCCCCCCTGGGTCGTCTCCTCGCCTGGGACAGAGCTCCAGGCACCTGTCACAGAAGCTCAGGAGCCCAGCCCAGCCTGGGTCTCCCCCAAAGTTGCAGCCTTGTCTCTTGACTGCCTCGTGTCTCACAAGTGAATTTGAGATGTGAGATGTTAAAGGGAAAAGCAAGTGAGCCCTAACATTGTGACCTGGTGACTGTGACTCCCACAGGTCTCCTTCGCCACAGGGGAACGCGCAGCTCTCTCCGCTGCCCCGCCCTCATTGAGATCTCATCCTGAAGGGGGGCGGGTCCACCTCTGCGACTGCAGGAAGGGGCCGGGCCGCTTGTGTGTGGTTCTCCAAGACCGAGTAGAACAGGGCTATTTATATTCAGTACAGGGAAAGGGGCTCCTTCTCTGCCCAAATGTGCAACCCAAGGGATAACTCATGTTTCGATACCGGAATTACTTACTATAATAGATATTAAAATTGGTGTTCGTATAACCCACCAGGGAACACTGTGGTCATTGGTATCCCAGCAACTATTGAAAAGAGAGAGGGAAAATCATGTTACCTCTGATTCATCCACAAACCAAGCACACAAGGGTCCGTGCACTGCCTGTGGCCTCGCCCCTGACGCGTAGCTCGTGTTCATGCCAGCCAACATCAGAAAAGGGAAGTTTCTCTCCCGAAAATTAATTTCCTCTCACCTCCCAAATGTTTTGTATTTGTATCTTTCTTAAGTTTATTTATTTTTGAGAGAGAGAGAGAGAGAAATAATGATTGGAAGGGTGACAGAGAGAGGGAGACACAGAATCTGAAACAGGCTCCAGGCTCTGAGCTGTCGGCACAGAGCCCAACGTGGGGCTCGAGCTCCCCAACTGCGAGATCACGACCTGAGCCGAAGTCAGATGCTCAACTCAAGCCCCCCAGGCGCCCCTGTATTTGTATCTTGAATGAAGGGTCAAATTGCCTCTGGAACAACTGAGGCAGGCACAGCTAGGAGTGTCTGTCTAGCAGGGTGTCTCCATTCTCGGTCTTCAGCGTAAGGGTGGTCCCCAGTAGGAACTAGGATGGGGTGCTTGCAAGTGTCTCCATTATTCCGTCTGTCACCCACACCCCCACAGTGGGGCTTTGCAGCCCCTCCCAGCAAGGGCAGAGACCAATCCATGCCTCTGAATCTTAGCTGGTTTTGGCAGTAGGATGTGGAGCCCTTGGAACCTGCAGGATAGAAAGGAGCCTTCCGGCTGGTGCTGCCTCAGACTCGCCAGCTCTCGGCCAACCCGGCAGGTGCCCGTGGTGTGTGAGCAAGCCGGGTTGAGGCCAGAAGAATGCCATGTGCACAGAAACACACCATGTAAACCGTGATTATGTAAGCCACTGAGTTTCAGGGCGGTTTGTTACCGGGAGTAGATAAGTGGTAAACACTGACAACCCTTTATGAGGCACAACATTCATGGGGGGAGCTGGTGACACCTGAGTGTGGGGCCATGATCCAGCTCACTATGTATGTGAAACAGAGGAGCTTTGGGCCCTGCTCACGCTGCATTTTAGAGAACAACTATCTCAGAGAGCTGCACTCCCGCTGGCCATTTCAACCTGGTCTTCAACTGGCCACCTCTCCATACTTGGCTCCGGGCAAACAGCGCCTGCGTTTTGCTTGGTTCCCTTTTGTGAACACTGCTTCTCCTACCTGATGCTCCTCCCCTCTCTGCCTGCGTTATCCCAACCCCAGCTTCGCGCAGGACCTGGTTCAGTTCCCATCCCTCACACCCATCTTCTCCAAACACTCCCGCCCCAAACAATTCCTCCCTTGTGAAGGTCAAGGTCTTCCCCATGTTCAAATGTTCAAATGATGGCCGCGTTACTCTCCGCGTGGCTGCCACTGCAAACGCAAACCTGCCTTCCAAGCAGATAATAAGCTGCTTTCTAGTTTCCAAAGATGTAACGATGCCAGCAAGTAGCCAGCATAGCTCAATCTCACTTTAAGGGCAGAGGTATGAACACAGCACTCACCCTGTGTCTTCTAAGGAGAGCCTGGCCGCGGTCCATGCGCCTGTGCAGATGGTGGGGATGCCTGCAGAAAGACACCAGATTCCCCCCAACCCCGCGCTAGTTAGCAGCTGTGCGCCCTCCTCCACCAGAGTCGGCAAGGACAAGGGCTTTCTGACGGAAAGATCAAGCGGAAACGCTTCAGAAGCACACAGAAGTTTATGCTCATGCCATACAAAGCAGTGGCGATACACATGTGTTTGAAAGCTGGAGCTTCTCTGGGTGGAATGCGTCACGGTGCATCGTGAGTGTGGTCACTGTGGGCTGGAGTGTGGCAATGATCGCAAGAGGTGACCCTCGCTGTGAACGTGGGTGTCTCGTGGCTTCACAGCCCTTCCAGTCCCGACTAGTGGAGGCTCCTGCCACCTGGCATGTCATTGGGACCTCCTGGTAGAGGGCTTTCTCCTCCAAGGCCCTTCTTTCTGACTTTCCCACCACTGGGGGAGCCCCAGGAGTGGGAGCTTAGAATAGCTTCAAACCAGGTTCCTGATCCCCAGAAATATGCAGGTGTTGTCTCCAGGAACCTAGTCACCCGAGAAAAGCCCGTCCTAATAGGACCTGAAGAGCATCGTACAGGGGCAGGAAAGGGTTTTCTGAACTGAGAGGTCTGCGTTTATAGATGAGAGGGGCAGGAACAGAGGCCCGGAGGGTTGCTGGGTGGGAGACAGGGTGTCGGGCACACACGGGGAGGACAGTCCTTACCCCATCCGATTAGGAGATAGGCCACGAAGCGTCGGCCGGGGGAAAATATGGCCACCAGGAGGGTGTGCAGGTACAGCCCCTCCACCAGCAGCCAGTAGAAGTTCGCCATGATGCAGTACTGGAAAAGCACCAGGCTCAGCTTGCAGCCGACCTGGAAAGTCACGGACAGAGCAAGAGAACATGTTCAGGCCATGATAAGACAGCTCACGGTGGACAGAAGTGCTCCAGGGCACAAGCAGGCACACGTTTGTGTGACGAGCTGAGGACACCAGCACAGCAGTGTTAGAGTGAGGCCCCTGGCGTCCACAGCCCTGGGACCCAGAACTTGCTGGAAGAGAAACACGGGCAGGAGGCAGATGTCCACAGACGCCTCTGAAGGCAGCGAGCTGTGGGACTGTGGCAGTGAACACACCCGCCTGTGCCCCCTGCCCCCCCACCCTCTGCTCACCTACCTGCCCCGCTCGTCCTCACCACCCACTTGAGAGGAGACAGAAAAGTAAAGGGCAAAACAAGGGAATCCAGCAAGCCCTCACGTCCCCAGGCATTTTGAAAGAGGTTCACTGGGAACAAACACACAGCATATAAAATAAATGTATTTTCACCTCTCAGACCTTCACATGAACGTACGGGTGTTTTAGCCTCTTGAGCAAATATGAAATTGAGGCTTTTAGTCAGTAAGTTTGTTCAAGTGTACTAAAATGATCAGGACTTCATTTCTATTCTTCTATATCTCTGCTGCCTCCCCTCCCGAATACATATGTATCCAGGTGCGACGGAGATGCACGCATACTTCCACGTGCTTATATGTATGTGTGGGTATATTTGATATATGCGTGAGTATGCCTCTATAGATGTGGATATGCTCACATACATGTGGATATACCGAGACACGCGGATGTTCTGTAGAGGAATATGCAGGTGGACACACATGTGAGGTAGATACACGTGTGCGTATGTGGATATACTGACATGCTGACCTGTGTATTTGGGGGCTGATGTGCTTACAGGAAACTCACGGTAGCCCTTCCAAGCTGGTGCCCGGGGCTGATGGGAGCGTTAACCAGGTGGCCCACTGAAGATGCCCCTGCACTCTCTCCGGTATTCCCACCCTGACCCTGTTCCGGTCTCTCTTTCCTAAGTAGGGCAAGGCTCAGCTTATCTTTGTAAGGTGCTGCACGGAGAGTAGTTGCGGCTAGTTGAGGCTGAGGGCCAGATGCCCGCAGGGCCGGGAGCAGGGCTGGCACGTGGAAACCACCCACAGAATGTCATGACCCGGGTGCTGTGAGCGGAGAGGCGCATGTGGGGACGCAAGTACGGGAGCAGGGAAACTAACCGAAGTGAACTTGTGACTTCGTGCCACAGAAGTGCGTGTTCCGCGCCCACCAGACGGCAAAGCTCTGAAAAGCTGCACGTCATTGACCTCTGGGAAAGCCAAGCGGCAATGTTTGTTTCAGTTTTTAAATACACGTGCCCTCTGGTCCGCGGTCCCTCATGACTTCCTTCTGAGGGAAGAACACGGTGCATGAAGACACGTGTACACTGACGTCTGTGGTGCTTGTAACTGGTGGGACGATGAAATAAGGTCACGTCCACACGCTGCACTATTGTGCCACCATTCGATGTGACACACCAGGGGACTTGGAGGGTTGCCATGGTGTCCTGCCGCTTGAGGAAGAGAGACGCAGGAAAAGCCTGTTTAACTTGACTCCATTGTCTTGGTAAAACAGCGAAAACGCCGTCTCTGCCTTTCTTCTCATTTGTTCCTTGACCATCATGTACGGACAGGAGGTCTGCAGTGACAAGCTCTCTGCTGACCTCCCCTTCCTGGGTGGTGGTTTCAAACTGCATCCCTCAGGGCAGAGAGCATGGCAGGAGCGCCTCCGGGACCTGCTGCAGCCCGGACAGCACACACACACACACACACACACAGGTGCATGGGCCAAGGCCCGTCCCCTGGTCCCGGAGACTCCCACCAGTGTGCATGGCTGGAGTCAAGGGGAGCAAGCCGGGGGCTCCTGCTGAGGGTCAGCGTCCAGGCACCCACCTGGTGTTCATTGTCTCTAGACTAGACTATGCCTTTCCAGAGGCCAGACAATCGCCAGGCAAAGCCGTGCAGAGAAGGAGGCCGTGTGTGCGGAGATGGGCGGTGGTAGGGAACTGGAGGTGGGGCACTGCCCCCTGTTTGGCTTTATGATAGAACACAAGGCACTTGGCCTCGAGGCCCAACTCCCTGGAGAGAACAGGAAAAGCTGAACCCACCTCCAGGTTGTCAAAGGTAAGAGTGAGTAACACACCTCACCGTGCAGAAATGTAAGGCGTGTCCCTAGTCCCTGGGAGACTTATGGCATCTGTAGTTGTTGGTTAAAAACAACAAAAAAAGAGGCTATTTAAATGTGTGAAAACACCATGAAGCAGAGGGCTACGGGGTGAACGTGGCCCTTGGCGCATATGTGGGCCTGGCACGGCAAGCGACAGAGCTGTGTGCCTGTGGTGATGTCCCCTTGTGCAGCTTCACACGTGTCCTGTGTCACAGCAGTGCCACACTAGAGGATGTGGGGCTCCCACCGCACCACGCAAAGCCCAGACCAGCAGTCCTTTCAAGCACAGATCCGAACACGGACAGAATAAAGTCTGAAGGTACATGTGTGTTCCTGTGTGTGTGAGTCCCCCTGTGGGTGCACCCATGCTTGTGACTGTGTGTGTGCACCTGTGTCTGCACACCAGTACCTGTGTTCATGCAGGTGTGTACCTCTGTGAGCATGCATGTATATGTTTGCATGCATGTGCGTGTGCACACTCTCACTCCCTTCCTCCTGACCCCGGCCATTCTGACCTGGGCCGTGGACTGGCACAGCCACTCGGGGCCCAGGAGCCTCCATGACGTGCAGACGCTCAGCCTCCAGCCTGAGTCTGTGCCTCCCATCCTATCCTCAGCCCCCCCTGGGGCAGCAGGCAGCGGCCAGGTCAGAACTTAGCTCTGGGCTGGGTGCATCCCTGTTCAGATGTTATGGCTTCATTGCAGAGCTCATAGTTGCCATGTACGTCCCGACCCAAGCCCTCCCTGGGGCAGGCTGCACTCAGGCTCTCAGGGAGCACCTTGGAAAGCCCGAGGGTGGGTTTTTGAGAATCCTTGTCAACTACACATGCCATCTGTTCTGGTCTCAGTGCGAATAGACTGCCTGTTCCGGCCCCCTCGGCAGCCAGGAGGAGACACACTGAGCCCAGGGGTCACTGTTACGTCCAGGGTGTGTACAGAGAGGGGCCGGTGGAGGGAGAAGCCTTCTCTTGGAAGGAAACAGACTCTGTCGGGTTCCCGGTCCTGCAAATGTCTTGAGAAACAGACTCCTGGACCTATGTGGAGGAGATGTGCCCTGGGTTCGTCCTGGGAGCATAATGTTGGTTTGATCAAACCCAGCTGAGAACAAAAACGTCCACACAAATGCAACTGTAAGAAAAGATGTTTTTTCTGTGCCTCATGCTGCGGGCTGACTGCATCTCTGACTAACTTACGCAAAACCTCCAATTCTCTGGGCACAATAAGAAGGAAGACGCAGTCCTCCTTCTCTCCTGCCTTCTTTCCTCTGTTGGCACACAGCTCAGTGGCACCGTGCTGGAGGGGTGCAGCGGGGGACTGGGCAGGGGGACCCTGTCCCCGCTCCCTCCTTCTCACACTTCAGTCCTCAGACCTGGATCCTTGGGGGATCTTTAATGCCAGAGCGTGCTGTGCACCTGTGGCTTGAGCCCTGCCTGCGGCCCCATCGAGTCCCCCCGGCTGCTGGGCTTCCCTCAGCCTGTGTCCTCATTCACAAATTGCTCTCTGGAAGGTCACTGGGCACTCACCCTCAGTGTCCGTGCAAAGAGCCTTGTCCTCTAAGACTCTCGAGAAATGGCTGGGCGAGGCCCCAAGTGTTGGGAATGGCGGAGGGGTCTGTGATTCCCAGTGTAGGGGCAGGCGGGGAGCGGTGGGCAATGGCAGGGCACTTGCTCCCTCCGGTCCCCGTCACTCCCCTGCCCCTCAGGAGCCCACCAGGTCTTGTCTATGTGTCTGGGAGCACGGCCCCGGGCTGGACGCCCCACCAGGGCCCAGTCCTTTAATAAGAAGCAGAGGAAGGAGGGCTTCTTCCAGCAGAGCTTTGAGGCCCCCCAGAGAAGAGAGTGGAGGTTTCTCAGCAAGAGGAGAGCCCGGACTGGCTTTGGGGCTCACCCCTTGTCACCTACGTGGGAGATCCCATGGTGGGGCGTGAGCCCCAGGGGCCCTGATGTCCCCTCAGGGGTGGGAGTTTGCTAGGTGAAGGATCTTGTGTTAATTTTATTATTACAGCAAACTCCTTTTATTAACTCAGTCCAAGTGTGTTATGAGCTGATTATCCCCAGAAATACGTTCACCTGC
Organism: Panthera onca; assembly: GCF_046562875.1. Taxonomy (NCBI): domain Eukaryota; kingdom Metazoa; phylum Chordata; class Mammalia; order Carnivora; family Felidae; genus Panthera; species Panthera onca. The sequence goes on from NC_138340.1 coordinate 169,095,069, forward strand.
AGCCTCGGAAACAGCTGATGTTCTGTGATGTTACAAAAGGCTTCACTGTCTTACAACTAATTCCAATCTGTTCAGTCCAGAGCCACAGTGCCACGCAGATGAGTCCATCTGCTTGGAACTCGCGAGGAGAGCCGGCATGCTGGCTCCTTAGGAAGACAGGGGCCAGCCTCAGAGCCTGCGGTCAAATCCAGACTGGGGCACCAGAGCCCAAGGCCCTGAGGACACTGCATTGTGCGGCCGCAGAGGAAACTCAGTGTAGGGATTTGCGTATTGGAGGGCACAGTAAATGCACCAAGCACTAAAGGCCCGCCAACACCCACCACGAACACAGCCAGGGGCGAAGAGCGGCACCAGTGGTGTGCATTTCTAGAAATCATTGGCACGGCCTCCCTTGTATCAAAGAGCTGGGCCCAGGCACACTCACAGATGCGCACTGGGCTCCTAGCAAGTGCTGCAGGAGGGAGTTCATTCACCACACAGGCGACTTCCTCCCAGCAACCCATGGAAGCATCTATGCTCATAATCTGGGAGATTTGGGGTGAAAATAATGGCGTTGTGCATCTGCATCAGGTTTTCTAGCCCAGAGCGGCTGCTGATCACTGGAGGCAGTGCCCTTGTGTTGTTCTGCCTCTGCCTGGGCTTCAGTGCTCAAGGCCCGTGACCTCCAGCCTCTGGAGGTGCCTGGGACATTGCAGGTGCCTTTGTCATTGCAGGTGAGACAAAGGTGAGTGTGCCTTTGTCTCACCTGCCCACCTGGACCTGCTCTGAGCCCCAGCCTCTTGGCCAGGCCCCTGCGCTTCTCGGGCCTGACCCCTTGCCCTCACCAGTGCCTCAGAGACCCCTGTGTGCTGGCTATGGGACAGAGACAAAGGGGTGGGGCAGTAAGGAGGCAAGGGCTCTGGGGCCGTTCACAAAGGCCACCCTCCCCTCAGTGACAGGATCCTGCTCACAGGGATAGCCTTACCCAGGAGGATGGCTGGTCAGGGCAGTGCAGCGTGCCTGAGCTGGAGTACAGAATATCGTCCTTGACCAACACTGAGATGGCTCTTAGGATGAAGGAGAGGAACAGGTTCAGGTGGATGTAGTTCCGGGTACAATGCAGCTTCCTGTGGTGGGGAAGGCAGGGATGAGGGGTGGGAGAGGCAGGGATGAGGGGTGGGGGAGGCAGGGATGAGGGGTGGGGGAGGCAGGGATGAGGGGTGGGGGAGGCAGGGATGAGGGGTGGGGGAGGCAGGGATGAGGGGTGGGGGAGGCAGGGATGAGGGGTGGGGGAGGCAGGGATGAGGGGTGGGGGAGGCAGGGATGAGGGGTGGGGGAGGCAGGGATGAGGGGTGGGAGGCAGGGATGGGTGGGGGGAGGGTTAGATAATCAAACTCGGATGTTGTGAACACATTAACAATTACCTATGTGGCTTTAATCTTAAGGTTTTCTTCTTTTTGTATGGAAGTTACTGTTCCTTACTGTATATTTGGGATGTTTTCAGTTTTGCATTATGGTAACTATTTTTCTACATCAAGCTTTTCCTTTATTTTTGATGAGCTCCTTAGGCTGGGGTTGTGAAATAGGATTTCAGGATAACACTGTAAAGCAAACGGTGCTGAGTCCGGAGCCTGCAATGGCGTGTGCCCCCTTCCAGCCGCCAAGACCCCACCTCCTCACAGCCAATTTCCTGCGAGGCCCATAGCAGTGATCTGCCTTGGAACTCAACTTTAATGATACCTTGCTTCTCTGAAAAGTGCTCGGAACATTTTGTTTCTAATTCTCTTGTACCGCTTAAATTCTGCTCTGGAGAACACTTATTTGGGCATTTGATTTGCCGTGGACTTTTAATTCAGAGCCCTCAGGAAGCAAGCTTCACACAAGCGCGCTCCCACAGTCACTACTAGATCTTTAGGGTTAAGTAAAGGTGCCATTTTTTGAAGGACATTAGAAAACACACCGCAGAAGTCTTGCACGAGAGGCTGGAAAGAAGCAGCTTATCTGACCACCTCCCCCCAGGGGGTCAGTGTGATTTCAGAAAGCCACCTGAGGACTCAGGATTGTGGCCAGAGTGGCCAGGACCTAGAGGGCCAAAACCCGGGTGAGAAGGGAGACACCGAGATGCACCCTACGTCCTCCCTCCGCCTCGGGTCTCCTCATGTGAGGCAGCTACCCACACAAGGTGTGCCGTGCTGGGTGAGAGGCCAAGGGATGAGGCCAAAGCAGTGGCTAAGGAAGTAAGGCTGGGAAGAAATGTTAGCAATCTCTCGCACTGAGCAACGGCTACTGGGATTCAGGGTCTGCAGGAACAGAGGCGCTCCTGGGCTTTAATTAGAAACCCCGGAAGAGCTATGGTCTAGGAACTATGACAAACCAGAAACAACAGACTTCCCAAAGCTTGAGACATGGTCTCAAATCAGCTCAACCCCCGAGTGGCTCAGGGTGATCTGCCCATCTTGCTAGAAAAATTAAATCCTCTCTGTAGCAAGATATCACCCAAAGCCTCTACAATTTAATTATTTGTAATTTCAAAAATGAATTACAAGGCGTGCCGGGAACAGGAGCTAATGATCAAATTCAACAAAAACCCCAGGGAATAGAAGGAGATTCAGATACTGGCATTTTAAGACATGCACTGTCTTGCTCAGATTTACATAGTCAAGAAAACTGATGAAGAGGTAGAGAATTGTATTAAAGAACGGAATTGATTATAACAATCAAATGGAACACTGAAAACTCAGAAAGAACCCTGAAATGAACAAATAGCTGAGTCTGATGTTAGATCAGACGTAGTACATGAGAATACTCTGAATTAGAAAACATATCAGTGGAGTAAGTACAGATTAAAGCAGAGACAAAATGAGGGAAAGCACAGAAAAAGTGTAGGAAATATAAGGGAAAATGGTGAAAACCCTGAACCCATGACGATACGGTTTGGGAAGAAACAGGAGACAAAAAAGGAAGAAGCAATATTTAAAGAATACTAGGTAAGAATTTTGGGAAACTAGTAAAACCCAGTAACAGATTAAAGGAATGTTATTAACCCCGAGAAGGAGAAATACCAAGGAAACTGCATTAAGTCCCATGATGGTGCAGCTGCTGAAAACCCGAGACCAAACAAAACCCTCGAGGCGTCCGGGGAAAACGACGCATCCCTTCAGTGCAGCAGCAGTGAGACTGGCAGCTGACTTTAAAAAGAAAAACGAGGCTCATGTTTAATGTGATGACAGAAAATAGTTGCCGATAAGGAATTCAACACTCTTGAAAATATTCTCAAATGAAGGCAAAATTAAGGCGATCTCAGGCAATCAAAAACCATGAGGAGTCATTGCTGGCAGGCCTGTGCTGACAGATACTGAAGGGGGTCGTCAGGCAGAAGGGGAAGGACCCCAGGTGGGGACACGAAATACAGGAAGGAACTCGGGGAAGACGAAGACGTCTCTAAATAGATACTGACTCTAAATGGCGGCAACTATAACGACCTATGGCCTTAAAATAGACGTCGGATTAAAATACAGCACAAAACACAAAAGGCATGGGTGGGGGTAAGTGGAATTAAAATGTTGTAAAGTCTCGAATTGATGGGGAAGTGGTAAAAATAGCAATTGGAGGTTAACTCCTAGGAGACAAGGATGCGTGTTGCAATTTTGGGGTGATGCCTAGAAGAAGAACAGAATGTATAACAATCTTAAAGGGAAAAACTAATAAAAATATTCAACAAATTAAAGGAAATAGGTAATGCGTGTGAAAGCCTGCTCCTCGTGGGAACAGCTCTCCTGGAAAGCGGCCTCTTTGCCCCACGTTGTCCTGTGCCCACTGCCCCTCGGGCTGGCTGCATTCACTCATCTCTCAAACCACCGTTCTCCCTTCCCTTCCCTTCCCTTCCCTTCCCTTCCCTTCCCTTCCCTTCCCTTCCCTTCCCTTCCCTTCCCTTCCCTTCCCTCCCCTCCCCTTCCTTCCCTTCCCCTCCCCTCCCTTCCCTCCCCTCCCCTTCCCTTCCCCTCCCTTCCCCTCTCTTCCCTTCCCCCTCTCCTCCCCTCCCCTCCCTTCCCTTCCCCCTCTCCTCCCCTCCCCTCCCTTCCCTTCCCCCTCCCTTCCCCTCCCCTCCCTTCCCTTCCCCTCCCTTCCCCTCTCTTCCCTTCCCCCTCTCCTCCCCTCCCCTCCCTTCCCTTCCCCCTCTCCTCCCCTCCCCTCCCTTCCCTTCCCCCTCCCTTCCCCTCCCCTCCCCTTCCCTTCCCCTCCCTTCCCCTCTCTTCCCTTCCCCCTCTCCTCCCCTCCCCTCCCTTCCCTTCCCCCTCTCCTCCCCTCCCCTCCCTTCCCTTCCCCCTCCCTTCCCCTCCCCTCCCTTCCCTTCCCTTCCCTTCCCTTCCCTTCCCTCCCCTCCCCTCCCCTTCCTTCCCTTCCCCTCCCCTCCCTTCCCTCCCCTCCCCTTCCTTCCCTTCCCCTCCCCTCCCTTCCCTCCCCTCCCCTTCCCTTCCCCTCCCTTCCCCTCTCTTCCCTTCCCCCTCTCCTCCCCTCCCCTCCCTTCCCTTCCCCCTCCCTTCCCCTCCCCTCCCTTCCCTCCCCTCCCCTTCCCTTCCCCTCCCTTCCCCTCTCTTCCCTTCCCCCTCTCCTCCCCTCCCCTCCCTTCCCTTCCCCCTCTCCTCCCCTCCCCTCCCTTCCCTTCCCCCTCTCCTCCCCTCCCCTCCCTTCCCTTCCCCCTCCCTTCCCCTCCCCTCCCTTCCCTTCCCCTCCCTTCCCTTCCCCTTCCTTCCCTTCCCTTCCCCTCCCCTCCTCTCGTTCCCTCCCCTCCCCTCCCCTTCCCTTCCCCTCCCCTCCCCCCCTTCTCTCCTTCCCTCTCCTTCCCTTCCCCTCTCCTCTCCTCTCCTCTCCTCTCCTCTCCTCTTCTTTTTTCTCCTTCTCACTCTCTCTCACCCATGACTTTCCCCTGAGTGCAGTGGGGGGGTTATCGCTGTCACTCAGAGATGAACACACACTAAATCCAAATAAATCACATTTGCTGAGTTTCTTAGCTGAGTCCTTTACCCCTCAGCGCTCAGTGTAACATTTCACTTCCGAGTATGGATCTGCACTGGATGAAGGGTGGAGCGGAGACCGTGGCCTCCAGAGAAGCCGCGCTGGAGCCCGCTAAGGCTCGGCGGCTAGAATGGAACCCCAACAACTCCCGAGGGTGGACGGAGGGGCGGGCGGTGGCGCATCTGTCCAGTTCTGCAAGCTGGGTGCTCGGCACCTCTGTGGGCTGCCCTCCTCTCGCGGGTAGGACGGGGACAGCAGTGGCACTTCCCTGCCTGAGCTAACGTAAGGACTGAGTTAATAAACACCTATAGAGTGTGTGGTGTGGTCTGTGTTAGCAACCGGCGCGGTTACTCCTGGGCTCGTGGGATTGGAGCTGCTTTGTCAAGTGCCTGGACCTCACACGCACTCAAAGATGGTGGCTGCGACGACCACCCAGCGAATCCCACGCAAAACTAGGTCGTGTGTTTGTTATTCAAGTCTATGCTACACTTTGGACCTGGCGTAGGAGATACGTCACGCCGTTTCTGTGTGTGTAAAAGAAGAACAGGTTACTTCATGCTTTCTTAGCTACGAGGCCACTATGAACAGCAAGTGTTCCACGACTGTAAGTAATTCTGTTTCCTGAGTGGTATTACTGGGTTGGAAATGGAGTTATTTTTACAGTCGGGAGTTTGAAATCGACACTTGTGGCATGGGACACATAAGCACAGCTGACAGATGGAGGCAGCAGCGTAAGCGCCTCTGAGGCCCAAGGTGGAGGCGGACCTGAGGGCTTGCACATCAGCTCTGGACACTTTTCCTGGCGGCCGTGACACTCCGAACCAGCAGCAGAATGACACCGAAGCAGACATGTCCTTTCCTAACCAAGTGTCACCAGTGGGTGACTAACGAGGTCCATGTATAAAAGACTGTTTGATACTCATGATGCCATCTGAGATTCTCTTAAGGACCCACATCCACATTTGCAAAACTTCCAAAATGCCATTAGGCTGGCTAATTCAGTATGTCATGTATCACAAATCTGAGAGAAATCGCCAATGCCACGGATACGGATTGTTCAACATGGGAACTCTTTAAACATAAGCTGAAATTCCTCTAGTTCAAGTTACCCTTATCGAGTCACCAGCTTACCTCCCTACATTTTTCCTTTCTTTTTCTTTAATCTTTAACCATTTGAAGATTTAAAAATACATAATAAAATACGAAAGATAGAACAGATATCAATGTTGCACCAGAGTTGTTCCTTTTCTTTTCAGAACTAGAATATGATGGTGACTACCCCACACGGTTCTGGATTAAAGGTACTGACGTACTCTTTCTGAGAATTACTACCCTCTAGATATGTTTGAGATGCCTGAAAAAAATAAACGACTTTATTACATTTGAAGGGATTCTCAACTGCGTTCTTCATCAGTTTTCACTTGTTTACTTCCAAGTATGGATCTCCTAATGGGCTGTCTGTTAGTTTCTAAAATATTCCATTTGTTTTATCTTTGATTTTATCTGAATACTGGCCAACGTTTGAACTAATTTGTGTGAAGATAAATAAGATTAAATCCTTGTTAAAATAAGTGGGATATCATCCAGTTTATTTAGTGCTAGTGACACTCAAGCTTTTCAAGCCAGAAGTTTCTGTTCTGAAACCAAAGCCTCTAACTCTAACCCTGACCAACCAGCTGTATACAGTGTATGTTGTTAGTTACTGAAAAGACCTACCAGCAGTTCAGGTCGGGGGGAACTCTAACCTCACCAGCATATGAATAACGCAAAATTTAGAGTGCTGACTGCATGCCACAGAGCTTCACTAGCACCCACACTTTACAGGTCATAGACAAGTTAAGTAATTTGTCCAAGGTCATACAGCTACTAAGAGACTGACCCAGGATTTGAACCCAGGCAGTCTGACCCCTGCTTTCATATTCTTGACCACAGTGTAGTGTCTCTTAATAAAGCACTGATGCCCCAAATGTAGCTGCTTTCTGAGTAGCAGGGGCGAGATCACATTGCTTCTATATTTTCAAAAGATTTGCACGATGGCTAACATTCAGTAAACAGCAGTTGAACTGAATTCTTGTCCAAAGGCAGTATTATCTCTTTATATAAGAAATGCAGAATAGTTAAATAAAAATGTAAATATTAGCATCATATTTCACACAAGCATTCCCCGAGGGAGTTTTACTGATTTAACACACAGAGAGAGGGCTTGGAGGCAGTGACCTTCTGTCCTCCTCTGATGGGCCTAGACGGCTTAAATGGACAATTTCTGGTCTCTTACTGCAGAACTGCTCATTTCTGATACTTACCTGAAGAGGCAAAGAATTATGCTTCCGGTTGTCAGGGAAATCAGGGAGACACTGTAGCCCAGCGTGTAAATGGCTTTCACCAGAACGTAAAATGCAATCTGCAAAGAAAGAAAAACACACATGTGAGCTTTTGGTGGCCAGCAGTGGACAAAGCATAGGTTCCCACATCCGGCCACATGCTTCCTTTCATGCAGGGCTCTTGGCTGCTGATGGCCGGGCACATGAGAGACAGTGTCACTTCACAGCCCACCTCCATTCTTCTTAACGCTTATTCATTTTTGAGAGACAGAGATAGAGTCCGAGTGGGGGAGGGGCAGAGGGAGAGGAAGACAGAATCTGAAGCAAGTTCCAGGCTCCGAGCTGTTAGCAGAGCCTGACGCGGGGCTTGAACCCATGAACCATGAGATCCTGACCTGAGCCGAAGTCATATGCTTACCCGACTGAGCCACTCAGGTGCCCAAGCCCACCTCCGTTCTGAACCCAGACGTTTTATTCACCTCTTTAAATGCCCACCTTTTTCCTTAAAATTCATCGTGGATGACTTTGTATGGAGCAAGGAGAAGACTGACCTGAAGGGGTTCCCAGCTTCACTGTCTGATCACTGTTCTGCTGCTGAGACCAGAGGGGTTTGGAGGGGGTGCTTCCTGTGAGAGAGCCCCAGCAACCACAGGAACTGGCTGGTTTTGCAAATGTGTTCTGACCTAACTGGGTTTACACTGCCCTGGGCCCTGGGAGTGGGGACCATGGGACATTCTGCACTGGCCCTGATTTCTCCATAGCCCGGTTCACACCAGCTTAGTTCTAAACTGTAGAGAGGGGTTGTGCCCACCAGGGACACACTGAGAAGAGCCCTCACCCTGGGGTCATTGAGCTAACTCAGGTGCAGGCTGGGGCAGGAGGGGTGGCCCGATGAGGCCTTTGCTCCTGCAGCTTCACGGGGCTCGGCCACCGCCGCAGGCCAGCGGACCCCTGTAGGCTGGCCTGCACCCACCACCCATCCCCTGTGTTGTTCTTAACATCAAGGTGATGACTTCAGCAAGGGTTTTCCCTCTCTGTTACCCTTGTTATTGCAGGCTCAATACTGAGTAATGATATATTTCAGAAGTAAACTATAATATTTGGAAAAATGAGTTTCTAGTTAAGATTTAATGAGAAAATGAAATAAATTAGTCTAGCCTCTCGAATAGTTCAGGCAATCAAGGTTAGCTTGAAGTTCGACCTGGCAAGCTAATGTATTATCTGATATCAGGAGGATTTTTCCTTGTTGAACCTTAAGACGCAAACCAAGATCCCCGTTGTAGACTTTAAGGAGTCTGCACCTGTGATGACACTGTTGGCATTCTTTTTAGCTCAAGAAGAGAGGCGAGGGCATGCTGGCATTCTGAAAGTGTCTTTGAAAACTCTAATTTTAAGTCTTTGTCCATTTTCTATTCTCTGTACTGAGTGAGGGATTGTAAATAGGACTGGTGATTTTGTTTTGTGGTCAGAGTTCACATTAAATAACGGAAAATGCAATATTTTAAACCTACCAAAAGCATAGAAAACAATATAATGTATACATATCATATAATATCTAATATATACATAACATGTAATATGTTACATACATATTAATATAATACATCTATATATCTATAATATACGTTATATGTTATATACATATAATACATCTATAATATAATACATCTATAACATACCTACCAACAATCACCAAAACCAGGACGACAACTGAGTCAGACCCCGGGGATGCCCCAGGTAACCACTTTGCTTATGCTGGGGTGCTGACCCCCATGATGCCCTCGCAGGGTGTGTGCATGTGATCAGTACCTCGTGCTATTGCTCTGATGTTTTAGTTTTATTCTGTGCACGTGCTGCATGTAACTTTTATCTCCCTGTCAACTGTGTTATTTGCTGTCCAGTATTTACTTTACCTTGTTTTTTAGTGCCTTCTGCCTAATTTTACCATTGCTTAAAATTTTTTTTTATGTTTTTAATTTTATTTTTGACAGAGAGAGAGACAGAGCGTGAGCAGGGGAGGGGCAGAGAGAGAGGAGACACAGAATCTGAAACAGGTTCCAGGCTCTGAGCTGTCAGCACAGAGCCCAATGCGGAACACGAACCCACGAGCTGTGAGATCATGACCTGAGCCAAAGTCAGACGCTTAACCAACTGAGCCCCCCAGACGTCCCTACTGTTGCTTTAAATAGTCAAGTCTTTGCTAGGCTTCCTTATCTATCTATCTATCTATCTATCTATATCTATTTATGCTTACATTATTTCTTGATTCTCAGTTCTTTCTGGCTTCATAGTCTCCCCTGAAGCACATTCCTTGGGCATTTTTAATGAGGGTTTCCTGGTTGTGGATCCTGTTGGTTTGTTTTTCTGAGATGTCTCCTTCCCTTTCATTTTTGGGTGGAAGTTCAGCTTCAGCACAGTCTGAGTGGACGGTCATCTTCTCCAGGCCCTTGGAAGGCACCTGCTGTCTGTCCTGCTGCTCTTGTGCATGCAGGGGGCCGTCTGTTCTTGGTCTCTGGCATTTTCTGGCATCGGCACCATTGCCTGGCCGTGGCCTTCTCTCTGTATTTGGGGTGATCCTGCTCTCCGCATTGGAGAACTGGTGCATCACCCGGGCTGTTAGCCATGGCATGTCCTCCTGCCAGGCCTGCCGTCAGACTGACCAGCTGTCCTCCCGAGTGGTTCCCTCTCCCTACCGCATCCGGTGCTACGTCCCTGGTGCCCACATTCCTCACTGCAGAGCCTGCCTCTGAGCTCCTATGTAATATATCTTCCTGACTTTTATTTTTAGGTCGATTTTTTCCCAGATAAGGTCTGGCTACAGCATCTTGTTTCAGGTTTATATTTTTAATTTCCACTTTTTCAAAAACATTTCAAATGCACTCATGCCTGCTCACTTCATTATTTGAAGCTTTGAGGATGTAGCCTCACTTTGGTACCTGCGGACTTGCACACACAGTGGCTCCTTCTTTGTGTAGTTTGTGCACTGGGGAGACAAGCTTGTCCTCGGACTTGGTCTGTGGGCACTTGAGGCCTGGGTGAAGATGCTTCCTTCCAGAAGCACCTGTGTACCGGAGCCGGGCACCCCCGCTGCGTCCAGTTCAGGACACTTTACATGAATGTCCCAGCTTAGGGTTTCTGTACCAGGAAGAAGACACAAATGGGAAAACCCAGCTTTCGGGGGGACACACCTGTGGTGACAGATTTTTAGATTTTCCTCCTGGAAAGCAAATGCGGGTAAGAAAATTTTCTTTGTCACCTCCGTGGTCTGATTTTTGGTCTAGCTCTCAACTCCAGCCGCCCACCACCATCTGCACTGGGAAGCCGTTCATCCCAGCTCTTCATGATGACCCAGCAGTTGCCCTGGGAACCAGCCGCCCCTGTTGCCTGGCACCTGTTCTCAGCTCTTTTATTGAGATTTTTTTTTTTTTTACTTTCTTGAAATCTCAGCTGTGCATTTTAAAGCAGCATTGTCATACCTTACTTAGTATTTTTGGGTGATTTGTAGTGGGAAGTTTTTACCCCCAATTTCTTATGTAAGATTTTTATTTCTTGCTGAACTTGTGGTATTACTGGTTAATTTAATTCATTCTGCTCAACCCATTACCGAGCACTTAATTGGAACCAGACACTGAGCAAGGTGCTTTGGGTACAGGATGAGTGAGAGAAGGGCCCCACCCACGAGGAACAGGACACAATGCATGAGCTGGACATTGAGATAGGTATGAATTAAAAAATTTTTATGTGTTCACTAAAAAAAAAGGAGTAAGAGAAAAAAAGAGGAATATACACATTTCAATTTATATTACTTTGCTTAAAGCTGGTTTAGGTTTTCCCCATCTTATGTTTTCAATCACTTAAGAAGGGTTAATTTGGTCATTTGCAAATTGCCTCTGCTAAGGCCTTTGCAAAGCAGAGCAGACCCCAGGGCCAGCTAGAGACCTCAGTGGAAGGCAGCACTGGGGAAGTCTCACAGAACAAAGCACAGAACAGCCATGTAGCAACAACTGAGAACCGTGATTACGTGCAGCGTGCAGTGCTTAGCAGACAGGAAACTTTCACACAGCCGACTTTTCAGAGAATGAGGCAAATCACAAGAAAATCAGGGGTGTCTGCAGGATGACAACTTTTGGGGTTTCTTCTGGGTGCACCCAAACTCCTGTAACACCACCTATGTGGACAGAACTGAAGAATAAAAATTAATGTTTAGAACATGAACCCTGAAGGACTGTGTGGAGTTTTCCATCTTTGATGCTAGTTTAAATTTATTTTCACTAGAAGTGGCTAAAACCAGCTAAGTGGTTTCAAGAACCGCACAGAGGGTCTACACAGGTGCTTTTGTCCCCAGGTTCCAGGGTCTTCCCAGGTCCTACCTCCCAATCCAGCTTTCTTCCCTGGAGGTCCCAAGTTAGACCCTCTGCCTCAGCCCCTGAGAGACCGCATATCCCCATTTGGGGCCTTCTGAGTAAATGCTTGTTTCCGAGAGGCTCCATGATCCTCAGTCCATCTCGTCATGAATACTGACTTACATTCTGCATGATTCCCAGCTGCTCTTAGAGTGATGTCCAGACCCATTCTCACACCCAACTTTGACCCAGGGCCCTGGACTCCCCCTTGCCCACCAAGGGAGTTCAGCCAACAAGAAGGAAACCTTAAATATTAGAAAGAGCGTTCACAAGAGAACAGATGCAAAGGCTTTATCCTTTTACTCTGGATCCAGATAAGACAAATGAAGAGTCATATGAGCTCCCAAGTGTTTCGATAAGTTGGAATTCACCGTGTATAAAAAACAGGAACAAAAGGCACAGTTATATTGCCCAGCACATTGCAGAGAATCATTAAGTATTTGTGGGATGAATGAGTGACTGCACTGTCAGAGTGGAGAACATAGGTAAATAGAACAGACACAAATAATCAGATCTATAAAATCCTGTTTTTAAAGCTCATGGGACATGCTATGTATGATCGTAAAACTGAAAAGAGCAATGCAACTAATGAATATCCAACTTTTTTCTTAAATACACCTTTTTTGATTTTTTTGTTTGTTTATTTTTGAGAGAGAGAGAGAGAGAGAGAGAGAGAGGGCATGAGCAGGGAAGGGGCAGAGAGAGAGGGAAACAGAGGATCCGAAGCAGGATCTGCGCTGACAGCAGGGAGCCCGATGCAGGGTTCGAACTCACGAGCGGTAAGATCATGACCTGAGCTGAAGTGGGACGCTTAACCGACTGAACCACCCAGGCACCCCTTAAATACACTTTTAAAGAATAAAATTAGAACTAGAAAAACAGTAATTCATTTGAAAAATTTTGAATGGGAGCATTTCATAACAAATGTGTCAAAATTATAATCAGAGGCATAATTACGGCCTTAAATGTCATTGTTAATAAATAAGAAGATAAAGCATCAACGAAAGAAGCCAGAAAAATAACAGAATGAGCCAAGTAAGACAAGAAGGAAGTAATGATAGAAACAAGTCAGAATCAGTAGGCTGGGGCTCCCCAGGAAACAAGCCCACGAGGACACAAGTTTTCGAGTGTTTATCTGACATAAGTATGAAAAGCCTAGAACAGCGAGGACTCTATAAATCGTTGACATAAGTAAGTTAGGAAATGGTCAGACTTACAACACCACAGAGTAGTTTTTTTCTGTATAGGCCAAGATGAGATATGTAGTTGCCAAGTATCTAAAGGGGAAAAATAATGAGAAACAAGTATCTAAATTGTATTTTATACACACACTCACATGTTTTAATTAAAGTACTAAACTCTGTGCTAACAAAGTCAAGATTTTACGAAAATGGATAATACTCTGGAAGCGTAAAAATTATCAGAACAGATTTAAGGAAAACCTAAAAATATCAATAACCAATGAAGAAATTTTTAAAAAGTTGATGACATACAATCTGTAAAAGTGACACTGGACCCAGCGGCTTTAACAGGTGAGTCCTTCCATATTGTCTAAGCCAAATTATCCCTGGGATGCAAAAATTGTTCCAGAGCATAATAACAAAGGAAAAGCACAACATTTTATTAATGAAACTATCATAAGTCTGGTATCAAATCCAGACAATATACTAAAACAAACAATAAAAATAAACAAAACTTACAGACTAATTTCACTTATGTCTGCAGAGGGAAAAGTCCCCCATAACTGTGCTCTCCTCGGCTACGCCTCCCTGAGCGGCCCGCGCTCCGCTCCGTGTCTCAGCCTCACGCCCTGCCCTTTGTGGCACATCTACCTCCCCTCGGGATGGATGGACCTCTGTCCACCAGCCCTTGCTGGACTCCTAGCATCATTCCCTCCTTGTCCCTCTCCTCCTTCTCCAAAGTGTTGATGGGTCCCCATGTGGCTCCTGCTCTCCCCCCTCCACACACTCTCTCTGCAGGGTCTCAGCGGCTACATGCAGTGCTGACTCAGAAACCGGAACGTCTAGGCCTGACTTCTCTGGCACTTCCAGGCATTCTGTCCTCTGGCCTTCTAGAACTTTCTACCTATGCATTTCTAGGCGTCTCACATTCAGCATGCTTGAAAACTAATGCACGAACACACCCCTCTTCTGCAGCACTTGGCCTTAAATCTGGCCCTCCTGATGCCCACCCCATTTCCCGACATCAGCACAGCAATTCAGGGTTGTCTCTGTGTGCGGTCTGTCACACACACTTTCAAGCAGTCAGCAAACCCTACCACGCAGGGGAGGGGCAGTCTGACTCTGAGCTTGCTTCCTTCCCATCCATGCAGCACACACCCTCTGTGTTCTGTCTACCCCGTGGCACTGGTCCTGTGGCCCACAGAGCAAGCTTCCACACCGGCCGTTTTCAAGCTTGGATGCAGGTGAGAACTTCCTGGCGCCCCCTCGCTGGTCTTGGTGGGGCCTAGGCTCCCAGGTGACTTTAGTGTGCATCTGGGTCTGAGAACCGTGATACCAATGGTTCTCCCAGTGTGACCCCCCAGACGAGCAGAGACAGCAGCACCCAGGAACTTGTTGAGATGCAAACTCTCTGACCCATCTGTCCCCACCTGCCCCAGAATCAGAACCCCGGAAGGTGTGGTCCTCCAGGTGAATTTGATGCAGCTCTGCTTCCGGAACCTCTGGTCTACACTGCAGATAGGGGTGAAATGTAAGTGTGACCTTCCCTGTCTCTGCTCCAAACCCCGCACAGAGGCTGCTTGTGAGCGAAGCCGTAACGAGGTCCCTACTGGCCCTCCTCAACCTTGTGCCTCCTACAAGGAGCTGGGAGCAAGTGCCAGCCACACGCTGTGTCCCTGCATTTCCATCTTTATTCTCCTACCCAGCCCTCAGCAGTTTTTATGAGGGGCCCCTCCTCTGGGAAGCCACCCTCCCTGGTCCTCTCCTGCCCTCACGAGGTCACGCTGCGGTGGCTGGAACTCCATGAGAACAGGCACAACTCCTGTCCCCTTCCCGACCCAGCCTGCAGTGGGCCCCTGGGAACCCGAGGTGCAAAGCCTTTATGGTTTTCAAATCTCTCGTTACCATGTCATCCGATCTTGAGACTGCGGGGAAACAGGCCGGGGTGACTGTCTCTGCCGAGCAGAAAGGGAACTGCAGTTCTAGGGCAGTGAATAAGTGGCGTGGGAGGGGTGGGTTTGGTCGCCCGGTGCTGACCCCCAAGTCTTGGTCCTTCCGTGGGAAGTGGGAAGGACAGCACCACGCCCTTTTTCTCAAAGACTCGGTGACTTAGCACTGGAGTGGGGAGCTTGGCCGTGGAACTGCCTGACCTCTGGGCCTTCCCTGAGGGTTTTCACAGGAGCATCTGGGCGTTACATCGGGCTGAACGCAGAGCTGATTAAGCACAGCGAACAGATAAGTGTGAAGTGACTAAATCAGAGTGGCTTCAGTGCCCACAGGAGACCAGAGCTGCCTGGGCCTCTGATGTGGCCGCCCTCTCCTTGCCTAGTGGACACGCGCTTCTTCCAGATCAAAGTTACGTCTCTCCGGGGCTTCACACGTCTCTCAGATTCTGATTCTTGCACTTCTTTCAGATTTTCCCAAGACTAAGGAGGGGTCAGGGCCGTTTGGCCACAGCTCTGCTTCCTGAAGACCTCTGTTGATGGGCACCGATGGGAGAGAAATGTGCCTCCATTTCCGCATGCAGGTGAAGTGATACATTCTGGCTGTGCCATCTGACTGTGGATTTAGCCACCAAGGGTCAATCAAGTGGGCGAACTGGCTTTGTTTTTCCCTCCAGTGAGTGGACAGAACGGATGTCCCGTTCTTAGCTGCCAGTGCCGTCCTGCCCTGAGGCAGCGCGAGAGCCGGGCTCAGGGGACCTGAGGTCGGTGTGCCAGGATGATGATGGAGGCGAGGGAGCAGGGCCCTGGCTGGCCGTCCCTGAGCACCAGTGGCCGATGACAAGGAAGCATCTCCATCTGAAGAGATCCCAACTGAAGACCTCAACGCCCGATGCTTCAGAACCTGTGATTTCACTTTCACAAACACTCGCTTTCATGTTTGCTTTGGTCTTTTTAACGTTGTCTTGTTTCCCCACAGACAGCTCCCGGGTGTGGACACAAGGGGCCTGGTGGGAAGAGCCTGGCCGGCGGAGGGAACCCAGAAATGACGTCGCAGTGTTCTCTGACACAGAAAAGGCTACAGATACTTTGGGCACTGAGTGCCACGGCACGGGGACGCCCTGCAGGCCGAGCGACCAGCGGCCATGTTTCACGCCCTCCTGCATGAGTGCCAGGATAATCCCAGGTCCCCTGCGGATGTAGAGCCATGTCTTATGATCACATATTTGGGGCTGATTTACTTGGAAAAGGTTTTCATCAGCAGCATCATCACAACATTGGGAAGTGAGACAAAACGGTCCAGGAATACTTTCCTGTCTCAATACTTCCGAGAAGCCAGAGGCTCTGGAGGAGCCTGTGGTGGGCAGTGGTGGTGACGGGACCCTCCGCTCTGAGTCACTTCTGAGTCGCGCAGGCAGGCTGTATGCTCAGCTTTCGGCTGGCGGTCCTGCCTGGGAGGCAGTGACGTCCCAGCAAGGGGCCGGGTTGGCCTTTCCCCGTCAGCCTGTCACCGGGGCTGCTCCCACAGCAGCTGTGGTGGACAAGGTGATTTCTATGTCTTCTTCTAATTTTCCACGAATGCACGTGTGCTGGTGCTACAAGGGCAGACAGGGCCCTTCTCAAAATGCAGAAGCCCAGCCAGTGTTTTGCAAACAGTGAGTCATCACGAGGGTGACCACCCACTCCGATTTGCCCCGGGGCCAGGCCTGGCTTGCATCTGGTATCCTGGAGTAATTATTAATAGCTCCTCCTTTCTCTTTCGAAGGGCCAGGTTTGGCTGACATATGATACAGTCGCCCTATTTATAACCCGTTAGTAGGTTATGTGATCCATTTAGTGGGCAGTGACCAACGTTTGATGAACAGTAGCAGAGAAAGTGTGGTCTTGTGAATGTTTGTGCTGGGTTGCAGTGTGAAATGAATTTCCAACTGTGCACTTTAATCAAAGGCATTGGAAGCCCCTTGGCTAGACCAGAGACTCGTGACTCAGCTGTCCCAGAAGCTTTCTGGTAAGAGCTGCACCCACCTCTCACCTTTCCCTTCAGCAAACTCAAGAGACGGACACTCAGCTGTGTTTTCTTCTGAACCCACTGATGCCTTCATCACACGCATCACTGTCCGGAAAGCAATGGTCTCCCAGAACCCTCTTAGTGAAGATTAACCTGCCCATCAGCAAGTACCCCTCTGCACCAGCGGCAGAAGAAACAGCTCTCAGAGAGCGTGTGTCTCAGGATGGGGCCCACACAGCTCCTGTCCTTAAGGTACACAAAGTCCTGTTGATAAACAAGACCAACACATGCCTGAAACATGAACGAGTCGCTGCTAACCTGCCTTTCTAACTCCGAATTCAGGCTGCATGGCCGAGGCTTGAGCAGGGGCAAGAAGTAGGTGGTGGGAGGCGGGGCCTTGGGTGGGGAAGGACTATGGTGCAGGTCCAGGCTGGAGGGAAGGGCAAGCTGGGGGGACGCTGGGCAGGAGGAGCAGGGATGTCCGGGCCCCAAGCGACAGCACTGGTGACACTCACTCTGCTTCTCCCTGACTCCGGGACTCGCACATTCCATTCCCCACAGGTGGCCGCAGGCAGGGGTTGAGGGCGGTGCTTGCTTCACTCTGCAGGACACCCCGGATATGCCAGCAGGTCCAGGGGCTTTCGCCTTGGGGTGGCTTCTGGGCATGAAACCCTATTTTCAGGGGGAGTGTGGTCCAAGGTTCCATTTATTTCCTGACTGAAAGGCAGAACACCAAAGCCCCTGCCCGAGACTTACACCTTGTCTCAAGATGCAGGATGAAGCCCAGGATCGCGTGTTGTAAAATGTACCAAGTTGAAGTTTTCTTCCCGCTGGTTATCGGCAAAATATCGTGTAAGACCCGCCTATTCTACTACAAGCGATTCTGCTTGGGAGGCTGAACAATATTCAGACAGTGCTGCAGCTTCTATAATCCAAAATGTAGCCCAAAGTTCATTCACTTCTCCCAGCAACTTTGGGAAGGAAGTGGACTGAGTGTTATCGCCATGTTCCCATTACACTAATGAGGAACCTGAACCCCAGGAGGGGAGAAGCCAGTTTAAGGACACAGGGCCCTCAAGCTGCAGAGGTGAGACTGGAGCCCGAGCCCCACGGCATCATCTGTCTGGGAGAGACCAGTTACCCTTCTGTCCAGATTTTTTTTCTTCAAGAGGAATTAGCTGCTTGAAGGAGCTTGGATGTTGCCACCTCACCCTGATAATGGTAAAAGTCTGAACGACGTGACAAATCAACCACTCGTCATGGATCTGCCAGGGGGGAGGACACAGGACGAAGTGCTGCCCCAGGACTAGACAGACAGACGGTCACAGGGAGTCACTGCCAGGCACAGTCACGAGACTTATGACCCACCGGTTCAGCTGCGGTAATCCAGCGGGCCTGGTGCAGCAGGAGGTCAGGCAAATGTGTCTGTGGAACAAAAGGGAGCTGGGACAGAGACCCACATAAGCGGGCACTGAAATGTGACAAAGGAGCAGAGTTGAGTGGAGGAAGGACAGTCTCTTTGCCGCATGCCACGGGAATGGCTGGACGTCTGCACGCAAAACAGGAACAGACACTCAGATCTCACACCTGCTCAAAAATTAACGCGCATAGATCACAGATTGAAATGTGAAATGTAAAACTGGGCAAGTCCTGGAAGACGTCTGAAAGAATGGAGATGCCCGGGTGTGGTGATCCTTTGGAGCCACAGCACCACAGGCATGGTCTGCGGGAGAAAGAGTTGGTACCCTGGGCTTCATTAAAGCTAAACTCCTGCTCTACAAAAGCCCACGTCCGAGAGCAAGAAGGCAGGCACAGGCTGACAAAGGACTGTCACTCCAAACAAAGAACTCCCAAAACTCAACAGGGAGAAAATAAACAACCCCATTTAAACAAAACGGGCCAAACACCTTGACAGACAGCTCACCCAAGGACATGTCTAGACGGCAAGTAAGCTCACAGAGAGACGCTCCACACAAGGGCACCGCCCATGCTCCCTGTGGAGCTGAGACCCACACCCACGGTGCACGGGGTGGCAGGCACGTTCTCCGGCTCAGGCTTACGTCCCATAAACACACGACACCGCAGGCTCGTTCCCTTCTGCTCTGCTTCCCCCCTACCCCGCCCAATCAGAAAGTGACCGCAGTGCTGTGTTTCCTGGCTTGTCTGGGAATTAAATGAGATAGTCCATGTAGAGCTTAGTAACTGCTCTTAGTAAGCGATTTATGTTATGTGGTTTGATTTTATAATGAGAACCATTTTTATAATGAAAGAGATGTTAAAAGTTATGAATGCAATGACGCAAGTCTTTGTTCAGTTGAAGAAATAGTTCTCAAACTTCCTTTGTGCATGTGCTGTGTTCACAGAAAAGGTCAGAACACGCTGGAGAGTGGTCTCCTCTTCCCCATCCAGCCCCGACTGGCATTGCTGTGGAAGGGAGGGGCAAGGCAGGGGCCCCAAGCCAGAGAATCCCTGTGGGAGATTCTGGGTGGTCAGAGGCACAACTGGAGGCCGAACAGAGGGAGTGGGAGAGCCCTGAGCTGTGACTTGGGACCTTCTCCAGTCCTTGATGTCCCACTTTCAGAGTCGAGGAGAGGTGGGCACTGATCTTGTCTGCAGACATCAGAGACATCTGGGCAGCAGGGACAGGTCCTCACTCCAGGAAGGAGTTGGGCTCCGAGGTCAGAGGGCATACGAGGGCACACAAGAGCTCAGTGCTGATGACCCAGGAGACGTGTGTGTGTGACCAGCAGGTGTCTGTCCTGGCATCTCATGCCTTCCTCTCCTCTGTGAGGTCACCGGCTCTTCTGAGGAAGGAGCAGACATCTGGAAAATGCCTCTGGAGAGCCCAAATGCCTCATGGAGGAGCGGGTGAAGTCAAAGATTGTCCGATGACTCCTACTCCGAAATAAAGGCTGATCTTCCAGAGAAACTCTGCACTGTTATTTAGCTTGGGGCCTGCGGCGATATTGGAAATGTAATTTTGCGGCTTCTTCACGCATGGCTGTGTGTTGAAATTTTAAAGAGGAGAGGCTCGGTGGGGAGGTGGTCGTGTCCCAAGGGGCTGCCACACCACTCAGCATGCAATTCCGCCCTTTACTTTAAGTAACTGCATGGAACATTCCTATGTTGGTGTGGAGGGCTGAGAGGAAAAAACGATTTTCTTTTAAATCCAAATAGGACATTTCTGAGGGAAACAGCCATAGATATTTTGGGGGCATTTTATCCCACTGAGACCTGAAAGTCACTATGAGAAACATCAGACAAATCCCAACAGACAGGCA
Organism: Panthera onca; assembly: GCF_046562875.1. NCBI lineage: Eukaryota > Metazoa > Chordata > Mammalia > Carnivora > Felidae > Panthera > Panthera onca. Next base: position 169,115,201 of record NC_138340.1, read on the forward strand.
TTTACAACATCATAGGCCTATATGAAAGAGAAAGACTGAGGAATGTTCCAGATTGAAAAACACTGAAGAGTCATGATAGCCCAGTGCAACACATGACCTTGTACTGGGCACTGACTGAAATGGTGCCTTGATGGCAGATAAGATAACATTGAATTTCCTAAATTGGAGAACAGTGTTGAGGTTCTATCAGAGAACATCCTCACTTTAAAAAACCTGCCCTCACGTTTTAAGTGGTAAAAGGCGTGTGTGTGCAACCCGCTATGTGCGGCAACGGGCATGCACCCACAGCTCACCGGGACACAGCAGAGCAGATGTGGCAAGACGCTGCCTGGAGAATCGGGCTGGCGACGTGTGGGTTCCCTGCACCATTTGAACATGTAAACTACTTCCAGGTCATACCACAGGCTCGACAGAGACAACGGGACCGTCAGGCATCCTCATTGTCCCGACAAAGTCCAGGGTTAAAAAGCAAATGTAACTGAGAAATGATCTGACAAACTTGGCATAAATGTAAGTGTTTTATTTTGTTTTTGGACTAAAATTAGATTTATTTGAATACAAAAGTAATATATGTTTACTTCTGAGAAAGTAGAAAATGGAACAAAGACTTTTGAAAGGAAGAACACGGCTATTACAACGACTCCCCACTGCCAGGAGTTTCTGTCCTTTGTCAGCTGGGCCTCTGGCTCCCCGAGTGTCCAGCCACAACCTCCTCCAAGTACATCCAAGTGACTGACCATCAGTAGGTGAACTTTGGCAAAACTTCATCTTTCTTTTGCTGGCTCTTTAACGGAGCTCTGTAGTAAGCAGTAAAGCAAACACTACTGGTTTCCATCCTTTCTTCAGTTATTCCACTTGGTCCTGACATGTGTACATCAAATGAAGAAACTAGTCGGACCGTCCAGTGAGTAATCTGGCTGCTCCCCAACCAGCCAGAGGACCAGGGCCTTCCCTCCCGTCCCCACCTAAGGGCCCGGCAGGGGCAGCCAGCACCCCAGGCTTGCAGACTCCCAGATGCCTGAGCCCCAAATGCCTGTCCCCCCAGGTAGGCTGCTCACAGACAAGCCCAGTGAAAAGGGAGCATCAGGGAGGTCAGACCCTTCCCAGGAGCACCGTTCCGGGCCGAGACCAGCCTGGTGCCGCCCACCCTTCTACCAGCGCTTCAGCCCAGCTCCGTGGACACCCCCCATCCCCGCCACTGTTCTACGAGAAACAGAGGCCTCCGCTCATCAGGGCAGGGCCCTGGGCTCATGACCGAGCCTTCCCAACCCTGTGAGACTCCCTGGGTCTCCTTCCCAATGACAGGTGTTCTTTATATCCCTTCTTAACTTTTCATCCTGTTTCTCCTTTGGCCTGGGAAAGACTCATTTCTTTATTGGGCAAGCACTACACATTATTGTTACAGGTTTAGTTAGAACTAGAATAAAGATAGCTAATAACTGTGTCTGTCCCATGAATCTTGGTCAGATTTCTGCCCGGACCTGAGCAGCGGTCTCACGCGAGCTCAGGCTCCTCCCCGTGGGCAGCGGGGTGTTGTGTGCTCTGGTTATGGCATTCTGACCCAATCCTCCTGCCCCGCGGCCCCTCTGGGTCCTGTCTGAATCTCTGAGCCCGGGCTTCCCAGTGCCGGCCTCGTTGTCCAGGATCCCAGTGTCACCCACTGCTGACGAGCGGTCCACCTCAGCTGGACTCACAGTGGGAAGCTCCCTCCTGCCATCTGATGTGAACCGAGGCAGACACAGCCCTTGGAGCTTGTTCAGAAGCTGAATTAAACGGCCAACTGTAAGGGAAGCAAACACCGGGTGTAGGTGGCCCAGATCTTGGTCAGGTGGCATCCTCAAGTCTGCCACCTGTGCATACTTTGCCATGTTGGCTCCAGCTCTGGCTCCCTGTCCAGTGGACAGCTGCTCAGCACACCCCCGAGAGACTCCTCCCAAGCCGTGGGCTAGCAGCGTGCTCCTACAGGTCCTTCTGAGGACCAAGCGAAAGGCCCAAGTGCAGCTGACCTGGGGGCACCACAGACACCCGAGTGGCTGTGACCCTTGTTGTTGGGTGGGAACCCTCAGGGAGGCCACACTGGCGGTTAGGCAGAAAGAGTTACTGGTGTGTCTGAAAGCTGAGAGGAGAGTGCAACAATATTTTTAGGAATATGGCATAATATGGAAGAAATGTGTCCACTTGATGCATGGGGAGGCTGAGATGCCAGACAGTTCTCTTGGCTAAATTTAGCTTTATTTCTTCTTTATTGAAGAACTATGTAGCAAATATATAACACAGGAGACACATGGAGCACACTGCTTTGGGTGTCCACTGCTCAAAGGACGCCAGTGTGTTGCTAGGGCTGCTGTCCTTTGGCGGGATGGCCTGCACAGCTGGAGGGCAGAGTCCTGCGTGGTGACTAAAGCCCCGGGTCAGCTGCAGCCCTGGGTCCTTCAAGATTCATCAGGAAGACTCCTGATACTCAGGGAAAGGAGGTACCCTGGCCCCACAGAGACTTGTGGGTGCTAATTTCTAGGTGTTTCCATGTTTCACCAGCTCTCAGCAGTCCTGGGAGATCGGAGAGGTACAGACAATGGGCAGCAGGAAGACACTAAGTCAGGGAGCCTGGCTGAAGGAGTGTCCCCACCTGGGGCCTCAAGACAGCCTTCACCACAGGAAAAAAGCCAAGAGATTGGGATCTGGACAATGTGCTGTGGCAGGGAGCTGCCCTGGTCAGGAGAGCCCCAGGGCGGGGGATGGCCTGGAGGGTTGGATGACCAGACACATGACTCCAGGTGCAATGACGCTTACTGGAAGTCCCGCCTGAGGCTGAGAACGTGATGCCAGGACAGGAGACCCTCAGCTCCCATGGGTGCGGAACCCATGTGCCCCATAAAAGGGTGGGGGGCAGCTGAGAGGGTCTTGTGGTCTATACCTGACCCACCTTTCCCTATAACATTCCACGGGCTGGGGCATGGGAAAGGACACAGGGCAGCTGCTGGTGTGACCCCTGTGGGTCCCTGGGGGTGCTCCTTAAATCCCGTAATGTGATGAAGCCCTTTATGCAAAGACCCAAAGATAAATGGCCCAACAGGAAAATGCTCCTACGCCAGGGCACACACCGGAAGGTGGTTTTGGTGGGAGGGGGACATAGACTAGGAAGACTGCCATATGGAAACCAGGGACCCGGTGACAGAGGGAGTCTGAGCCAAGCCTGGCCAGCTTCATGATTTCACTGTGAAGACCAGAAAACCAAGGCCCAGACCATTGCCAAACCCCTTTGCGACTCATGGGCCCCCTTGGTCCAAAGTGAGAAGCAGCTTCAGCAGCATCGTTCCTGCCATTGTCTGAGAGGGTCTTTGACACTTTTTTCTTCCATGTCTTCGGACCCTCTGGGGTCTTTGGACACTCTCTTTCTCCATGGGACTCCCCCTTCCCGACTTCATTTTATTTGGTGATTCCTTTGCCATTGCAGACAAGCTTGTGGCTTTGGTGGAGGCTAACTTTTTTCTTGAACTTAATTAATTTTGAAGTCAACAAAGATTGCACACACAACACCCAGAGCAGAGCTGCTGTGTGAGAGCAGGAAATCCAATCAGAATCATAAAACCGGGAGGAGACTGAGCCACTGATGAGCCGAGGTGTGACATCAGAAGTGGAGTTCATTAGGCTCACGGCAAGGCTGTCCCCCGGCCCCCCAGTGCCCGGGGAGGCCCAGCTGGGCTCTGACCCACCAGGCCCTCTGTGCCGCTGCCCCGCCACATGCTTTCCATCTTTGACAGGATTCCTTAAACAAGCAAGTATTCAAGGTATTTGAACAGCGGAAACTGCAATCAGGGAGAAAAATTACTCACTGTGGTTTTGTGCCATCATTTTCTTCTCTTGTACACGTTAAAATATTTTGACTTTCTAATCCATTAGCAGGGAATATGCGTTCATGATATTTGTAGAATCTCCAAAATGTTTAATTAAGAAGAAAAATAGCTTTTCAAACTGGATGGAAAAGCATCAGAAAAGTAGGGATGCTCTGTGCTTCATGCAGGCAGGATTCAGTTCCAGGCTTTTCCAAGGACCAAGCGGACCCAGAAGAGTTTTCCATCAGTTTCCCTGGGAAGTGTGACCCGAGGGAAATGTAGAGAAGGAGGAGCCGCCGGCTTTGAGTTGGGAAGTTGCTAGTATTGCCTCAGATGTCAGTTAGTTCCCAGCTCCTGCTCACCCGCGACTCCAGTACAACCAGGTTGGGTTCATGGTAACTGAGGACAGACTCAGAAACTTGTGGTTCCCAAGAAATGCTTGTTTGTTGAATGGATGAATGAGGACGGGCCCATCCTCTTACAGGGACCTACAGCTGGCTCTGAATAAATGCTGCTCGGGATGTCTTGGGACATTCTGCTTCCACCCCACACAGGAGTCTGGGACGCCTGCACGCAGTAGAACGAGAGGTGTGGGTGGTCGAACTTGGGTGTAGAGCCCCCACCCCCCTGGCCACAGAGATCCAAGACTTTCCTGGTCTTTGGGACCTGTTGTCTCGCCCCTGAAATGGTCTGACAGCCGTCCACCAGGGTCACCTGGGAGGCAGGTGACACGTGACAATGCTCCTGGAGCCCTGCTCATCGTGAAGTGGGGCAGTCTCCGTTCCTGGTCAGAATTCAGGGTCTGCAGAACAGGCCCTGTGAACTCTTCTTGCTACAGACACCATCCTGACCCTGGGGGTAAATTCTGTACCAGTTCAAGTTTTATTCTTAGAAAGCCAACAAGACCGTCTCCCGGGTTGGTCATATTAAATAGCTAAACAGCAGTTGGAGACTAGTCTGGAACCGGAAATCCACACGTATCTGCCTTTGAAAACATGTTCTCAATTTAGATCCAACATGAACAGGTCAGCGACTTAGGACTATGCTCTATCAGCCGCCGGGAACATGGCACCAATCCCCCCATCTTCCAGCTGGGGCAGCTTAAACCAAATGGCTGCCACAGCTGTCGGCCACCATGTTCAGGGCTTTCTAGCACCTCACGTTTCCTGCCCGACAGGGAACTCATGAGAGGCCGACATCTCACTGGGACTTCTTGCAAAATCCAGTAAATATAAAAAGAACGATATGAAATACGTCCAAGGCTGAGCATCACTCTGGCGTGTAGCACAGCCCCCCACAATGTGCAAAGTCCGAGGTGATTAGACCCCAGGATGCGCACGACGGCTCTTACCTGGAGGCAGAGGACAGATGGGAAGCAGGCGAGAAGGAAGAACTGACAGCGCGTTCCGTGGCGTTAAATTCTGAATATGTGGGGCACCTGGGTGGCTCAGGTGGTTGAGCATCTGACTTGATTTTGGCTCAGGTCATGATCTCACGGTTTGTGGGTTAGAGCCCCACATAGAGCTCTGTGCTGACAGCGTGGAGCCTGTTTGGGATTCCTTGTCTCTCTGTCTCTGTCTCTCTCTCTCTCTCCCCTCCTCCCCCGCTTGCTCTCTCTCAGAATAAATAAACTTAAAATTTTTCTGAATACATTACATTTTAGTGACGTCCTGAGATGCTCTGTGTCTACCCTCTCTGTTCACAAGCCCGGCTGAGGGTGGAAACCACTGCTTGCATGTCTTGGCACATGCGGGAGGGACGGAGTGCACTGGTACAGTTCCCTGTGTCCCGGGTGCACACAGGTCGCCAAGCGGCTCCTGCTGGCCAGAGAGAACACAGGTGCCACAAAGGTGACTGCATGCCAAGGGGGAGTGAAATACATGTGACGCAAAAAGTCACATTTCAGTGATTGTGCACAAGAGAAACAGAGCTGGGGCCTCTGACCGTGTCCTGTTTTCTCTGAGCCTCAGTCTTTCTATCTGGAAGGTGGTCTGTCATGAAGACTAGATAAGAGGTGGGGGAAATTTGGGCAGGTTAGTCAAAGTGCACAAACTTTCAGTTATAGGATGAATGAGTTCTGTGTCTCACCAAAAAAGAAGGTAAATAGGTGATGGATAATTAGCTCGATTGAGGTATTCATTTTACAATGTATATGTACATATACCCATCAAAACATCACACGTACCGTGTACAGACATGCCTTGGGGATACAGTGGGTTTAGTTCCAGACCACCACAGTAAAGCAAATACTGCAATGAAGGGAGTCAAATGAGTTGTTCGGTCTCCCAGTGCTTATAAAAGTTATGTTTACACCACAGTGTAGTTTCTTAAATGTACAACAGCATTATGTCCAAGGAAATAATGCACACACCTCAGTTAAAAAATACTTTACTGTTAAAAAATGTTAATCATCATCTGAGCTTTCAGTGAGTCATAATCACTGATCACAGATCACCATAACAAATACAATAATAATGAAAAGGCTTGAAATATTGTCAGAATTAGCAAAACGTGACACAGAGAGACGACGTAAGCAAACGGTGCTGGAAAAACGGCCCCCAGGGACTTACTCGACACAGGTTTGCCACAGCCTTCAACTTGTGAAAGCACAGTATCCGCCACGTGCAGCAAAACGAGGTGTGCCCGGACCTTAAGTATGTACAATGTTTGTCACTGACACCTCAATGGGAAAAGACCACATGAGACAGCACTGGTAACTGACCCGGCGCCCAGTACGGCTCAACACTGTCCACTCTTCTAGCACTCCTCCCTCCCTGACTACTGGCCAGGCGTCCAATTAGTGAGAAATCGGCTAAAACGGAAGCTACTTCCTCTTCTAGAATTTAGTGATTTGGTGGGGAAAACTGGCTTTTAACCATAAACCTTAGTGAGGAGAGCAAAGACAGCCCCTCTATAAAAAAGGGGCGTGAAAGATGATCCCGCAGGAAATCGTATCTGACGGTGACATCAGTACCAGTCTCACCAGCGGCCGGATGGCAGGGCCCAGGGTTGGCGGGAGGTGCACGAGTAGCTAGGTAGGCCCTCAGGCTCTTTCAAAGGGCCTCAAGTATGTTCTTACACAGCAGACGTCTGCGGAAACACAGCACGACTTCAGGGTAAGGAGGCGTTCACCTGTCCGTATGGCGTCAGGGGTGAGTGAATGTTGCCCAAGGGGCAGGACAGCGATCTGGTTTCCTGGTGGTACACAGAGTAAGACTACAGTGGTACAACGTTGCAGAGTGAGTGTTGCGGAAAGAACAGCGACGTCAGCCCTGGGGCTGTGGGCTGAACCCACAGACAGGACCCCGAGCAGAGTTGAGCGGACTTGATTTGACACATCCTTTAAGTGATCGCATTCTCAGAAAGGGGTCATCTTGAGCACACCGCCACGGCCCCCGTACACCATCCCGACCCCCAGCGCAGCCCCCAGCGCGACTTGGGCACTTGGCCAGAGACATGCTCCCTCTCGGTTTGCAAACACCCTCTATGCCCAGTTCCGTCCCCTGCTGCTGGCTCGGGGTCACAAAACTACCGCGGGGCTACTTGACAGCCCACGTTGTGGCAAAGCCTCAAACCCATCGGGGGAACGGATGCTCGTTAAAGCTCACTTCAGGCAGGCAGTGCCGCTCAGACACACTGAAGGTAGGCGAAGAGAGCCAGGCTTTCCGCCTCCACGACGGCAGAACAAGAAATGACTCCAAGTGCCTGGCGCAGAACTGAAATAGGGCCGTTAAGAAGTAGAGGAAAGGAAACCTGCACAATTCTCGCAGGGTAGCAAATGGACGCTGTTTCGTGTGCACTTCTGGAAAAGGGGCTGAAATGTGCAGGGAACCATGCAGGGGCCCTTACCTTGCTCTCATCCTCAGGGTCATTATAGCCACACGCGTCTACGAAATCTGGAAACATCTCTGACCACCCATCACTTGTGCAGTTTTTGCTTATGTTTCCTAGAAGGTAAAGTTCAGGTGTCAGGTCTGTGGGTCCACGACCGCGGCCTTAGCAGCGACAGCGTGGGCAGTGCTTGGAGGTATGTGCATTCACCTGCCCGGGCTTCCCACCCATGAAACCTGGGTTGTGCAGGGCCTCGGTGGCTCATTCTGGAGCCCGCTATCCCAGTCCACCCTCACTCAGCTGCCCCGGGCACAGTGACCAGGGAGCACAGGTCCTCTGACCACTGATGTTGGGACCAGGGAGCAGGGACCACTGACCACTGATGTTGGAGGAAGAGACTGTGGGTGTAAGATTTAAATCACATAAGGTAAAGGCAGTTTTGATCTTACAGTACCATTTTTTTGCTCCTAATTAATGTAAATGTGTATGTTAAACTCAGGGATGCAATGTTCCCTCAGGCTACTGAAATGAAAGTGTCCTCAGCAGGTGACCACAGTCACTGAGTGGTGATGAGTGAAATCAGGGCTGGGCACTGGTGGCCTGTGATGGGGGCGGGTGGGGCTGGGGCTCACTGGGTGGGCTTTGGGAGGCTGGAGCCCGGGAGGCCCTTCCTGTCTTGGTGATCCCTACCAGCAGCTGACCCCCCAGAGGGTCCTCTGTGACTCACAGCCCCAGCAAATCTTTCCACTCACACGAGCCAAGACTGTAAGGCAGACTTGGTGGGCATGACTGCTCCCGTTTCACCTGAGAAAATGAGATTCTGAGGGTTCCGTCACACGCCCGAGGTTCTGCAACGACTGAGCCGCAGAGATAGGTTTTTGAACTCAAAAACTCCTTATTTTGTCAACCCCAGGGCAGCCTACGTGTTCACCCGCTTTGATCTATTAATCAGACAAAATTGAAAGCAAAGTGCGTTCACATGGAGGTGATAATATGTGTAAGCGATTCCTGGCATGCCGTGTGGAGGCAGGTGGGAGGGCCCAGACCCTGACCTGCTGGCAAGTGGGGATGGGGTCTCAGCAAAGCCCCCGGCAGCATCACCTGGGCTCATGCTGCCCGGTCGCTCTCCAACACCACCGTCCTGTGCATTTTTCTGACTCCAGGCCCCCAACCCTCCTCCTGCTCCAGCTCCAGAGGGTGTCCCAGGGGAGTCTGGGGGCGGCTGGAGGGCAGGGACCATAGTAGGGAGTGGAGGCAAGACAGAGTCCTGGGAGATGAGGCCCCACTGCCCTATTTTATAGATAGGGAGACAGGCCCACAGGAGATAAAGATCTGCCCAGAGTCAGGAATCAGAACAGCAGTGGGAGTGGCTGTGGCTGCATATGGCTCGCTGAGCTCCTGCTGTATGCCAGGCTTGGTGCCCAGGCCCCCATTTAACCCTGAGACTACATGAGGGCCCTTTAGTGGTCCTACATCACAGGTGGGGGACCTGAGCCGACAGGCGAGGGGCCCTGTTCCAATCCCAGGCAGTGGTCTCCTCGTCTGCACAGCACACCTGCTGTCTGGCCCTCATTGCCCAGCTCTTGGGACCTGTACCTGAGCTCTGCGGATGCGGCCAGGAGTGGGCACTGAGCCAGTCATTCCTCATTAATACACAGCAAACACTAAAGAAGACACTGAAATGTCAGATCCCACACAGGTTCTCCATTTTGCCTGGAAGACACCTGGAGGCAGAGGCAGAAGGCATACTTCCAGGAAATGCTTGAGGCAGCAATGTGTAGAGAGGGGCCTGGGAGGTGGGAGGGGGCCTGGAGGGGGGCGAGCGAGGGGCCGGGAGGTGAGAGGGAGACCAGGGAGGTGAGAGAGGGGCCGGGAGGTGGGAGGAGGCCTGGGGGGCGGGTAAGCGAGGGACCGGGAGGTGGGAGGGGGCCTGGGGGGGTGAGTGAGGGGCTGGGAGTTGGGAGGGGGCCTGGGGAGGTGAGCGAGGGGCCAAGAGGTAGGAGGGGGCCTGGGGGGGTGAGTGAGGGGCTGGGAGGTGAGAGAGAGACCAGGGAGGTGAGAGAGGGGCCCGGAGGTGGGAGGGAGCCTGGGGAGGTGAGCAAGGGGCCGGGAGGTAGGAGGGGGCCTGGGGGGTGAGTGAGGGGCTGGGAGGTGGGGAGGGTCTGGCGGGATGAGTGAGGGGCTGGGAGGTGGGAAGGAGCCTGGGGAGGTGAGCGAGGGGCCGGGAGGTGGGAGCGGGCCTGGGGGGGTGGCTGAGGGGCTGGGAGGTGAGAGAGAGACCAGGGAGGTGAGAGAGGGGCCAGGAGGTGGGAGGGAGCCTGGGGAGAAGAGAGAAAGTCCAGGGAGGTGAGAGAAAGTCCAGGGAGGTGAGAGTGGGAACATATAGGAAAAGAGGGGAAGCCACAGCTTTATGACTCAGGAGCTTGGACCTCCTTCTCCCTCCTCTTTGAGTGGACCGCTTCCCCACCCTGGCTCTGTGGGTGCCATCTGCTCAATGGGAACCTCCACCACTTTGTGAGGACCTCCCAGTCTTTGTGAACTCTTCCTGCTGTAGTCCCAAGTTTAGCAGCCATGCCTGGTGCCCTGAGCAGAGCGGTGACAAGTGTCGCTCTCGTGTGCTCCCCAAAGCTGATTATAAACTCACTGGGTGTAAGTCTGTGAGGGTCCTTGGTCGTCTGCAGAGGCAGGGAGGGTGAGTGTGCCTGCACGGGGAGCACTGTGCCTATTGGGGCGTGGGGGTCCCTGCCCTCCAGACGACCCAGTCTGATGTGAGAGCAGCTCCCAAGTGTGAGCTCTGTGTTGCAGGCACTGCGTTAGGCTCCACAGCCCTCAGGGTAAGGTCTGACCACAACCCCAATGCCTAGCTAGTTTCGGGACTCACTCTTGTCCCCCCGGGACAAGTTGGCAGAGCCAGAACTCAGAGCCAGGCTGCTTGGCTGCAGGGCCTGTGCTCTGGACCATTTTGTTGTCCATCTGTTTGGGCTTTCCCTCCGATGCAGTCACACCCACTGTCTCCCTGCCCTGGAGAAGCGCTAAGTGAGCAGGAACCACCATGCCCTAAGGGGTCAACTCTTCAGAACAAACCTTAGTCTATGAGCCTGCCTCCCTCCTTCACTTGATGGTTTGTCGCCGTCCCTTTTAAAGATTCATCCTCGGTGCTAAACTGAGTCCCCACAGCTTTCCTGTCACTCTGCTGGCCTGTGGGAGTGGATTTGCACCCCATATCCTAGCACAGCTCAGAGGGGCCTCCCACGGACCCTGGAGCTCATGCAGCATGAAGACAGCAGACAGCAAGGTGCTGGTTGCCATGACATCATCTAGAGAGCCCACCCAATTTCCCGCTACTGGAGGTAGGAGAACTCAGAAGAGAAAACAATTTTCATGAAAGCACAGATCTGTCTCTTGAACATCTGGGTCTATGGGCTGAAACAGTCACAAGTCACTCTATGATCTGGCTCTCCCCACAGGTCACTGTGGGAGCAACTATCCCATTCTAAGTGCTTTCTGCTAACTGGGAAGTAACATACAGATTCAAGCCCTACTGGTTCTTAACTGTATTTCAAGACCACACTTTATCCCTGCCAACTTTCCTATTTGAGGCCTCCACCCATTGCCATCCAATGCCTGTTGGCCCCAGCCCCAGCCCTACCCAGCCCCCAGCTCCGGATTATGTTCACGTTTCTCTAAGGCCCACACTCTGTCCAACACTCCTAGAGACGGCACTCCATGGACCACAGTTTGTCGACAGTCTGTGTAAGTGCCTCATGGTTCACATGTTTTGTGACCAGTTAAATAAGGGGATGCATATACTTTTCAGATCACCTAGCTGTTTTATACAGACTCAGGAGAATTCCCTAGTAGTAGAGATCTCCCCACAGCAGCAAGGCAGTGTCATGCTCCCTGTTTGGATAAAAAAAAGAGCATCAAGCATTTAACCCAAGGCAGACACGGAGTCTTCATTCTCCATAGCAGCACAATGACTCATAGCAGAGCCAGATTCTAGCCTGACCTGGGCTGGGTGCCCCAGGTGGCTCCCCTCTGGCAGAGGTTAGGCGCTCACAACAGGTGGCCCATTCTAGCCTGACCTGGGCTAGGTGCCCCAGATGGCTCCCCTCTGGCAGAGGTTAGGCGCTCGCAACAGGTGGCCCAGAATCAGAGCTCTCGTGCTCTCCAGTGTGCAACCCCCGGCTGCCCCCTGGAGGCATTTAGAACCCACCATCTATTAGGGGAAGCCTAAGTCTATGCCAATTCATTTGAGATTTCTGGGAGAATATTTATAGTCCAAACCATTCAGTACAAATGTTATTGATTAGATAGGATATTTTTTAGAGTTTAGATTTTCTAAAATAATTTAGTTTTTCTGACTTGAAGATGACCAATGTTGCTTATGCAGGTATGACCCCAAGTCCCCTCAAACTGCTTCATTGACTAACTCAGGAAGAGTCTCGCCTTGCAAGTCACAGGGATAAAAGGAAACCTTTCTTTTCCTCCATCCCAACCTGTGCCACAAATTTCTGCTTGAAGTGTTTCAACAATTCTACTTCTCAAGAGTTTTTACCCTGTAACGCTTGCTCAAGATGAAAATAAGTTCTCTACAGTGCTTAAAAGTATCCTGCCTTTCTGATTTCCAGATGTATCTCCTCTTTTCTATTCTTCCGGATAGATTTCTTCATGTTATAAATTCTGGATCCTTTACAAGAGAAAACAAAAACCACAGCACAGCACAGCACAACCACCTTCCTGGGAACAAGCCAAGAGATGTTGTGGCAGCGTGCGGAGAGCAAAGGCGCAGGACCGGTGGCACCCCAGCCCTGCCAGCCCCTCCGGACCCTGGAGACAGAGAGACAGTGGGTCTTCTGACCACATGGAGCCAGTTCAGAAAGTGGGAGCTGGGAGCTGAGCTCGGTCCAATGAGCAAGATGTTTCCTGTGGACAAGAGACTGCTTCTGGGCTTGAGGAAAGCCTGGCCACTCTCCCTGAGCATCAGGGCGCCTCAAAGCATCTGGAGGACGCTCTCTGATGGCTCACGGACACCCACGAGTGGCAGGGAGGCACAGGACTGCACGGATGTTTTCCTCGGCGCCTGAAGCCAGTGGCTCCTCGTCTGCATTGCCGCCCGCCCCCTTTGGGGCGCTCCCGTATCAGGCTCACTCGTCCATGCTTGTCTCGGGCCTGCTCTCCCCTGCTGTTTCCCTTGAGGTGGCTGACCTGGCAAGAAGCTTCTCATCCTCCTGCTCCTCAAACCAGCTTAGTAGATGATGGCACAGCTGTTCCCTGACTCAGTAAAGGAAACCAAGGAGCCTGCTTCCTGCTGCCTTCCATGGAGAAGCCAGCCCATAGCCTCTGCGGGGGTTTAGACACAACGCTGACAGACGGTACCTGGTTTGCTGTAAAAATTGCTGAACACTGTAGGACAGGGCACTGTGACAGTCTCGCCTACGTCCGCAGGGCGCCAGCACGTAATGTTGTCCCAGACGCCAGTGCAGGCTAGGAGGAGAGAGACAGTGTAAGAAGGACTAACCAGTGCAACGGAAGCATACACGTGGCTGCTTGGGGGATGCCTAGGTCAGCAGGAGCACATCTGTTCAAAGGCTTTGCAAGTAGATAGTCCCTTACTTAGGTAACTATCTTGCAAATTACCTTTTTGTGAAACACGTTTGCACCAACAGAATTGCTGAGAATATAGTTAGCGTCTGAGTTCGTTTTAATCAGGTTTGGAGAAATAACCAGATGTGTGGTAGAAAGTATTTGAGTAATCCAATGTGCAATGTGCACTGATGAACTTTAATAGAATCGTTACTTCTCTCCTGCTGAGGTGCTTCCCCCAGTGTGATAATATGGGTACTCTTGAAGGCTTAGGGTCCCCTGGATGAAGGCATACTTCTGCTTTTAGGGAATCTGACTTCAAGGATAATTTGCACATTTAAATATTGGATAAGATTTACTTGATTTAAAAAAATTTTTTTAACGTTTATTTATTTTTGAGACAGAGAGAGACAGAGCATGAATGGGGGAGGGGCAGAGAGCGAGGGAGACACAGAATCTGAAATAGGCTCCAGGCTCCGAGCTGTCAGCACAGAGCCCAACACGGGGCTCGAACTCATGAACCTTGAGATCATGACCTGAGCCGAAGTTGGACGCTTCACTGAATGAGCCACCCAGGTGCCCCAAGATTTACTTGATTTTAATAGTCAAGATGACATCTATGTGATGAAATCTTAGGTTACCCTCATGCAGCTATCAAATAACCTAATTTGTATAATGTTATGACTTAAGTAATTCTCCAGATCTCTTACAGGGTCTTAGCAACCACCACACCCTATGCAAGGATACAAACGTGCCAATCATCCAAGGTGAAAGGCAATGACCTCTCAACGTCACACAAACCATGACAATCCACATTTGAACCCAAGGCTTTTTACTACAAGTCCCAGGTACTGATACTGTATTAATTTCAATATTGGAGGTGCTAGCCTAGGTAAAAACAAACAAACAACAGTTCTGACATGCCATCCAGTCCTGCACAGGAACCGTACAAAAACACCAATGAAGTATTTACATTCTTGGTTCGAGCACAGGAGTGTTTTAGCTCAAGAATGCAGATGCCTCTGATAAGTTGGGTATAAATCAAGTTTTGCAGGTGAAAATACTTTCTAGAAGTTTTTAAAATAAAAATGGGGCGCCTGGGTGGCTCAGTCGGTTGAGCATCCTACTTCAGCTCAGGTCATGATCTCACTCCTCCATGAGTTTGAGGCCCGCATCGGGCTCTGTGCTGACATTATGGAGCCTGCTTGGGATTCTGTCTCTCCCTCTCTCTCTGCCCCTCCCCTGCTCATGATCTGTCTCTCTCTGTCTCAAAAATAAATAAAGACATTAAAAAATTTTTTTTAATTTTAAAAAATAAAATAAAAATGAAAATATATTCATTCTAAAAATTTAATTAGATACCAATGATTAAGTGAGTAATAAATTCATACTATATTAATGTCCTTACATATGTGAGGAAAATATTGCTCTTAAAGAAATATTCAGAATAAGTCATCAAGTACAAATGAGTCACTAGCTACTCCACGTTGTGCCTAGGCTGAACAGACCAGGGCAGGGAGTGGCCCTGCAGTGACACCACACATGACGCCTCCGGACACCGGCACAGGAGGGCAGGTGCTTGCTGAGCCTTGGATGAGGCAGGTCAGGGCCGGGGTTCCCAACAGAGCTCCAACGAGGGGGAAAGTGAGGTGTCCAGGTCTCCAGGGAAACACAGCAGTGGCCTAGCCTCTCCACCGTCGGGAAAGCAGTGTGTTCTGACCACTGGCCGTTGGTCATTGTGAAGGTTCAACTGTCCTCACCACAGAAATCACAAATTTCTGCTTAAATAATGAAATCTTAATGGAGACATATTAAATCCACGGGTTCATTTCAGTCACTTTTCCCATTATAGTAAGATTTGAGTTAAGTACCTAGAGTCTGATGGGTCAATCCCTTCAATCGCTGGCAAGCTGTCCCTTTATTTGTGCATTTACTGGACCCACGTGTAGCGGGCAGTGCAGGAATCAGAGGCTGTGGTGGCCTTCCCACCTACGGTGAGCGGGGAGAGCCGTCTGCCCGGCCCTGGGGCCGGGGCGCAGGAGGATGGCAGGCTGGTGATGAGGCATCCACACCTGTGGGGAGTCTGAGGGCCGGAGACCGCCAGTGACGCGTCCATGGCTTCTCTCTCCTGTTTCCCAATCTCACAGCAATGACACCCACAAGTGTGAAAGGGTTGCACCCAGAGATGTCGATAAACTTTGAAGATCAAAAGCATACATGTGCTAAATAATGACGCAGCACCCACAGCAGGGCGAGAAGCAAGAGGAAGGCAGTGTTTGCGCACTGGAGGGGCCCCGGACGCAGGATGCCGGGCGTGGGGTGACCGAATTCGAGAGGATCACGTCAAGTGTGACTTCTGAGCATTGAGACTTCCATCCTTCCTTCCCCCATCAGTTGTTTGTGGAGGCTGACTTTTGCCACCTAACTGGAACAGGACCACGGGAGGCCCCAGACCAGCCAGGCCAACTGGGGCAGGAGGGTGGGGGCCCAGGAGAAGAGGCTCTAAGGAAGAAATGGCACTTTATGATAACCTCATGTTATCCAATTGTCTTGAGAGTATTTTGTTGTTCTGGTACAAAGTTTGATGCCTAATAACCAATAGATACATAGAAAATGAAGGAATAGAAAAGCCAGGCACTTACTGTTCCAGGAAAAGCATAAAGTTAGACAAGAAAGGAAATATTGATTGTTACGTGGTCAGCTGTGATCATAATAATGCAAACCGACAATTGCGACGTGACCGCTGGAGGGCAGATTAGAGGAGGGACGGAAGTGTGACAGGCGGGGCCATTCCCAATAAAAGAACAGTATGAACGAAGACATTACATTTGGGAGCAGAGACTAGTCTGAACAATGATGAGCAGTGTGGATTGTCTAAGACACAGCGGCCAGGGGAGGCAGTGAGTCAGGCCTGCACGGGGAGCTTACTGTTGTCATGCACTCGTAGCAGAGTCCCTCTGAAAGGAGGAAAAGTCTGTGCATATCAAATAGACTCTGAAAGGTTATCCGACAGAAGTTAGCAACCATTCCTGATGGTCAAAAGCTCCAAATAAGAAAACGATATAGGACACTTTAATAGGACAAAGACCGTTTGTTTAAATTAGAAAGTATTATTAGAGATGGTTAAACACAGTGTGCAAAGTCAGGAACCTGGCTGGAAACTTGCTATCACCATTGTTATTTAACAAAAGCCAGCAGTTTTAGCTAAAACAATAACTAAAAGAAAATGAACCCAGCGGGTACATTGCTATAAAACTGAGAAGTCCCAGAGCTGCACTTTCCAGTATGGCAATCCCTTGCCACGTGTGACCATTTAAATTTAAATCTAAATTAGTGAAGACTAAATACAATAAAAATTCAGTTCCTCAGTCGCAGTAGCTGAATTTCAAACTGGAGTTCAGCGGCCAGGCGTGGTTTGTGGCTGTGACATCACAGCTCAGGTGGAAAACACGGCTGTCTTCACAGGAAGTTCTCTCGGAGCTCTAGTTAAAGGAAGCCACCAAACAGCCCACTAAAAGCCACTCTTCCAAACTATCAAGAAGCTTAAAGCGAAGAGAGAAAATGGAGCCCGTCATTGCTGTCTCTGTACTCTAGTGCTGAAGGTAAGCCAGTCCGGACAGGTGAGACTGTCTCCCTGTGCTGGTTTATCAGCCAAAAGTGCCCACGCACATTATCTGAAATACTCTATGAAGAAATATGTGAGACTTTTTTGGTAAAAAATGTATTTTCCACTTATCACACAAATATTTTCTGTCTTTCAAAACCCACCAAAGAGATGTGGAAGAAGCCCTCTCATTTAAGTGATGGTTAGTAGCTTGCTGAACTGAAAAGCTAGGGGAAAAAAAAAAACACCTAAAACACAGGGGTGCTGGGTGACTCAGTCGATTAAGCCTCCGACTTTGGTTCAGGTCACGATCTTGAGGTTTGGGAGTTTGAGCCCCACTTCGGGCTCTGGGCTGACAGCTCGGAGCCTGGAGCCTGCTTCGGATTCTGTGTCTCCCTCTCCCTCTGCCCCTTCCCTGCTAGTGTTCTGTCTCTCTCTGTCCCTCAAAGATAAATAAGCTTTAATAGAGAAAAAATAAAACACAAAAGTGTATGTTTATTACTTACACTTGGAACATATAGCCAAAGCCTTTCCTTTGAGCATGGGCCTGCCGACTGGGCTTTGCAGAGTCTCTCCTGCATACACATACCTGAAGTCTGTCTAGGATTCCCACTTTGAAAGTCTGGACATGGGCCGACAGACTTCTTCCAGACTAGATTTCCAAAGCTGACCCCAGCTGTCATTCTCACCTCCAACTCTACCACTGTTCGGCACCTCGCTTTTCCTAGTCTTCCCAGAGCACACACGCTAGTTTTCTCAGAGACAAGTGCTTCTGTGGCTCTCCATCAGCTTGCATGCTATTTCATGGAGCAGTAGGGTGAGTGACAGCTTTAGGGGGCACTTGTATGTTGCAAAGTGTCCCAGAGGCTGCAGGGGGGTGACAGGTGGGCAGGGAGAGCCCTCGCCAGGAGCCTGGCCAAGTTGCCTGGGGCGAACCTGCCAATTCCAAGGGAAGAGCAAGTACAGGTGCCCAACGTAAACCGCACTCTAGACTCAGCAGCTTGGAAAAACTGACCCTCCACGTGTGCGGCCTGCAGACTTTTCTTAAACCTCACAGCATTGTCAATGGGGTACACACAGGACGTTGGTGAGCAGCGTTCAGGAAAGGCTGCTGTTAGAACACGTTCACGTGGATGTGCTGGAAACACGGGCACAGAGAACCGAACTCTAAGGAGGCACCTGTAGCTCAACCTTCTTGAGATCATCTCGTCAGAGGGCAGAGTCTCACCACGTGGGGAGGAATCTGCCATGATTAAAAGGAAACTAATCCTTCTACCAAATTTTCTAAAATATTTCCAGGCAAGTCATAACTCTCACAGAAGACGGTGCCTGTGTTGCTTTGACTTCTGGATTTTTTTCTCATTATCTCAATGACATAAACACCAACGAATTTTCAGGGAAAGCACAACGTGCATCTCACTCCTGTCATGTCACACTTTCTGCAGGAAGGAGGCCTGTGAGGCTGTGCTTCGTCCACACAGCTGTGACCCACCCACTGCAGAGAAGTCCCTTCGCACCTGCACATGTGCACAGAGGGATGCCTGTCAGTGCTCCTGCAGCAAACATCAGGATTTATGTTTCAGACGAGGCTGTGACCACGGCCACACACCCCGTGAGAGGATACTGCCCTCTCTGTGTGAGGTTCCTGGGGCACTGTGGGCGGTAGCCATGCCACGACCCATCTACCTTTCGACCATGAGAGAATCCAGTCCCTTACAAATACCAACTCCTGGAGAGAGAAGCTTAGGAAACCCTGGTGGGCCCGGCTCTTAGAGATGGACTGTGAGGTTCCCACATTCACAGAGTGATGGAGGCCCATTTGCCAGCATGCACCAGGAAGCAGTGAGTAGTGATGGGGGGTGGGGTGGGGGGTACTCCGTGGCTGCAGCCCTGCCTGTGGAGGAGAGGCTGGGAGACCTGCATCGGGAGGCCTTGTCCTCTGAGTCTCCGGGCTCTAGACAGAGTGAGGGGTGGGCCGCAGGAACAGGTGAGTGGGGAGAGGAGAGAAAGAGAAAACTGTTTCTGGCTGGGCACTGGTTGGCAGTATGCCTCCCTCCACATTTAAGAGTAAACATTACCAATAACTTCCCGCATTCAAAAACTCAATGTAAGTTTAAAGTCACAGCAGCAAAGCTTCTTCCGGAATCAGACATTGCAGGGAAGCTTGGGAGGCCTGCCCAGAGCTCCCTCAGTGGGCACAACGGCTGCTGGCCAAGGAGCCTTTCTTCTTCCCTGTTAACCGGGCATTCGCCAGGTGGGAGCCCCGTGCCTCTCCAGGGGCGGTTTCTGTAGATGGACTTCTCTGCCGTCCCCACTGCCAGAATCCTGAGCAAAGTCCCGGAAGAGGAATTTCAGTGGGTTGGCTGTGGAGGCGTACTCTGCTAGGAACCATTTTACTGGCTTCCAGAAGCTGTATATGAAACGCTGTCAGCCGAGTCCAACTGCGTGAACACGCGAAAGAAATGGTTTTGATGCAGTGAGACAGAGACGGGTCCTCTGTCCTGGTCCCTGTCTCTGTCGTGCGGGTGGCTTGAGAGTTCATGCGCATGAGAAGATGGGGGCGGGGGAGACACTGAGAAGTACTTAATAACAGAGGCAGGAGGGGAAAAGGGGAAAGGCCTCCGTCTGGGATCCTCAGCCCGCAGTGGAAACACACCATCAAATCCAAGGGCTTTCATGACAGATGCTGAGTTTTCATTTACTTTTTAGTTTTTAAACCTTGCTCAAGAAAGACTAGAAAAATAGCACATCTGGTTCCGACCACAAGCACGTGCTTAACTTTTCTAAACCTCAGTTTCCCTCGCTGCAAAGTGGAGGTGATCCCTGACAGCGCCCCGGGCAGAAAATTTAGAGGCTACGAGGCAAGAGGATGCTCACCAGGCAGGGACAGTGCCTCACGTGCTCCTAAGGGTGCTGAAGTGCCCGCCCCTCCTCTGCACCTCCACAAACCCAGGAGTTGAGCCCGACAACCAGCCCCTCAGATGTGGCCACTAAGAGAAACAGACGGGGCCACAGTGTTAGTGGTGATGGTGGCAGAGCTGACAGAGAGAACACCTCCTGTGGGCGAGACACTGCCCTCAAATCTGGACACGTGAACTCATTGTGTCACCAAAACCCCAAAAGGCCAAAGGTGTATATTGCACAGAGGAAGAGGCAGGCACAAGAGCCTGAACCCCTGGCCCACACAGCCTCTGTGTGTTAGGGACTTAAGCAGGGTGGGGTGTCGACAGCCAGGGGGCCCAGTCTTGGGGGCAGCAGCCCATGAGGCAGTCCCTGGAAGTACCAGGCAGGCGGCTCTGCCCAGGGGTGTGGGGCCTCTGCAGGGGCTGCCCCGGGGGGCCGCTCCCCTGCAGCCCCTGTGGCCTGTATTTTGGTCTGGGGTGACTCAGGCCAGATTAATCACTGGACATCTCTGAATAGGGAAAAGCACTTTAAAAACAAATGTCACCTCTCACTCCATTTGTCATTGCCCTCATCGGTCCCTCAAAATAAGTACCAATGCTTTGCCAGGGACAAAAAGAAAGTAGGAAACGTGACTGTTCCGAGGGTCAGTGGGACAATCATTCTAAAAGACGCAAAATCGTGTCATCGGGAAGAGACTCACAGCTCATCTGGGAAACACTGCTGTGCGGCGGGGAGGTCCTACCTCGAGAGGCTGCGAGACTGTCTCAGGTCATGAGACCCACTGGGAACACATCCAAGCCCTCATCAAATCCCACTGCCCCAGCATCTGTCCACTGAGGACTTCTCAGTACTTAAGGTCACAGTAAAAGCACCTCACTGAAATATGTCTTTAAAATTCGACGTATTTTTCCAGGTGTGCATTCTATACCCACTGGAAGCATGTTTCCACGTCAGATGAGCCCACGAAAGAGGAGAAGGGAGACACTGTGCCCACGTCCCTCTCCTAACAGTCTAGCGTGCAGCATGCAGGGAAACTCACAATTCTCATGTTTGTTAAACCGTGTGCTGATATGCCTGTGCCAGACCTGATCTGAGAGGGCGCCGTCCCTTCGTGCCTGCCCAGTGGGAAATGCAGGCTGTGCCCCTCGAGTTTCTGATGACTGTGGGCTGAGGCACAGTCTGGTTTCCCGATCAGATATGGGCAGCCAGCGGCCTGTGGTGTGGCAGGGGCAGCGAGGGCTGGGCGGGCAAGGGGGAGATGTGCCCAGTGTGTCTGGAAGGCTGAGAGTCTCTCTTGGTGGAAACCTCCACCCCCTCCTTCCCTGTGCAGTCGGACAGGGCTTCTGTCTCTCAGCCACAGCCCCTGGTCCCTGCAGGCCGGCTCCTGGGCAGAGGACAAGGACGAATTCAGGGATGAGGCCGTGGCCTGTGCCCTCATGGGGAGTCATCCCATAGGCCCTGAAAACGCCTCCAAAGCAGCTACTCCCTTTTGCTTTCAGAGGGCTCACTCATTGCTATTGACTGAAGACAGAGCCCCGCTTTGCACTCTGTTCCTGTAGGACAAGGATGAACCAGACAAAAGCTGAGACAAGAGCCCCGCAGCACATGCGGCCTCACCATGCGGCCTGCCACCAGGAATGCCTGGGCCGTGTGAACTGTGTTCTCAGTCCCTCCCATCCGAGTGAGAACTGGAGGAGTCCCGACAGGCTTGGCTTGGCAGCCACCTAGGAGCTTTCCACAGATCCTCTGAGCTCTAAAATTCTTATATAATGGTCTCTTCCTTTTGGTCATCAAAGTCATTGATCTGTTTCCCATTTCCAGCCCCCCTCCATGCCTATTATCAATTTAAAGAACTAAAAGTTCAATGGAATGACTCACCAATTTAGTTGGAAGAAACCTTTTGTACACAGTGCTTTGTCTGTGAACACAGCCATTTGTTCTGACCTGAATCCCCAGACAAGCCGACTGCTGCCCAGCCCCTGCCTGCTGGCCCCGCAGAGCTGGCCCCAGGGCCGTGCTGCACCAGGCTCACTGAGGGGACACGAACTTTTCCTTTCCTGCTAGGTGCTCACGAAGAGGTGAACACACACGCAAGTCTCCGAGAGCCCCAGAGCCAGGAAGACTCTGTGACCAGCATTCTCCCCTCACTCTAGACGCCACATACTGGTAGGCACCCAGGATTCAAAGGACCAGATGTAGCCCCAACGGGCAGCTCTGGACCCTCTAATTTCTCCCAGTGGCGGTCAGCACATCATCAAGTAACCCTCCCACCTCGGGGCCTCAGGTCACTGTAAGATTTGTCCCATGTCCTGCAGTCAAAACTGGGCTACTTGTAATTTCTGCTCTCAGACCTAATTCTGCTTCTGGAGTCTTCAATGGGCAGAAATGGCAACAACTTAACACTCTCCTCCCTACCCAGCTTTGACTTTCTGCTCAGAGACCACCCCATACACACAGAGACCACTTCCGACACTCAAGGCAGGGTTTCCCAGGAGCCTGAGCTGAGCACACAGCACAGGAAGGACCCCAGGGAGGGTCTCTGTGTCCCGAGCTCAGGGTGCATGAGGTAGAGACACGGAAGTCCTCCCTCCAGCACTGCCAGAAGCAGAGAACACTTTGTGCTGGGCTCGTCTCAGCATTTACTGTAAACAAGGCTCCCCAGTGTGGCTGACAAAGTCCAAAGGAAGCTGCCTGGAGATGCCCAGCAGGTCCAGATTCCCAGCCCTGTGGACAGTGGACAGAATCACCGGTAAACCTGCCACTGGGTCCGGAGGCTCCAAAACACACTTCCCACTCCTAAATTTTCCCACCAGTCCTTCCCTGGGTTTCTGGTTTCCTCCTTGTATATTCTTTGCATGTTGCCAGTTGGGGGCCAATTACAAATATCCTGTTACGCTAAATCCTATAGAACCCTAGTTAATCTGAGCCCGAAAAGTGATGATCAAATCTTACTAGATGAGGGATTCCTTCTTTCTGTTGTTCTAAGGATGCATATTTACATCGTTTGTTCTTAAAATATTTACCAGTAAGATACGGCAAGATACATCCATGCATTTGCTAAGCTGGGTATGGTGCCAAATGCTGCTTTAAAAACGCTGCAATCATGGGGCGCCTGGGTGGCTCAGTCGGTTAGGTGTCTGACTTTGGCTCAGGTCATGATCTCACGGTTCATGGGTTCAAGTCCTGCGTTGGGCTCTATGCTGATGACTTGGAGCCTGGAGCCTGCTTCGAATTCTGTGTCTCCTTTCTCTCTGCCCCTCCCCTGCTCATGCTCTGTCTCTTTCAAAAGTGAATAAACATTAAAAAATGTTTTTACAATGTTGCAATCAGGAATGATGAAAATAATGCTTACTGGCAGAAGCACAGCAGAAAGGGGCCTTTTGAGGGGACGTAGCCAATGCAGTAACTCTTCAGGACTAATGAATGTGCTCTGGACATTCACAGACCATCAGTGTAGGTGAAAGACAAGCACACGCCAGAAGCGTGTTCCCGGAAGGGTCTGGAAGACAAGTTGATAGAACAAGCTTGGGGCATG
Organism: Panthera onca; assembly: GCF_046562875.1. Taxonomy (NCBI): domain Eukaryota; kingdom Metazoa; phylum Chordata; class Mammalia; order Carnivora; family Felidae; genus Panthera; species Panthera onca. The sequence continues at coordinate 169,138,494 of NC_138340.1, forward strand.
GTGACAACCTAGCTGTCTGTTGTCCGTGGAGGCAGAAACGAAACAACACACTGTCCAACCAAAAGCCTGCACTTTCTTCGTGATGTAACAGGCTCGTAGCTGACATGAGCCACGCCCTCTTATCACCTGCAGTAACAAGTATTCATTTCTTCAACCCGTGTTTAGTGAGCAGCTACTATGTTCCCAAGGCTGCACTATCACGAGTTACCTCTGTCAGGAGGGCCTTGACCAAGATACAGCAGGAGAATACACCACAGAGACATCAGCTGGAGACTGGTGCTTCATCATTCCTGGGGCTTGTGCATGAGTCCACAAAGCAGGTCCCTAAGCCTTAGGTCCCTGAAAGAAACAGCTAAGCAGGCCTGGATGAGGCCCTGGGGCCATACTGCTTCTGTAGGTCACTTGTGAGACACCTCGATTTTACACATTAGAAAACCCAGGTCCCACAGCCGACCTGGACTCCAGAGACATTTAAGGTGCTACAAGGAATATTTTACAGGGAAGGTATTTTTCAGACAATGCCAGGATACCCCAATATTCTGTCTAATTAGGGTGCCGAATGAAGTAATGCTCTTCTCAGTAGCCTGGAGGCGAACTACAACTAAGGTCTGGAAATACCATTTGCTACGACGTTGCCGCTGGATGGCACTTTATAATAGATCGCTTTGAAACTTTGCATCTGGAAGCAGGAAAGTTTTATTTTGGGGTTGGTGGTGCAGGTGGATTCCATTAGTGAGAGTCATATTCTGGGACTCAAACTCACATTAAACCAAGACTCAAAACCCAGAATTAACCAAGGCTGTTAACCAAACAAAAGGATTTTTCAAAAAAGAGATCAAGTTTGAACTCACATGTTTTAAAAATATGCCAAATTTGGGGCGCCTGGGTGGCTCAGGTGGTTAAGTGTCCAACTTTATCTCAGGTCATGATCTCACGGTTCGTGGGTTCAAGCCCCGCATCAGGCTCTGTGTTGACAGTTCAGAGCCTGGAGCCCTGCCTCAGATTCTGTGTCTCCCTCTCTCTCTCTCTGCCCCTCGTCAGCTCATGCTCTGTCTCTCTCTCTCCCTCAAAAATAAATTAAAAAAAATTTTTTTTTTTTAAATTTAAAAATATGCCAAACCCAATAAATCCCAAACATCAGAATGTCCTCCAAGTTGAGCCTGAGTGAATCTGATGCCTGTGGGTGGGACCCTCCGGTCAGCACCGCTGCCCAGGGATGGGCCGCCAACACCTCAAAGGCCAGGGCAGCACCCACACCCTCCTCAGGCCGCCTTCAGAAGCCTGTGTAAGGCCCTGAAATGGTGTCGGTTTAGGGAAACTGATGTGTGTGCTAAATCGTGTCAACCAGCTTGTGCCTTTCACTCACTGAAGTGTTTGCTGTCATCGCCGTTTACAAGCAGCCTCTGTTTCCTTAAATGTCAAAAATTCTCCAAAGCCTTGCTCCCAATGTCTTCGACAAGTCGGGACCATGTGAACTCCAGGCGGGGCAGGGCACTGCTCTGCTGAGAGGCTAATATGCTGGGCCTCCTGCCATGTTATTCCCAGGATAATCCTCCACAGATTTATGATCGGGACTTGGGTGACTTCCCAGGATCGTTCCAGGACATAGATCTACCAGTGTTATGAGGAGCGTGACAAATTGTCCTCACACACATCACAGCAGGCGCACAGCAGAGTGTGACCCTGGGTGTGAGAACCAGCCCAAGCACAGACACGCCCGACCCTGCTCCTCCAAGCCAAGGGCACTCCAGCTCCCTCTGGGACCGGCCGCTGTGGGAAGTGCAGCTGTTAAGAAGGCCAGTACGACACAGCCGCCAGGGTCCCCACGAGTGTCTGCCAGTCAGTGCCCCGGGTCCAGGTCTGGTGACCTCCTCAGCCCCATCCCCCCGGGAGTGTGGGGGCCCCTGATACCTCACCCTGTCCTCCCTGCCCGCCTCTTCCTTCAGCTCTGCCCTTGAGCTCGCGTCTGCACGCAAGGCCTGCCACAGTCCCACCCGCTCAGCGGCCCTCTGCCTCTGCCTCTCTCTTCGGCTCCCACGTGGACTCAGTGGTCCCCACCCCAAGGCACCTCTTCCTCGGCCCTCAGCTCTGTCTCCGGCTCCTTTTGCACTTCTGGAGGGCAGCTGACTCACACCGTCCAGCCCCCAGGGCCTCCCGGTCGCCACCTCTCCGCAGTTGGGCTGCTGGCTGCACCATCTGTGGCAACGGCTCTTCCCCTCCTCCCCTACAGCGGACACCTTCACGTCCCGCCTGGGATGTTACTCACTTAGCAGGCTGCTCCGCTCCCAGGGCCACCCTAACGACTCCTCTCAGAAGCGTCTGCCCCAAGAGCCTGCCTGAGGTGCAGCTCACTTTCCAGAATCCCTCGGTAGGCTCTTTATTCTCAGCAATCCAGGCTGGGGGTCAAATCCGTTTTCCTTTCCCTGTTCCTAGCCCTTCCCCGGGCTGACGCCCTGCACTCCCAACGCGTGCCTCTCCCCTTCACTGTTGGTCCAAGCCCTGCCTCTCGGAGCTTGAGAACACAGCCAGCACCCGGCCCCCCAGTGGAAACACTCCCTCCTCTGAACTCCTGAGGAGCAGGCAGACGGGCTTGCGTGGATCTTTTAGTGTCTCAGGGTACTGAGCCCAGGGGCTCACGGGACAGAGCTGAAGTGCCGGGGAAGGGGCGGTAGGAAGGACGTGCTGCCCTTGTCTTTGGGGCTACGTGGGCAGGGCCCCACCAGGCATCCTGGCTGCACCCCCACTGCCCTCCCAAAGAGGCCTCTGTCCTCTCTCCGCAGGAAAGGAAGGAGCTGGGAAGAAGTCACAGATTTAAAAAGCTGTGTTAATATCTCCCTGGGATAGGAGGGAGGGAGTCTTCGGAAGTAGCTCTTGGGCTGCCAGAGCACTGCTGACTGAGTCCCAGTAAGCATGCCATCCCAGGGGGGTGCAGACGTCTGGGAATGCTCTGGGCCATGGATCTTTCATCCCGGACCTCCCGGTCTCCACCTGCAGAAAGACCACAGCAGCCGGTGACAGGCCTATGTCCACACTGAAGAGCAGAGGACTGAGGGACCCCACCAGGGGTGTGATGAGGAAACTAAGGCCAAAGACACAAGGTACCAATCAAGGTCCTGTCCCGAAACTTCAAAACCATCACTGTAGGCCAGAGAAAAGGAAATGCTGATTTCACAAATGACGGAATCCCTTATGCAAAGAGGTAGCTTCAGCTGAACATGCTGACAGTTAAAGTGAGCACTCAAGAGACTTAAGCACAGTCTCGGCTAACAGGTCGTGTAGTGTCAAAGGAATCTCCTGTCTCTTTGAAGCAGACACTAAAGAGGAAGGAAAATCCTTTTCTAAAGCATGTTCTCGCTAAGATACCAAACATGGCTTTGTAAAAACAGCATTTGACTAGGAGGCCAGGGACCTGAGCTCTGTCTGCCACCAACTTTGGACGAGACTCTCAGAATGTTCTTCCGCATTTCTATACTTCGACGCGCCTTGATCCAGATCAGGATGGAGGGCTGCCCTGACATCTGCCGTGTGCACACCTGCCTCCTTCGTCCTGAGACAGGGCCCAGCCTCTCAGGGACGCAGCATGCCTGGTGCCTCCCTCTGCCCTGCACGCTGGTGGAATTTGCACAGCCTGTGCTTCTCAGATCAATCCGTGCCAGAAAGGAAGGGTCCCTCCAGCAGAAGCCTTTGTGCCAAGAGGCTGAGGAACCCGGAGAAGGGACGCCTGCAGTACAAGAGGGCGTGTGCTCACTGTCATGACAGAAGCAATACCGAGATGCAAAAGGGCTTGGCCTGGTGGCGGGGTGTCTGGGAGCCGCCAGGTGGGAGTGAATCCATCCCAGGTCTGACACAGGACACATGACGTCACTGAACAGGAGGACTGCTGTGCATAAAGTGTGTGTAGTAAATTCGCAAAATACTGGCCGCTGATTAGCTTATTATCAAAAAGCATCAATTTTTCTTGGTAGTGTTCCCACCCACCCTCACTCTGTCTTATCTCTGAGTAAAGATGATGTAAGTCCTTAATCATTTTTCTATCACTGTCAGTTTCTGGTTCCAAGTAAACTGATGTTATTGTATGCCTACATTCTCTGGTTTCCCCTCAGAAATCCTACTGCCTTTTGACTCAAAGCCCTGTTATCCCTGCTCACCCCATGCCGCTGGGGACGTGATTTGGGGTTCCGAGGGGGGGTGATCATGTTCCGTCCAATTTCGCTTTATGCCTTCCCTCCTGGTATACACTCCATAAAAACATGCTGAAAAAATTAATGAAAGACAGACTCAGCCAATGTGTCCGCAAATGACAAGACAGCCTCATTTTCACTCATGCCATGATACAAGGCAGCCGCTCAAAACCAGAGGCTTGGCCACAGGGCATTTCAAAGCAGCTCCCCAGAATTGGTGCTTGACCCAGAAAACCCTACAAAGCCTTGCAACTGAACACCTTCAAATCTCCAAGTCCTTGTCAGGAAGGGCTGCCCAACAATCAAAACCGTGCAGGAGAAAATCCACCAAGGATCTGAGGGGGTCACGCCATAGTGATACTCGTTACCTTCCATCCTCCGAAGGCAGCACTGGGCCCGTGCCAGGACAGCCAGCGCCCGGCAGAAACCGCGGCTCTGTCTGACGTGTGTGCACAGAGCACAGGTGCGGGGGGGCTGGGGGCCTCCACAGGGCTCTCGTGCCAGGGCAAAAGACCCCAGAGACAGCAGGCTGTAGAAACTCCCGCCTGTACACACTGCACGTGACGGGTGCGCAAACGGGAAACAACAGAACATCAGTCGAATCAGAACTTGTGCTGCCAGGGTCATCTGGAGAAGAAACCCGGCTTTACAGCCCAATTCCCACCAACCAGAAGAGCAGGAGAACATGCCACTGGTCCTGTGAGAATCTGGGGGAAGGAAGAAATTTGGGCTTAGAGGGGAACACACGAAGCAAAGAGGCAGAAGCAGTGAAGGCCATCGTTGAGCCGCTGAGCTGAGCCTTGGGGTCACCAGCACCAGGGACTTGGGCCGGTCTTAGAAGGAAGGACAGGAGAAGTGACCCTGGTCTGAATCAGTGCAGTGCGAGCCCACTTCGAAGTCCCTTCCTGGGATTTAACCTCAGGTTATAGGCTTCTTCTTCCAAATGAGATCAGCGATCGCCGTGGCTTCTAGGTGTGCAGGTATCTCACTTACGAGAAACCGATTTCTTGTTTATGATTCCTGTTGTGAGTCTAAACATAAAAATTTAATTCAAGGTAGAATCTTTCTCAGTGAGATTTTTTTCCTGTAAAAAGTAAACTTAGAGTCATTACTTTCAGAAAATTCAATAAATGATTATTGATTATTTATATAACCAAGGCTACTAGCTGATTCTAAGGAGTTGAGAATTACGAGAAATCTAGTCCAGAAAAAAAAAAAAAGACCCAGTTCAATGGGAAAAAACAGATCAGGCTATTTAATCTATCGGCCCAAAGAGATATTTGGACTAGAACAAGAGCCCACCACGTCAGTGGGGAGGGGAGGGGGAAGAAGCAGGCCTCTAGCACCACACTGACATCAGAAGGGCAGCTGCATTCTCCTTGGCCGTGCCGTGAACTTCCAGAATGCCTCCCTTCAGACCCACATGAATAGAAGACGGTGGGTACTCTGTTTACGCATCTGCTCGCGTGTCTGTAAGGACCAGGGATAGAAAGCCACGAATATGGAGCTTGCTCTTCAAGGGCTCGTGCTCTGCAGGGAGAAAGACAACCACAAAGCAGATGAAGCATGTGACAGCAGGGCTCTCTGTGCACGGGCCACGCTGGCCAGAAACAGGTGCCTCGGACAGGTGGGGATCCAGGAAGAGTCTGCAGAGGAGACAGCTTCCTCACTTGATTTTCTGAAAGGTTTAGTTCCCTTTGTGATAAAAAGGTGCAAGGAAGAGATGAGACGTAAAATGGGATGTAATCACTTACATTTTATGTGATAAAACCATCACAGAAATAAGAAAGCTGCTAACAAGTTATTCAGTCACATGAGGAGAATGTTTCAATTTCATGATCAGTGGCTTGAACTCCACCGTCAAACGCTGGTGAAGTATTTTATTCACATGAACAAATGCAGGCCTTAGAGTACAGCTTGTAAGCTCCCTAAAAGCCTAGGAGCCTGGGACAGACGGATGAATAGTATGTTAGAACACTACGCATCTCTTAATAGAATATTTAAATACAGAGCGTGACCAAATACATTGCTGAAGTTAAAAACAAAAAGAAAGACTGAGTACAGACCGGAGTGTATGGGTACGTGGTGCCTGGCTCACGTCTGTACAAAAGGGAAACGGGGACGCATTACACACTGTGTGCGCACGGTCTTTAGGCGGTAAGGGAGGGGTGCTGGAGGTTTGGAGTGGGGAACATTAGCCATTAGACACGTTTTTGAATGGTATTTTTTCATGTGCATATATCACTTAATTTTTAATGTGAAAATTTTCATTAAATTGTTCAGCAAAAGCTTATTCAGTATCTTTTTAAATGCCAAGTACTGTGTAAGACCTTGGGCCGTGATGGGGATGAAATGCCCTCTCCCCCTTGAGGACAGTGTGGGGGGGACAGCGAGCTGTGGTTACAACAGTCATGCTGTGGAGAAGAAGAAGGACATTCAAGCCTACTGAGAAGCTGCTGTCCTGGGACGAGCGCTGACAGCTTTGTCCCAACTGTCTTTTTGAGAATGTCTGTGAAACAGGTTTGACAGACAGGCACAGTGCCTCCTTCTGGGCTGAACCCAGTAAATGAGAGAGCATCTTTCTCTGGAGCAAAGGCTGGGTGGGAGGGCCAGCAGCCTCCCGTGACACTGAGGGCTTCTCAGCTGTGACACAAACCGCCCGCGGGCACCGCGTCAGTCCTGTGGGATCTGGGGAAAGGGAGTATGTGAACATGACACCCCAGCTGCCTGTTTGCTGGGAGCGGTCAAGTCTGTCTCTGACCTAGGGTCCCAGGCCCGCAGGCATCTGTGAAACCATGGCAGCCCAACTGGTTAGCTTGCAAGTATGGGGACTCCAAACCCCTCACAGCTCTTGACATGTCGATCAAAATTAACGTAGTAAGCACCCTTTGTTTAAAAAAGTCAGAGAAAAGTTAAGTCTTCTAGTGGAGCCCTTCCCATGGCCCTGGTCCTAAGCTAACATTTGCCATCACGGCCATTTCAGCCCAGCACCTTCATGGTCCAGCTCAGGGGGTGGAGCTGCCAGGAAAACCCAGGTGCCACCTCTGCTCCTCTCAGACACAGTCCACACCCCTCCAGGTCTAGGCAGGAATAATACAAAGTCCCACGGAAGTTCCTGTCCGATCTGTGCACAGGCAAAGCCTGCAGGAGCTGACTCATGCCCTCCCCACGCAGGTCAGCCCGGGCCACCGCTAGGGAGCACTGCCGGACTTTAGCTGTATTTTTAGGCACCTGTGGCCTCGGAAGGCCTCATACGTCTATTAGGAGCATTAAGTTAGTCTTGTCGATGAATTAATATTAAGTGACAAAGCTCTAAATACTTCCTAAGCTTTTCTTCCTTATAAAGTGAACACTTTAAAGGGGTTTAGAATTGAAATTGTTTATTTTGTCTGGATTTATGTGTTTGTGTTTGTTTTAGATTCAGCATGTAATAAAAAGAATTCCTTGTCAGATTTATACGAATCACCTTACTATAACTGAAAGCTGGTTTTGTTTCTGTTTTCACACCAATTTCTGAATCCTACAAATTTAAAAGTAGACACTACGGACCCTTAATGTCTCCTCTCACTTTTACTTTTGCCGAAAGTGAGCAAATGTACACTTTCATCCGATCAGAATGCCTTCGCTCTGCTCCTGGCTTACCTCATGTACAGTGTCTTTATTCTGGTGACTTATTACTATCTATAACCCTGGCATTTGAGCTCTGTATATTTCAAAAAGTAAGAAAAAAAGGAATTTAGAACACAAATTGTCTCTTTTTACAGAAGCTGACGGGTGGCCAGGCCTAAAGGACTGTCACAATGCCACCTGTCTCCTGAAGGGCAGCTGGCCTGTTAGCGGGCTCTTCCTGCAGACCCAAAGGTGAAATGGGTCACACGCAGATATTTTTGCTATAGAGCTAATAGTAATAATAAAAATTTTCAATTTAAGAAAATGTCTAAGGACTCACACTTTGTCATTGCAAGAAAACCGAGGGACGTTTTTCTCTACCACTCCACACAAGGAAGATGTTTGACGGCCTCTATCTAAAACTACCATGTTCTCTCTGCTCCAGCTGATGTCAAGGTGAACTTAGTGATTTTCAAAGACTCTGCCCTTACTTAGATACTGCCGTCCAGCCATCTGGTGTGGGTCACAGACAGATCACCTCTGAGACCCTGAAGACGAAGGCAGGAAGGGCGTGTGAAGGAGACCCTAATGAATGTTGGAAACGTCCTGACCCGTCTTCGTACCGTCCCATGCAAGAATCTGACAGCTTTCAGGCAGTGTCTGTCTGCCCCAGAGTGGGTTTGCTTGTCTCCTGCCAAACTTTTTAAAAGAACTAGTTGCAAACTCTTAAGAAATTGGAATATTTTATGTATAAGTTTGCATTTCCGTGTTCTCTGAACACGGGAACTGGGAAGGCTGGCACCTGCATTTCCTCATGGTAACTGAGGGTCGTAAGGAGGAGCTGCCATCCACAGTTCCTAACATCCCCACCGTCCCATGTTGCCCCTGCCCTGCCACACGGCCATCAGCTCTCTCTTAGGCCAACACTTGAGACTCGTGAAGGGCTGGCCAGGGACTAGGGGTCAGACCCGTGCCTTTGGAACAGAGTAAAACTAAAAGGACATTGTTTTGAACTAATGAATTCCACACTCCATCTCACTATGTGAGAGTTGTCTCACTATGTGAGACAACTAGGGATAAAGAATCTTTCATATATTAAAAAAACCCTGATTGTGGATCGTAACATCCTATTTCATAATGGCAGAAAACCTAACTTCCCTGAACTAGTCTCGTTTCCCGCCACACAGCACCCATGAGGTGAGTCACTGGCACAAACTTACAGATGCCCCTTCTGTCCTGCTTTGTCCGTTATCCAGCCACCCCCTGGCCAACTGTGAGGGGATTCCTCAGAGGGAAAGTCATGAACCATATTCTAGTTTTTAAATGTTAAGTGTTCCTTGCTGCCCACTGAAACAGTGCCAGTTTTCTATTTGTTAACAAAATGTTCTTGATGAATGTGGGTAGTCAAGAGTGACAAACAAGACACACTAAGCATTCTAGGAGCTTTTCCCTAAAACATCAGTTGTGAGAGAAGCAAGGGGAGGGAAGTAGACCCCAGATGCACGCGAGGGACAGGTGTGTTGTCTGCAAACAATCTATCAACAATCATGAAATCGAGTACAACCTGTGGGCATGTGCCAGCCATGTCAAGGCAATCTTCCCTCCCCCATTTCGGGAGTGTCTGTGCGTATCCACAGCGGATGGCAGAGGGCCTGGGGAGTCTGCAGGAATTGGACGTGTTCGGCCCCATGGAGCCTGTGAATGAATGCCCTTTGAAGACTGGAAGAACTCACATGAAGAAGCAGATCTGTTCATGCTCCAGGAGAAAAATTAACGCCAGTGAGTGAACACCATTTGTGGGCAGCCTCAGAATACGTCAACAACTTGACTGTGCAATAATGGCGTGAGGGGGTAAAGTTCCCACTCTCCAGGAGTCTGTAGACGGCCCGGGGTCACCTACCGAGGATGCAGCAGACAGCATTCCATCCCCCTTCATGCAGGAGGCAGTGTGGACGGAGCTGCAGGGCCCTGGGTCCACTGGCCACTCACCAGACAATTCTTAAGTCTGTCTCTTCTCAGCATTTATTTGTCTTAAATCTCTTAATTTTCACCACAGGGAACAGACCTCAGTGGCCATGACGACTGTTTCATCTTGAGGTTCTGGCTGGCCGAACCAGTGTCTCCTCTGTCCTCACACCTGGCTCGTGGTCAGCATAGAGTTCTGCACAGGAGTGACGCCTGGTCCACATTTGCTGTGGGGCTGAGCTGCTTCATTCGCCTTTCTCTGGTCAGAGCTCTACCAGACCATTTGGAAGATGTGGCCTCAGGGCCACGTGTGCATTACCAAAATCACAGATCTTTAAGGCTGCAGGAGTCCTGGGGTCACAGACCTCATTTTTCAGCCAAGCAAGCAGAGGCTCCAGAAGGGACCAGAAAGAGCACAGGATGTCTATGTTAGTAGAGGTCTGGTGCCATACTGTCCAGCATGGGAGCCACTGGCTGTGGTGAGTACCCGAAAGGTGGCGGGTCCAAACTGTAGAGCAAAATAAATGCTGGCGTTCTAAGACTTGGTATACAAAAAATGTAGATTTCTCATCAATATTTTCTATTGATTACAAGTTGAAATGATAGATTTGGATGTATTTGGATATACAGGCTGGGTTTCTAAGACTTAGTATACAAAAAATGTAAAATTTCTCATCAGTATTTTATATTGATTACTAGTTGAAATGATAATGACTTGGATACAAGTATTAGGATAAAGTATATTAAAAATAGTCTCACATTTTTAAAACTTATTTTAATGTGGCAACTAGAATATTAAAAATTCCCTATGTGGTTCATATTCTATTTCTTCTGGGCAGTGTTGGTCTAGAACAAAGCCCGTGTCTGTAAGTCTGATCTGAAGTCCCTCTGCAGGACACTAAACTATTTGAACACATAACACAGTCTTACTTTGATTTTAATTTGAAAATGGACAGAGAAAAAGAAAGTTGAAGGACAAAAGGTTTTTGCTACTGTTATAATTTGGGTGTTGTCACAGCACCTTCTGAGTTTATAGACCTGGAGTGTGTCTAACTGGAATGTATGTGGTCCCAGCATGTGTCCTTTGACCTGGAGAAAATAAAAGGAGCAAATTCACGGTATTCACAATAGGGGTTAGACACAATAGTGTCTTTGGGAAAACACAAGTCTCATTTTCTTGTTTGATTTCTGACATTTCCACCATTCTTTTTTTTTTTTTTTTATATATTTGGTGGGTTTTTTTTTTTTACTGTTTATTTATTTATTTATTTTGAGAGAGAGAGAGTCAGAGTGTGTGTGTGTGTGTGTGTGTAGGGGAGAGGCAAAGAGACAGGGAGACAGAGAATCCCAAGCAGACTCCCCACGCAACATTCATCAAGGAGCCCAACACAGGGCTTGATTCCATGAACCATGACATCATGACCTGAGCCAAAATCAAGAGTTGCATGCTTAACTGATAGAGCCACCCATGCGCTCCTCCACCATTCTTAATTTGACAAAAATAATCTGTGATGTGACTACAGTTTTTAAAGGAAAGAAATCAGATACTCATTCGGTAGAAATGGGAGTTGCTTTTGCAAAGAAAGCATAACAATGCCCATGAAATTATTTCAGTAACTGTTGCTATTATGTTAAACGATGGATACCGTTACTATTAAGGATTACGGCTTTCTTTTAAAAGGTTTATTGTGCGAAGGATTCTGCCGCCCCTAATATTCATAGGAGTTTTACCAGCATTCATTAGAAAACAGTGGAAACAGACCTTTTCGTGAAGACGCAGGTGACCTTAAAACCTCAATGTTTAGAGTGAGGCATCAGCTATCTGCCCGTCAGGTTTTCTAGCTAGGACCGTACACTCACCCCGTGACTACCTTACCTTTGTATTTTTCTGTTTGAGTTCTTAGAAGCTCTGCACATTTTGTCTCTTCCTCCTGTATTTCCAGATGAAATCGACATTCTGGGTGAACACTGTTCACCTGGTCAAGGTTTAAAAAAATGGAAGTGACTAAAAATTCCACCGGAAGAGGAAAGTCAAACAACAGTTCTACAAAATAAAATAAAACACCCTTCGGTTCCAAAGTGCTCCCCAAATAACACTCATTTAAAAGCAGTCACCTTCATATTTCTGGCATGGTTATGAAAACAAATTCACTTTGTGAAGGAATTCTAAAACAAACATAAAATCTAATAAAATATTTTTTTTACTGAGCAGGAAAACAGCTTACTAACATCATACACTGTATGATGTTGGTACTAATCTGGCAGTAATAAAGCTCTTCGATCCTAATCATCTTTCAGTATTGGAGCCCTCCATTTCGTGGTCCTTGATTTAATTAAAGGATGTACATATCTCCTCACAGACCATTCTCAATGCCCACACGCTAGCCCAGACGCCTACACGCCTCACCTAAGGACCACAGCCTCTGCATCTCAACAGAGCTCTAATAGGATAACGTTATTCGTAGAGACTGCAGGTCACATCTGAAAGTTTGGAATTGGTGTGAAGGAGATTTTCAGGACGATCAGAGGGGTAAGCAGGGAGACAAAGCGTGGGAAGGGCTGCGTCACTGTGGTTGCCACCAAACAAGAGGTGGTTGATTTCCCCTCCCAACGGGTCGCAGGAACCAAAGGTGCAGTTAATATTGCCCATTAACGGTGAAAAGACAAAACGACACATTTCAGCCTTAGAAGAAAGTATTCTCTGATTTGCTTTCATGAAAACCCAATGTTCTGTTTTTATCCCCCCACCCCAAGTGCTCACACAGCAGGCTGCATACCCCCTCCCGTGTCTGACCAAAATTTTATTTTTACGCTGAGAGTCATGCTCTGGGTAGTATACTATGGTCATCTATACTTAATTATCCTACTATCAAAGAGGTCAGCTAGAACTCTAACCAGGAATCCAGTTTCTGAGCAGAATTAAGAGGGAAACGTTGATACTTTCGCCACATCTACCCTCATTTTAAAAAAGACACCATCTCTCTCTGTCCCAAAAATAAATAAAAAACGTTGAAAAAAAAAATTAAAAAAAAAAAAAAAAAAAAGACACCAAGCGCCTCCCTGCAGCCCACTTCGGACAACCACCAAACTGTAGAAACTCCTGGTTTCAGACAGATTGTACCTTCCTATCTGAACAAGCCAATGGTTTACATTTCAGAATTAGGAAAGTTATGTTGACTTAAAACATGTTTGTCAAGGTATAAAAAGACACTGTGGTTCCTGACATTCTTGGAACATGCAGAGCAAGGACTTACTTTGGGACATCTTAGAAATGAAAGCTGCATCAGCCAGAATAACTCCTGGTACTCCTAACTCGCTGGCTCTTTCAAAGCATTAAAACCACTAACAAAGGTCTTGTCCAACCGCCTTCCTCTGAGGGAGGAGAGGCCTGCTAAGCCTTAGCACCAGACAGGGGAGTTAGTAGGTTCTCTGCTCCCCAAGCAGTGCGATCACCACCTCCCTACATAGCCCCGCCCTCGGCCTCACCTCCTCAGGAGGGGCTGGGGCTCGGTGGGGCCGGGACCGGCTGCAATACGCACTCAACCGGCCACAACGGCCTCGCTCTACGGGGGAAGCAAGACACAAGGCTGACAATTTTGTTTAAAAGGTCTTCAAATGACAGGAATGTCCCACTAATACAGTCATTTAACAAACTGCTCTGCAGGGCATCATTTCCTGCTGTGCTCTCGTAGCGACGAAAAGGGTATTTTTCCGAGAGAAAACTTTCTTTAGCCACAGCGTGTCCCTCGGTGACACCCCGGAGCAACTACGGGAGGTGGGGGACTCCTCACCTCACTTCCCTCCTGCGGGGGAAGCCCGTGCAGGTGGCCGCAGCCCGGTCCCCTGACCCCGCTCGGGGCGCCCCGCGCCTCGGGAAGACGCGGCCGGAGCAGCTCCGCCGGGACCAGCGCCCTGGAGGAAGCTGGGTCCCGCGCCCCGCGAACCCGGGGCTGCAGACGCATCTCCCTGAGCCGCGGGGAAGGGTCCGCAGCTCCCCCAGACCCGGGGCGGGGCGCGCGCGGGCGGGCGGAGGTCTCGGGCCAGCTCCCACCCCCCACCCTCCACCGCCTGGACGCGGGAGGGCAGCGCAGCCGGGGAGCCAGGGCGCGGACCCGGGTGGCGGGGCGCACTCACCGGGGCGAGCAGCCAGCCGCAGCAGGTCAGCAGCGCGGGCGGCAGCAGCGCGGGCGCCCTCATCCCCGCGCCCCCGACGCCCGCATGGGCCGAGCCGCGGGCGCGCACCCCCGGCTCCCGCGGTCCGAGCACCGCGCGCCCTGCAGCTGCCGTGGGGCGGCCGCCTGCTTCCCCGCGGGCCCCGGCTGCTCCCCGCGCCCCGCGGCTCCGCCCCCCGCGCCCGCGGCCCCGCCCCGCGCCCCCTCCTCCCGCTCACCGCCCCACCCCCTGCCCCCGCTCGCGCCTTCAGCCGCTGGGAACGCGGAGAGGAGATGGCAGCGGGGGGGGGGGGGGGGGGGGGGGTCAGGCGCTCGCAGTGCCTGCCCGACCCCCAGTGGAGAGGTCAGGGGAAGAGCCACTGGGGAGTGACCCCCTTTGGGAACAGGCTCCAGGTGTGAACCGAGATGGGTTTGCGCCCACTTGTGTCCTCCTTGTTAAATAATAAGCGAAAAGACGCCCAGGAAAGTGTCCAGAAACCCAGTTAGGGTGCGTGTGCTACCTTCGAAGCCGGGGGAGGGGGCTAGGGGTGGGGGTGGGTTGGGGTAACTGGAAATTAAGAGGAAAATCAGAGTGCGTTTGGGTTTGGGCAGATTTCCCCCTGGTGGCAGGTCCTGCCTGCGTCCAGCGGTGAAAGCCAGAGGGGCCGGCAAGTGCAGAGGCCTGAGACAGAAATGAGCATTTCTTGAAGCATCGCGTCCGCTTTTAACTTCCCAATGGATTATTTTAGCATTACAGCTAGTTGCTGGGTAGCTAGCAATGAAGAATGAAACAGGTAATTTTGTTGTGGTTTTGACTTTTCCTTTGAAAATAATTTCAAGCTTACACAGAGGTTAGAATAAGAAAAGTTCAAAGAACACCCTTTAAAAAATTATTTTGGGGGCACCTGGGTGCTCAGTTGAGCATCAGACTTCGGCTCAGGTCACGATCTGATGGTTCGTGGGTTTGAGCCCCAAATCGGGCTCTGTGCTGACAGCTCGGAGCCTGGAACCTGCTTCAGATTCTGTGTCTCCCTGTCTCTTGGCCCCTCCCCTGCTCATGCTCTGTCTCTCTGTGTCTCTCAATAATAAATAAACGTTAAAAATTTTTTAAAAATTATTTTTAATGGTTATTTTTGAGAGAGAGGGAGAGACAGAGTGCGAACAGGGGAGGGGCAGAGAGAGAGGGAGACACAGAATCCCAAGCAGGCTCCAGGCCCTGAGCTGTCATCATTTATTTAGATTCAGCTATTAAAGTTTTACCTCATTAGCTTTTTATCATTTATGTCCTCTGACCACTCCTCACCCTCCCCGCATGCATCCATTAATACGTATCAGCCATCTGTCTATCGTCTATCTATCTGTCTGTCTGTCTATCATCTGTCCTTCTGCTGGGAACAGTAGGAGAGGCCAAGATCTGGATGCTCTACGTGTGCAGTTTGGGGTCTAGAAGCTTATTGATCCTGGGTCCAGTTTGACAAACATTTCTTTTACTCACTATTCAACCCTGAGCAAGGCAATGAACTTTGAGCTGTATGTCCATTTGTAAATGAGAATAAGGGTAACTGCCTTCCACCTCAGAGTGTGGCTGTAAGAACCAAGATCATTAATGCATGCATATATGTTTTGTTGTTGAGGGCCTACACTCTAAACATTACTACATCGGGTTCAGGGCAAGACACAAGGTGTCTTCCCGTGTCTGAGTTCATCTGACGTGAAGGAAGCGGGATGACAATGAGATACAGGCTAATGGGAGAAGGAGGAGTTGGCTTCTTGTGGGAGGGGCTCGGAGGAGTGGACACTTAAGTGTGACCGTTCAGAGGAATGGTTACAGGTGGGAGACCAAGACTGGAGAGTGGAAAGCATCTCAGATAAAGACCTTGGGCAGAAGCACAAGGAACAATGAAGGTGCTGCCAGCATCGGAGAAATCATGAAGTGTGGCCAATTTGGGAGGCTTGAGAACCTGACAGATAATCAACCCGATGGGGAGCAAAATCCATCCTGTATGAGAGCCACAATTATACACCCTGCAGATGGCACGCACAGCCAACTGTTCTTTAGTTCTGACTGTTCTTACCTTGTTCAGAATTCCCCCTGATGGTGGGATGGGTGGTGCTGTCCCTTTTGGATAAATGCCCACTCTCCCAGGAATTTTCCTACTTTCCTTGAAGAAGGGCCTATGTGTTCTCAGAGCTGGGAGAGGAGTTACTATGTGGGGGCCTGATGCGCTGCAGCACTGGCCTAGTTTTCTGGGCCTCTGGCACTGGACTTACCGACCGTGTTGTGCTGATGCCTTGCAGAAGTGTTGGTCCCTATCCTGGGCTCTGGTCACAAGGGCCCTACCTCTGCCTCCTGCTCCCCCAGGTCTTCTGACCACACCTGCCCTCGGCACCTGCACTTGCCAGCGGAGAGGGCACCCAGGAGGGGGTGGAAACTGTAGGACACATTTCAGCTGCCCTCCCCACCTGCTACCTGGACACCTCTTCTGCCAGCACTCCCTTGCCCACACAGCACACATTTTCTGGCACTGTTTTGCCTGTGGCTCCCCTGGGTTTTCCAGGCTCAGCTCTGAGTGGAGAGAACCAAATCTTTCATGGTGGAAGCTTGAGCAGATTAGAAGCCCAGAAACCTATTGATTCAGTGAGGGGAAGCCTCAGATCTTCCTGGTCAGAAGGGAGTGAAATCGCTCACAACGAAATACCAAAAGAGGAAAGTAAGCTTTGAATACACATGAGTCTGAAGTCCTTCTGGTCCCTCTGCCGAGATGAGTAATTCTGGGCACCATATCTGCTTGGGTGGAGGTCATTCCCACACCCCCCAAGGCCATTGTTAACTTGTACCTATGAGGAAATTCGCCATTTGCTATATCCCAATTTGTGTGACTTTTAAAAGCCTGGATGCTAGATTTCAAGAAAACATGTACTTCCTCTTGCCCCCTAAAAAAAGCCTGGGGTGTTGGAGAACACTTTTAGTCATTTGCCCGCTCACAAGTGTGTGTCTAGGGGGATCAGAAGGCGGTCTCAGGCAAGCCCTTCTGGGCCTAGACCCTGGCCTTGCACCCCATGGATCTCCTGTGGTTTCCAGTTCCTATAGGCACCGAGCAGCCTGGCCTCTTATGCTCTATGTACCTCAGGGTACCCTGGGGCACAGAGCTGATGCTCAGTGCATTGTGCCACATAAGATTGCATTATTTTCCCAAGCTGTGGAGTAGAATTCCTGACACGTGTGTGGCCTATTTCTCAAGATGATGGCAAAGATAAAAATCAAATATGAGCCATGCAGAGCCGATGCAAACGTTTTTAAAAGTATATGGATGTGAAGTGCGGCCTTGGGGATGTGTCCCCCTTGGCCCCACTCCTGGCTCTGGCTGCCTGGATGGACAGATACAACCCAGGCTTCAGCCCCAGGCTGGGTTAGTGGCATCTGGCTGCAAGTCTGCCCGTGCCATTTCCGGCCCTTCCTATGTTCAGCCAAAGCTGACCTATCCAGTGAGGTGGGTTCATTTAGAGTAAATTCCCTTTACGCCTGCAGCCTTGTGAGACCCTGGCAGCCCTAGGTCCTTTTCTGGTGAGGATCTCTTTTCCAGATAGTAAAGTCGCAGTGCTGTGGGGTAACAACTCTCAACTGCTTAATTTAAAAGGTCTCTCTCCCAGCAGTCCTTATCAAAATAACACCAACATTCTTCACAGAGCTAGAAAAAACAATTCTAAAATTTGTATGGAACCAGAAAAGACCCTGAATAGCCAAAGTAATGCTGATAAAGAAAACCAAAGCTGGAGGCATCACAATTCTGGACTTCAAGCTGTATTACTAAGGTGTAATCATCAAGACAGTATGTTACTGGCACAAAAACAGACGCTTAGGTCAATGGAACGGAATAGAGAACCCAGAAATGGACCTACAAATGCATGGCCAACTAATCTTTGACAAAGCAGGAAAGAATATCCAATGGAATAAAGACAGTCCCTTCAGCAAATGGTGTTGAGTAAAACTGGACAGTGGCATGTAGAAAAATGAACCTGGACCACTTTGTTAAACCATACACAAAAATAAACTCAAAATGGATGAAAGACCTAAATGTGAGAGAGGAAACCATCAAAATCCTAGAGGAGAAACCAGGCAACAACCTCTTTGACCTCAGCCACAGCAACTTTTTACTTGACATGTCTCCAGAGGCAAGGGAAACAAAAGCAAACATGAACTATTGGGACCTCATCAAGTTAAAAACTTCTGCACGGTGAAGGAAACAATCAGCAAAAGTAAAAGGCAGCCTACAGAATGGGAAAAGATATTTACAAATGATATATCAGATAAAGGGTTAGTATCCAAAATCTATGAAGAACTTATCAAACTCACCCAAAAACCCAAACAATCCAGTGAAGAAATCGGTAAAAGACATGAATAGACACTTTTCCAAAGAAGACATCCAGGTGGTTAACAGACACATGAAAAGATGCTCAACATCACTCATCATCTGGGAAATACAAATCAAAACTTCAATGAGATACCACTTTACACTTGTCAGAGTGGCTAAAATTAACAACTCAAGCAACAATAGACGTTGGTGACGATGCAGAGAAAGAGGAACCCTTTTGCCTGCTGGTGAGAATGCAAACTGGTGCAGCCATTCTGGAAAACAGTATGGAGGTTCCTCAAAAAGTTAAAAATAGAACTACCTATGACCCAGCAATAGCACTACTAGGTATTTATCCAAAGGATAATAAAAAGTTGATTCAGAGGGGGACATGCACCCCAATGTTTATAGCAGCAGTATTGACAATAGACAAAGTATGGAAAGAGCCCAAATGTCCATCAACTGATGAATGGATAAATAAGAAGTGGTTTATATATACAGTGGAATACTACTTGGCAGTGAGAAAGGATGAAATCCTGCCATTTGCAACAACATGGATGGAACTAGAGTGTATCATGCTAAGTGAAGTAAGTCAGAGAAAGAAAAATATCATATGATTTCACTCATGTATGGAATTTAAGAAACAAAACAGATGAACATAGGGGAAGGGAAGAAAAAACAAGATGAAAACAGAGAGGGAGACACACCATAGGAGACTCTTAAATACAGAACACAGACTGAGGGTTGCTGGCGGGGTGTTGGGTGGGGGGATGGGCTAAATGGGCGATGGGCACTAAGGAGGGCACTTGTTGAGATGAGCACTGGGTGTTGTTGCATGTAAGTGATGAATCACTAAATTCTATTCCTGAACTCATTATTACACTATATGATAACTAACTTGGATTTAAAATAAAAATAAAAGTAAAAAAAAAAAAATAAAAATAAAAATAAAAATAAAAATAAAAATAAAAATAAAAGGCCTCTCTCCCAGCCCAGTCCTGTGCATTGCATGGTAGGGTAGGAGCCTCCACATGACTTTACCACTGTAGCCTGGGCATCCTCTAGGCCAGAGGGAGGGTGGGAAGAGTCAGACAGCCCTACTTACTGGCACAGCACGGGTTGCTTTTTGAGTTCCTCAGGCCTCCCCTGATCCAGTAATGCTGGAGACACCTCAGCTGTAGCCCTTTCTACGTGAAGGATGCCTCTCAGGATGCCTGCAGCTCCCACAGGTTTCCCTTCTACTGGGGTTTTCTTTCCTCTCCAGTCTGTCTGCCTGAAAGGAAGAGTTTCAAGATATTCCATGGGAGTTGACAGCTGGCTAAGGAGAATAAAAACACACCCTTTGTTTTGCCAAATGGGGCAGTCTGCCAGATGTGGCCTCACCTTCAGACTCCCTGGGGGTCAGAGTGACTCCTGCTTCCTTCAGAGGACACAGGCCAAGCTCCCCAGATGGAGCTTGAGGTGCTATACTTGGTCTGAGGGAGGGGAGGTGTCCCCTCGCTCCCTTATGGGGAAGGGCGGTGTCAGTGGGGGCTGTCCTCTAAAAGTCCTGCCTTCCTGGCCTTCTTCTCCCACTCAACTTGGAGCAGAGTCTTTGGGGTCATTCCCTCGGCAACTCTTCTGTTGATGGTCTAGCACCTCACTTTGAAATGTGGGGTAATTGGTCGTACTTTTTTGGCCTTTGAGTTTAAATTCTGACATAACTGGCTGAGTCACCTTTGATGTTCTTTCACACAGCCCTGAGCTGAGCCTGGACCAGCAGCCTTCAGAAACACTGGAGAGGGGCCTGTTCCTTGCCCTCCTACCCCCTCCCCCCAGAATAAAGGAAGCATGGTGGTGGTGTGTAAGATGCATCTGGAAAGGTGTGGTTGCAGTTACTGTTCACAGTAAAATTGAGTAGAAAGGACACAGTTCTGACATCCCCTTCACATTCCACATCACTGCATTGTTTATGCATGACTGACATAAGAGTTTCCTTAACATTGTTATTTCAATACCTGAAGCTGTTCTGTTACCTCTGGGCTCTCATTCTCTCCAATTTATACAGAGAAGCCCATGCAAATAGGGAGAAGCTCAGTATTGGCTTCTCCCTCCATAACTCCCACTTCCTCCACTGCCTCCAGGACCAGAGCGTTCTCTACCATATGGTCCCCCCATATTCCTGCTGCCGCCAAAGTTTCCACTCTTCATTTGCCTGTTGTTAGAAAGTTGCTGTTTACAATTTCCAAAATCATCGTAATTCCCACCTCTGTAATTTCCTCCTCCAAGGTTGTCATAATACGCTCATGTGGGGCTCAAACTCATGACCCCAAGATTGAGTCACATGACTGAGCCAGCTGGGTGCCCCAGTTTTCTCTTTATTAACATCTTGTACTATTGTGTCACATCATTAAAACTGATTAGCCAATGTTATTATTAACTAAGGTGTGAAGTCTCCTGTTTCCATAGTTTTGCTTTGGAGAATGTCACATAGCGGAATTATACAGTGCATAGTCTTTTTAGATTGGCTTCTTTCACATGACAACATGCATTTATGGTTCCTCCATTTTTTTTCTTTTAGACTTGGTAGCTCATTTTTTTTTTTTTAGCATGGAATAGCATTCGACTGTCTGGCTGCACGTTTGTCCATCCCCTACTGAAGGACATCTTGGTTGCTTCCAATTTTAGCAATTATGAATAAAGCTGCTATACATATTCATGAGTGGGTTTTTTTGTGTAGACATAAGTTTTCAACTCATTCAGGTAAATACCTACAGGTGGAATTGTTGGATAATATGGTAAGAGTGTGTTTAGTTTTGTAAGAAACCGCCAAACTCTTCCAAAGTGGCTGCACCACTTTGCACTCCCACCAGCGATGAAGGAGAGTTTCTGTTGCCAGCTTTTGGCATTATCAGTGTTCCAGATTTTGGCCACTCTAAGAGGGGCGTAATGGTATCTTATTGTTTTACTTTGTATTTCCCTGATGACATACAATGAAGAGCATATTTTCATATGCTTATTTGCCATCTGTATATCTTCTTTGGTGAAGTGTCTGTTTCAGATCTTTTGCCAATTAAAAAAAATTGTGTTGTTTTCTTATTGTTGAGTTAAAAAAATTTTTTGTACCTTTTTTATTCTAGTCCTTTATCAGATAGGTGGTTTGCAAACATTTTCTCCCAGTCTGTGATTTGTCTTCTCAGTTTCTTAGTATTTCCTTCACAGAGAAAAATTCTTTAATTTTAATAAAGTCCCACTTACCAATTTTTTTGTTTCTTGGGTTATGCTTTGGTGTTGTATATAAAAAGTCATCGCTAAACCCAAGGTCATCTGTAGTTTCTCCTGTGTTAACTTTTAGGAGTTTTATACTTTTGCCTTTTACATTTAGGTCTGTGATTTATTTTGACTTAATTTTTGTGAAAGGTGTAAAATATGTGTCTAGAGTCACTTTTTTTTTTTTGGATGTGAATGAGTTGTTCCAGTACTATTGATGAAAAGACTATCCTTTCTTTATGAATTGCGTTTCTTCCTTTGTCGAAGACTAGTTGACTGTATTTGCTTGGTCTATTTCTGGGCCCTCTATTCTATTCAACTGATTTGTCTACTCTTTTAATTGTTTTGTCTTTTAACATATTATTTTAACACTGTCTTGATAACTATAGCTTTATAGTAAGCCTTGAAGTCTAGTACTGTTAGTCCTCTGACTTGTTTCTTCTTCAATTCTGTGTTGGCTATTCTGGATCTTTAGCCACCATATAAATGTTAGAATCAATTTGACCATACCCACAAAATAACTTTTGGGATTTTGATTGAGATTGTGTTGAATCTACAGATTAATTGGGGAAGAACTGACCTGTTGACAATATGGAGTCTTTTTATCCATGAACCTGGACTATCTCTCCATTTATTTAGTTCTCCTTTGATTTCATTAATCAGAATTTTGTACTTTTCCTCATACAGATCTTGTACACATTTCGTTTGATTTATAGCTAAGTATTTCAGGGGTTTTTTTGGTGCTAATATAAATGGTAAGTTATATTCCAATTGTTCATTACTGCTCTGTAAGAAAGAAGTTGACCTTTGTATATTAACTTTGTATCCTGCAACTTGGCTGTAGTCACTAACTGGTTGTAAGAAGTATTTTTGTGTTGATTCTTTGGGATTTTCAACATAGACAACGATATCATTTGTGAACAAAAATGGTTTTATTTCTTCAATCCCAATCTGTATACCTTTTATTTCTTTTTCTTGTCTTATTGCATTAGCTAGAACTTCCAGTATGATGTTGAATAGGAATGGTGAGATGGGACATTCATGCCTTCCTGATTTTAGGGAAGTATCTAGTCTCTCACCATTAAGTATGATATTAACTGTAGGAGTCCCCCCCCCCCCCCCCCGGATGTTCTTTTTGATTTTACCTTATTTTCCCTTTTTTATTACTATTTTTTTCTTTTTCAAATTTTTATTTAAATTTTAACAGTTAGCATATAATGTAATATTGGTTTCAGGGATAGAATTTAGTGATTTGTTGCTTACATATAGCACCCAGTGCTCCTCATAACAAGTGCCCTCCTTAATACTCATCACCCATTTAGCTGATCCTCCACTTATCTCCCTCCATCAACCCTAATTTGTTTTCTATCATTAAGAGTCTGACTGACTGACTTATTTCACTTAACATAATATACTCTAGTTCCATCCATGTTGTTGCAAATGGCAAGATTTCATCCTTTTTGATGGCATACACACACACACACACACACACACACACACACACACACTACAGCTTCTTTATCCATTCATTAGTCAATGAGCATGGGCTCTCTTCATAGTTTGGCTATGGTTGATATGAACCATATCCTGCTATAAACATCGAGGTGCATATATTCCTTCAAATTTGTATTTTTGTAGCCTTTTGGCAAGTACCTAGTAGTACAATTGCTGGGTCGTAGGATAATTCTATTTTTAACTTTTTGAGGAACCTGCACACTGTTTTCCAGAGTGGCTGCACCAGTTTGCACTCCCACCAACAGTGTAAGAGGATTTCCCTTTCTCTGCATCCTTGCCAACATCTGTTGGTTTCTGTGTTGTTAATTTTAGCCATTCTGACACGTGTGAGGGGGTATGTCATTGTGGTTTTGATTTGTATTTTCCTGATGATGAGTGATGCTGAACATTTCTTCATGTGTCTGTTAGCTGTCTGGATATTTTATTTTTTAAAAAATTTTTAATGTTTATTTATTTTTGAGAGAGAGAGAGACAGAGTGTGAGTGGGGGAGGAGCAGAGTGAGAAGGAGACACAGAATCCAAAGCAGGCTCCAGGCTCTGAGCTGTCAGCACAGAGCCCAATGCAAGGCTCGAACCCATGAACCATGAGATCATGACCTGAGCGAAAGTCGGACACTTAACTGACTGAGCCACCCAGGCACTCCTGTCTGGATGTCTTCTTTGGGAAAATGTCTATTCATGTTTTCTGCCCATTTCTTAATTGGATTATTTGTTTTTTGGGTGTTGAGTTTGATAAGTTCTTTATAGATTTTGGATACTAACCCTTTATTCGATGCGTCATTTGCAAGTGTCTTCTCCTGTTCTATATGTTACCTTTTAGTTTCGTTGTTTCCTTTGCCATGCAGAAGCTTTTTATGTTGATGAGGTTGATATGTATTTTTATGTTGATGTATCCTAATAGTTCATGTTTGCCTTTGTTTCCCTTGCCTCTAGCAATGTGTCTAGTAAGAAATTGCTGCGGTCCAGGTCAAAGGGGTTGTTGCCTGTGTTCTCCCCCAAGATTTTGATGGTTTCCTGTCTCACATTTAGGCCTTTCATCCAGTCAGAATTTATTTTTGTGTATGGTGTAAAAAAGTGGTCCATTTTCATTCTGCATGTCGCTGTCCAGTTTTCCCAGCACCACTTGTTGAAGACACTGTCTTTTTTTCCATTGGATATTCTTTTCTGCTTTGTCGAAGATTAGTTGACCATATAGTTGTGGATACATTTCTGGGTTTTTTATTCTGTTGCATTGATCTATGTGTTTGTTTTCACGACAGTACCATCCTGTCTTGATGATAACAGCTTTGTAATATAGCTTGAAGTCTGGAATCATGATGCCTCCAGCTTTTCTTTTCTTTTTCAGGATTGTTTTGGCTATTTGGGTGGATGTTCTTTTTTAAATTGAGGAAGGTCCCTTCAATTCCTACTTCATTGAGAGTTTTTATCATGCATAGGTGTTGGGTTTCGTCAAATGCTATTTCCATACCTACTTCATGCAATTATATAATTTTTCTTTTGTAGCTTGTTGATGTAATACATTACATTAATTGATTTTCAAATGTTGAACTAGTTTTGCATACCTGGAATAAATTCCACAAGTTTGTGCTGTGTGATTATTTTTATAAATTGTTGGATTTAGTTTGTTAATATTTTGTTGAATATTTTTGTATCTATGACCATGAGAGATATTGGTCTATAGTTTTCTCTACTCACAATGCCCTGGTCCAGTTTGGGTGTTAGGGTAATGCTGGCCTCGTAGAGTGATTTCAGAGTAGTCCCTCTACTTCTATCATCTGGGAGAGATTGTAGAAAATTTTTATGTTTTCTCCCTTAAATGTTAGATAAAATTCACCAGTGAACCCATCTGGGCCAGTACTTTCTGTTTGGAAAGGTTATTAAATGTTTATTTTAATTCACTTTAATAGATATAGGCTTATTCAGATTTTCTGTTTCTCTTTGTGTGAGCTTTGGCAGATTGTGTCTTTCAAGGAATTAACTCATCTTACCTAAGGTATTAAACTTTGGGGCATAGAGTTGTTCCTAACATTCCTTTATTATCCTTTTAATGTCCACAGGATCAACAGTGATGAACCCTTTTTCATTTCTGATATTAATAATTTGAGTTTTCTCTTTTTTGTTCTTAGATAACTTGCCTAGAAGTTTATTAATTTTACTAATCTTTGTAAAGAACCATTTTTGGATTCTTGACTTTCTTATTGTTTTCCATTTCATTGATTTTGCTGTAATTCTTTATTTTTTTTATTTTTGGATTTAATTTGTCCCCCCCCCCCCCCATTTCCTAAAGTGAAAGCTTAGATTACTGATTTTTTATCTTTCTTTTTCTGTAATGTATGCATTTAATGCTATAAATTTCCCTTTAAGCACTGTTTTTCCTGTATCCCACAAATTTTGATTAGTTGGATTCAAGTCCACTTTCAAATAACACTATATCATGAAAGAGGACACATCCCTGTAGAGATGTAGTGACAAGACAGTCAAAGAACAGGAAGAGAAAAAACACTGAAGTCAGCAGCTCTGGGTTTGCGTCCCAGCCGGGGACTGGCGTTGCTTCCTCTTAGGGCATAAGAGTCCCCATCTGTGAAATAAGGAAGTTGGACAAGACAATCTCTCAAGCCTTCCTCTGGTTCTAACTCTTCGAGATTTTAATATGTCTTTTGGGGAATCTGTTAATATATGGAAGTGTCCTCTTGAGTAAATTTTTCTTCACAAAGTGAAAAAAAACCCCACATTGTACCACTTTATAGGCAGAACAAGTACCTTATAACAGAGTATTCCCAATAAATCCTTCTGTCTTTTATAATTTGTCATTCATTTTATGTGTCAATAAGCTATAACTAAATGCACTATTCTATCAGTATTTTGAAAAATTTGTTATCTGTTAGATCAAGTAGAAATAAAAAAAAAACCCCAAAACCTTAAGTTATTCCTTCTCTACCAATCTTCTTTATGGAGATCCAAGTTTCTAACCTACATCATTTTTCTTTTTTTCTGAAGAATTTCTTTTCATATTTCCAGCAAGGCAGGGCTACATGCAATAAGTTCCCTCAGTCATATTTGTCTGAGAAAGTCTTTATTTCTCTTTCACTTGTGAAGGTTAATTTTCATGGATACAAAACTTTACGTTGGTAGGTTTTTCATCAGTGCTCCAAAACATTTCACTCCTTTTTTTCTTGTTTGCAGTTTTTCTGAAGAGAAGTTGACTTCAATTTTTTTTAACTCCTCTATATATAAGGTGTGTTTTTTCCCCTTCTTCTGGTTTATTTCAAGATTTTCTCTTTTCTTAATTTTCTGCAGTTTGAATATGTTATGTCTAGGTGTAGATTTTTTGGTACTTATTCTGCTTGATATTCTCTGAACTTCCTGAATCTTCAGTTCCCACCATTAATTTTGGAAAATTCTCAGTCATTATTGTTTCAAGTATTTCTTCCATTTATTTCTCTTTTTCCTTTTCTTCTTTTCCCCATTATGTGTATGTTACAGCTCCTGGAATTGTGCCACAGTTATTGGATATTTTGTTCCATTTTTTTCATTTTTCCCCTCATTATATTACAGTTCTGGAAGTCTCTATGGACATTTCTTCCAGTTCATTGATTCTGTCCTCAGAATCAATGCATGTCCTACATGCATTATATGAACCCATCACTTGTGTTCATTTCTGGTGATAGTGTTTAATTTTCTAGCGTATCCTTTTTTAAAACTTTTTAAATGCTTATTTATTTTTGAGAGAAAGAGAGAGAGACAGAGTATGAGTAGGGGAGGGGTTGAGAGAGAGGGAGACACAGAATCCGAAGCAGGCTCCAGGCTCTGAGCTGTCAGCACAGAACCCGACGTGGGGCTCGAACCCATGAACCGTGAGATCATGACCTGACCTGGAGTCGGACGCTTAACTGACTGAGCCACCCAGGAGCACCTAATTTCCTTTCTTATAATTTATTTTATTATGCATCTGTAGAAGACAAAAGTTCAGAACTGTTTTCACACCTGGAAGCAGTGAAAATAGCCGATTACTGTGTCTGGTCTTACCCTCACTGTGCAATTTTGACCTATAACTTGCAAACCAGCGTGAGTTCTTCATCTGAGAGAGAAAAGTATCGCCGTGACCATTCACTTATCCAAAGATGACCTTGCTAGGAGATCACTGCTTGGCCTATGTCGCTGGCAGGAAAGCTGGCAAATGACTCTGCTCCTCAGGGCTGGGGACTCACTCAGGTCGGTCACCTCCATTTTCACTGGGTGTGGAGCTTGGTTATCTGACTTTCTGGCGGCCAAGTTCCAAGAAGTTTAGAAACTCTGAGTCAAGTTTGCAGAAAACCATAAAAAATTAGCAGAGCAGATATTAAATTAAAACAAAAAGACACAGGAACTGAAAAGTCATGCCAGTGGGGTGTCTTTGCACGTAGATGGTGTTATCTGGTATTCACGAAGGTGTGGCTGAAGAACCAAGCAAATGCTAGGCACTTGGTACCTTTAGAAAGCTGAGAAGTGAGAACATTTTTCACAAACGGTGGTTAAGGTGGCCTCAAAGAGTAGGCTTCAGCAGGTGGGTGGGACATTTGCTCCTGTGGAGCACCCTGCTAATGGCTAAGGCGAGGCAGGTGAGGCCCAGTAGTCCTGCATAGAAAGCGAGGAATGGAGACTGCTTCTGGGCTCCAAGGGACTCAGGAGGGGCTGGCTGGCAAGATGCTGCATAGCTAAGGTCTAGGGACAGGGGCGCTTTAAATCTGTATTCGAGTTGTTGAAAACATGTTTGTATTTTACTTGTCTGTCGGCATCAAGATGCATTATGGAGATGCTTGTCACATTTGTCCTTTGCTATCAAAAACTTTAAAAACCGTCTGTAGTGCTTTCTGAACTGCTGTGTGCAGGCCTGGGCAGCCTGGGAGCCCCCGTCTCTGTGTCAGGACATTCTGTGCCCGCCTACCTCGCTGCATGCGTGCCCAGGTCAACACTTTGTTGTGCCCTTGGTTAAAGAAGGTTGGACTGATTGTCTTAATTTCCAGAGGGGGAAGAAGCCAGCTCACACGGCTTAGAGGGGTCGTTAACTGGGCATTTTGGTTTGGTGGGGGCCAGTCCTGCTACCAGGTGGACTCTGTATAATAGAGACTCGAGGCCCGGACAGGCCCTGCCTGAGTGGGCCTGTGTGAGGCTACCAGGGTCCAAAGAGCATCTTTTGGGTGTCAGACGGGTGCATATTGGTGGTCCTCAAACCGTGGATCCAGCTACTTGGGCTATTTTGATGACTTAACTGGACCTAGTTGATTCTTGTATCATTAGTTAGAAAGATGATCAGGTAAGCCATTTCTTAACCATAAACTCAAAGAGGACGTAGCAAGAACGACCCAGGACCCTACTCACCCACCATCCCTCAGTCCTTTCAGACTCCAAGGCTGCTGCCTGGAGCTTCTCGGGCAGGGTTTTGGCTTCTAGCTCAAGGCTTTGGTCAACGTTTAAATACAGAAACTGGGTGGGGAGCCAGAGCTTTACATTGGACAGTAAGGGAGGGCTGTGCAGAAAAATTGGGGAATGAGCCATGGAAGAGGGAGACAGAGGTTCTGAGGATCAATTTGTCAACTCTGACTTTAAAACTTTGTTGTGGTTTTAGTCTCGACTGAGCTACTGTTGTGATGGTCATTTTTGCATACTAAAATGCAGGGCTCTAATCTGAGTCTTTTGCATTTTTTTATATTTCTGTTTATTTTTGTTAAAGTTCCTAAACAATTACTTTATAAACACAAACAAAAGTTATTTTTGAAGTTTTTAATGGAACAATATATACCTGTAGAAACACATTTTCTTTGGTCTGTTTTTTCTCATAGTTTCTAGCTATATTAGGCTTTATAAATACTTATACATTTGTTAGTACATCTGTGCCGTGCACCAAGGCCAGGTGCGGGAAATGTGAGTCACCAGAGGTGGGTCTCTGCCTCTCAGGGGCTGGCACCTCGGGGGGGCTAACGGAGTCTTTAAGGAAAAACATGTGTGCTTGTGCTTGCACACACAGCACGCCTCATCGAGAAGATGGGTGCATTTTATCCCTCTTTTTAGTGCTGAGATTCTCATAAGATTTTGGGATGTCCCACTTCCAGCTGGAAGAGGGGCAAAGAATAAAAGTGTCAGAAGACTCATCTTCCAGGTACTTAACTGTTCCATTTGTGACAAGTTTTGAGTTTAAGGATCTTAGATGAGAAATTTCCTACACAAATGGACAGGAGAGGACCAAGACAAGCCTTCCGGGTGGCACATTTTCCAAGAACCGCGTCTGTCTCTCTGCCTTCTCCAGCTCGTACTGCCAGGTGCCAGCAAGTCTCTGTGTGCCAGGCATACACACGTTTCTGGATTCAATTAAACGGTGCACGTGTCTGTTCTTTGAAGCACCTTTCCCTCTTTCCTTTCTCCGGTTGATGTGTGTTTTACATATGGGCACACCAGTGGACCCAGAGCTGGAACATTTCCAGAAGCCAGGGGCTCCGTGGCCTCCTCCCCATCACTGTACCGTCTCACCACCCAACACGGTTGTGTCAAGGCCACAGTGAGGCAATGAGGAGAACACTGGCAGGGCCTGGCCATGCAGCACAGAGAAAATAGCAGGGCTTGGCCGTGCAGTACAGAGACCATGGCAGGGCCTGGCCGTGCAGCCCAGAGACAATGGCAGGGCTTGGCTGTGCAGTATAGAGACCGTGGCAGGGCCTGGCCGTGCAGTACAGAGACCATGGCAGGGCCTGGCCATCCAGAACAGATACTGTGACAGGGCTGTGCCACTCATTTTGATATTTAATCCCGTGTTGATCTGTGTGGCTGTCTGTTTGTTTATGGCTGTGCCACCTCTCAGCTGAGTTGTAAACTCGTCAAGTTCAGGCCATGACTCACATTTCTGTTGCCCCCTGTGGTGCCAGTTGGGGCCTCCCATATGGCCATACTTGCTGTGAATTAATCCGCAACATTCCATCACTTGCCAGCCTGTCTTCAGAGGACCACACAAGACAGAAAACCTGATTATCCAACTGACTCTTCACTAGTCAGCAAGTATTTAGTTAGCACCCAGTATGAATGAAAGACATCACTGAGAACCAGACTTGCGGCTGGGCTCGAGGGCTTGCCGTCTGCAGGGGAGACAAAGATCCGATGACTGCAGGAAAACCATGCTCTGCTCTAGCAGCTCGGCTAGCCCATTACACAGAATGAGTAACTAGATAGGTAGGTGGGGAGTAAACGAAAAAAGTTTTGAGCTTTAACTGAAATGCCTTTATGAGTCAATGTAACAGCTAAATGCATCAACTTGGACACATTGCAACTGCAGAAAAGGAAGATTTGTTAGCCCACAAATCAGCCCACATTCCTCCTGAAAATGTTCCTTCTTATAATTGAGAGCACTTTAGCTGATTACTTAAAATGTTTCATCCTTCAAACAGGTCACATCCTGCTTTAATTTTCTTTATGGAGTGTACTGTCCTTCCAGCTTGTCAAATATGGTTGAGAGGATTAAAAATAGAATGTGCGGAATCTGGAGGAGGTACCGAAAAAGCAAAATGCAGACAGGATATTACATTTCCCTTGTGTTGGTTTTCCCACACCACCCATAGGAGGCCGGCAGTTTCGGGGACGCCCATTTGTTTCCTTGCTCCGGAGGCACCGTGTGTGGGTGGCTGCAGTTGGGTTATTTGAGATTGGTGGACTCCATAAGGCCGCCACCTGTCCACGGTTCCCCCGGAATTCCTCAGCGGCGTCCCCAGGTGATCAGCCACAGGGGCCGAGGGAGGACACCCCGTGGGGACACTGGCTAGCCGGTGGGTGAGGTGTTTGCTGCAGGGCACACCTGGGCTGGTGGCTTCGAGACAGAGTTCCCTGACCCATGCTCCCTGCTCCCCTGACCATGGGGCCTGAGGCCCTGGAGGACAGTCATGACTCCAAGATTTCGTCCCCGCCACTGTCGCCATCTGTGACTGGCGGGGTGCGGCTTCTCAGAAGGCTGTGATGAAAGGATTAGAAGACCCGACCCAGGACGCTGCAGAATTACCAGTTCTGCTCCCGGCAAGAAGGGAGGGGCAGCACGGGGTGCTCAAAGCTGTAGTTCAGGGCAACTTTTGAGTCCAGCTCACCAGCTCTGGGCGAGTGCAGAGCAGGGCGGCACCTCTGTGAATCCTCCCCAGCCACCTGCTGCCTGTTCCAGGCTGCCTCCCTCGGGCCCTGGCCGGGAGCCAGAAAGTCAGGCACTGTGCACAAATACCTTATGAAACCCCATTAAACCCTATTGCGCAAATGTCATTAGTATTTCTGTTTCAGCGACAAGGAAACTGAGAAGAGAGTGAGAAACTGAGATATTAGGTGACAGAGCCTGATACAGAGTCGCAGTCACCTAATTTCAGGGACCATAACTTTAATGTCTACCTTATGTTCCCTCCTTGTTTTAAGATGTCTTTCTTCTGGGATTCAGAAGGGCAGGAGCTGGCAATCTAGCAGGAACCAGTTGAGCCTCTGCCCTCTAACAGATTGGAGTGTGGCTGGGTGCCCAGAGAGGAGCTTACCCTGGCTGCCTAAAGGCTAATTCAGCCACTTTGAGATAAATGTGGAGCAGACTAACTATGGAGGGAGCTGCCCAGCAAGGGCCAAGCCTGGGCACCTCCCTGCCAGGCCCTGGTCTCGTGTGTCCTAAGGAAGAGAGAATCCCATGACACCACAGTCAAGTCCTTGTCTGGTCATCAGAGAAGAAAACCTCACTTATCCAGGGACCATTGTTATACTTGAGAAAACATGTCATTTGTTCATCTAGAGACAAGGCCCGGCCCAACCTGCTACAAATATCATAGACCTGTTTTTGTTCCTCCTCCCCTCCCCTCCCCTCCCCTCCTTTCCTTTTTCTTTCTTTCTTTTCTTTTCCTTCCTTCCTTCCTTCCTTCCTTCCTCTCTCCTCCTCCCTCCCTCCCTCCCTCCCTCCTTTTCTTTCTTTCTTTCTTTCTTTCTGGAAGAAAAAGACTATTTTATTTTATTTATTTTATTTATTTTATTTTTTTTTATTTTTTAATATATGAAATTTACTGTCAAATTGGTTTCCATACAACACCCAGTGCTCATCCCAAAAGGTGCCCTCCTCAATACCCATCACCCACCCTGCCCTCCCTCCCACCCTGCCCTCCCTCCCACCCCCCATCAACCCTCAGTTTGTTCTCAGTTTTTAACAGTCTCTTATGCTTTGGCTCTCTCCCACTCTAACCTCTTTTTTTGAAAAAGACTATTTTAAAAAAGAGCCATTGATTTCATAGACACCCAAATGGATGGACCAGGTAGTAGCAAACTCCTTAATTTCAGGAAAGGGAATAAATGAAGGATAGATTTAGGGGATTAGAGAAGTCCATTAAACACAGGTCAAAGGTCACTACGATCTTATTACTGCAGTTTGGCTGCTTCACATTGTCTTTCTTTTGAATGAAAACTATCTCTTTCAATATTTCCAATTCCTGACAGCCCTTTATGAGCAGAAGCAGATGAGGTATACGCTGAATCCATTTGAGGAAAGACTAAGATCTCTAACATTTAACTTCTTGGATTCTTTTTAGCCAGTTGGTGGATTTTCTTCTATATTTTATACACTTCACATGACTTCAAGAGACAGTGAAAATGGTTCAAAACTGAGAGCTGATCAAAATACTCCTTGAAAATAGCAGGCACCATTTCTCAGTAGCATTGTTCTTGGCTCCATCAGGAGGAAATTTTCACATCACACACCTATGCAGCTAACACTGTTCAAGGGGTCTGACTGGGAGGTGGCCCTGAAGTGCTGGTAGGACGGCCGGGACAAGAGACAGGGAAGGGCAGGGTCATTAACAAGCAGATTGCCCGTGTGGAAGGCTGGGGCTCAGGGTCTCTGGGGGTGATACAGAACGTGCCTCAGAAGGGTTTTGCCCAGGGGATAGGATGCCAAAGCAGTCAGCCTCCAGGTCCCACATGCCCTTGGAGCCCCTGGGGCAGTAACGTTCCACCAGAGTTCCAGGTAGAGACTTGGAATCCCTTAAGGCAGGCATGCCCTGGAGAGGTGAGTGGCTTAAGCCCCGACACAATGGTGCTTCCCACCCACATGCATTCAGAATGTCAGAATTCTTTCTTTCTTTTCTTTCTTTCTTTCTTTCTTTCTTTCTTTCTTTCTTTCTTTAATTTTTAGAGAGTGTGAGTGGGGGAGGAGCAGAGAGAGGGAGACACAGAATCTGAAGCAGGCTCCAGGCTCTGAGCTGTCAGCACAGAGCCTGACACGAGCTCGAACTCATGAACTGTAAGAGCATGACCTATACTGAAGCCGGCACTTAGACTGAGCCACCCAGGCACACCAGAATTGTTTCCAAGTTACATTTTAAAATCAAAATAAATTTTTTTTTCCCTTTAGCACTTTTTCTTTTGTCACAAATCTGGTTTTAACACCATGATGAAGTGGAGACAATCACTCTGGTATTTCAGACAATATCTCCTAACTCCTGGTGTAAAAAATTAAGGGATCTTGGTCCAGATGAAATCCTTTCCTGAATGGCTCTTTTGCTGAGGGGATTAGCCTGCCTTTTTTCTCCCCTTTGGTGTCCTCATCCTTTCAGATCCCCTTCTATTTAGTACAAGGAAAACTGTTAAGACTCAGTGAAGGCGTGCTCCCAAGCTCAAGTTTCATGTATTTCCAGTAGAGAGAGGGATTTTGAATATAAATTATTTTTTTTTTCCATTTGAGCTTGCAGCCCAAACTCAGTTCAGACTCCAAATGCAAGCTGTATGTAGAACAGAGCTCTCCTTGCAATTTGTCCTGCAGGGAGAGGGGCCAAGGGGAAAAGACCAAGAAGTAGAAACAACTGTTCTGAATTCACATCTTTCAGGCCAACATCCACATAATGTTTGGGCTGCTAGACTGTGCAGGAATGTGGCCATTGGCCCCGGGAGATTTATTGTCACGACCTGGGACAAACTTTGGGGGAACATCTACTAAATGAAACCGAGGATCTGATGCTAAGCCTGGATTTGTGCTGTGCCAAATAAACTCCTTCACTTCACCCGCCTTTTGGCGTTGGCTATCACATGCGATGTCACTGAGTCATTTATAAAGATTTTTCTCTGGGAGACTATAATGTACAGAATTGGCAACAGGGAAAATCACTGAGTTTGCATTGCTTTGAGAGCAGAACATAGTTTCTGACTCAGAGCACAAACCGAGTTTATCCCAACACTGTGTTGGTCCCTGTGCGACACTTTGCTTGGGCTTCGTAACCTTTAGAAGGCAGATGAGGTCTTTAGCAGCAAAATGAAGATAATAATAGTCTCATCGACACAGGCTATTATGAAGATCAAATGAGAAGAAACACACAGAAAATCTAGAACGGGTCCAGGCAGTGCGAGCACTCAGTAGGGGTTAGCTGGTCCTGGTGGTGGTGGTGTTTCTGCTCCTGGCACTGCTCTGTTCCCCTAAAGGCTCTTTGTCTCCACCTGCTTTCTTGCCACTTTGCTCAGCATTTCCCCGTGGGCCAGTCTGTTCTTCCCTGCACTGACCTCCCCCGCCCTCTTTGGTTCCCCCCCTCCCCGGAGCCCTGTCCTGTTCCCCCAGATTCCCCTACAGGGCAAGCTTCAATCAGGATTAAGCATTAAGCTATTAATGGGTAGTCACAATTTAAAGTGGCAGGCCACGCAAGTGACCTCCTACTTCAGGCTTTTTAATTCAGCCTCCAAGGGTTTAACCCAAAGGAGTGAGTGAAACAAGGAAGCAAACAGACAAACAAATAAATAAAGCTAATGGTAAAAGTTCTTAGGGACAGAGGAGGCTAACCCTGCTAATGTGTTTTTCAATGTTCACCTTGATCTTGGTGGGCCTCTCTTACTAACCAGCCCACTTATGTTCACCACAGCCTCTACTGAACAGCAAACGTCTCATCTTGCAAGACTAAAGGGCACATGTTGTTCCTGGCTGCGTGCAGTGCTGTCTGTCCACCTCCGTCATTCTACAGACCTCTACAGAGGGACCTCGCTGGCACCTCACACCTGGGGGATCATCAGCAAGTCACTTTTGCCTCTTTGGGCCTTGATAATACAACAAGAGGTCTGAGCCTTGGCACTTTCGCTCTTCCTGAGGAGTCCCTGGAAAACACCATCATCCCCAAACCCTCCTCTACGCCAGAAGCTCCTCCACAGCAAGCCAGAGAAAATGGTTCTGAACTGCCTGTGGCTGGACTGACAAGCACAAGCAAGATTTATGACTTTATTTTCCAGACAGAAGGAAGTCTAGTTTCTTAACATGTGCAGATTTTCCATCTAAGAACCTTCGTTTATTCCCGTCAGTCATGGGCACGATTTCAAAGCAGGTCACTGCCACTTCTTGTGTTTCCTCCCTACTTTTGCATCTTGGACCCAGTGCGCACTTAACCATCTGAGGGCCCTGGATGCAAAGGCTGTTGTCCCTCACGTACAAAGGCAGTGTGAAACTACTGCCAGAGACCCAGTGACAAGAGCTCAGCTGGCGGTTTGAGTAGCTTCGTGGGATAGAATCTTGTTAGTGAAATGCCACTAGTGTGTTGATGTTGCCTTATTAGTAATTACAGAAATCATTTTGTCTCAGTAAAATCTCAGTTCCCCTGGTGACACAGGAATTCTTAGTAGACCAAAGGACTTCATTTCTGAAGACCAGTCATCAGCCCCAACACAAGTAGTCACTGCCATTCATAGGGTGCACTACTGTCCTGGAGCCCTTGCTTGCCCAGGCAGCCTGTGTTCACGTGTCTGGTGTGTTCACGGCTCTGTCGTCTCCCAACCTGGGATCATTCCGTATTCTGATGCCGCTTCCACCTGATGAGTTCGTCAGCGTGGTGCTTTTAAATTCTCTTTTTTTCTAATCATGGAAATAATTAATCTTTACTGCAGGAAACTTGGTAGTCATAAACAGAATTAAGTTTCCAAATATCTTTCAGGGATTGTTTCTGTAATGTTTTGATCTATATTTCCCCCCATCTTTTCATATCTACGTTCACTTTTTATTTATTCAATGTGCATATAATTATTAGGGGCTTATGGTGCGTAATGGGCTATCTGGAGGTGTGGGAAATACATTGAATTTCCTCAAGGGCTAAAAAATTTAGCAGAAGACATCAAATACCCATATTCTTTCATTTGACCAGCACTTATCAGTATCTTTTAATGAGTGTCCTCAAGTGGCTTAGAGTTTAGGGTGATGGTGGATACGGCAATAGGATAATGAGGGGTTGTGAGCCCACAGAAGAGACGTGCTGCACGTGGGTACAGAGTGTTGCAAGTCCGTATAAGGGGTGCGTTATAGGGGCATGCAGGGTGTCGTGAGTCCGTAGGACAGATACGTTACCAAAAGCATGTTTGAGGTGTGGCTAACAGAATCAGTCGTCGTATCCTGCGTATCCTGTTTGACACTACTCCACAGTGTCAAACAGTAGTCTAAGGCAATCATGTAAGAGATGTCACCTGGCCAAATGTTATTAACTGCCAAAAAGGTGATAAGCATACTCTTTAATTAAAACTGAGATCGAGATTTTTTACAAGGGGCTCCAGGAGTTGAAGGGGCAGAAATTGCCAAGTGAACCCCCAGCTTGGGGCCTGGAGCCTGCTTCGGATTCTGTCTTCATCTCTTTCTGTCCCTACCCCGCTCATACTCTGTCTCTCTCAAAAATAAATACATAAACAAACAGTTTTTAAAAAAATTAAAATATTTTTGACAAGCAAAACAGAAACTTTGTCATAAGAAGCATGAATTGTCTAAAGGAAATATGTAAAGTCTGCTTAAAATATTTAAGAAGGACAGTGATGCTGGATGATAGAATCTCAGAAATTCAGGGAGGAATAAAGAACAATGAAAACAGTGAATATGTGTGGTAATTCTGAGTGAACATGGATTGTATAAAATAATAACAACGATAACAGCAATAATGTCTGAAAACATTTAAAATACATATAATATGGGGCACCTGGGTGGCTCAGCTGGCTAAGCATTTGACTTCGGCTCAGTTCATGATCTCCTGATTTGTGTGTTCAAGCCCTGTGTTGGGCTCTGTGCTGACAGCTCAGAGCCTGGAGCCTACTTTGGATTCTGTCTCCCTCTGTCTCTGACCCTCTCCCACTCCCATTCTGCCTCTCTCTCTCTATCTCTCTCAAAAATAAATAAAACATTAAACATTTAATAAAAATAAAAAAATATATAAGTAGCATGATTTTTGGGGTGGCAAATGAAGTAAAGCATGTTCTAAATCCCTTGAAATTTTAAGAAAGAGATAAAACACTAATTTAAATTTGAATTTTCTAGTAAAAGATGCATGTATAGTATAACCAAAGTTATACTTTGGTATAGTATAACCAAAAAGAGAATAGTAATAGAATATATAACTACCAAGCTAATAGTTAGAAGAAAAAAAGGAAAGAACAAAAAGTCAACTAAATGGGATGTGAATAGAGAAAAAGAAGAATGTAGAACATATGAGACAAATAGAAAGCAATTAATGAGGTGACAGATTTCAGCTGAAATATATCAACAATTACGTTACATGTAAATGAAACAGATACTTAATAATAGGACCAAGATTAACCCCCAAATTTATATGCTGCTTCTAAGAGATACACATAAAATATAAAGATAAAACTGAAAGTAAAAGGATAGGAAACAAATCACTATGCGAACATAAATAAAAAGATTATGAAGCTATATATCAATGCAGACGTTAAGATAAAAAGTACAATTTACTGGAAGCTCTACTAATGCTAATTATGTATACTCCAAATAACAGTGTTAAATATATATAAAGAAAAAAGTAGGCAAAACTAAAATACAACAACAAAACCCCAAATGTCCTGCAACAACAATGGGAGAATTTCATGCACTTCTCTCAGTACTTGATAGAATAAGGAATCTAAAAATGTCAGATAAATTCGGCCTGTGTGTGGGGGGAAACTAATCCCCCAAACAGCACAATACATATTTTTTATCAAATACACATGGAACAAAAATTGGCATGCCATAGAGTACTGAGTAGATTTTGAAGAATTGAAATCAGATTAAATAGCTTTCTGATTACAGCACTGTTAAGTTAGAATAAAAGAAGGAAAAAACATAACTATAAAATTTCTTTGTGTTTAGAAATTAAAAATACACTTCTGGACTAACTGGATATTTGTTGGCTTTAATGAGTTATTCTAATTTTTAGTGTGTAATATGTAATTGTGGCTAGATTTTTAAAAGATTTCTTATAAAAGAAACATGATTAAATAATTATGAATGAAATTATTTAGTGACTGGAATATGTTTCATAATCATCCAATAGAATGTATGGGAAGATAGATAAAACAAAATTGGCCCTATATAAGATTGGCTGATAATTATTGAAATAAGGGATAGTTTTATGGAGACTATTTTCTCTTCTTTTGTATATTTCTCAAAATACCTATTACAGCAGGTAAAATAAATCTATTTTAAATAACTATGGTTCAAAAAAAGGCAAAAAATAAAAAAATATTTGGAACTGAAAAAAGTGAAAATACTATATACATCAAAACTTGTTATATGCATAACCAAATGAGCATAACAAAAACTTTGAAAAATGAATTGCTATTGTAATTACTACCTATATAAGGTGGGACAAAATTTTAGTTTGAACCTAACCAGGTTGAGTGCCTGATAGAACAAAATATCAGTGTTCTCTAGAGGGTTTAAAAAAATTTTTTTTTAATGTTCATTTATTTTTGAGAGAGAAACAGAGTGTGAGTGGGGGAGGGGTAGAGAGAGGGAGACATTGAATCTGAAGCAGGCTCCAGGCTCTGAGCTGTCAGCACAGAGCCCGACATGGGGCTTGAGCCCACAAACCACGAGATCATGACCTGGGCCAAAGTTGGACGCTTAACCAACTGATCCACCCAGGGACCCCTAGAGGATTTTAACAGCACCCTCACAATTTAATAGACTAAATGCTAAGTATACCATCCAAAATTCCTCAAAATACTGCAAACCAAAAAGTATGTCCAATTCTTAAGGGAATTGATAATAGATGCCAGCCTTGAGATGATTCAGATGTTGGAATTATGGGAAAGACTTTAAAGCAGCTATTGTAAACATGGTCTGTAAGCACTTTTGAAATCATGGACATACAGAAATTCTCAGCAGAGAAGTAGAAACTGTTACAAAAATTGGGTATTTTGGAACTGAAAAATATGTAAAATAACAACAATAATAAAATAATAATGAAAATAATAGCAAAGCACCTTATTGGATAGGTTCAATAGCAGAATGGAGATAACAAAAAAGACAGTGAACTTGAAGAAGAAGCAATGAAATTTATCTGTCTGAAGGACAGAGAGAATAATAAGGAAAAAATTTTGGCAGCCTGAGGTATCCATTGGACAATACCAAAAAGTATGATTTTTATGTTCTTGGAGTATCCTAAAAATAAAATAGACTGATGAAGAAAAAAAAAACATTTGAGGATAATATGGCTGAAAACTTGATGATTTGGTGAAAGACATATTTACAGACTGAAGAAGTTTAGTGAACTTCAACCAAGACAAACTAAAAACAAATAAACAGACAAATAAATTGCATGCAGATATACCATCATTAAATTGCTAAAAAAACAAAGATTAAGAAAAACCTTGAAAGCAGCTGAGAAAAATGACATGGCAATTTGAGTGACTGAATTTCCCATGAGAAAGCATGGAGGTGATGACAGTGAAACATTTGTAAAGTGCTGGAAAGAAGCACTGTCAATCTAGAATTCTGTATCTAGTGAAAATATACTTCAGGACTGAGGGCAATGAAAACATTTCTCAGATGAAGGAGAAGAAAATATTTTTTTATGCTGTATAGAAATGCTGAAAGACATTCTTCAGGTGGCAGGAAAATGGTAACAGAAGAAAACATGGAACTTGAAGAATGA
Organism: Panthera onca; assembly: GCF_046562875.1. Lineage (NCBI taxonomy): Eukaryota > Metazoa > Chordata > Mammalia > Carnivora > Felidae > Panthera > Panthera onca. The sequence goes on from NC_138340.1 coordinate 169,178,414, forward strand.
AAGAAGAGGAACAAAAGTGGTAAATATATGGGTAAATATAAGAGACTATCTTTCTTCTCTTAAGGTCTTTTTTATTTACTTTTTTTAATGTTTATTATTTATTTTTGAGAGAGAGAGAGAGAGAGAGAGAGAGAGAGAGAGAGAGACAAAGCATAAGCAGGGGAGGGGCAGAGAGAGAGGGAGACACAGAATACAAGGCAGGTTCCAGGCTCTGAGTTGTCAGCACAGAGCCTGATGTGGGGCTTGGACCCATGAACCATGAGACTGTGACCTGAGCTGAAGTCAGACATTTAACTGACTGAGCCACCCAGACACCCCTCTTAAGGTCTTTAAAGCATACAATTGTTGAAAGCAAAAATTATTAAAAAAACTTTTTGGGGTGTCAATGCATGTAAATGTAATATATTTGGAAAGTAGAACATAAAGGCAGGAGAGTAAAAGGACTTTTAGACTGTGATGCTTCTGTTTTACTTAAAGTGGTGCATTAATTAATCTAAGTTAACACTATAAAAATGAATACAAACCATAAAAAACATGATAAAAATAATACAAAGAGCAAAAATTTAGATAAATTAAGGTGGAATACTATTTTTTTTTCAACGGTTTTTTTTTTTTTTTTTTTTTTTTTTTTTTATTTTTGGGACAGAGAGAGACAGAGCATGAACGGGGGAGGGGCAGAGAGAGAGGGAGACACAGAATCGGAAACAGGCTCCAGGCTCCGAGCCATCAGCCCAGAGCCTGACGCGGGGCTCGAACTCACGGACCGCGAGATCGTGACCTGGCTGAAGTCGGACGCTTAACCGACTGCGCCACCCAGGCGCCCCTAAGGTGGAATACTATTAATACTCAAATAGCCCTAAAGAAATCAAGAAAGGTGAAAGAGAAAAACAAAGAAGAAAAAAAATAAAATGGTAGATATAAGTCAAAATATCTCAATCCTTATATTAAATGTAAATGGTTCAAACACATCAATTAAAAGACACTATCAATTTGGATAAGTAAAGAAGACCCAACTACATGCGGTCTATAAGAAACCCATGATATACCATGCAAGCACAAGTCAGAAGTGAGCTGGTCAGTAGTGACCATATCATCAAGAGACAAAGTAGACCAGGACTAGGAAAAATAAAAGGCATAAAAATGATTTTACACAAAAGGTCAATTCATCAAGAAGACACAACAATTCTAAATGTTCATGAACCTAGCAATAGAGCTTGAAAATACGTAAAGCAAGTATTAATAGAAGTAAGATATAATCCACAATTATACTTGAAAATGTCAATACTCCTTTCTCAGTAATCAAGGGAACAAGTAGACGAAAGATATATATCAGTAAAGATATACACATCTGACAAACATTATCAAACAACTTGACCTAACAACAGAATATACACTTCAAGTGCATCTTCTCAAGTGCAGATGGAACATTAATCAAGATAGACCACACTCTGGATCATAAAGCAGTTCTTACTGAAGTTAAAAGAATTGAGACCACAATGTGTGATATCTGATTATAAAGGAATTTAATTAGAAATCAATGAAAGAGAGATAGCTGAAATTTTTCCAAATATTTGGAAATCAAAAAAAACATCTCTGGGTTATAGATGGGTCAATAAGTAAATATCAAGGGGTGCCTGGGTGGCTCAGTCGGTTGAGCGTCTGACTTCGGCTCAGGTCATGATCTCACGGTTCGTGGGTTCAAGCCCCGCATCGGGCTCTGTGCTGACAGCTCAGAGCCTGGAGCCTGTTTCAGATTCTGTGTCTCCCTCTATCTCTGCCCTTCCCCCACTCATGCTCTGTCTCCCTCTGTCTCAAAAATAAATAAACATCAAAAAAATTAAAAAAAAAGAAAAAAGTAAATATCAAGATAAATCAGAACATATTTTGAATTGAATGGAAACTAAAATGAGGCATATAATAATTTGTGGGACTTAGCTAAAGCAATGGCTAGAGGCAAATACTCTAGCATTAAATGTTTTCCTTAGGGGAAAAAAAGAAGGAACTCTACCTAAAGAAAGAGGAGAAAATTAAACACAAAGGAAGACAAAGGAAAGAAATAATAAATATAAACACAGAAATAGATAATATTGAAAACAATAAAGAAAATTAATGAACTCAAAACCTTGTACTTTGAAAAGTTCACTAAAATTGATAAACCTCTAGCCAGACTACCCCATGATGAGAGAAGACACATATTATTATTATTATCAGAACTAAATAGAGACATCACTAAAGAACCTGAAAATATTAAAGGGAATTTAAAGTACTACTACAGACAATTTTGCACCCATAAATTGATAGTTTAGATCAAATAGAACAATTTCTTAAAAGATACAAACTACCAACTCTCATTCAAGAAGAAACAGATGATCTGAATAGCTCCATATTACTAACAAATTTATAGTCAACAACCTTCCAACAGAGAAAACTTCAGGCATAGATGATTTCACTGGTAAATTCTAGAAAATATTCAAAGAAAAAAAACCCTAACTCTATACAATCTTTTCCTGAAAATAGAAGAGGATAAAAAAACTTCCCAACTCATTTTATGTGACCAGTTATCCTGATGCCAAAACCAGAAAAAAAATTACAAGAAAATAAAACTACAGACCAATATTCTTCATGAATAGTGACAGAAAAATCCTCAGCAAAATTTCAGTAAATCGGATCCATATTTAAAAAGGGCTAGGGGCGCCTGGGTGGCGCAGTCGGTTAAGCGTCCGACTTCAGCCAGGTCACGATCTCACGGTCCATGAGTTCGAGCCCCGCGTCAGGCTCTGGGCTGATGGCTCGGAGCCTGGAGCCTGTTTCCGATTCTGTGTCTCCCTCTCTCTCTGCCCCTCCCCCGTTCATGCTATGTTTCTCTCTGTCCCAAAAATAAATAAAAAACGTTGAAAAAAAATTAAAAAAAAAAAATAAAAAGGGCTAATACATAGTGACCAAATCAGGTATATCTCAGGAATACAAGGCTTGTTCAACAGTCCAAAATCAAACAATGTAAGTCACCTTCCTGCATTATAATCAAAATAATGTACCAAACAATGTAATCATCATATTACAGACAAAAAAGAGAAACTATATCATCATATCAATAGATGCTCAAAATGCATTTGATAAGTCAACATCCACTCATGATAAAAGTTCAAGATACACTAGGAATAGAAAAGAATTTTCCCAACTTGCCAAAGGATGAAAAACCGCCATGCTTAATAGTGAAAGAATGTTTTCCTTCTAATATGGAAAAGAAGACAAGCTGTTATTGTTATTGGTAATAAATCAGTAGGAAAGCTCACACCGCCTGGTCCTTCTCACAACTTCTGTAATAAATATAAGTTTCCATTAATATTTCAAGTGAAATTTTTAGTCTAAACATGATACTATCAATTATTTTAGAGAAAAATGAGCTATGTCACCAATCATTATCATAGCAATATTAATTTTTCTGTTTGGTTTTTAAATTCAAAAAAGTTATCATCTTTTTTGAGAAAAATCCTATGAAACAGGAACTCAAAAAATAATTTCCACTTCACAGACAAAACTATTGAATTTAGAGTAGTATAGCCCGTTGGCCTAAGTGAGACACTCCGTCTCATCACCCTGGGTGTTTTCTTCACGATGCTAACACAACATGCATTGTAATCATCTTGTTCAGTTTTGTTGTTTTTAAACTCAATTGTATGCCTCCCTGCCAGAATGTCAGCACTTTTGGAAACTTTCTTGGCACTTGCTTGGCATGAGATAGGTGTTCAGCCAGTTGGTTGAGGATTGAAGATCCTCCTGACGTTCAGTCTAAATGCTGTGTGTCTGGCCTTATATTGCATCCAGGAATGAGGGAGGCCAAGCCGTAGCTGGCTCTCAGATGTAAAATGCACCAGTGAGGACTGTATGGTAACATGAACAAATGCTTATGCTACAGGGCCGCCTGGGTGGCTCGGTCGGTTGAGTGTCCGACTTTGGCTCAGGTCATGATCATGCAGTTCATGGGTTCAGGCCCCGCGTCGGGCTCTGTGCTGACAGCTCAGAGCCTGGAGCCTGTTTCTGATTCTGGGTCTCCCTCTCTCTCTGCCCCTTCCCTGATCATGCTCTGTCTGTCTGTCTGTCTCTCTCTCTCAAAAATAAACAAACATTAAAAAAATTAAAAAAAATACTTATGGTATAAAGATTACTGTAAGAGCAAATTACAAGATTGTACATATACTATGATTACTTTTCTTTTTGCACAAAATATGCATATAAAAAGGAATATAAGGAAATTTATTCAATTGGTTATGTTAGCCATACTTAGTGGTAAGATTAACGATAAGAATTTTTCCCCTTTAGTTTGTTTTCAAGATTTTCTCAAATGTGATTATATTACTTTGACCAACTACCCTAATCAAAGAGGCAATACCCTGCATTACTTATTGTATTTATGAAGAGAATAAAATGCGCATGGTTTGCTTGCTCCTTGGGAGACAGTGTGGTATAAGGGGGCACGGTGGCTTGGAGTCAGCCCCACCTCTCCCAGCCCTGCCTTGGGTCTAGATGCGAGCCACACAGAGCTATGTGTGCTTTGTATGCTCTGCTCTCTGCTTCGGAAACTTCTCCAATCATCCCTCATTCATGTGTCTGGCTAACTCCTTTAGGAATCAGCTCACGGGCCCCCTCCCAGAGAAAGCTGCCCCAAGCCTCTCGTGTGGAATTAGGCCCTCCCATGGGCTTATCTTACGTTTTTGAATTACCTGTTTGCCTGTGGTTCCCCCATCTGGACTGTGTTTTGTCAGAGAACCCCATCCTGGCATGTTACAGAAGTTCAGTACACACGTGCTGGAGATGTGAATGGACAAGTAAGTGAGAGACTCTCACTGGACTGTGCTCCTTCATATGTGTCTTTGGACGAGTCTTATAGCCTAGTTAGTATGTGTCTTTGGATGAGTCTTATAGCCTATCGGTGGTGATGTGCCACCTGCAGAAGACAATGCAGAATTCCAGATGCACATTTCTCTTACCCTTTGCTCCTTCCTGTTTTTCTCTTCCCCTCCTTCCTTCATAAAATTTTGTGAGCTCCCGTCATCCACTTGCCAGAGAAGGAGACAGTCCCCAGAGGGTCAGAACAAGTGTCCCCGCTCTCTGGATGCTGAGAGTCCCCTGGCCTTGAATATGCCAGATGGACAGCTCCTTCATCCCCTTCCTTTGGAAGTGCCAATGAGCTTTTAGTCGTTTGTATTAGCCATTGGGCCTATATACTAATGAATTTGTCACTTGGGTCAACTTCAGGATCACTCTCCAGGAGGAACCCTGACGTGGGTCTGCATAACTCAAGTTCTGCTCTGAGCATGGCTGTGGACACTGGGCCTAGTGGAGAACAGGGCACCAGGCAGAGACAGGCAGGATCTTCCTGGAAGGAACTCCAGCACTCTCCTCCTGTGTGGGTGGGTCTCGCCTTCTGTCTTCATCATCTTCTTTTTTTTTTTTTTAGTTTTTTTTAATGTTTATTTATTTTTGACAGAGAGACAGAGCATCAGCGGGGGAGGGGCAGAGAGAGAGGGAGACACAGAATCCAAAGCAGGATCCAGGCTCTGAGCTGTCAGCACAGAGCCTGACGCGGGGCTCGAACTCACAGACTGTGAGATCATGACCGGAGCCAAAGTCAGACGCTCAACCTCAACCGACTGAACCACCTAGGTGCCCCATTCATCTTCTAATAGAAGTGTTTTCCCAGTGAAAGGCTGAATGATCAAGGGAAGAGGTAGGTCTCTCCTCCCCACCCCACGCCTATAAACTGAGAGGCTCGACTTGTCTGCTTTACACAGTGACTTCTATGGGTGATTTAACTTGAAAACTTAAAGAAAGGGTGTGTGTGAAAACTACTGTTCAAATAGATCTTTTCAGGGGTTTACTGTAAGGCAACCACAAAACAGGGCAGCACACAGAACTTACTGTGTCCCACCTCAATCCCACACATACACGCACATTCATGGGGTGCGCACTTGTACACACAAGAACACACCTCGCATGCTCATGTGGGCACACACTTACACACACGCATGCCCATCAGTGCTGTCCAAAACCCAATAAAATCACAGATTGAAGGACCTACCAGCCCTCTCCAGATAAGTTCCAGGAGTGGAGGGGACTTAACTCCCCAGGAGCAAGGGACTACTCGAAGTGTGGTGGCCACCCACGGACGGACGAGAGACCTTCCAGAAACCTTACAGCAGCGTAGCACTCCCGGTAACCCAAGGTGTGAGCTCCCTGCCGTCCTGGGTGGGCAGAGGCAGCCCTGGTGGTGTGGAGCTTGTATGTGCATGGGTGCTGTCGGCCACTCCTGCACAGCCGGTCTACCACATGGGTGTGGCACCTTAGGACACATTTGTCAGTCTGACAGAACAGTGACTGTGACTTTACAGAATGCACAGTTAGTACCGATTCTTGATGAGAGGTTGAGGGTACAGCTTGCTTCTCTCCAGGAGAGTTAACAGGGTTACCCTAAGCCTGCTAAAATGATGTCTTATCTTTCCTTCCAACCCATCAACAACCTGCATGCCCCAGGAACCTCGGTCAGACCGGTTTCTCTGAGCTTCTAAAGACCAAGCACGAAAACTGGTCGGTTGTACATCACCCCTGCACACAGTGTCTCTCATCTCTCCTGCTTAGATTAGATACACCAGGCAAGAAGCAGCTTCATTTGTAGCCTCCGACACTTGTTACCTCCAAGACTTGAAATGCTTTCAAAGCATGCATGTGGGCAACTGCTTTCATAAGTTTTCATGTAGCTATGACTGCAGAGTGCTGAAGAGTTATATGTGTCCCAGCATGTACAGTTCAGTGAACTACTCATGCATTTATGGTAATTTGTCCGTACTATGCTATGTTCTGGTTATATTTATTAAAGTATGATTTTATGTCTCCTAAATCTAATAAAATCCAGGACTTGCTTTTGTATGTATTTTATTATTTTTATTTTATTATTTTATTTTTTTAGATATTATCTTAACAAATTAATCCTTTTTTCTAGCATTTTTTTTACTTTCTATAATTTATTTATTTTTTATAATTCACATCCAAGTTAGTTAGCTCATGGTGCAACAATGATTTCAGGAGTAGATTCCTTAATGCCCCTTACCCATTTATCCCATCCCCCCTCCCACAACCCTCCAGCAACCCTCTGTTTGTTCTCTATATTTAAGAGTCTCTTATGTTTTGTCCCCCTCCCTGTTTTTATCTTATTTTTGCTTCCCTTCCCTTATGTTCATCTGTTTTGGATCTTAAAGTCCTCATATGAGTGAAGTCATATATTTGTCTTTCTCTGACTGACTAATTTCACTTAGCATAATACCCTCCAGTTCCATCCACGTAGTTGCAAATGGCAAGATTTCATTCTTTTTGACTGCCGAGTAATATATTACCATTGTATATATATATACCACATCTTCTTTATCCATTTGGGCTCTTTCCATACTTTGGCTACTATTGATAGCAGTGGTATAAACATTGGGGTGCAAGTGCCCCTTCGAAACAGCCCACCTGTATCCCTTGGATAAATACTTAGTAGTGCAATTTCTGGGTCGTAGGATAGTTCTATTTTTAGTTTTTTGAGGAACCTCCATACTGTTTTCCAGAGTGGCTGCACCAGCTTGCATTCCCACCAACAATGCAAAAGAGATCCCCTTTCTCCGCATCCTCGCCAACATCTGTTGTTGCCTGAGTTGTTAATGTGAGCCATTCTGACAGGTGTGAGGTGATATCTCATTGTGGTTTTGATTTGTATTTCCCTGATGATGAGTGATGTTGAGCATTTTCTCATGTGTCGGTTGGCCATCTGGATGTCTTCTTTGGAGAAGTGTCTATTCATGTCTTTTGCCCATTTCTTCACTGGATTATTTGTTTTTTGGGTGTTGGGTTTGAGACGTTCTTTATGGATTTTGCATACTAACCTTTTTTCTGATGTGTCATTTGTAAATATCTTCTCCCATTCCATTGGTTGTCTTTTAGTTTTGCTGATTGTTTCCTTTGCTGTGCAGAAGCTTTTTATTTTGATGAGGTCCCAGTAGTTCATTCTTGCTTTTGCTTCCCTTGCCTCTGGAGAAGTATTGAGTAAGAAGTTGCTGTAGTGTACGTATTTTTAAATTTTATTTTTCTGGTAATTGATTTTTCCTGTGTTTTATAGCAGTATTAGTCTGTAATGAGTTGGACATTAGAAATGTAATTTAGTCTTCTCCACAGGTGGTCTGGGAAGCACTCAGGATTCCCCATCACGAGCCCTGAGCAGCGTGAGATGCCTCTAGGCTGACAGTGCCCTGTAAAGTAACAAGTTCACACGGCAGTTTGGGGCCTCTCAATGCAAACTTGATGAACCTGGAACATATCCCTGAGGTAGCCGTAAGTGGAGCCAAGCCCAATAATTAGTGACTTAGCTATGAAACAATACAGGGACATTCTAGTTTATCAAAATTTAGCAACTCAGAACTGTACTTGACTTTTAAGAGAGAAGCAGAGGACCTGAAAATAAGCTGCTCACAGAGAGTTATTGGAGGCGTCAGGAAGAAGAGCTTCAAGCTTGGCGACCCCTGGGGGTCAGTGCAGGTTCATCGTAATTCCCCACACTTGCTACAAACAATGAGAATTGATATTCTGAGCGATGTCCCAAATCACAGCGAGACCCTCCTGTGCCTTCTGAATCATGCAGAGGGTCAAGTGTATTCAGCCAGAAAAGTGAACCAATCCATTTCAGAAAATGTTCAGTGTTAAGTGATGACCCAGAAAGTGCTCTGGTGATCCCAGAATTACCTTTAGCTCCCAGTTGTAGGGTTTGCCCTGTGTGTGGGCTTCCTGAAATTCTCTCTTCTACAGAAGCTGGGTTTCAGTGCAAGGCAGCGGGAGGTCGGTTTTCTTTCTTGCCCTGAGGCCTGGTTCAGTTTGTTCTTCCCTCATTTGGCACACATGACGTGACCCCTTGGTGCGAGGTCCTCTGCTGGGCAATGAGACACAGGTGAGGTAAGGTCCACGCACTCTGGTAGGGGATTTCTATCAGCACCCTCTGTTCCACTAATTTGACCAGAAATTCATAAAAACGTTAACTTAAAGACTAAAGTACATTCACTTTCCATTCAACTCATAGCTTGTCCTTGGACAACGTTTGCTGTCTGGAATTCTCCATGTTTTTCCTGGAATAAACCTCACCCGTAATACATCATTTATGCTGTCCACTTTTTTGTGAGAGTAAAAATGAAAAAGAATTTAAGGACTCTGAGGAAAAGCTATCTGAGAACTGCATATTCTGTTATTTTTGTGATTTAAAAAAATCTTACAGAATTTTGTGATACTGACTTAAGCAAATATTTGGCAATTTGCTTTATTAATTCTTTAATAAATTCAAAGGAATTACCATAAAACAAAAAACCTGTTTTCACTTCTCCATTCATACTTCTTCAGTTTATGTGCTATTACTTAGTGTTGTTTCTTAGTGAGTACAGGTGGCACACACTGAGGGACAGCGAGTGCCCCACTTTGCTGGTGTGAGGGAGGGTCAGAGTCACCTAGAGCCTCTGGCACGCTGCTCACCTTGGGCATCGATCGGTTTCATTAACGCAGTGACTTGGTCCTATGGGTTTTGGGTTAAACAGCTTCTACCGTAAGGAAATATGTCATAAGAATGGCCCTAGTGGAGACAAAAATGAAAAAGTAAGCAAACTCACTTGTGGACTGGGTTGAGGGGACTACCTTTGAGCTGTGTCTGTCAGGAAGAGATGGTGTTTTCTTGGCTAATGGTGGGCGTCCCGAGCAGAGCCTGGCCTGAGAAGACAGCCTGGCACCCGAGTGTCATGACTCTGAAGGAGGCCGACCTGCCCAGGTGCTCAGGGCCCCGCCCTCCAGGGATGGGAGCTGGTGGAAACATGTTGAGGCAAGGAGTGTCGGGGTCAGGTTCCATTAATAAAAATAACTCCAGGCGAAGGGTGGAGGTGGAGTCAGAGGGGTGAAAGTAAAGTCAGTAGGGAGATAGGCCCGTTAAAGGATCCAGCTCCCACAAGAGACAGCAAGGGGCTAAATCCAAACAAAAGCCACGGGATTGGAGAGCAAGGGACAGACTCCATGGATAGGAAAGAATTAAAATTCTCCAACGCCAAGGTTCGCCGGGCATGACAGTGAGGAAGAGAGCGTCCCGGTCAGTGGTTACTCCATCTGCCAGCAGAACACCGAGGTTGTGAGTAGACAGCAGGAGGAAGCAGAGGAGGAAGACATCGGCACTTAAGCCTCTGACTCGCATCGTCCCACTTGGGCATTATTAAAGCCTTTAACATATGCTTCTGCACAGACCGCTGAGGCCAGAGGCTGGGTAGCTCACCCAGGATCGCATACCCCCCTCCCCACAGCCTGGGGTCCGTATCAGGAGGAGGAACCTCAGTACTCACTTGCCTGTCTGGGAAGAGGTGTCAGGAGTGTGGGCCCAGGTTGCCGCAGTCAGAGGGCATGGTGCAGCCTCAGGGTGCAGAAGGGCCAAGAGGGAAGCAGTGCTAGGGGAAGACACAGTGTGACCGGAGGGACAGCCTGTGGGACCAGAGCAGCCGGCTGAGGTAATGCGGCATAGAGGGAAATGGACAGACACTTGAAAGGAAGAGAAATTCCTTAGCCACTGACCTAAATCCTACAAAATTTTCAAGTTCACACCACTGTGCCCATTTTTTAAGCATTACCTAATTTTATTCATAAATTTGAGCTCTGGCAGGACTGGCAATAATTTAGTCCTGCAAACAAGCACATCAAAATACAGCAAGCGATGAACAAAGTAACATCTATGCTGCAAATGAAGGCAGCCACCAGCCGAAGAGAGAGAATCCCTGTAACTGCATCGTGCACAGCCCGCCAGCCCCTTCCGCTCAATATAACCTTTCCTGCCAAATGGGCCCCCCCCACCTCCCCGGGAGCAATGCTGGGGAGCCTGGAGGGAGCTGTGATTATTTGAAGGGTTATTTCATCCCTCTTAAATGCTTGTTTTGCAGTGAACTACAAAACTGGAAAAAAGAATATGCGGCTAGAACTTCAGTAGTATCAGGATTTAGATTTGACTTTTTATATGTTTTAAGGTAACAAGGTAGAGGAATGTTAAGAAGCACATTTGATACAAGATTTTTAAAGACTTGTTCATTTTTGAGAGAGAGAGAGAGAGTGTGCAAGAGGAGAATGAGCAGAGAGAAGGGGTTACAGAAGGGGGCTCTGTGCTGACAGCAGTGACCCCGACGCCGGGCTCGAACCCACAAACCGTGAGACTGACTGAAGCTGAAGCTTAACTGACTGAGCCACCCTGGCGCCCCGACAAATCTGTTTTTTAAAAATTATCGTTGAAAAGCATTCCCCCACATCCATTTCAATGAGTTTATCAGTGGCGTTTCTCCAAGTGGTTATCTTTATAGCAACAAATTTCTCCCTTGGATGCCCTTAGAAACAGACAGCCTAGGGGCAACTCGTGCGTTATTCATCCTCAATCATCCATGAGCCAAGCGCCAGGCCTTGTGGGTACTGTGTTTATACCTGCTGACGGCTGGAGGCAGCTGGGGCTCCCAGCTTTCAGGGCCTTAAGCCAAACAAAAGCAAGGCCAGATGGACCACATTTGCACCATGAAGGCCTCTAGCTACTTACTCTGCCGAGCCTGACCGGGCAGTCCTTCTGAAGCCCTTGGCAAGGCCACCAACTTCGACACATCCACAGGACAGCGTTCGCATTTTGTTTGATATAAACACGGGATCATGTAAAAAGCCTCATGGAGAGGGCACATGGCTGACACTTGTTGTTGGTTTAAGATAAGGTTTTTTGCTTTAAGGTCCCTCTGGTCAAGCAACCATTTCAGAGGGCTCCAAGTAGCTCAGGACTTTGGGTTCTGTTCCAAGGCACTTCTCATCATTTGTTTCTTTCTTTAAGTGTTACAGGGATCCTGACATGGGGTGACTTGGCAGGGAAATCTAGAGGGAAAGATTTGCATGTCCCAGGTTTTTCAATGTTCTTATGAGTCCTGGGTTTAAAGCCTAGCTATTTATTGTTTGTTCATTTAACTGAAGTATAGTCGACACAAGATGTCACAGTCATTTCCCATGTACAACATGGTGACTCACCAAGTCTGTGGGTTACACTGCCCTCACCACAAGTGTCACCGCACAGCTCTAGCACAATCCTATTGACTGTGGCTTGCTTAATCCTCCCACTCCCCTTCACCCCTTTTGCCCACCCCCTACCCCTTCCCTCTAAAGCCTGGCTAACTAGATGCAATTTTGATTGTACGTTTAATGGGAATATACTGGTTCAGAAGCAGGTGAAACAGTTCAGCTCCAGAACTTCAGACGCAGTGGGCAGGACACACAAATCCTGAATTTTCCCAACTCCTGTGACTTGGAAAGCTTGGTTAAATGTGTGCCTTACCAGAAAAGATGTGGGTTCTGAAGGAAGCAAAGAAGGAAGCATCACAGAATCTAGTCAAGGCATCTAAAGATGATCTGGTGCGATTGCACAGACTGTCCAATCGCAGCTTAGAGACTGGCCATGCCTAGAGATGGTTGTTGCTCAGATGGAACCCGGACCATCCACGACAGAAAATTCCCACAAGCAGAAGGGAAGAGGCACGATGGGAGGGAGATCCAGCCAGCACCCCATAAATGAGTTCAGTGTGTGCATGTGAGGGAGCAGGACTCCAGACAGACCCTACACTCTGCCAGGCTCAACTCAAAGAGACACTGGGAGCACAGGACAGAAGTGCACCTGCCCAAGGCCACATTAGGCAATTACAAACATTTATATTTTTCTGTGTCTGATCCTCAAAGGGCCTCTGACACTTGAATCTACACACTACAAGTCCTGTGTGGTGGGAATACAAACACTAGCTGTGGCCTCAAAGAGCTTAGCGTTTACCAAGGAAGGTGAATAATAACCAGTATGAAGAGGCTACATCCCCAGAGCCCTGGAGTTTGAGAAAGGTCTTTTAGTGGAACCAACATTTAATCTGAGACCCAAGTGATGATAAGGACTTAGACAAGATCGTTCCAGATGGAAAAACAGTACACCCAGCGCTGAAGCCTGTAGTGGAGAAGGACGTGCATTTGAGAACTGAGGAAGGCCTCTTCCATAGGGTAGAGAGGGAGAGGGTCAGAAGAGGGCTTGCGGAATAAGATAAAGATGCAGATTCTGTCCAAAGGGCAATAGGAGGGCTTGAAAAAGGCATGCCAGACAGGAAACTGTGTAACGTGGGAGAGAAATGCTGGGGATTTGAACAGGACTGGAGGCATGGAGATGGGAAGAAATGGCAAGATTCGTGTCACAGTTAGGAGCTGGAGTCAGCAGAAGTTGGTAATGAGCTTCTATAAAGGCTATTTCTAAGTTTCTGGCATGAACAACTGGATAGATGGCAGGTTCTACTGATTATTCTCAATTCCCCTCCTTTCAGGATCCATTTCATACTCGGTTTTGCTTGGCTCTGTTCCCTGGGGGATGGCCTGACATAGAGTCTGGAGGAAAAGGAAGCTGGGAGAAGCTAAGGAGTAAGTTTCAGATATGTCTAACCTGAGGTCTAAGTGAAGATGTTAAGAAGCAAGTTATATCTACAGTTTAGGAGCCCAAGGGAGAGTCCTTTGGAAATTATTACTTTATGTGGTAGTTAAATCCAGGGGAGCTTGTGGAAGAGGAAGTAGAGTCAGGAAAGAGGCCAGGGGACACCATCACATAAGGCAGTGTTTCTCTAAGTGTGGTCCACCAGTCTCCGGTGCCAGAATCGCTGGGGACGCCCATGAAAATGCAGATTCTTGAGCCTCTGCTTCACAGCAGGAATAGATGACAAATGAGACCGTGGGGTAGCAGTCAGGGAAGTGGTTAGAATGCCCGGAATGTGTAGCATGGAAGCAATTAGAAAATGGATGTTTCCAGAGGGCAGGGCAGTCACATTTCAGTGCTGCTGAGAGATCACTCAACTTGAAGACTGAAGTGTGTCTGTCAGATTTACAGTCATCATCAACGGCGTTGGCACGGTCGGTTTCAGAGGAGTGGTACAAACACAAGGCAGGCTGGTTGGTCTGTGAAGTGTGTCCAAGGCAAAGCAAACAATGCATCTGGACAAAGGATCGGAGAAGCTTGGCTGCAAGTTCTAAGGGGAGGATCAGCAGCTGAAGGAGATATGACAAATATCAGGGTTTGGGCTTGTTTTTAAGATCAGAGACACTTAAGTCATGATGGGAAGGAGCTGATAAAGAACTAGATGTTGAAGTTGATTGGCCGATCAAAGTCCTTTAGAAGGACAAGGTCCCCCACACAGGGAGCTTAGCTTCACATAGTAGAAGAAGAGATGTTTGCATCTTATAGCAAGATCGTTTCGTGCTTACCCATACTCCTCTAGAATATACCCAAAGCCAAGAAGCACCCGAGGTCTTCACCCAAAGGCAACACAGGCTACCTCTGGACAGTTCTGACTGAGCCCAAATCCCCACCTGAATGTTCCGTCCCTTGCTCCTAATTTAACCCTTGGGAATTTAGAATAGATATAATCCCTCTTCCACATTATGGAACTTCAAATATCACGCTTCCCTGTGTCTTCTCTTTAATGTGTTAAATTCCTTTACCATCAACTTTTCTGTGCCTCTCACTGGGCCTCTTGACTCATGGTGCCCAGAACTCAATGCCGCACTACACTTCACAGGCACCTCCACCATGGAACCAATAATCCCTTTCCACTAATTTGAGAGGTGTGTTGTTTCTGCTTCTACATGTGAACTCTGAGTGCCTGTTTGCTATTTGGCCACTATAAAATAACAGAAAAAAAGGGAGAAAAATGTGGCTTCTGCTCTAGGAGTTGAATGGTATTATGGGATCTCAGTGACTCTGGGTTCACTAAGAATAAATCTTTCCAGGCTAGTTTACCTAATTCTCCACCCCCTCTCCCCCGCCCACCAATTCATGAAAATATACCCGTTAGAAAGATCTCTTATTATACAAAGAACATTTAAAAAAAACATTCAACTACCATATAAACCATTATTGAGTGTCATCAGGCCAAGTGATGGGTTTGTGTAAAATTCTGAAAGTAAATGGTGTTAGCATATACTATGTATTAGGATCTGATAGCGAAACATCGCTGATAGAAAAGCTGATTCCTAACTCTGTGTTTTCAAAGATACCAGGGTATATGATACCAGAGAAATTTTAACAGTCCATTTCTCGAGTATTTGGCATATTTCTAGGTGTTAATCCTAGAAGAAATGGTAACTTAATTTGGCCAAGCATAAGGATAATTAGCTTGGTTGAAATCTGACTATCTAACAGATGGCCAAGGGTGGGAAAATCAGGGGACTAGGAAGGGGACAAGTATCAGGGAGGTTGACCACATAGTTTATTCCTCTACCTCCGAGTCTGGAAGAAACGATTTAAGAAAAGTTATTATCTCCTTCTTCTGTGAAATCCCTGATAACCTTCCCAGACTGTGAGCTTGTGGCCCCAGCTCAAGTCAGGAGCTGGCACCCAGTGGTAAAGGGATTTGCTGTAGGAACCATTTCTCTTGTAGGCTTTCCCTTATTTCTGCCAGTCACTCTTCTTAGGATGACAGCATCCTGATTTTCTTTGGCGAACCATCTGTTCTCCACATTTTCCAGAAGCTGCCTTGACCTAGCCCTGACCATCCAAACATTACATGTCCTGGCTGCTGTGATTACTTCAGGGACTGGCACACGGCCCTTTGAGCCAATGAAACTGAACTCCTGACTTGGGACAGGATTATAGGGAAGGGAAAGTGCCTCCTTTCTGTTGGCATTACTCAGGGAAGGGCACATGAGCCATGTGGCCCGGGAAAGGAGCTGTCGGTGAGCTGAGAAGAGCAGGAAGGAGGAGAGACCAAGTCCCCACTGCATCATTGTCCACAACCCCTTATCACTCCTGGACTTCACAGCTACAGGAGTAAAAGAATTCAATTTTTGCAAACTGGTTTTAGTTTAATTTGTATCATCTGTCCCAGAAAGTGTCTTGACTCTATAGCCTGCTTTGTGTTCTTGCTTCTGTGCCTGACCTTTTGTCTCACTCATTTCCCCGAATCCCATTGGCCCTGTACTTATGGTGGCTGCTCTTCTGAAGTTAGCATTGGCTACGCCCCAAGGCTACAACGTGTACTTACCCTTGGGCTACAGCTAATTCTGGCTGCTCTGGGTAACAACCAACACAATCCAAGCTTGGCTGCTGTTTCTGCTGTGTTGCCAGGGAACCACAGGCAGACAGGGAAAGTTCACAGCCTCCTTGAGTAAAGTATCCTCAGGTCTCTCAGAACCAACAGAAATTCGTCCCAATTTTTAAACTAAGTTAGTCATGGAGAGATACATTTCAACATTAGTTAAAGGCCTTTAGACTAAACGGAGCAGGACGGTCACTTCTTCATAGTCAAGAGCCTCCCATAATTCCTGCCTCTGCTTCTTCCTTCCCAGACCCTGCCTCCTGGTCTCGTTCAGCCTACGGGAAGGAATCACGGCTGCCCTGGGCCAGGCAAGTGTCAAGAAGTTGTTTTGTCTGCATGCCCTCCTCCTGCTGGGGAATGGGCTCCCCAACAACCACCAAGTCAAGCTGAGGCTCTGCTGCCTGGTTAAGGTCCTTTACCACGGGCTCCCTGCTAAGTTTTCATCTGTTTTTCGTTGGGGACTCTCTGCTTTATTTTCCCTCCCTTTGCTCCCACTGGCCTGTGCACCATGATGCCTTTGCAACGGCTGTCAATAGCCACATTTCACCCCGAATCTTCAACGCCCAGGTGGGACTCTAACACTTCCATTCATCACAGCTCTTGGAACAATCAACCCGATTCGTCACTTATGAAGATCTACTGTGTGTGGTAGCAGCTGTGGTTTAGTGGTAAAAAAGATGAATGATACCCACTGAAAGTTTACTTCACAGTGTAAGTGGTAAGTTATATAATAAAGGCATATGCAAAATGTAAAATGTGGAGAGGGGTGAGGGAATAAATCCCTCAGCTTGGGACAGTGGACAGGCACAGTGTGCTGGTGGAACTGGGGCTCTGGAAGGGGGGTGCCTCTGCCCTTCCAAATACAGAGAAACTCAGACGGAGGGCACGTGACAAAGGGCCTGAAGCCAGGTGGCTTTGAGTGCAGCTTGGCTGGGGGCTACAAGGGCAATGCTCACAGCCCACTGCAGCATCCCTGTGCCTTCCTGAGGCTGCTCCTTCACATTGTTATGAACCAGTTACTTTTTTATTTCATTGCTAAATAATTTTTGGTCACTGCCTTATAAACTCTCCTGGGAAGAGAGTTGCTGTATACCTCTTAGCCCTGGCACAGCAACAATGACTATAAAAAAGATGCTTACTAAATACTTATTCGTTGATTTTCTTTTTAATTTACTTTTTTTAAGTTTATTTAAAATTATTAAATTAAAATTAAATTTTAAATAATTAAAATAATTATTAAAATTATAATAAAATATTATTTATTTGAGAGAGAAAGAGAGCAAGTGGGGGAGGGTCAGAGAGAGAGAGAGAGAGAGAGAATCCCAAGCAAGCTCTGTACTGTCAGCACAGAAACCGACAAGAGGCTTGAACTCACAAACTGTGAGATCATGACCTGAACAGAAATCAAGAGTCAGATGCTTAACTGACTGAGCCTCCCAGGTGCCCCTTTAATTTACTTTTTAAATAAGTTTAGGGAGAAGGTCAAATTTATGGCATATATTCGCAAAAAATCCGATCTCTGAGGAGATAGAAAATTGATTGAAAGGAAGTAAAACTTTTTTCTCAAGTGTCAGTCCTAAGGAATAACAAACAAAAATGGTTTTTAAGCGTAGGGATGACACTGCCCCAGCTGCCTCCCTTCTACCTGTACCTCTCACTCTAGCACGCACTTGAGAACTGGGTAACCACCCTGGTTTCTTTCCATTTCCTCATAATGAAGTTGGGACTTACATGAGCCTCAAAAAAAGAATCTTAAAATCCTAGTGGTGAGAAAGACCTCCCTAATTTTAAGGATCAGAAAAAGAGGCTCAGAAAGGAGAATCAGTGGCTCCAGATGATAGGGTTGGATGCCTGGGCTGGAAATCCCTGCCTTGGGAAAGTTTGTGGAAACTCTTTTTTTGTGGGAGCCAGTGGGCTAAACGGCCGGAGAGAGCCATATGGTACTGGTAGTATCAAGTATACATGGAATGCGAATTTATAGCCTGTAGATTGAGAATTGCCCAGAATGGAGTTTTTATCAGTTTGTGTGAGGCAAGTATCCTAGTGGGTATCACTTGGTGATGTGATTATAGCCCTCAAGGGCATGTGCCACTTGGGACTCAGGTCGAGCGGGAGCTAATGTTCCATATGCAACTTATAAAGTGATACTTTGTCCTAAAACCTCTCTTTCCAATCCAAAGATTAGGTTGACTTGAGGCACTTTCTTGAACCAGGTAAGAGAAAGCAAGTGTAAAGATGGCTTGAACTTACAGTATATGTCTCTTCTCTCAGTTAAGTATCTTTGCTTTAAAGGAAGCTGAATATAATTATTGATAATTAAAGAATTAATACTCTTTTTCAGACTTTTAAAAGATGTGATTCCTTGTGAACTCAATAGTCCTATGCCAGTAATGATTGCAGAAGAGCTTGAAAGTGTTTCCAATTACTAAGTCTGTGTACTTCTGAGAATAGGCTTAATTTGAAGTTAGTGTAGATTCACAAAAAGCAATTCGCTGACCTCTTAGCTGGTAATTTCAACCCTTAAATTAACCAAGGACCAATTATAGATGAATGGATAAAGAAGATATACATATACAAAATGGAATATTACTCAGCCACAGGAAAGAATGAGATCTTGTCATTTGTAATAACAAGGATGGACCCGGAAGGTATTATGCTAAGTGAAATGAATCAGAGAAAGATAAATACCATTTGATTTCACTTACATGTGGAATCTAAAAAACAAAACAAATGAATAAACAAATAAGCCGGCTCTTTTTTTTAATTTTTAATTTTATTAGAGTGAAAGCGGAGGAGAGGGGCAAAGGGAGAGACAGAGAATCTTAAGCGGGTTCATGCTCAGACAGAGCCCAATGAGGGGCTCGATCCCATGACCCTGGGATCACGACCTAGGCCAAAATCAGGATTTGGACACTCAACTGACCGAGCCACTCAGGCACCCTAAACAAACAGACTCTTGAACACAGAGAACAAACTGGTGGTTGTCAGAGGGGAGGTGGGAAGAATGGGGGATGAGCAAAATAGGTAAAGGGGATAAAGAGGTACAGACTTCCAGGTATAAAACATCTACGTCACTGAGACGAAAAGTACAGCATAGGGAATAGAGTCAGTACTACTTTAGTAAGGGTGTATGGTGACAGATGGTGACCATATTTATCATGGTGAGCCCTGGGTAATGTACAGAATTGTTGAATCAAGATGCTGTACATCTGAAATCAATATAACATTGTACATTAACTATAGTTTAATGATTTCTTTTAAAAAGTGTGACTCTTTAAAAAAAAACAAGGAGGTACATTTTTTGTAAAACATACTTCCCATAGAGAGTTTCATGTCCATGTAGACAAAGGCCCAGATATAACAGTATAGGGTCTCCAGATGTTGCACTGGGCATTTGCTCTTTGAAAGTGAGGATTGTGGGGGCGCCTGGGTGGCTTAGTCAGGTAAGTGTCTGACTTTGGCTCAGGTCATGATCTTGCGGTTTGTGAGTTCAAGCCCCTTCGGGCTCTGTGCTGGCAGCTCGGAGCCTGGAGCCTACTTTGGATTCTGTGTCTCCCTCTCTCTGCTCCTCCCTCGCTCACACTCTGTCTCTGTCTCTGTCTCTGTCTCTCAAAAATAAATAAACGTTAAAAAAATGTTAGAAAGTGAGGAGTGTGAAGTCATTGTGGATGAAGGGCAGACTGCATTCTCCAGATCACAAGCCTGACTTTTCTGAGGTGACTTTCTTGTCCACGTGTATAGCGGTATGGATGGAACGATAGTTAGGAGGGAACTGGGAAAGGTGGGCATAGGGTCTGCTGGCTGTAAAAGTAAGGAAGAGAGGACTAGTTAAATCCAGCTGTTAACGAAGGGAGGTGTGCAGCTCGTGGTGTGCAGGCCTGTGCTGTTCCTCGAGCTCTGAGCTGGGTTGGGCTATTGCTATTGGAACAGCTGTGCCGGGCCATCAACTTCCAGGGAGACAAGCAAGCTGCATGAGTCCTGGACACTGTGTACGGACCCTCTGCCCATCCCTAACATATCTGTCTTTTGAGCAGATGAGGACATGAAAGTCCACAGATTTTTATATCCTATTCTCTATTTAACCCTCAGAACGGTAATAGAGATCAATGGGTTTAAACCTTAGAAAAAATTTCATGGTCCATGCTTCTTTTTCTTTTCTTTTCTTTTTTAAGTTTATTTATTTATTTTGAGAGAGAGAGAGAAAGAGAGTGCATGTAATAGGGACAAATCTGTTATAAGATGGCCAACGGGACTGATGGGGGATTCCAGTCCCTGCCCGAAGACTCCCTGTGTTTTTCTTCCCACCCCGCTTGCTGTGCTCAAACAGACTATAAACTGTCCCCTCTGCTTTTAAGCTCAGGACTCAGACCTCTGGAGAGCAATCTCCTCTGAGCAACCCCCCACCCCCCGCAACCCCCTGTGAAATAAACCTCCTGCCTTCCAGTATCTCCGAGTGCCGCTGGTTCTTCTGCTGTGATCCTGACCAGTTTCTGAAACACACGGAGCAGGGCAGAGAGAAAGAAAGAGAGAGAGAATCCCAAGTATGCTCCACACTCAACACAGAGCCAGATGCAGGGCTCGATCTCACGAACCATGAGATCATGACCTGAACCGATATCAAGAGTCAGATGCCTAACTGACTGAACCACCCAGGCCCCCCTCATGGTCCATTGGAGAGGCTAAGAGAAAAATTACCAGGTGTACTCACAACTGCAAAGAAAAGATCCCCCTCCCCCCCCCACCCCACCGTTCCCGAAACCAGCCAGGGCGTGCCCGGTTGTAGTCTGACATAAAGGCGGGAACCAATCAAGTTCTGCTGAATGGTTTAAAATAAAGGCGGGAACCAATCGAGTTCTGCTGAGCGTTCAAATTTAAATGTTAACCAACAACAGCTCTGTAACCTCTAAAAAAGGTCCCTAACTTGTTTGTGCCGGGCTATAAAAGAAGCTGTAAGGGGCGCCTGGGTGGCGCAGTCGGTTAAGCGTCCGACTTCAGCCAGGTCACGATCTCACGGTCCGTGAGTTCGAGCCCCGCGTCAGGCTCTGGGCTGATGGCTCGGAGCCTGGAGCCTGTTTCCGATTCTGTGTCTCCCTCTCTCTCTGCCCCTCCCCCGTTCATGCTCTGTCTCTCTCTGTCCCCAAAAAAAAAAAAAATAAAAAACGTTGAAAAAAAAAAAAAAAAAAAAAAAAAAAGAAGCTGTAAGATCCTTACTCGGGGCCTCTTAGCGTCACTGGCAACGAGTGTGCGGAGGACCGGGTTCGAACCTGCAATAAACTACTGGCTTTGATTCTGGACTCTGGTGGTTTGTTTTCGGGGGGTCTCTCGAATCGGGGCATATCACATGCTTATTTTTCAAGTCATTCTGCCAGGCATCTGATATTCCTGCTGGCTAACCCCATTGGGAAACCTGCCAATTGCTCTGGAGGGACCCTGAAAGATCTGTGCTCTGAGCTCTAAGGTGCCTGTTTACTGGCCCTCACGAGAGGTTCTCACGGATTGTGCTCAACACATCCAATACTGGCTGCTTGGCAGCTGGGAAGGCACCAGGAGGCAGGACCCCCTCTGAGGTAAGCACATGGCTCCTGGTGGTTTGGGGTTACAGTTGTCTGAGACTGACACTGGAAAATAAAACCTTTGTCTCTGATCCCACATCAAGAGTGAAAATATCTCCCAGAAGTCTTCAAAGAGGTAATTTTTCCCATGGAAACACACATTATCGTTACAAAATTGGTGAGGGAGCATGGGGGAGCTGAGGACAAAGTGCAAGCTAGCACGCCCCCCCCCCCCCCAGGTGGGGTATGTGTGACATTCCTCAGGCACTTCTGGCTGCATGAAGACAAAGGAAAAGAAAGAAAATAAGCAGTTAACTGATAAGAGATCACAGTTATGCAGGACAGGAGTCTCCATCAGATTGCAAATATCTTAGTATATTAGAAGAAAAAGGCATCTTATCAATAGCCTAATCTCCAAAAACCCATAGACTCCATTTCTTGTACTCCAACATCACCCTCCAAAGTGATGTGGGGAAACAAAGGCAAGGAGGAAATGGCAGGTAAGATTACATTTCCTTATAACCTGCAGCCCATTGACAAATACTTGAGGCAAATGCACAGTACAACATTTCTCCAGGAACCCCCTGCCATCCTAATCTTAATGGTTTCCTGGAGGAAAAACAACCTTAGCTTGACAATAGCCAGGCCTCAGGTATCTTCGGAGTCCTCTTCAGCACATCCAAATCCCTCTGGAAGCCTCCCTTTTCCCTTACCTCCCCAACTCCATAGTATAAAAACAGTCACTCTTCACAACCCCAGGGCAGCTCTTCCTGCCCTTGGGTCCTGTCCCCATGCTTTAATAAAATCACCTTTTTGCACCAAAGATGTCTTCAAGAATTCTTTCTTGGCCATTGGTTCCAGATCCCACGGACCCCCCGTCACCCAAAACCTCATCAAAATCATCTGGTAATTACAGAAATTTTGTGTCCTGTCATTTCAAATCTTTTCTTTCTCTTCTTGTAGTACCTCCGTAGCCTTGACAAAATTGACCATTACTTCCACAACAGCAAAGGCTGTTGACTTGTTCAAGCCACATGAAGGCATGTGGCTTCTATTAGTTTCTGCTAGTGCATGAATGCCGGTGCCCTGAAATGGCTTTTTAATAAAGGGAGTTTATACCCTGTTGCCTGCATTTTATATTCTAGAAAATTGCGTTTTACACTACTTTCTCCCTTAAATTCTAATGCCATTGAACTAGGTAGGGTGAGCCACCTCATATTCTTGGGTGGAGAGTAAAAGGAAATCACCATAAAATATTCAAGATGGCAAGGAGATTCATGCGCGTCATTTCTATGCAATTGTGTGCTCTCTGAAATACCAACTCCTGCTAGGTCACAATTGTTCATGTGATACTTCTTATTGTGTCCCGTAGCCAACTGTATTTAGTTTTTATGCTTTTCCAAAAACAAATTCTTTGTTTTGTAAATAAACATGTAGCTAGGAAGCTATTGCAGAAGATGACATCTCAAACAAAGTTATTTAAAAATATCTTGTCAGGAAGTTTTTGCCCTAGAAAATCTTAGGAGCCAATTGCAGACACAGAAAGGGTGGTTTCTCAAACTTCAGTTTGTTCTCTTTTGGTTTACATTTTGGAATTTACTCATACTGACGAAGTTTTGGGGTGATGGGGGTTCGTGGGGTCCGGAGCTCGATAACCAAACAAGAATTCTTGAAGATGTCTTTAACAGGACCCGTGGGCAGGAAGAGCTGCCCTGGGATTGTGAAGAATGGCTCCTTCTGTACTATGAAGCTGGGGGTGGGGGGAGTAAAGTCAAAAGGGAGGCTTCCAGAGGGACTTTGATATGCTAAAGAGGACTCCTAAGTCACCTGAGGCCTGGCTATTGTCAAACTAAGGTTGTTTTTCTTCTAGTAAGCCATTAAGAGTAGGATGGTAGGGGGTTCCTGGAGAACTGTTTAACTCTGCCAGCCTCTTGTCAGTCTTACCTGTCATTTCCTTCTTGCCTTTGTTCCCCACATCACTTTGGAGGGTGATGTTGGGGTCCAGGAAATGGAGTCCACAGGTTTCTGGAGATTAGGCTATTGATAAGATTGTCTTTTTCATGTAATATACTAAGATATTTGCAAACTGATGGAGACTCCTGTCCTGCATAACTGTGATCTCTTATCAGTTAACTATTTATTTTCTTTCCTTTCCTTTGTCTTCGGGCAGCCAGGAGTGCCTGAGGAATGTCACACTTGTCCCAACTGGGGGGAGGGAGGGTGTGCTAGCTTGCACTTTGTCCTCAGTCCGCCCCATGATCTCGCATCAATACCACCTAAATATAATGAGGCTGAATCAATCTGGCAGTACAGAAGATGTGCCTCACTGAGTTCTCTAAGTGCTTCACTAAGGCAGTTCTATTATCAAACTGAAAGCTCACAAACACCAAGCTCTCAGATACTCACTCAGATTTATCCAACTAGAGTTTAGATGCAAAATATTAAAATAAATAAAAACTCACACTTTCAAAGAACCTACCAAATGAGCGCAGGAAACATTTGAAAGTTGACTAACAGGATGAAAGCTTCCTAGATAAATGACCTTGTGTTTTGATAAGTCCGAAGCATCATTTAAATAAAGAAGCTATCATTTGGGGGGTTGCTCATAGAATGCCGGCTTCTGCGTGGATGACAGAGACAAAAGTTGGATGCATTGCAGAGGATTCCATTTCCATTATCAAAAGATGCTGTTCTGGTTATCAATATATTGCCTCTCTGATTGAAATTCATCTTTCTTGGCCTTGCTTTGTGATATGAAAACTGTACACAGAGATGTCTTTTGCCAGCTGGCAATGTTAGGGTTTGTGAATACCAAGTGGAAGGTGTGGTTCTGCCATCTGCCAGTGGGTGGACATGGGGTGGTGTGGCAGGACTCACCTCCTAAGGTGAGTGCTGCATTCCGTCAGCCCCACCTTCCAACAAGGTCTTCTCAGCCCTGGCGCATTGTGGCAGCCACACCCTCTCCCAAGACACCGAGTCTGGGCTTGGGGTAGATGTGCTCATCTAAATTGAGTTTCTTTATTTTTCATTCTTCAGGCCTTCTACATTTCCTGCTTCTCTACCAATTTATTAGTCCCTAACTACTCCACATTTTAGTTGTTAACCACCTATTACTAGGTAAATATATACATTATTTAAAAATTTCCATTTTCAGATTAAACAGCCTTCCCAGAATAGTGGAGTAAGGACTGGAAAATCTATTCTTCCATAAAAGCAATGAGAAGACTGGCAAAATTGTCAAAATAAACTTTTTCAATAATCTAGAATTTAACCAAAGGCTTGCAACATCCCAAGGAATTTTTATTCAAGAAAAATGGCTGAATCTTGGTAAGATTTTTGTGGCATTTTAATTTTTCCTATGCCAACCCTTCTCCACTACTTCTGCAGTGGCACTGAAAACCAACAGAGCCACAGTCATGGTGGCTGTGACAAGTAGCCATTGGATGGAGTAGGATGGGTTTGAAGCTGCCCAAAGTCCCATGCCCAGATAATTGCCACTATTTGACATGTCTGGCAGTTCTCTGGAAACCTCCACTCAAGGACTTGTCTTTATTTGACCTGACTCAGAGCTTACTCAGTATAAACAATCTTTTCCCTGGGTCATTTATGGAAAAAAAAAAATCAGTGGCAATTGCTTAACACACTAGCTGCCTGAGGCAGCAATTACTTCTGGGTCAAACAAGAAGCTGACTGGAATAACAAAAGGGATATCTGAGGTATAACACATTCATAGGGCTTTGAAAAGCTCCAAAATATTCCTGAGAATATAAAAAGCCATGCACATGTTGCCCAGGAAAGACCTGAGAGAACCCAAATCTCTCACTTTTTGTCTGCCTTGAAGATCTCCACAAGCAGGGTATAAATGGATGATGCAGAGTTGTAAAGTACTTGCCAGAGCATTAAAGAAACACCAACTCACACACAAAGCCCCACAGCAAAGGCTAGGAGAGTTACTGGTTCAAGGCTTTTAGGGAAATGTCTGTCCAATCATTAGCTGGCCACTAAGCTAATGGAGCAGAGACTTCAGTGACCACATGTAATAGAAAATATAGACTTTACAGAATTAATTCAGGAAAGTCACAAAACAAACAGCAATGTAATAATAACAAAGACAGAACAACTACTTTGGAGCAGGGCAATGGTCTGATTCCCAGCGCTGCCACATTATATTATTTAAAATGCCCAGTTTTCAACAAAAATTATGAGATATCCAAAACAGGAAAACTTGGCTTGTAACAGAAAAAAAGTAGTCAAGAGAAACTTTTTGTAAAAAATCAGAGACATTGGACTTTATAGGCATAGGCGTTAAATCAGGTATTATAAATATGTCCTAGGTACTAATGTTAGATCTGGTTTGATGTCTAAAGAACTAAAGGAAAGTAAAAGAATGACATTTCACCAAAAAGAGAATGTTAATAAGCAGATTAAAGTATAACGTAGTATCAAAGAGAACTTCTGAAATTGAAAAATGGAATGACTAAAATGAGAAAAATTCAGTATCATAGCTAATAGCAGATTGAGCTGTCAGAAGGAAGAAACAGTAAACTCAATTGACGATAAATCAATTGAGATTTTCCAGTCTGAGAAACAAAGAAAAAGAAATACAGAAAAATGGAGACTCAGATCTGTGAACCCCATCATATGCACCAACATACACACAATGGGAGTCCCAAAGGAGAGGAGAGAAAGAATATTCTTTACCAAATTTGATGAAAAACATAATCTATGCATCTAAGAAACTCAAGCGAATTTCAAGAAGGACAAACTCAAGGAGATATACACCTAGAAAAATTAAAGTTTCAAAACACCAAGAAAGAATCTTAAAAGCAATTAGAAGAGACTTCTCATGTACAACGTATCCTTAATAGTACCAACAGCTGATTTCTCATCGGAAACCATTATAGATCAGAAGGCAATGGAAAAGTGCTAAAAAATATTAGTCAACAAAGAATTCTAAATGCAGCAAACTGCCTTTCAAAAAAGGAAAAGCAAAAATGGTAGAGTAAGGAAATCCAAAATTCTATCCCTCCATAAAATCATCAGTAAATTGACAAAAACGATTAAAATAAACTTCTTTGGAATTCTAGCTTTGATTTCACTGGGTCTTCAGATCTGAACAAGACCAAACACTGTCAAGGTAAAATTTTGAAAATTCTGAATGTGTCTCTCAGCACTTTTTATTTCTGCTATTAGCATATTATGTTTAGCTGTGAGCCTACCCTATTAAATTATATCCAGAATGCTCTTCCTCTCAAAATCCTTGAAGCTTTTTGAAAATTATAACTGTAGTTAATATTCTGACCTATAACTTAAAAAGTTTCCCAAATGTTGTTTATTTTTAAACAGTGATCATTGCAGTGTTAAACTGTGTGATTCTGTGTAACTGGTGTGAAGCGTACATCTGTCAGCTCAAAGACCTTCCATACTCAGGCCACAGTTTCAAATCCAAAGCAAGACCCAGTTTGACTTACATTTTACTGGACTACCAATGATAATGTAGTCAAGTAACAAGTATTTTTCAACCTTGAAAGTCATATTCAAAGTAGTCAAAAGAAGGGTCTTAAAAGTCCTTTAATTTTGTTAACTTTTCTATTTTTGAAATATCTCTCAGGTATTGAAGTATTAAGGTAAATACAGAATTGTAAATTAAATTACGAAATACATAATTGATGATTTATAAATAACTAGTAAGAAAAATTCAAGTGCAGTAAGCTAGCCTTTTCATAGTCAGTAGAGAATGCATTGTTAATAGGAAATGCTGGATTGAAAAAGGAATACATATTACATATGTAATTTATAAATATGAATGATAATTTCATTTTTATACGTATTCATGTACAGATATGTAGATAGAAGATTAGCTCTTAGCAGTCTTATCTTTCTGTCATTAATTGTTTAATTATAAGCACACACATAACAGGTGAATGGTATATTTCACAAAATCTCAAATAATATAAATAAAGGCAAAATCTCCTGCAATGAGAAAAAATAGTTTCTTATGATCATAAACATTCCACTCTCTGGATATTCCCTCCATTACTTATTCTTTCTTCCTCCTTCAGTGCCCAGGTACTGGGATGTGTTGGGATGTGAACTTAGATGTTAACCCATAGTTGAGGGTGACTTTGGGAGTATCAGGGACCTAGAGTCTTCACTGATTTGTTGCAGAATCACTGTGTACCCCCACCTGCTCTACTGACATGCAAGACGTGTGTTGCTGGCAAGGTTGCTCCTTTCTGTGGGCTTTGACCAAGTTCATGATGAAGGTATATCCACGATAAATCCACTGGCCAAATTATATTTAGAAAATCATTCCCAGGCCCTTCTCTAAATAGATCTACTACTGATGCACATTCTGAAATTATACCATTATTATCATTATATTACAATAAAGCATTCCTTTTGAACTTGAAGATATTTTGTATTCAAAAATTCATCTTTTGGATCCATGAACTCCAAGGAGGAATAAGCCATTTATTAGCTTCAATGTTAGAAGAATTAATTGAGAGAGAGCTAGGATGCCAAAGAATAGGAGTGGAGCTGGGACCCTAAGTACGGGTTTCAGGAAAGCAGAAGCAGCCCAGAGAAATTCCCCATGCTTTGATATTAATTAAGAACAATCCCTGATTGTAAGATTTCAGGAGAAATTGGCTGTAGGACCATAATCATAATCATAACCATGCCATCTTCCATTACAGCCTGCAAATGGCTCCACAGACCACCTCACTTCATCCTAGAATTCCAGGGCATCCCCCTTCCTGTCACATGATTCTCCTTTATAGCATTCACCAGGGGCACCTTACTGTTGTGTACTGATCTCACTAATCACTGTAACTTCAATGTCCAGTACTGTGCCAAGAACATTAATGCAATCAGTATTTGATAATTCGATTGCATGTGGTGAGATTTTCAACCTAAGGAGGCATTTGTCTTGACTATACTTGGTTTTCTATTCTTTCATATACATTAAAAATTTTTTTAAAAATCTTTATTTTTGAGAGAGAGGGAGACAAAGAATGAACGGGAAAGGGGCAGAGAGAGAGAGAGAGAGAGAGAGGCAGACAGACATAGAATTTGTAGCAGGCTCCAGGCTCCGAGTTGTCAGCACAGAGCTTAACACCGGGCTCAAACTCACGAACTGGAAGATCATGACCCGAGCCGAAATCAGATGCTTGACTGACTG
This sequence comes from Panthera onca, assembly GCF_046562875.1. NCBI lineage: Eukaryota > Metazoa > Chordata > Mammalia > Carnivora > Felidae > Panthera > Panthera onca. The sequence goes on from NC_138340.1 coordinate 169,207,318, forward strand.
AGCTGCCCCAGTGCCCCACCTTTCATATACATTTTAGAGTCAGCTTGTTAGGGTCCATCAAGGAAACCCTCTTGGAATTTTGATTGGTATTGAATTAGATTTGCGCTTTATTTTTATGGAAAATTTTAATGGTATTGTTTTCTTACCCATGAACGTGATTTCTTTCTGTTCATATCTTTTAAAATAAATTTTAATAAATTTTAACAAATTTATATCACTTTTTCCAGAAGAATCTTGCCCATAATTTGTTAGATTTCTTCCTAGATATCTCCTATTTTTATTGCTATTATAAATGTACCTGTTAGGGCGCCTGGGTGGCTCAGTAAATTAAGCATCTGGCTCTTGGTTTCGGTTCAGGTCATGATCTCACAGTTGTGAGTTCAAGCCCTGCATTGGGCTCTGTGCTGGCAGTGCTGGGGATTCTTCATTCCTCTCGATCAGTCCCTTCCCCACTCATGCTATCTCTCTCTCTCAAAATAAATAAATAAGCATTAAAAAATTTTTTTAATTAAAAAAATAAATGTACCTGTTTGTAATTGCATTTTAACTGCTGCTGGTGTTTATAAAGGCAATGAATTATATAAAGTGTAGAGTTTAAGCCTAGGGTGCATTTAAAAATCTTTATTAGGTTATTAGTCTTTCTTTTAAAGACTACCCCAATCCATCTTTCTACCCCATAAAGTAAGCACTAAAAATATCTCTCCAAATCAAAGTCCAACAGTTAATGGTGGTACATCATTCAGACCTGAAACAATGAATCTAATTTATGGCTGTGGTTTATTGAAACCTGGGGAAAGAATATAAAAGTGGAATTGTGATGGTGTTACCACATTTGTTTTCAGAGGGTTTATTCTGGGAATACAGTAGGGCCTGTGGGAAACAGCATGGGAGAAATGTCTAACATTTTTCAGTGACCTTCTCAGTTACGGTTCACTAAAGGCCAGTGAAGATCTACAGCATCATCTTATTTATTGGCATGGTAACTGCAGCAACTTTAGAAAACACAGAATAAACAGGGAAGGAAGCAACGATCTCCAGTAATTGTACCTCCATGGAGAACCACCAATGACTTCTGTGTATCCTTATCTTTTCTTCCACTCGTATTTATCGTTTGGCTGAAAGTCAGCAGGTCTAGGCTGTTTAGTTGGTTCCAAGTTACAGGTGGGGCAAGGTCTTCTTTACTTGTCTATCATCCTGCCAATGAGCTAGCTGGGCCAGCACTCTTCTGGGCAATGGCAGAAGCATGGAGAGCAAGCCCCATTTCAAATCTTTGATAACAACACACCTACTACAATCTTGTTGGCCAGTGCAAGACACTGGCCAAGACCAGCACCAATGTGGGAGGAAATAAACTCGCCTCTAATGGAAGAAACTGCCAAGTTACATGGTGTAGAGCTTGCATGCAGAAAGAGGTGATAATTTGTGGCCAATAGTTCAGTCTATCATAGTTCTATTCCAATAACAGAATGCTGTTACACCTGCTGTTAGTTTGAACACTTATATAGTATCATCATTTGAGTGTTTTACTGATGGACAGAAAAATAACATGGATTCACTTTTAAAATTCCATTTGCACATAAAAGGTGCTTATTTTGCCAGACCCATGACTTCCTAAGCCCTGTAATGTTCTACAAATGTTTGTGAGTCGTTCTTGGTAGAGAGAGAATAACCATCTTGAAAATTTTTAGATATTGATATTAAAAAAAGTAGTATACTCAGGGCAAATCTCTAAGCCCTAAGCCACTAACACCCTAGCAATAAGAAGTAGTGTATGAGGTGCTGACCGCAGCTCTAGAGGGAAAGTTGGCATGGGGGATTGGGCTCCTACACCTCTGGCTTGTGCTGCCGGACTTGTTCTGCTTCATCTTACACAAGCACAAGCTTCTTTGGAGACCTACTGTCTCTTCTATGCAAAAACCAATAAGCCAATAATAAGAATTTAGGGCTTAAGGAATAATTGTGGATTCTTAATTGAGGACACGTGTAAAGAGTGGCAAGGTCATCTGGATGGAACTTTATCTTGTGGATCCCACTGCAGAGAAGGTGCAGGGGTCCTGTCTTGCCCAAGTGCTATTGTGAGTTGCACCACCAGGTAATCCTTCCTTTGACTTTTCCATTCTCTGATGATAATAAAAGGAGCAGGATGATTTGAAATATCAGGAGCATTTTTGAGAAATCACCTACACACTAACCAGGTAATATCATCTCAAAACTATTACAGATGGAAAACCATAGAAGTCAGAGGATTTTCAAGCTCATTGGAAGAACTGAATCTTGCCAGATGTTAAAAAGTGATTAATAAATAAAGCAAATCTGATTAAGTCCAGGCTGTGACTGAAGAATTGGTAATTTGGCAGAGAATCTGGTTTCACATTATCACTTATAAATGTGATTTTTAAAGTAATCTTGGACAACACTTATGAGTTAGGCAGCTGTTTATTCCCTTAAAAATGTTGCCCTTTTCTTAGCTGCCAGTAAATGTGTATGTGAGAAGGGGATGGAACTTGGGGGTGGTAGTGGAAGGGGGAAGGGAGGGGATCGAAGGAGCAGATGTGAATCATAACAATTCTGAAAGCAAGGGAAAGAGGGAGACAGAGACTCTTTCTCCCAAATAAATACAACACACTCTAAAATTTGTCTGCCCCCAAATAAATATAACACATTCTAAAATTATCTTTTTAAGTGATTGTGTCTCCCACTAAATTTTAAACTCCATTTCTTTTGGTCAGTATTGTATTCTCACAGCCTGGCACAGTTCCTGGGATACAATAACTTCTCAACAAACATGTTTTAAAGAGCGTTTGGACATACATAAGGGCTGCCCAAGCCACAATGCCCAGATGGAAGAGTTTGCTATGACAGAAAAAATGAAGCAGGAAGAGGTCCTTCACAGTTTCTCATGTTCCCCTTCGATTGCGTCTTTCCTAAACAGGTGCAAGACTGGGGCAAATAACATCATGGAAATCCAGTTAAAATAAGAAAAGGGAACCCTCTTGCACTATTGGTGGGCATGCAAACTGGTGCAGACACTCTGGAAAACAGTATGGAGGTTCCTCAAAAAGTTACAAAGAGAACTATCCTATGATCAAGCAATCACATTACTGGGTATTTACCTCCAAAATACAAAAACACTAAATCAAAGGTATACATGCACCTCTGTTTTGATAGCAGCAGCATTATTTACGACAGCCAAATTATGGAAATAGCCCAAGTGTCCATCCACTGATGAATGGATAAAGAAGATGTGGTATGTACAATAGAATATTACTTGTCGATCAGAAAGAATGAAATCTTGCCATGTGCAACCATGTAGATGGACCTAGAGAGTATTATGCTAAGTGAAATAAGTCAGTCAGAGAAGGACAAATACCATATGATTTCACTCATATGTGGAATTTAATAAATAAAACAAATAGGCAAAGGGGGAAAAAAGAGAGAGGGGGACAAACCAGAAACAGACTCTTAACTATAGAGAAGAGACTGATGGGTTACTAGAGGTGAGGTGGAGGGGAGGGTATGGGTTCAATAGGTGATGGGGATTAAGGATACACCTGTGATGAGCACCAGGTGATGTATGGGATTGTTGAATCACTATATTGTACACCTGAAACTAATGCAACACTGTATGTTGCTATACTGGAATTTAAATAAAAACTAACAAAATAAGCAACGGAATAAGCTTGGTCTGAGGGGATGGGCTAGGAGGTCTGGAAGGGTGCTGTTGGAAGGCAAATGTACAAAGGCCACAGCCTTGGGAAATGAGTGTGGCACCTTCTCTCTCCAGGCCGATGGACTCTTTGAATTACTTCCAGAAGTGTTCCTTACCACATCTTATGACCCTGACTCAGTCCTTCACCTCTGAGGTCACCCCAAGCCACCCAGATTACAGATCAACATGGTGTAATCACACCCACAATCCAAGTCAGAAGGATTGGAAGGAGCTCTTGGTTTAATGCAGGGAACTCAGAAAGCTTTTTCAGTTCAACCAAAACCTTAAAATATTTACTTGACTGCTACTCTGTCTTAGTTAATAAAGTATAATGTATCTAAATTTTCGTTTGCTTTTTGAGCAAAAGATTGTTTTATTCACTGAAGAGAATGTTTACAATGCTTTTAGCATAAGAACATTTGTACAAAGCACATACTTCCACTCAGTGTTTCTCAACTTTTAAAACTGTAACCCACTTTGTCAAACGCCACTATTTATGAGCTCTCTTAATGTTCTAAATTTCCAAATAAATAGCACAACTGAAACCAAGTCAAAGCAGGAGTCAAAGCACCCTATTTCCTCCCAAACATTCTCTCTTACTCATTTGGGAAGTCTCTACAGTATACAATTTAACCTGCATACTAAACCTGTAAAGTAAGTTGAAGATATGTTAGCATTTCCATGTTTCAGAGAAAGAGCAGGAAGAAAGAACTTGAACTGACCAAAGACCCACCACCAAGGTGCTACCTGGGAGTAGGACCTAAGTTTATAAATTCCTGGTCCAGACTATTGTGGTTTCTTAAATTATTTTTTTACATTTATTTATTTTTGAGAGAGTGAGACAGAGCACAAGTGGGGGAAGAGACACAGGATCCAAAGCAGGCTCCAGGCTCTGAACAAGAGTTCAGCACAGAGCCTGATGCGGGTCTTGAACCGATGAACCGTGAGATCATGACGTGAACTGAAGTTGGTCATTTAACCGACTGAGCCACCCAGGCATCCCAAGACTGCTATGGTTTCTAACTGAAGTTTAATGTCAAGGGATTGAATGATTCCCTCCTACTGAAATTATGAGGTCAATACTGAGACATCTTCTGGAAACATCTCTTTACTTTTAAAATAAAAAATTCCTACATTGCCTTTTTTCTTATATTCTTTATTTCTCACAAACTATTCAGGTTAATGAAAGAACATGAGAATTTACATTTTCTATTGTGTGTAATTAAAAAACACTCTTTTCAAAAGAAAAGAATTAATCCTTTGTGTTCATAGCCAACAGTTAAATCTATGAATACAAGAATAAGTTACCTTAAAGAAATGTTTTTTCCTTTCCCAAAACAATGTTTAAGAATATAGAGAAAAATTTATAAACAAAATTGTTTAAGTAGCTCAAGCAGCTGAGACTCATGACGATGACCACATACATGGAAAGCAGTCCAAGATCCCTTAAGAGGTATTGTTTAGGAGTCGAATCCTTGTCCCTATTCCTGAGAAGCAGAAAGGACGGTGAACCCCCAAATTAGAAGGGATCTCGAAAGAATCTACAGCCTCCTGCTAAATAGCAGAGCCATGTTCTCTGACCTCTTGTGGGGATTATGTTCTGTTTCTACTTGGTGTGAATGGAGTCCCCTGGGGTTGCTGGAGACACCAGTTCTCACATCACACAACATCCTGTGCGAACATTCTAGAGCCACAGGTGACAAAATGTGAATATATTTGCTGAGGGGAGGGAAAAGGAAGAGGTGGGTAGAAAATGAGGATGGAAATATGTTGATTATTGAAAAAATCATGGAGTTAAAAGTGGAAGAAAATTTTCCAACATCAACCAGGAAAAGTGTCAGAGGAGAGGAAACTTAGATTCTCTTTCAGCTTTTCTGCCACTGTGTCTAACTGCATAGTCTTCCAAAGAGATCATAGAAGACCCCAGTTCATAGAGACATTAGCATTCCCATGACTTTTCCTTGCTTGCATGAAGGGAGAGCAATGAATACTGTTGAGTAATAATACAAAAGTGCTGGGTAATATTTTTGGGGCACTTACTATTTGATACATACTATACCAGACACTTTTCCTGCATCACCGATCTCATTTAATTCCTGTAATAATTACGAGACGTAGGCACCATTATCCCTACTTTACAGACAGATAATAAGAAGCATGTCTGGAATTCAGACCCTGGCTTGTCTGACTCCAAAGTTCATTGTTTTCTCTTCACATGTATGCTTCTCCAACTGTTGTGTAGGTGGCCAGGAGCAAGCAGTGATGCATAGGGCTTAGGCAATGAGAACATGCTCCTGAAGGATTTAGTTGAAAAGTTTTGAAGTTTTGAACATTTAAAAAGTTTTGTCAAACAAATTCACAAAAAGTCTCACCTTTATACATTACTCAATCACATTTTATCTGGTATGACCTGGATAATTGAAAATTTTATGTGCAGTGATTATAGAATTGACTAATTTATGATTTTAGTAAATTCAGTGATAGCTGTGCTAAGAACATGCGTCTGGGGTGAGAATGGCTAGTTGCAGGGTTAGCCTACTGAAATAAATGAGCATAAACTAAAATCTTTGGCAAGTTTGGCCAGAATCAAGTGCCTGGATTTTTGAGGCATTCAGTTTGTCCTCTTGCAGAGGAATGTGATTCTATTCTTTTATTCCACATTGGCTTCCCACTAGAACATAACCTCCCTGCAAACATGGATTTTGCCTGCTCTGTTTCACTAGTCTATCCTCAGAATCATTTCCCAGCATGTAATACACAACACAGTTGTTCAATGGAGTAAACGAATTGACATTACACAAAATGTTAACAGTTCAACTTTCTGCCACAACTGTATTCCACCAAATGCTTTGTCTATAAACAAAAGATTAGGCCTAAAGTCACTTTTCTTTGCAAGGAGTTTCCTGATAACAAAAGACTAAAAGTGTTGAAGTGGGAACTTTACCATTCATCTCTATTTACCTTTTATAGTTGAACTTTTAAATTGGCTAAATAGATCAATGTTTGAAGGTAGGAAATTTGAATGTGAGCTTGAAGTTGATGAAAATATACAACATAACGAGATAAGTTCAGAGGAACCCAACAACACAGGGAAAGAAGTTATAAATATAGATGTAGATAGACAGAACATTATCCCTTAGACTCCCCACAATGAATCTGATAGCCCTCGATACCCCAGTTACAACTAGTTAATAAGGTAATGAACAGCAATAGTAAATCTAAAACTTGTGTGACATATTGGCACAGGAAGTTGGGAACATTACCATTTTTAAACATAAGCTATTTGACCAGGGTACTTAAGACCATTTAATTGTGAAAAGATACTTTTTTCAATAAGCAGCTTTGGGAAGACTTAATATTCACATGAAAAAAAAAAAAAAAGAAAGAAAGAAAAAAGAGAAAAGAAGTTGGATTCCCTACCTCACACAGTATAAAAAATTAACTCAGGATGGATCAAAGACTTAAACACAAAAGCTAAAACTATAAAAATCTTAGAAGAAAACATGAGGGGAAAGATTCATGGCATTGGATTTAACAATGATTTCTTCAATACTAAAGGCACAAGAAACAAAAGAAAAAAATAGACAAATTGGACTTCATCAAAATTAAAACTTTTGTATATCAAAGAACATCAACAGATTAAAAGGACAGCCCATAAAAATAGGAGAAAATATTCGCAAAACAATTTTCTAAAAAAGGATTGCTATCCAGAGTACATAAAGAACTCTTATAACCCAACAACAACAAACAAACAAAAAGCTTAAAAAATAGGCAAAAGAGCCAGTACCAGATTGTTTTGATGATTACAGCTTTATAACATAGCTGGGAGTCTGGAATTGTGATGCCTCCAGCTTTGTTTTTCTTTTTCAGGATTGCTTTGACTATTTAGGGTCTTTTCTGGTTCCATACAAATTTTAGGATTGTTTGTTCTAGCTCTGTGACGAATGCTGGTGTTAATTTGATAGGGATTACATTGAATATGTAGATTGCTTTGGGTAGTATTAACATTTTAATGGCATTCCATGAGCATGGAATGTTTTTCCATTTTTTTGTGTGTTTTCTTCCATTTTTTTCCATAAGCTGTCTATAGTTTTCAGCATACAAATCTTTTACCTCTTTGGTTAAGTTTATTCCTAGGTATTTTATGGTTCTCTGTGCAATTGTAAACAGGATCCATTTCTTGATTTCTCTTTCTGCTGCTTCATTATTAGTGTATAGAATTGCAACCAATTTCTGTGCATTGATTTTGTATTCTGCAACTTGGCTGAACTCATTTATCAGTTCTAGCTGCAGTTTTTTGTGGAGTCTTTTCAGTTTTCCACATAGAGTATCATGTCATCTGTAAAGAGTGAAAGTTTGGCTTCTTCCTTGCCAATTTGGATGCCTTTTATTTTATTTTGTGGTCTGATTGCTGAGGCTAGGGCTTCCAACACTATGGTGAACAATGGTGGTGAGAGTGGACATCACTGTTGTGTTCCTGACCTTAGAGGGGGAAAGCTCTCAGTTTTTCCCCATTGAGGATGATATTAGCTGTGGGTCTTTCATATATGGTCTTTATGATGTTGAGGTATGTTCCTTCTATCCCTACTTTCTTGAGAGTTTTTATCAAGAAAGGATACTGTATTTTGTCAAATGCTTTTTCTGCATCTATTAACAGGATCATATGGTTCTTACCCTTTCTTTTAGTAATGTTATCTATCACGTTGCTTGATTTGAGGATGTTGAACCACCCCTGTAGCCCAGGAGTAAATCCCACTTGATTGTGGTGAATCATTCTTTCAGTGTATTATTGGATTCAGTTTGCTAGTATCTTGTTGAAAATTTTTGATTCCATGTTTATCTGGGAGATTGGTCTGCAATTCTCCTTTTTAGTGGGGTTTTGGTCTGGTTTTAGAATCAAGGTAATTCTGGCCACATAGAATGAATTTGGAAGGTTTCCTTCCATTTATATTTTTTGGAACAGCTTCTAAAGAATAGGTATTAACTCTTCTTTAAATGTTTGGCACAATTTCCCTGGAAAGCCTCTGGCCCTGGACTCTTGTTTCTTGGGAGATTTTTGATTACTGAATCAATGTCTTTACTTGTTATGTACCTGGTGAAATTTTCTACTTCTTCAGTTTTGGTAGTTTATATGTTTCTAGAAATTTGTGTATTTCTTCCAGATTGCCCAATTTGTTGGCATATAAATGGACCCACAAATGTATGGACAATTAATCTTCGGCAAAGCAGGAAAGAATATCCAATGGAAAAAAGTCTTTTCAACAAATGGAGCCTGGAAAACTGGATAGCGACATGCCAAAGAATGAACATGGACCACTTTCTTACACCATACACAAAAATAAACTCAAAACGGAGGAAAGACCTAAATGTAAGACAGGAAACAATCAAAATCCTTGAGGAGAAAACAGGCAGCAATCTCTTTGACTCGGTTGCAGCAATATCTTACTAGACATGTCTCTGGAGACAAGAAAAACAAAAGAAAAAATGAACTATTGGGACCTCATGAAGATAAAAAGCTTCTGCACAGCAAAGGAAATAATCAACAAAACTAAAAGGCAACCAATGGGATGGGAGAAGATATTTGCAAATGGGATATCAAATAAAAGGTTAGTATCCAAAATCTATAAAGAGCTTATCAAACTCAACACCCCAAAACAAATAATCCAGTGAAGAAATGGGCAAAAGGCATGAACAGACCCTTTTCCAAAGAAGACATCCAGATGGCTAACAGGCACATAAAAGATGCTCAACATCACTCATCATCAGGGAAATACAAATCAAAACCACAATGAGATATGGCCTCACACCTGTCAGAATGGCTAACATTAACAACTCAGGCAACAACAGATGTTAGCCAGGATGCAGAGAAAGGGGAACACTATTGTGCTGCTGGTGGTAATGCAAACTGATAAACCTTTTTGGAAAACAGTGTGGAGGTTCATCAAAAAATTAAAAATAGAGCTACCCTATAATCCAGCATTTGCACTACTATATATTTGTCCAAAGGATATAAAAATGCTGGTTTGAAAGGGCACATGCACCCCAATGTTTATAGCAGCACTATCGACAATAGCCAAAGTATGGAAAGTGCCCAAATGTCCATTGACTGATGAATGGTTAAAGAAGATGGTTAAAGAAGATGTATATATATATATATATATATATATATATATATATATATATATATAATGGAATACTACTTGGTGATCAAAAAGAATGAAACCTTGCCATTTGCAACAGTGTGGATAGAACTAGAATGTATTATGCTAAGCAAAATAAGTCAGTCAGAGAAAGATAAATATCATGATTTCACTCATATGTGGAATTTAAGAAACAAAACAGATGAGCATAGGGGAAGGGAAGGCAAAATAAGATAAAAACAGAGAGGGAGGCAAACCATAAGAGACTCCTAATATAGAGAACAAACTGAGAGTTTCTGGTGGGGAGGTGGGTGGGAGGATGGGTTAAATGGGTGATGGGCATTGAGGAAGGCATTTGTTGACATGAGCACTGGGTGTTGTCATATGTAAGTGATCAATCAGTAAATTCTACCCCTGAAATCAATACTATACTATATGTTAACTAACTCTGATTTAAATAAAATAAAACACAGAAATAGGCATAGAATTTGAGTAAAAATTTCTCCAGAGAAAATAGACAAATGGCCAAGAAACACAAGAGGAAGATGCTCGATATCACTAGTTCCTGGAGAAATGAAAATCAAAACCACAAGAGATACTTCCTTAAAACCCAGAAAATACAAGTGTTGGCAAGAATATGGGGAAATTCAAACTCTAGAGGGACGTAAAATGGTGTAGGTGCTGTGAGAAGTGGTATGGCAATTCCTCAAAACATTAAATATAGAATTACCATATGACTCAGCAATTCCACTTCCGGTTGCATAGCTTAAAGAAGTGGAAGCCTGGACTTGAGCAGATATTTGCACACACCTGTTTGTAGCTGCACTATTCACAATAGCCAAAAGGTGGAAGCAACTCATGTGTTCATCAATGGATGAAAGAATAAACATGTAAGATATGCATATGATGGAATATTTTCAGGCTTTAAAAGGAAAGACAATCTGTCACATTGATTGTCGCCTCGAAGACATTATGCTAAATGAAATGAGGCAGTCAGAAAAGAATAATTATTGTGTGATCCATCTAACATGTTCCTAGAGGCCTCAAATTCATAAAGACAAAAATGATGGTTTATAAGAGCTGGGGAAGGAAATGGGAGTTTTATAATGGGGACAGATTCTCAGCTGGGGAAAATGAAAAGCATTTGGGAGATGGACAGTAGTGATGGTTGTACAAAAATGTGAATATTTTTAATACAACAGAACATCTACATATGAAAATGGTTAAGATGGTTGGCACAAAAACGGACACATGGATCAATGGAACAGAATAGAGAACTCAGAAATGGACCCACAAACCTATGGCCAACTAATCTTTTTTTTTTTTAATATGAAATTTGTTGTCAAATTGGTTTCCATACAACACCCAGTGCTCATCCCAAAAGGTGCCCTCCTCAATACCCATCACCCACCCTCCCCTCCCTCCCACCCCCATCAACCCTCAGTTTGTTCTCAGTTTTTAAGAGTCTCTTATGCTTTTGCTCTCTCCCTTTCCAACCTCTTTTTATTTTTTTTCTTCCCCTCCCCCATGGACTTCTGTTAAGTTTCCTAGGATCCACATAAGAGTGAAAACATATGGTATCTGTCTTTCTCTGTATGGCTTATTTCACTTAGCATAACACTCTCCAGTTCCATCCACATTGCTACAAAGGGCCATATTTCATTCTTTCTCATTGCCATGTAGTACTCCATTGTGTATATAAACCACAATTTCTTTATCCATTCATCAGTTGTTGGACATTTAGGCTCTTTCCATAATATGGCTATTGTTGAGAGTGCTGCCGTAAACATTGGGGTACAAGTGCCCCTATGCATCAGTACTCCTGTATCCCTTGGGTAAATTCCTAGCAGTGCTATTGCTGGGTCATAGGGTAGGTCTATTTTTAATTTTCTGAGGAACCTCCACACTGTTTTCCAGAGCAGCTGCACCAGTTTGCATTCCCACCAACAGTGCAAGAGGGTTCCCGTTTCTCCACATCCTCTCCAGCATCTATAATCTCCTGATTTGTTCATTTTGGCCACTCTGACTGGCAAGAGATGATATCTGAGTGTGGTTTTGATTTGTATTTCCCTGATGAGGAGCGACGTTGAGCATCTTTTCATGTACCTGTTGGCCATCTGGATGTCTTCTTTAGAGAAGTGTCTATTCGTGTTTTCTGCCCATTTCTTCACTGGATTATTTGTTTTTTGGGTGTGGAGTTTGGTGAGCTCTTTATAGATTTTGGATACTAGCCCTTTGTCCGATATGTCATTTGCAAATACCTTTTCCCATTCCGTTGGTTGCCTTTTAGTTTTATTGATTGTTTCCTTTGCTGTGCAGAAGCGTTTTATCTTGATGAGGTCCCAACAGTTCATTTTTGCTTTTAATTCCCTTGCCTTTGGGGATGTGTCAAGTAAGAATTTGCTGCGGCTGAGGTCAGAGAGGTCTTTTCCTGCTTTCTCCTCTAGGGTTTTGATGGTTTCCTATCTCACATTCAGGTCCTTCATCCATTTTGAGTTAATTTTTGTGAATGGTGTAAGAAAGTGGTCTAGTTTCATTCTTCTGCATGTTGCTGTCCAGTTCTCCCAGCACCATTTGTTAAAGAGACTGTCTTTTTTCCATTGGATATTCTTTCCTGCTTTGTCAAAGATTAGTTGGCCATACTTTTGTGGGTCTAGTCCTGGGGTTTCTCTTCTATTCCATTGGTCTATGTGTCTGTTTTTGTGCTAATACCATGCTGTCTTGATGATTACAGCTTTGTAGTAGAGGCTAAAGTCTGGGATTGTGATGCCTCCCGCTTTGGTCTTCTTTAATATTACTTTGGTTATTCGGGGTCTTTTGTGGTTCCATACAAATTTTAGGATTGCTTGTTCTAGCTTCGAGAAGAATGGTGGTACAATTTTGGTTGGGATTGCATTGAATATATAGATAGCTTTAGGTAGTATTGACATTTTAACAATATTTATTCTTCCAACCCATGAGCACGGAATGTGTTTCCATTTCTTTATATCTTCTTCAATTTCCTTCATAAGCTTTCTATAGTTTTCAGCATACAGATCTTGTACATCTTTGGTTAGATTTATTCCTAGGTATTTTATGCTTCTTGGTGCAATTGTGAATGGGATCAGTTTCTGTATTTGTCTTTTTGTTGCTTCATTATTAGTGTATAAGAATGCAACTGACTTCTGTACATTAATTTTGTATCCTGCAACTTTGCTGAATTCATGTATCAGTTCTAGCAGACTTTTGGTGGAGTCTATCGGATTTTCCATGTATAATATCATGTCATCTGCAAAAAGTGAAAGCTTGATTTCATCTTTGCCAATTTTGATGCCTTTGATTTCCTTTGGTTGTCTGATTGCTGATGCTAGCACTTCCAACACTATGTTAAACAACAGCAGTGAGAGTGGACATCCCTGTCGTGTTCCTGATCTCAGGGGGAAAGCTCTCAGTTTTTCCCTATTGAGGATGATATTAGCTGTGGGCTTTTCATAAATGGCTTTTATGATGTTTAAGTATGTTCCTTCTACCCCGACTTTCTCGAGGGTTTTTATTAAGAAAGGATGCTGAATTTTGTCAAATGCTTTTTCTGCATCAATTGACAGAATCATATGGTTCTTATCTTTTCTTTTATTAATGTGATGTATCACGTTGATTGATTTGCAAATGTTGAACCAGCCCTGCATCCCAGGAATGAATCCCACTTGATCATGGTGAATAATTCTCTTTATAAGCTGTTGAATTCGATTTGCTAGTATCTTATTGAGAATTTTTGCATCCATATTCATCAGGGATATTGGCCTGTAGTTCTCTTTTTTTACTGGGTCTCTATCTGGTTTAGGAATCAAAGTAATACTGGCTTCATAGAATGAGTCTGGAAGTTTTCCTTCCCTTTCTATTTTTTGGAATAGCTTGAGAAGGATAGGTATTATCTCTGCTTTAAATGTCTGGTAGAATTCCCCAGGGAAGCCATCTGGTCCTGGACTCTTATTTGTTGGGAGATTTTTGATAACTGATTCAATTTCTTCGCTGGTTATAGGTCTGTTCAAGCTTTCTATTTCCTCCTGTCTGAGTTTTGGAAGTGTGTGGGTGTTTAGGAATTTGTCCATTTCTTCCAGGTTGTCCAGTTTGTTGACATATAATTTTTCATAGTATTCCCTGATAATTTCTTGTATTTCTGAGGGATTGGTTGTAATAATTCCATTTTCATTCATGATTTTATCTATTTGGGTCATCTCCCTTTTCTTTTTGAGAAGCATGGCTAGAGGTTTATCAGTTTTGTTTATTTTTTCAAAAAACCAACTCTTGGTTTCATTGATCTGCTCTACAGTTTTTTTTAGATTCTATATTGTTTATTTCTGTTCTGATCTTTATTATTTCTCTTCTTCTGCTGGGTTTGGGGTGTCTTTGCTGCTCTGCTTCTATTTCCTTTAGGTGTGCTGTTAGATTTTGTATTTGGGATTTTTCTTGTTTCTTGAGATAGGCCTGGATTGCAATGTATTTTCCTCTCAGGACTGCCTTCGCTGCATCCCAAAGCATTTGGATTGTTGTATTTTCATTTTCGTTTGTTTCCATATATTTTTAAATTTCTTCTCTAATTGCCTGGTTGACCCATTCTTTCTTTAGTACAGTGTTCTTTAACCTCCATGCTTTTGGAGGTTTCCAGACTTTTTCCTGTGGTTGATTTCAAGCTTCATAGCATTGTGGTCTGAAAGTATGCATGGTATGATCTCAATTCTTGTATACTTATGAAGGGCTGATTTGTGACCCAGTATGTGACCTATCTTGGAGAATGTTCCATGTGCACTTGAGAAGAAAGTATATTCTGTTGCTTTGGGATGGAGAGTTCTAAATATATCTGTCAAGTCCATCTGATCCAATGTATCATTCAGGGCCCTTGTTTCTTTATTGACCGTGTGTCTAGATGATCTATCCATTTCTGTAAGTGGAATGTTAAAGTCCCCTGAAATTACCACATTCTTATCAATAAGGTTGCTTATGTTTGTGAGTAATTGTTTTATATATTTGGGGGCTCCCATATTCGGCGCATAGACATTTATAATTGTTAGCTCTTCCCGATGGATAGACCCTGTAATTATTATATAATGTCCTTCTTCATCTCTTGTTACAGCCTTTAATTTAAAGTCTAGTTTGTCTGATATAAGTATGGCTACTCCAGCTTTCTTTTGACTTCCAGTAGCATGATAAATAGTTCTCCATCCCCTCACTTTCAATCTGAAGGTGTCCTCAGGTCTAAGATGAGTCTCTTGTAGACAGCAAATAGATGGGTCTTGTTTTTTTATCCATTCTGATACCCTATGTCTTTTGGTTGGCACATTTAGTCCATTTACATTCAGTGTTATTATAGAAAGATATGGGTTTAGAGTCATTGTGATGTCTGTAGGTTTCATGCTTATAGTGATGTCTCTGGTACTTTGTCTCACAGGATCCCCCTTAGGATCTCTTGTAGGGCTGGTTTAGTGGTGACGAATTCCTTCAGTTTTTGTTTGTTTGGGAAGACCTTTATCGCTCCTTTTATTCTAAATTACAGACTTGTTGGATAAAAGATTCTCGGCTGCATATTTTTTCTGTTCAACACATTGAAGATTTCCTGCCATTCCTTTCTGGCCTGCCAAGTTTCAGTAGAGAGATCGGTCACGAGTCTTATAGGTTTCCCTTTATATGTTAGAGCACGTTTATCCCTAGCTGCTTTCAGAATTTTCTCTTTATCCTTGTATATTGCCAGTTCCACTATGATATGTCGTGCAGAAGATCGAATCAAGTTATGTCTGAAGGGAGTTCTCTGTGCCTCTTGGATTTCAATGCCTTTTTCGTTCCCCAGATCAGGGAAGTTCTCAGCTATTATTTCTTCAAGTATACCTTCAGCACCTTTCCCTCTCTCTTCCTCCTCTGGAATACCAATTATGTATAGATTATTTCTCTTTAGTGCATCACTTAGTTCTCTAATTTTCCCCTCATACTCCTGGATTTTTTTATCTCTCTTTTTCTCAGCTTCTTCTTTTTCCATAATTTTATCTTCTAGTTCACCTATTCTCTCCTCTGCCTCTTCAATCCACGCTGTGGTCATCTCCATTTTATTTTGCATCTCATTAATAGCATTTTTTAGCTCCTTCTGGCTGTTCCTGAGTCCCTTGATCTCTGTAGCAATAGATTCTCTGCTGTCCTTTATACTGTTTTCAAGCCCAGCGATTAATTTTATGACTATTATTCTAAATTCACTTTCTGTTATATTGTTTAAATCGTTTTTGATCAGTTCGTTAGTTGTCGTTATTTCTTGGAGGTTTTTTTGAGGGGAATTCTTCCGTTTGGTCATTTTGGATAGTCCCTGGAGTGGTGCGGAACTGCGGGGCACTTCCTCTGTACTGTCTTGAATAACTTGCGTTGGTGGGTGGGGCTGCAGTCAGACCTGATGTCTGCCCCCAGCCCACTGCTGGGGCCACAGTCAGACTGGTGTGTACCTTCTCCTCCCCTCTTCTAGGGGTGGGATTCACTGTGGGGTGGCGTGGCCTGTCTGGGCTATTTGCACATTGCCAGGCTTGTGGTGCTGGGGATCTGGCGTATTAGCTGGGGTGGATCGGCAAGGTGCACAGGGGCGGGAGGGGCAGGCTCAGCTCGCTTATCCTTCGGTGATCCGCTTCGAGAGGGGCCCTGCGGCACCAGGAGGGAATCAGACCCGCCGGAGGGATGGATCCGCAGAAGCACAACTTTCCGTGTTTGCGCGGTGCAAGCAAGTTCCCTGGCAGGAACTGGTTCCCTTTGGGTTTTTGGCTGGGGGATGGGCGAGGGAGATGGCGCTGGCGAGCACCTTTGTTCCCCGCCAAGCTGCGCTCTGTTGTCCGGGGCTCAACAACTCTCCCTCCCGTTGTCCTCTGGCCCTCCCGCTCTCTGAGCAGAGCTGTTAACTTATAACCTTCCAGATGTTAAGTCCCGCTTGCTGTCCGAACACACTCCGTCTGGCCTCTCCCCTTTTGCAAGCCAGACTCGGGGGCTCTGCTTTGCCGGCAGGCTGCCCCTCTGCCCCGGTTCCCTCCCGCCAGTCCATGTAGCACGCACTGCCTCTCTGCCCTTCCTACCCTCTTCCGTGGACCTCTTGTCTATGCTTGGCTCCAGAGAATCCATTCTGCTAGGCTTCTGGCACTTTTCTGGGTTATTTAGGCAGGTGTGGGTGGAATCTAAGTGATCCACAGGACGCGGTGAGCTCAGTGTCCTCCTAACCCGCCATCTTCCCAGAAGCCCCAAGAGACTCTTAAATATGGAGAACAGAGAGTTACTGAAGGGGTTGTGGGAAGGGGGATGGGCTAAATGGGTAAGGGGCATTAAGAAATCTATTCCTGAAATCGCTGGTGCACTATATGCTAACTAATTTGGATGTAAATTTAAAAAAATAAATTAAAAAAATAAAATGGTTAAGATGCTGAATTTTGTGTTATGTATATTTTACCCCCCACCACACACAAAGGATAAAACATGGGATCCTATAAGCCATATCAGGTGAGGTTAAGGGTGAGAGTATGAAGCTGAACAATTCTCCTCAGAAGACAAACTGTGGTTTATTAAGAAAATATTCATAAGACTTTTGGTAAAATCAGGTGAGGCTGAGACACAGTGTAAGAGAGAGAGAGAGAGAGGTCATGATACAGAGTTACACTGCTCCATACAAGTGAGACAAACATGCTGTCTCCAGACAGAAACTTACTCTTATGTAAACTGGTTTTTGGTTTTTGGCTGCCTTCCTTGACTTGTACCCTTGGAAATAGGTCAGATTGGGGCCCAAAGATTTAATAAAGAGGGGGGAGGAGAAGTCTCCAGAGAAGCGGGCGTTTCCAGGACCTGGAGAGCCCAGTTCTTGCTGTTAGTGTTGCCTGGGAATGAGGGCAAGTAGGGTATGTCTTCATGATGAAAGGGAGGCAGTGGGGAGAAGGCCACGAGCTAGCAGAGCTGGGCTGAGCCTTTCAGGGAGGGTCATGGCTAAGTATTGGCTTAGGACAGACAATAGATCAATAGGACAGAGTAGGAAGTCCAGAAATAGATACACACATATATGGTCAATGTGTTTTCAAAAAAGCACAAGAAAATTTTAACAAAGAACGTCTTTTCAGTAAGTAGTGCTGGAACAATGGAATAGCCGCATGGGAAAGGAGCCTGAACCTCAATCTTACCTCACTCTGTGCACAAAAATGTAACACAGGATGGATTTTATATCTAAACATAAAATCTTAAACTCTAAACCTTCTGGAAGAAAACATAGGGAGCTTTCTGAACTTGAGATATGCAAACATTTCCCTAAACATGAAACAAAATCAAAACAAAACAAGAATTAGGGGCGCCTGGGTGGCGCAGTCGGTTAAGCGTCCGACTTCAGCCAGGTCACGATCTCGCGGTCTGTGAGTTCGAGCCCCGCGTCGGGCTCTGGGCTGATGGCTCAGAGCCTGGAGCCTGTTTCCGATTCTGTGTCTCCCTCTCTCTGCCCCTCCCCCGTTCATGCTCTGTCTCTCTCTGTCCCAAAAATAAATAAAGAACGTTGAAAAAAAAAAAAAATTAAAAAAAAAAACAAAAAAAAAACAAAAACAAAAAAAACAAAACAAGAATTAAAAAACCCTTATCATCCACAGAAGTAAAATGAACTGAACTTCACCAAAATCAACAGTTTCTACTCATAAAAATGCACCTTTAAGAAAATGAAAAAATAAGCTACGAACTGGAAGAAAATATTTTCAATACATATAACTGACAAATACTCCAAAATATACAAGAATCTTCCATGAATCATTAAGAAAAAGACAGTCCAGTGAAAAATGGGGGAAAACTTCACGTGACAATTTGCACGTCATCATTAGTTATCGGGGGGAAAAGTCCAATGGAAATCATAACGAGATATCATTTCACACCCGCTAGAATAAATAATAACTTAAAAGTCAAACATTACCTGTTTGAAGATTAGTGACCATCTAGAACTTTGAGTCACTTTTGGAGTAAGGGTGGTGGTTTCCTATAAAGTTAAATAGACTTACCCTATGACTTAGAAACTCCACTCCTTGTACTGAGCAAAGAGATATGAAAAGCTATGTCCACAAAAAGACTGGTATAGAATTTTAAACCATTTATTCATAATAGCCCCAAGCTGTAATCAGCTCAAATGTCCATCAACAACAACAATAACCAAAAACTGGTGTAGTCATACTACAGTAATAATACTCAGCAATTAGAAGGAATGAGCTACCAAGAGAGGAAACCCCCTGGACGACTCTCATGGACACTATACATTTTTACTGTTGTTGTTTATACAGGTGTATACAGCTGTCAAAACTCATTGACTCTACTCCTATGATCTTCACGTTCTACTGTATATACCTACAAATCCTAAGAATTCCAATTATCAACTGTTTAAAAGATACACACTTTAAAGTACAAAGGGAAATATAGTTAAATTAAAGAATAAGAAAAGATATACTATGCAAATCTAACAAAAAGAAACTTAGGCTTGGGGTGTCTGGATGGCTCAGTCGGTTAAGTGTCCAACTTCAGCTCAGGTCATGATCTCACGGTTTGTGAGTTCGAGCCCCGCGTTGTGCTCTGTGCTGACAGCTCAGAACCTGGAGCTGCTTTGGATTCTGTATCTCCCCCTCTCTCTGCCCCTCCTCTGCTCACATTCTGTGTCTCTCTGTCTCTCAATAATAAATAAACGTTAAAAAAATTATAAAAAAAAAGAAACCTAGGCTAGCTATATTAGCATCTGACATAGTAGACTTTGATACAAGGACTGTTTTAAAATATGAAGGCATTTTGCATAATGATAAAAGGGTCAATTCACCAATAAGACATAAAAATCTTGCAAATAATAATATAAGTTTAAAATTATTAAAGAAAAATGTTACAGAATTCAAAGGAGAAGTATGTAAATCTACAACCACACTCTATTAATATATTTATATAGAAGGGTGAAAAAATTTGAACACTAGTAATCATTTTAACTTATTTAAGTGTAGTGCACATAGCAGCTGTGGAAAACACATTCTTCTCAAGTATGTGGGATGTTCATAAAGATAGAACATATATTGGGCCATAAAACAAGTCTCAATAAATTTAAAAAATTTCCTGACTCAATTTTCTCCTTCTGTTGTTGTCATCTTGACAACCAGAAACATTGTACCTAATTGAGAAGGTCAGAGAGTTTAAACCAATAGTCCTAAAGCAAGCAGAAAATCACAACTGTGTTAAGTCCTGTGTGAGTGTGACAAGGTTTACAATGGGGGAGAGAGCTGGTTCAGTGATAGAAGCAGGGAGAAGGCCACAGCACAGCGGAGACAAGCACAGGTGGATCGTGCAGGGTTTTGTTGTTCGTGTTAGGAAGTTCGAATTTTATCTAATACACACAGTGGGTGCAGTAAGATGTTAAGCACAGAAGGGGCATGAACTTTCATTTTAAAAATTGCTCTGGCTACAATATAGAGAAAGGTGATATAACAAGAACAGATGTGGTAGAACACTTAGCAGGTTCCACAGTTCAGGAACCACATTTTCAAAGGGAGTTGCCTGCCTTCATTCCTTCCCAGGGTGAGAATGGCTGCTGCTCTGGAGGTGACTTGGGCTGGATATTGCGGATGGAACAACAGCTAAAGGAGAATAAGACCGAAGGGGTCAGTGCCCCTAAGGGGCTGTACTGAGCCAAACATCCCCATGGTCTGGGTGGTTTGTGCAGGAGAGATAAACTTCTGTCTATCACTGGAGACTTGGGTCTCAGCACTGCAGCAGCTAGGGACCCCAGAAGATGAGAATAATTTGCAATGAGAGGCATTATAGGAACAGCACTTATACGCGGATAAAGCGCCTGAACTCTGTTTTGTTTCTCTCTGCTTTGTTTTGAAATCTTGGGACTTTACAAGCGTAGACTGAGTGGAAATGTGAGTGCTAGTGAAATGATACAACACGCTTTGAAGAGGTGGCCGATCAAGCTAATTACTCACGGAAAACTTCTGTTATTATTGCAAAAGTATCAGCAAGAAAGAACACAAAAATCATAATATAAAGTCATTCACTCTCAAGAGCTGCCTTATGAAACATATAACAAATATCCTGTAAAATCTTACTTTTCTTTTGTTTTCAAAGCGGAAGAATGTATAAGAACACCTGCAGCTAACATGCAGAGTGACAGGAGATTAAAATGCAGAAACCATGAAGTCTTCTTTTATAATACTGAATTTAATTGTAAAGGCTGGAGCTGCCGAGTAATTGGGGAAACATTTATCAAGCTTGCTGCCAAAGCCGTGGTGAAACCGTGATCCAGGATAAACAAAGCACAACTGATAAGGTGTCTCTGTTAAATAACATATTTGCAGGAAAATTATGAGTATGACCAGCAGCAACTTTTCCAAGTAGGACAAAGATAACATAATTCCCTAAAAACTGATGAAGTCATGGGGCACCTGGGTGGCTCAGTTGGTTAAGCTTCCAACTTTGGCTCGGGTCATGATCTCACCGTTTGTGGGTTCAAGTCCCACATTGGGCTCTGTGCTGACAGCTCAGAGCCTGGAGCTTGCTTCCAATTCTCTCTCTCTCTCTCTCTCTCTGCCCCTCCCCTGCTTTCACTCTGTCTCCCTTTCTCTCAGAAATAAATAAACATTAAAAAAATTTTAAATTATGAAGTCACTGAACTTATGAACTCAGCTAATCCTTTGGTGTTTGCTAGCTATGAACTGAATAAAGACTGAAGACATTTCGCAACCGCAAAATTCTGACAAATTGTACAATTGGAGAAGAGATTTTCAAATATATAGGCAACTTCCTGGCATTAACGATAGATTGGAGTAGAAGATAGACTGGAAATGAGGCATTGGGATGAGCTCAGATGGGCTAAAGCCACATTAGCCAGCCCCAAAGCAGACATTCCATGCAGTCAGTCCATCACACCGGAAACAAAATCTACTTGCTGGTATGTTTGACAGAGAGGTTCTTGACACTTTAGAGAGGCACAACATTGTTAATCATGTTAAGTACTTTCTCAGCTTGCTGGAGTATGGCATTGACTATAGTCAGACTCTATTTAAGAAGGAATCACTTTGGCTTTTCATATGGAAAAGTCCTCAAATCCATTTGTTATGAGAAAATTACAAAATATTTCTTAACAAAACCTTCCGTCATTGGGATTATCTGTAAGTTTAGGACCAGTAGAGGATCTTACAAATACATTTACTAATAAGAACAACCTAATTTTACCCTTACAAGTAAAATGCCAACTCCCAGTGTTGGTTGGTACTAATACACAGTTGCTCAACTGATAAAACGCTGTATCTTCATCTTAAAGTAACTAATGTCAAGGTGGACATCATTTCTTACCAACTGAGGTCCATGCTCACTGAGGAATTGAGTTTTGCGCGTGCATTTGAAAAAGTCTGTTTCTTACTGTATTTGGTGTTGTTTGAAAGTTTAAAGTTAATGGTACTTGGCTTTTTAAATGTTTATTTTTAAGGGGCTCCTGGGTGGCTCAGTGGGTTAAGCGTCCGACTCTTGATTTCGGCA
The DNA here is from genome assembly GCF_046562875.1 of Panthera onca. Lineage (NCBI taxonomy): Eukaryota > Metazoa > Chordata > Mammalia > Carnivora > Felidae > Panthera > Panthera onca. Next base: position 169,229,683 of record NC_138340.1, read on the forward strand.
TAGGTCATGATCTCAGTTCATGAAATCAAGCCCTGTGTGGGGCTCCATGCTGACAGTGCAGAGCCTGCTTGGGATTCTTTCTCTTCCTCTCTCTGCCTCTCCCCCACTAGTGCTCTCTCTATCTCTCAAAATAAATGAAATACACTTATAAATAAATAAATACTTTAAAAATTCACTGTAATAAAAACAAATGATACTTCTTTTCCATTGGTATAACATACTTGGCCTGGTAAAAGTAAAGTACCGTCCAGTCATCAGTGTAAAGGACTGCTATTTTTCATGTATAATCTACCCATTTCTCCATAATTATGCTTGAGAAATATGTTACAATTCCTTAGGTATTCTTTTCTTATTTTTTTTAATGTTTATTTATTTTTGAGACAGAGAGAGACACAGCATTAGCAGGGAAGGGGCAGAGAGAGAGGGAGACACAGAATGTGAAACAGGCTCCAGGCTCTGAGCTGTCAGCACAGAGCCCAACGCGGGGCTCGAACTCACCAACTGTGAGATCATGACCTGAGCCGAAGTCAGACGCTTAACCGACTGAGCCACCCAGGTGCCCCAAGGTATTCTTTTCTTATTAAAGTCTCATAATAATCTTGGAAGCGTTTTGATAGTTAAAATAACCATTAAACAGAATGTCACTTAACAGCCAGTTATTTTTCCATATTTCCGATCACTTTTATTTATCAACATTACCCTTTTAGAAAAATTGGAAGTCAAAGAGTTTAAATTGCTCAAGGTCACACAGCTAAGGAAAATCAGAGCCAATATTTTACTCCAGGTCTTTCTGAGTCCAGAATACATGTGCTTATATGTGGTAAATCAGATATTCCAAATATCTTTCTGCTACAAAATACCTAGAAATGTGGGGTACATTACCACATATGTCATTTAACATGAATTGCTGAACTCATAAGGAATAATGAAAACCTCTAGGGGCTAAACATAAGTAGGAAGCAAAATAAAAAAATATTAAGTAAAGTTTTAAACCATTATTGTCCTGAAGTTACTTGTGATTATGAGAATTTTAATAATTCTTAATAGTAATGCTTGAAATAGAAAACAAGCCTTGAGTCCAAAACACATGGTGAATGGGACCCACCTCCTACCAACCTCCAAGGTACTTAAAATAGGTTTCCAGATTGGTGAAGTCCTGGAGTGGCTGGCAGAATAAACACCAGTTCTTTTTACAGGAGAATATTTTCAATCCAGGCATCTGAATTAGCCAAATATGCATTTTCAGTCAAAAACTGTCAAACATTTGAGGAAACCTGACACCATGAATGAACGACAGAAGAGACAAAATAGACCAGAATTAAATGCCTGTAATTTAAGATACTAGAATGATCAATTTCAGACCATTTGGTTGAAATACTCAAAAGCCTTAAATAAAAAAAAGAGAATTTAGAAATAAAACTAATAAATAAGGGAATATCAAAAAATGGCCAAAAGTTCTAAAGAACAAACCAAACTTCTAGAAATTAGATAAGTAGATGATAGATGATAGATAGATAGATAGACAGATAGATGATAGATAGATAGAAAGAATAAAGCAAAAAAGGCCACAAACAGATTGAAGAATATTTTTTAAAGAACTAAAAAGGACATTAGTAAACTATGGGATACATCTGAAGAAATTACCCAGAATTGCACATGAACAGAAATGGAGAGAAAATATAAGCGAGAGGTTAAGAAGTATGGAAAACAGATCAAGAAGATCCAACATATAGTTAAATTGGAATTCCTACAGAAGATAATACAGATAATGGGGGTAAGCGGGAAGAGGTGTTGCTAAAAATTCCCCAGACTTAATGAAATATACGAACCATTACATTTATTCAATTCTGTCTCCAGAAATCACAATATGCCCTAGCAGGGTAAACAAAGAGGAAATCTGAACTGAGACATGTTGTAGGAAAAGTTGTAGGAAAAGAATGCCAGAGACAAAGAGGCTGTATTAAAACTAGCTAAAGGAAAAAAGGTTATCCACAAAGGTATGAAATTGGCCAGCGGCAGGTCTCAATAGCAATACCAACTGAGCAGAATAACTGGAAAATAACCTCGATGAACTCAGAGAAAATACCTGTCAACCTAGAATCATACTCCCCTTTCAATCATCACTACTCTCCTTCCAAAAACAAGGGTGACCTGAAGATATTTTTAGATCAACAAAACTTAGAGTTTTCTGCTAAGAACAAAATATACTTCAAGAAGAAGAATATTGCTTTGGGTAGTACAGACATTTTAATATTTGTCCTTCCAATCCATGAGCAAGGGATGTTTTTACACCTCTTTGCATCTTCTTCAATTTCTTTCATAAAATTTCTATACCCTACAACCCAGCAACTGCACTACTACATATTTATCCAAAGGATATGAAAATGTTGATTAGAAGGGCACATGAGCCCCAATGTTTATAGCAGCACTATCAACAATAGCCAAAGTATGGAAAGAGCCCAAATGTCCATTGACTGATGAATGGGTAAAGAAGATGTGGTATATGTATACAACGGAGTATCACTTGGCAATCAAAAGGAATGAGATCTTGCCATTTGCAACCGTGTAGATGGAACTAGAGTGTATTATGCTAAGCAGAATAAAGCGGTCAGAGAAAGACAAATACCATATAATTTCACTCATATGTGGAATTTAAGAAACACAACAGATGAACATGGGGGAGGGAAGGAAAAATAAGATAAAAACAGAGAGAGAGGCAAACCCTAAAAGACCCTTAAATATAGAGAACAAGCTGAGGGTTGCTGGAGTTTTTGTGAAGATTAGAGTTAATACACAGAAAGCATTTTACATCAATAACTAGCTCTTAATCAGTATTCAAGAATGTAACTATCATAACCTGTAAGCAAAGAAATTGACTTACACTTAAGTAAATCTAAACCAGCCCTAACTTTACAGAACAGTAATGTCTTATTGGGGGTTAAAAAAATAACAGAATTAAAATTACAGACAAAAATAATATGGATGAATTTCTAAGCATATTCTAGGAGAATATATTTGCCATTTAGTTATAAGGTTATCACATGCAAAAATGTATACATGCTTAGTAAAAGTCTAAATGGATCGAAAAATTATTAATATAAAGTTCAAGATGAAGTGTTACCTTCAGTGAGGAGATAAGAGAATGTGATTAAAGATGTTTCCATTAAGGACCTCCACTGTTTTCGTAATATTTAATTTCTAAAGTTGTGGGAACAGTTATTAACTGTATCACACCCTACATCTTTTGTATGTTTTAATATTTCACAATAGATTTAGAAATTCATTGACCAGTGTTACTATTTGCCTTGCCATTCTCCCTTGATTACAATAAGCCTTATCATTTCTTGGTCATTTTTCACTGGAGCAATTTCTGTTCTATCAATATCATATAAATGGCTTTGGCTTAGTTTCCATAGCTTGGAGATTTTTTTTTTAAGTTTATTTATTTATTTTGGGTGGGGGGACAGGCAGAGATAGAGGGAGGGACAGAATCTCAAGCAGCTCCCTACTGTCGTCACAGAGTCCGATGTGAGGCTCGAACCCACAAACTGTGAGATCCATGACCTGAGCTGAAATCAAGAGTCAGACCCTTACCGACAGAGCCATCCAGGTGGCACAAAGTTTTCATAGCTTTGTACCTGTTTCTTTTCAGCTGGGTTGTAACAACAACATAAAAAAAATGTTTATGTTTAGAGTCTGCTGACGCAGGTTTATATATATATATATATATCTATTCATTTGCATCTTTATGGGCTCTAGGATGTTAGGAAGTATTTTTCATTGTCATTATTCAACACTTTTCAAAAGTACATTTTAAATACTTTCTATGTGCCAAGTATTGAGATAAAATAGGGAACAAGACAAGCAAATTTCCTGCTCTAATGGGAGATTCAGAAAAGTAAAATGTTTATTTTCCTCAAAGCATCCAGGACGCCAGGATATTCTAGTGCTCTCCAAAAACAATCTACAAAAACTTAAGAGCATGATTTTGATGTTACGTCAGGTCAATAGTTCATCCAGTTCAGCATTTCGTTTTTATTGGTTTCCCTATAAGACAAACGATAGACAGACAAATAATCTTATAAAAATTTTGAAGGCTAGCTTTGTTTAGTAAACACCCTAGATTCTTTTACTATTCTACTAGGAATCTACCATTCATAAATGTATTCAAGTTTTATTTGGAGTCTGTATATATTAGCACGTGATTCCTCTTGAAGTGATTTATTTGACAGGTTAACGATCCTCATGTCTGTGTCTCCCCTAACAGGTCCCTTTCTAACTTGAAGGCATGAGTGGAGAAACGAAAAGAGAATTCCCAATTACCTCTTCTAACCCTCCACTGAGGTGCTGAGCTGTGATGGTTTCTCCAGCCAAACATTTGCTCAGCTGGCCTGCTCAGATTGGTCCCCAAGTGAGGCTGCGTCCTGGACATTTGGCAACAATTTGTCTCAGTTCTCTCTCCACACTGCAGAATTTCTCCAAGGGCTGGTCCACACCAGCAGCATTGCCAGGATTACCTGGGGAATTAGCCTTGTCAGGCCCCACGTCAGACCTACTGAATCAGAAACTCAAAGAGTGTTTTCCTGGTAGTTTGCGTTTTAATTCGTCCTCCCAAGTGATTCTGAAGCACACTCAAGTTTGAGAACTGCAGAGTGGTAACCATTTTTGCAAAAATATTCCAAAGGATGAAGGTCTCAGAGAAGGAGGCACTGATTGTTAGTGGAGAGTTTTCACCCTGGCATCAGGAATCAGTTCTGGGTACAATAATGAATAAAGGTGATAGGAGTTGGTCAGAGTAACAGAAATGAGGCAGGAGAGAGGTGTCTAGGTGCCCAGTGACTCTTCAGTTATTCAGCAATATTTTATTAACCCAACCCCATGTGTGGTCACCTGTTTGCTCTTATTTTCATCTTTATACTGTTTTTTAGGTCTTAAAAATATCCTTACAAAGTGGGTTACGTAAGGATCCATCCTGGCACCTTGTTTTGCCTGATGGTTTTCTGCATGGAGGATACTGTTCTGTTTCTTCTGTCTATTGACTCAATTTGCTAGCTCTCCTGAGTCCCCAGAGAACTCCTCTAGTGATTATTATAGGGACCACATTGCTCATCCTTATTTAACCGTTTAATTACGTTTTAAACTCTTTTAACATGTTGTTTTCAAATCTAATTTACTTAAAAGTGTCTGTTATGATGTCATGTGCCACATAGCATCCACTAACAGAAGACTTCATTAAGAGCAAAATTCGAGAATGGATGTAATCAAGGCTCCATTTTGATGTCTGGCACTGATAAAACAAAACAAAACAAAACAAAACAAAACAAAACAAAACAATGAACTCTCCTAGAAAGAAAGCAAAACTTCATGAAACTGTCAGGACCAGCCCCATTTCCTGAGCTAAAGGCTATGCTTTGTATGCAGCAGGGAGTACTTGACCTCCACTCTTAGTGGGATTTGGAATGAAGGTTGACTTTGGCCTTGAATAATTTATTTTATTTAAAAGATTTTTTAAATGTTTATTTTTGAGAGAAGCTCAGAGCATGAGGGGGGGGGGGTGCAGAGAGAGAGGGAGACAGAATCGGAAGCAGGCTCCAGGTGTGGAGCAGCCCGATGTGGTGCTCGAACCCATGAACTGTGAGATCAAGCCGAAGTCGGATGCCCAACCAACTGAGCCACACAGGCTCCCCTGCCCTTGAAGAATTTAAAGAACTCAGGAGTCTTCCTTAGTTGACTCAGAACCAAGCCAAAGAATCTTTACAACTAGTCCCGTTAAGACCTTGTCTGGTGGTAGCAGCTTTGTTTTGGGGTCAAATCTTCACCTCTATGGAAGCTGGGTCTATGCCTCTGGTCTGGGTCCTGAGTCACATCTTCAGAACCTTGGCTTCCCTGCCAGGAGGTTCAGGCCTGCCTCATCTCAGTGACTATGCTCCTGCTGCTGGTACTATGTGTACCTGGGACTCTCCGAGGCTTTCTGCCAACCTTTATCTCTACTCACCTTCCTACTGAAACCCCTAGGTTTCTGATTACCTCTCTGCTTCTCCTGACCAGACCTCCCCTCATCACCTGCCAAAGGCACCACCACACCCTGATTCTGTGTCAACAGGAGCCTAACCCTTCACACCTGGCTGCAGTTCATTTCTAATTCCTGTGCAAGACTGCATCAAGTGCACACTTTTCTGAAAGACTTATAAAGAGCTGAGCTTTATAAGACATTGAGCTTTCTAGCATTAATATATGATCCTCTCCTCTAGCTCCATAAAAAGAAATATAATCTCTGTCCGGGCTAGGGCAAAGACACTCTGAGGATAGCCAGGCAAGGCCTGCTGGCCTTTTGTCCATTCGGGAAATGAGAACTGACTGAGGAGGGCAAAAGGGAGCAGTGAATGCAGCTGTGCCCACTTGGGACAGTCAGTCTTCCTGGGAATGTGTCATGAAAACGTCCATGACACATGGACACATGCTACGTGGAAACGTTCCTCAGTGTCCATGCATAACACTAAGTAGGTTCCCTACAGACATTGGTGGTTTAAAATCATGCAGGATTTTACACTGTGAATATTTATGATTACTTAATACAGAATAATGGTTAATAATTAGGCATATTATGAGTCTTTTTTTAGAAAGTTTTGGAGAAACAAAAATATCCTGGGGAGATTTGGAGTGGGCAAGACCAGGAGTAATGGGGTGTTTGCAGCTTTATAATGGGTCCCTCAGGCTCCCTCTTAGGTTTTGTTTTTTAACTCAATAAGTTTGACATGTTACAATTTGTAAACTTAAGGTGTTCAGCTTGTCACTTTGATACATTTATATATTGCCAGTATATACATGTAATATGATACAGTAATATGACTGCCATTGAAGAAGTGTTTCCCACATTATATAATTTTAGTACAGTGCTGCTGACTATATCATTATAATGTGCATTAGGTCTCTGTCTACTTAGTTTGCATCCATTATCCCCTCACTCCCCACCCCCTGGTAGCTACCATTTTACTCTCCATTTTTTCCCACAGGTTTAACATTTTTTAGATTCTACATATAAGTGACATCAGTACCTACCTGTCTTTCTCTGCCTGACATAGCTCACTTGACATAATGTGCTTAAGTCCATCCACGTTGTTGCAAATGGCAGGGTATCTTCCCTTCTCGTGGCTGAATACTATTCTTCTGTGTGTATGTACCACATCTTTTTTACCCACTTATCTGCTGATGGATATTTGGGTTTTTCCATATTTTGGCTATTGTGAATAATGTTGCAAAAAACACGGGGGTGCACAGATTTTGTCAAAATTCTGTTTTTATTTCCCTTGGGCATATAGCCAGAAGCAATGCTGGATCATACAGTAGTACTATTTTCCATCTTTAAAGGAAACTTCATATTATTTTCCATAGTGGTTGGACCCATGCACGTTCCCGCCAACAGTGTATCAAGAGTTCCCTCATCACCACATCCTTGCCACCACCTGTTGCCTCTTGTTCTCTTAACGCAATTCTTTTAAAATTTTTTTTTAATGTTTATTTATTCTTGAGAGACAGAGAGACAGAGAGAGAGAGAACAAGCATGGGAGGGGCAGAGAAAGAGGGAGACACAGAATCCGAAGCAGGCTCCAGGGTCTGAGCTGTCAGCACAAAGCCCGACGTGGGGCTCAAACCCATGAACCCCAAAATCATGACCTGAGCCCAAGTCAGATGCTTAACCAACTGAGCCACCCAGGTGCCCCTGCCTTTTGTTTTCTTAATGATAGTCATTCCACAGGTGTGAGATGATGTCTCAGTGTGGTTTTGATTTGTGTTTCCCTGATAATTAGTGACGTAGAGCATCTTTTCATGTGCCTGTTCACCATTTTGCTGTCTTCTTTAGAAAAATGTCTTTTTAGTTCTTCTGCTCATTTTTAAATTGGATTATCTGGATTTTATTGCTGTTGATGTTGTCGTTAAGTTATGTTAGTTCTTTATATATTTTGGGTGTTAACCTCTTATCCGAAATATGGTTTGCAAAAACTTTCTGCCATTCTGTAGGCTGTTGGTTCATTTTATTAAGTTCTTATAATGGGTTAGTCAAAAGGAGCAAAAGCAGGAGTGGCGGTCAATCCCTCAGGTTTTTGCGAGGACAGCACTCGCGATGACACCATCTGTAGTTCCTTATCACCTGCTGATCACGTGGGGGAAATGATGCCCTGACTAAATCTGACACTAGTCAGTTTCAAAACAGCCAGTGCGCGACTCAGTGGTTGGAATACGGATGACACAGCTGGTGGCATAGGGGCCTTTCCCTTCTCCAGTCCAGCTTGATGTCATTGTGATGCGGTTGCGGCTAGCTGCCCTCCAAGGAGAGACACACCCTCCAGCTAAGGATGCTTCAGGCCATAGGTTATGCACACTGATCTTCACCCTCAGGCTTGTAACATGGAAAAGCAAAGACTTACCTGAGAATTGCTTCTCTACCACCCATTTCCCAGCTAAAACAGGCTCTTGAACCATCAGGATGGCTGCTGAATTTCTAGAACTGTTCTGGAGTTGGTGTCACTGAAAGAGTCTCAGTGACTTCCAAGGGATTTTTAACCAGCTCTGCGGAGAGAAGGGTCAGTCTAATGGTTCTTCGGGGGGCTCAGAATCAGGGGTTTCTGTTGAGGCACTAGAGCCTGTGATGCCTGACTTGTAGGTACCTGGGGACTGGGGCCACACTGCAGATTGCCTCCTAGGGTCGTGTACCAGACTTTGAATTTAGCCCTTCGTGAGCATGATTTGTTTGACCAACCAAAATGTTTCCATTTCCACTTTGTCCATGTGTTTCAAAAATAGAGAAATGTCCACTCAGACAGACTTCAAGTAAACAAACTGCTGGGTGTCATGTAAACTTTAGTTACTCCTGGAATTTCTACTGGTTTGAGATGGAAAGAATGAGGTGCTTCGTTTCTGTGGAATTTGAGCTTAACATGGATTTAAGCCTCTAGTGCTGTGCAAAAGCCATGGGAGCCAAACTCAGGAAATTGTCCTGCACCTCCTTCTATAACAACACTATGCTCTCTGAGTCGCATTCCTTTGTTGACCATCAGATTGCTAACATTCCAGAAGGGAAGCCCTTTCTTAGTCATCTTTATATTCCTAACTCGTTGCTTGGCACACCATCAACTCAGCAAATGTTTGAGTTCATTAATTAAAGGGTGACTAAATCGTCAGGTGGTGGCCACACTCCAGAGATATTTAAGGATGTGCTTGAGACCTTTCTAAGTCTTCTTTTTAAGGAGTATATTCTATCGTGTCTATCCACATCCCATGACCCTAGAAAACTTTTGTTGGTTTTTGAGAACAGCTGACCACTTCTCACTAAGCAACCCAGATTCAGCCTGGTCCTATTTTCTCAGGCTGTGACGGTAATACATTACAGATTGTGATCTCAATTGGAAAGATGCCAATTTTAGCGAAATAAATCTACTTCTTCAGAAACTTGAGCTTTGGCTCGGAAAGGTATTTTGGCCCAAATCTTTATATTGCTTAGGCATTAGAAATTTTGGCTTCCGTACTCTTTTAATGGGACATGAGGTGCTGGGGACGAATCTTTGGACAGACTTGGCAGAATGTTCCCTGTAACAGGATGAACTGCTTCCTTTTAGTGATACATAAGGGTTAAAGATGCTCATTCTGACTTTTGAGTTAGGACCTCCAAAACTTAAACATTCAGCATTGTTTTTGGCAGACTCTGGGCCTGGGATAGGGCATTCATAAACAAGACTGGGATGGAGAGAAACATCTTTTCACAGGTCCCATGGATGTTGACAGTCATACAGGCTCATTGCAACTGACTCCATGTAACATCAATATGGTCACTTTTGGGAACTTCAAAGCTCACTTGACAACAGACTTGGGACTCTCCCATGAATCAGCCCATCATTCTGACTGAGCCCAGAGTACTGTGGTGGCTGATTTGAGCAGGAGGCAAAGACATTTGCAATATGTTCACTCCACTTTCAATTTCTTCAAATAATTATTAGTAATATTATGCTCCCTTATATTCTTCAGGCTTTATCATTTATAAAATGCTGCCATATTCTTTACACATTAAACTGGCAATATTTTTAAAAATTCTTCTACTCCATAAAGACCATGTCCTATAGCTGTAAATCTGTCTCCATGGGATCAAGGAAGGGAAGTGGGCAAATGCCATCTGGGGAGAGGAGAGAGATAGTAAAGAGAAAAGCCTCCTGACAAGAAGGGGAAGAAAGGGAAGCATTTTGGCCTGGAAAGTGGGAAGGAAGAGAAGCAAGGTCAGAGCAAGTATTGTTATGCCCAGAATTCGTGATCCCCAAAGACCACTAGGGAGCCGAGTCCGATGTAAAAGCAAAAGAGCCTTTATTCGAGCTAGCGTGAGCTCAATCACCTACCTGCACCGACACAGCGGTGAGATACCGGGGAGAGAGAGTGAGTTTCAAAACGACAAAGGTTTTATTGGGGCCTAGGGGCAGTTGGTGAGGTAATGGTTGTGTCCTCAGCCGATTGGCTGGGGAAGGGTCCGAGTCCTCTTAGGCAGGTGAGTGGGGGTTACTCAAGGGGAGGAGGTGTGGTCAAGGTGAAGGACACAGAACAAGATGGAGTCGGCCGGTGTAGGCTTGCCCTTTCAGTATCTTGGCTTCTGCTTCCACACATAGAACAAGTGGAAATGCCAGAATCCTGGGGAAGGATGTTAGACAGGTTGAGGTTAAAGCCAAATACATAGGGATGTGTGCTCAGATCCTCATTTAGGACTCTGAGAATACCCTCTGTTTGGAAGTTTCCAAACAATGTGAGTGAACTCCATCAGGAAAGAGAGAGAGAGTGGGGGGTAAGAGAAAGGAAGTCAATACTTTTAAGCCTCCCACAGCTCCTGTACGGTATGCTATGGAAAGAACTAGAAACAGCCACACGTCTCGGAGAGCATAGATAGTAGCTGAGCTGGAATACAGTGGACTTGTTCTGGGGTCACCGTAAAACAGGAGAGGAGACCCTCCTGTTGGAAGATGTGACTGAATCTCAGAGGTGCTACAGCCCAAGCCAAGGTCAGGCTGAATTAGTGAGGGAGAGCTACCGGCCCCTGATGGAGATGAAAAAACCCTACAAACGAAGTGCCACATGAGGGGCTGAGACAGAATCACACGTGGGTCCCTAGAAGGACAACACTGTGGGGCAGAGCAAGCAGTTGTCCCTGAAGGGAGAAGTGAAATTGCACTAGGCCTTCAAGGTGAGACAGACCAGAATGATGAGAGATGAAACATGTTCAGGAGACAGGGCAAGTTTGTGGGATGTTTTTTTTTTTTTTTTTGCAAACCTCCTCCTGTGGGATGTTTTTAATGTCACACCAAGGAATTTGGACTTTGTCCGAAGGGCCACACCCCAAAGAGTATTGTGTAGAGCACTTGTTCCTTGGGATATTAATAAGTGCACCATCAAAAAACGGGGGAAGATTCATAGTTTAAAAGTTTGGGAAACAATGAATTAAACATCCCGGTCTCTTCAATATACTAACGTGCATTAAGAAGAATACAATGGGAAACACAGGCTAGATCAGAGAGACAAGAAACAGACCAGGGGAGATCTTTATGCACGTTTGAGTGGGAGCGTCTCAGGACAGGGAGCATGTTGCCGACTGAGAGAATGGAAAGAAAGACACTGACTGGAAAGTCATTAACCAGGAAGAATTGCTGAGGCATTAGTTCTGAGCGCCTACAGGGGGCGGAAGAAATGGAAGAGCCACAGATTCAAGCTTGAGGAACCTGTAGGAGAGGGAAGTCTCCTGCATTGTTTACCGACGCTAGAGGCCGCTAGAGGGCGCGCTGCTTCAGGAGTAAAGGGGACCAGTTTCAGACCTCTGCGTTTGACACGGAACTGGCTATCTAGGTGGAAATGGCCCGTAGACAATTAACAATTGAATACTGAGGCTCAGGACAGAAGGCAAAGCCAGAGATGACCTTCTCCATACTGATCCCAAGACCTCAGGCCAGAGTGGGTCTCCTTGCTGCGCCGGACCTTCTTCCAGGTCTCTCATGCAAGTCTGTCCTTGTCATATGTTGCCAGCTGCCCTGGATTTTTTCCGTTTTCTCTTCCCTTTAAAAGTGACCAGTCCTGTACCTCACTTCCTAGGACCCAATTTTCCGCAAAACCAGTGATTTTTCAAACTGTGGTCCTAGGGAACACTGATGTTCTACTAGCTGGTTCTAAGTGTTCCATCACCAAAATGAGCAATGCTGGTCTTTTCCTTGAAAAAATAATGAGCGAGTAGCTTAACAGTTCTCAATTTTATTTTTCTTTCATCATTTTTTTCTTAAGCCTTAGGCATCTGATAACATTAGTATACTAGCAAGTATTAGCAGATGGCAACATAAGTGAACAAGGAGGAAATGATGCCAACCTAAACTACTCAGAACCCATTGATTATATTTGACTTGACAGCTCTCTTTTGTGGATATTAGATACTAGTGCTAATGATTATAATTTCATATGAAAACCTATTTTATTTGTGTTCATGAAGTAATTTTAATAAAAATTATATAGATAAATATTCCATAGTGATCCATAAATAACCCAGAACTCAAATTGTTCCAGCATGTGCAAATATTTAAGAAACTCCTCCAGAGCCAAAAAACTGAAATTGGAAGGATTTCATTTATTTAACAAATTTGTTATTCCCTACAACACCATATACTAGTGTTGCAGAGAAACTCAGTTGTGGATCTCAATTCACACTGCTTCTTCCACGGTCATCCAGAGAAGTGGACACTCTGAGAATAGTATACACTTCTCAGATGCCCTTGGCCATGTGAACTCGTTCTTGGAAACAAACATTGCAGGAATGATCTTTAGTACTCTCAGCCCTTCCCCCCAAAATTTCCCGGCATGATGCTCCATGTTCTTTTACCACCTGATGGCTAGGCATCGGCATTTTGGGCAACATTGAAAGCCAACCACTAAAGGTGGCAGAGTGCCCATTGGACTGGCTATTGAACTGCTAAACTACATGTGAAAGACTTTTCCTGATGGCCAGAAACCCACTCTCTTATCTGTTAACTGTGTTAGAAATAAAACTTCACTGTGTTTAGTTACTGGCATTTTGTGGTTTATTTTAATAGTATCCAAATAATAAAATGGGTGACTTTCAAATGCCTCATATTAGGTGAAAGAAGCCAGACTCAGAAGGCTACATACTCTATAATTCCACGTACATGACATCTGTGATAGGCAAATCACTAGGTGCAGAAAACTGATCAGTGTTCACCAGGGGCTGAGGATAGAGAGACAGGGAGGAATTTTGGAAGTTGATGGAAATGCTCTGGTATTAACAGTGGTTACATGGCAGTATGCATTTGTCAAAACTCACACAGAAATGTTCACTTAAATAGGTGAGTTTTATTTATTGTAACTCAAGTTTTTAAATGTTTGCAAGAAGAAAACTTTTGTACCTTATTTTTAAAGAAAAAGAACACACCATGCAAACACTAATCAAAAGACATCTGAATCAACTACAGGCACATCCGTTTTTATTGCACTTTACCTTACAGCACCTTGCAGATACTGCAGATTTTTTACAAATTGAAGGTTTGTGTCAACCCTGCAAGTCTATTGGCATCATTTTTCCAACAGCATTTGCTCACTTCAGGTCTCTGTGCCACATTTTGGTACTTAGTTGCAATATTTCAAAATTTTTCTTATTATTATATTTGTTATGGTGATCTGTGATCAGTGGTTATGACTTGTTGAAAGCTCAGATGATAGCTAACATTTTTTTAGCAACAAAGTGTTTTTTAATTAAAGTATGGATATTATTTTTTAGACATGCTATTGCACACTTAATACAATACAGTATAGTAAAACATAACTTTTATATAACTTTACATAACTTTTCATATATAAACAAAACTAGGAAACCAAAAAATTCACTTGATTTACTTTATTGCAAAGGTCTGGAATGGAACCCACAGTATCTCCAAGGTATACCTGTATATTAATATCAAAATTAACTTCAGAAAAGAGAATACTATCAGGTATAAAGTGAGATATTTCATAAGGACAAATAGATCAATTCATCAAGAATACATACCTATGCTAAATATGTATTTATCTAATAATAAAGCTTCAGAGTACGTGTAGCAAAATCTATAAGAACTTCAATAACAAATATATAAATCAACCAAAAAAATTCTCTCACCATAAGAAACTAGAAGGATAAGACAAATTAAATACAAACTAATTATAAGAAGAAAAAAGAAAGATAGGAGCAGAAGTCAATGAAATAGAAATAAAACAATACAGAAAACAAAAAACAAAAAGTTGATTCTTTGAAGTGATCAATAAAACTGATAAACTTCTAGCAACATTGACAAATGGAAAAAGCCCCCAAGCACTAATTACTGATTTCAGGAACAACAGAAAGGATATCACTACAAATGTTACAGATATAAAATATTAAGAAGGGTCCGCCATGAATTTAAATGGATAAATTCCCTGAAAAAAACACAAATTGCTAAAGTTCTCTCAAGAAGAAATGTAAAACTTTGATATATCATTATCTATTAGAAAAAATTAGATTCATGGTAAAACATTCTAAAAAAGAAAACCCCAGTCTCTGGTGAAATCTTTAAAACAGACGAAACAAAACATCTACGCAAACAGTCCCAAAAAAGGGAAGAGAGAAGAACATTTCACTATTATTTTATGAGATTAGCATTATCTTGATACCAAAATCAGAAAAAAATATTATAAGAAAAGAAAACCACAAAAATGAATATCCCTCATGAATAAAAACAGTAAAGTATAAGACAATTGAATAAGCAGTACATAAAAAGGATAATTTATCATGACTAAGTGCAATTTTCCCCAAGTATGCAAGTTTGTTTTAACATCCAAAATTAATTAATGTAGTCCACTATAGTAAGAGACTAAAAATAAAAAGGGGAAAAAAAACATTATCAAACCAAGAGATGCAGAAAACATTTTGACACAATTCAATATTCATGTAAGGTAGCTAATTTAGAAATAGAAAGGAATTTCCAAAGCAGCCACAGCTAACATTCTGAGTAGCAGAAGACTGTTTTCCCTTTAAGATCAGACTAAGGCAAGGATGTTTGCTCTTACCACTTCTTTTTTTTTAATGCTTATTTATTTTGGAGGGAAGGGGGTGGGGAGAGGGGCAGAGAGAAAGGGGCAGAGGATCCCAAGCAGGCCAGGCGGGTGCTGACAGCAGGAAGCCAGAAGCCAGCTCTAACTCCCTCCTGAAATCATGACCTGAGCCCAAGTAGGGCTCTGAGCTGACTGAGCCACCCAGGTGCCCCTTACCTCTTCTATTCAACTAGAGAGGGCCTATCTAGAGCAAAAAGGGAGAAAATTAACACATAGAGCTCTTAAAAGTTATTAAGACCCCCTTTTTATCACAGACTGCATAAATGTCTACATAGTGTATATCTTTTTTTTCTTTTAACCTTTATTTGTTTTTGAGACAGAGAAAGAGCATGAACGGGGGAGGGTCAGAGAGAGGGAGACAGAATCTGAAACAGGCTCCAGGCTCTGAGCTGTCAGCACAGAGCCCGACGCGGGGCTCGAACTCATGGACTGCGAAATCATGACCTGAGCCGAAGTCAGCCGCTTAACCAACTGAGCCACCCAGGCGCCCCCTACATAGTGTATATCTTAAGGAATCTATATTCAAAGTTACTAGAATTAAAAAGTAAGCTTGGAAATGTCTTAGGATACAAGGTCAATATTCAAAATCTGTTGTATTTCTACATACTAACAACAAACAATTGGAAATTAAAGTAAAAATAAGAATATCATTTACAATATAATTATAAAACAGGAAATACTCAAGGAAAGGTTTTACCAAGTATTGCAATACACTGAAAACAGCAGACATTACTGAGAGAATTTAAAGAAGACCTAAATAAATAGATACATGTCAATTCATTGGAAATCTTATTGTTTAAAATGTCAGTTGTCTTCAAGTTGATCTAAAGATTTAATAAAACTTCAATCAGAATTCTAGGAGATTACTTTGTACAAACTTACAAGCTGATTGTAAAATTTCATGCCAATTCAAAAAATGTAGGGCAGTTGAAACAATTTTGACCAAGCTCAAATTTGGAGGATTTAAAACCCGTGATTTAAATGTGTATAATAAAGCTACACTAATCAAGACAATATAGATATATTATTTCAAGATACATAGGTAATCAAGACAATAGATATATAGACCAATGGAACTAAATGGAATCCAGAAATAAATACACATAATTAATTTTTTGACAAATGTGCTAAGGTAATTTAATAGAGAAAGAATAGGTTTTTTTTCCCCTCCACATATATTCCTGGAACAATTGAGTATCTATATGGCTAAGAACAGTATTTGCCCTTATCTCACACCATATACCAAAAAACATTAACTGAGAATGCATCGTAGATATAAATGTTAAACTTAAAATTACTACGCTGTAAGAAAGTGTAGAAATAAGTCTTTGTGACCTTGAGTTAGGGAAAAATACACTAGTTATAAAAAGAAAAGAATGAATTATAATAGAAATAATCAATAATTGGGCTTTCTTCAAAATTAGGACTTTTTACTATTCCAAAGACACTATTTAAAAAAATTGAAAAGGCAAACAAAAATAGATTCTTAACTGTAGAGAAAAACTGGTGGTTAATCAGAAGGGAGGTGGGGGAGGGATGGGTGAAATAGGTGATGGGGATTAAGAGTACACTTCTTGAGGCACCTGGGTGGCTGAGTTGGTTGAACGTTGGACTTTGGCTAAGGTCATGGTCTCACGGTTGGTGAATTCGAGCCCCACATTAGGCTGCTGTGAGCACAGAGCCTGCTTCAGATCCTCTGTTGCCCTCTCTCTGCCTCTCCTCCACTCTCTCTGTCTTTCTGTCCCTCAAAAATAAATAAACTTTTTTTTTTAACAGAGTACACTTATCATGATGAGCACTGAGTAATGTATAGAATTGCTGAGTCACTATATTGTACACCCGAAACTAATATAACACTGTATGTGAATTACATGGGAATTTAAAAATAAATAAAAATTTTAAAAACCTGAAAAGGTGAGCTTCAGGCTGAAAGAAAAATATATCTGATAAACTACTTGTATCTAGACTATAAAAAGAACTTTCAAAAGTCAGTGTTATGAAGATATACAACCTGATAAAAATATTGATGAAAGGTTTGAACAGACACATTACTACCAAAAGAAAAATGAAGATAAAGTTCAAAACACAAAGAGGTGCTGTCACCTAATTACTAGAATACCTAAAATTAAAAAGACTGGCAAGAGCAAGTATCAAAGAGGATGTGAAGAAATGGGAACTCTCATATATTGCTGATGGGAATGCACATGGTACAACCACTTTTGAAAACAGTTTAGGCATGTTTTATAGATGTTCGCTCACCATTTAACCAAGTACTTCTACTTAGAAGGCCACAAAGCCTTATATACAAATGTTCACAACAACTTTTTTTTTCAAGGTAGCCAAACCGTGAAACAATTGAAATGTCTTTCAATTGGTAAATGAATAAGCCAATTATGGTATATTCATACAATGGTATATGACAAAGCAATGAAAAGGATTGAACTACTTATCAGTACAATAGACAGCATGGATGAATCTCAAAAGCATTGTTACATGGAGAAAGAAAACACACATAAAGACCACATAGTAGATGATTCCAGTTACGTGAAATTCTAGAAAAGACAAAACTAGAGTGACAGCAGATCAATTATTGCCCAGGATGGTGCTGGTGATAAACAAAAGAAAATTTGGGGAGGTGATGGAAATAGTCTCTATGTTGTGCTAGTGTTTACATGACTATATAAAATGTTTCAAAACTCACTGAATTTCGTACTTAACATGAATGAATTTTGTTTTACCCAACTTATACAATAATGTAACAAATTATAAAAGAAAATATATACTCATTGCAGGAAATAGGGAGAAAAAAATGAAAATAAATACAAAATAAGACATTTGTTAACAATTTGATGCATGGTCTTTCAGATTGTTTTCTATGAATAGATACTGAATATATTGCTTTATAAACCTTTTCAATTATAGTTTATAAACTGTTCTTTTTTTCATATAACTACACATTTTGAACATCTTTCTATGTCAATAACTACTTCATATACTACCTTTTTAATGTTCAGTTTGTTTATAAAACAATTACTTAATAAATCACCTATAGTTGAATATTCAAGTAGTTCATTTTTCAGTGATGCAAACCATGTTATAGTTTCAAATATTCTAATTTTAGTGCAAAAGTTTTGCCCAGAATTGTTTTACAGTTTTACAAGGTTCATAAGGGCTACAAAAAGTGTTTCAGAGGAATGGTAAAAGTTCTTTTTGGTCATGGGCTGACTCGTAGATTTCAAAGTGAGCCAAATGAGATCCCTATCTTCTCTTCTGCATTGTCATGCTGGGAATTCTCATCAGTGGTATAATGGGAAGTGCTAACACTAACCAAGTCTGTGTCTCCAGCAAGCTTTGGACTGTTGTACCCAATATCCTCTCTGGCATCAACCCTGGGCGCCTGACAGGTATCACAAGTGCAGCCTGTTCTGGAAGGAGCTCTCGGTTCTTCCACAACCTGTACCTCTTTCCATTTCCCCCTGGCAGTTCTTGTACCACCATCTACCAACTTGCTGAAGCCAAAAACAAGGGAATTGCCCTTGTACCCCTTTCCACCCCACCCTCCATCCAGTTTGCCAGCAGGTTCCATCATATGTACTTCCAAACATGATCCTCGTCCCTCCATACCTCTCACTTCCATCACTACTAGCCTGGGCTGCAACTCCTTCATCCTTTCTCTTTAATTACTCAAGTCTCTGAACTGTTCTCCCTGTACCTAGATTTGCTACTAATGTCCTATTTTCTACAATGCAAAGTGACCTTTTGAAAACACAACGTAGATATCTCATCAAGTTGATTTTTTTGTTTTACAACTCAAACAACACCCTAAGTCAGCTGTTCATCTGTCTCTCCACTTGAAACACCATGAGAGACCCACCATTGCCTGAGCACATTCCTGTGGTTCAAGGAACACAAACATACATGCTTTCCTTTTTTCTCTTTCTGGCAATTTTGGTTACATTTCTCCTTACAGTTTCGTACTGCCACCTGGCCTCTGCCATTCTGGAAGTCTTTAATCCCAACTGACAAGGAAATATATTTCCATAGATATTTCTTCTACTGCCAGTCTCAGATTTTAGTGGTCAGTCATCCCATGCTACTAAATGATACCAGTGTCCCCTCACCAAGAGACTTGTTAATAGCCTCAGTGAAGGGAATATTCTTCAGGGTCTCCCAATAGAGTATATTGGTATCACATAATAAATTCACTTTAATATTTCCACCTTTCTGAAGCTTTTGACTCTTCCTCAACACTGTACTAAGGACATTCTGATATCTCTGTCTCATTTCCTTGGAGGACATCACTCTGTCCTGGGAGCCACTCAGGAACACATGAGGACCAGCTTCAGGTATTCTTGCTGGCTTGCTAAATCTTAAGCCTACTGCTTTTCTTTTCTTTTCTTTTCTTTTCTTTTCTTTTCTTTTCTTTTCCTTTCTCTTCTCTTCTCTTCTCTTCTCTTCTCTTCTCTTCTCTTCTGTCTTCTTTTTCTTTTCTTTTCTTTTTTTTCTTTTCTTTTTCCAAGGCTTCTAAGAAGTTAATAAAAGTCAACTAAGTCCATGATCATGATAACTGTTTTAATTTTATTTATGTTGTCCCTAAATCATTCAACTGCCGGAGCCACCACATGGCCTGATGATTCACACATTCCAGTTACCAGATAAGAGTCAGTAATTTGTTGCTGGTGTATGGGTCTTCCCTGCCATCAGATCTGGCTCCAAAATCTCATCCTAAGGGCCTGTTTTAGTCTGGGTTCTGTCAAAGCAGAACAAAAAGCAAAAGGCAAGGGGTTGTGTACACACTGTTTACCTCAGAAGTGATTCCAGAGAACAGAAATCAAAGTTTAGGGAAAGGGAAGCAGGAAAATAGGGGAAGTTGACAGAAGAAGGCATTATCTACTGGCCACCAGGATTTTCTGAGGAGCATATAAAACGCTTGTCAGAATTACCTGCTAAAGGCGTGAAGGTGAGAAGCATCAGCTCCCAAGCCCCCCACTCCCACAGGTTGAGAGATGCCTCAGGGAGCACACACTCCCTGCAGTTCCGGCCATGCATGCCTGATGCACAGCAAGCCTCAGAGAAGGCAAAATGTGCAGCTGAAGCTTGAAGTAAAGCATCGTTACCACCGAGCAGACTTGCTTGTAGGGCTAAGGTGTACAAGGTCTCTATGAGAAACATCCAGGCATGGGCAAAGTCAACTCAAGAGTGGAAAGATTGTCAGACACTTCTTGCTGTTGCAAGACAGTCTTAAGATAGTCACTTAAATTCCCTGGCCCTCCCTCAGTCTATCCATCTGTAAACTGTGTAAACTGAATTATATTCCTGGTTCTCAAACCTATTTTCTAAACAGAATTACACTGAGAATTCTTAAAGTCATTTGTATCCGTGCCCCAGCAGTTCTGATTCAGTGGGTCCTGGCTACAGTCCAAGAAACTGTATGTTATAAACCTTCCCAGGTGACTCTGAGGTAGGAGATCTGTGGACCCACTTCTACAGTCCCTTTTCTTTCTATGATTTGGTGGGTTATTTAGGACACTGGATTAATACTGGGAATTTCAAGAGAAATGTACCATGCTATTCCTTACTTATAGACCTTGCAATATGTTCTTTTATGTAAGGTTTACATATATGAAATAGTAAGTGTGTAACTTAAGAGACCATCCAACCAGATATTGTAGGTCACACACAAGTTTCATCTGTGAGGAGTTTTCCAACATCAATCAAACTATCTTCTCTTCGTTCTTTTTGACTCAATTTAATAAATTTTGAACACATTCTATTGATTAGACATGTATTATCTGCTACACATTGATCTGGTACAATGAGAGATAAAAAGATGAATAGGACATTTTTCTTACTCTAAAGGAGTGTGTGACAGATAATGTACAAGTAAAGAATGAAAGCATTACGAGATGAATTTCACTAGATAAACGCAAAGTCTACAGGTTTTCAGGGAAGGAAGCAATCACTTTTTGCTGAGTAAACAATGCAAGACTTTTGGTATAGTTGATTAATTTCTCCAGCTATGCTCAACAATCAAGGACAAATGGAAGAAAGCAGAATTTGAGGAAAGTGGACATAGAAGAAAAGCAGACAGTAAAGGGGTCTCAGGTCCCCCAAACATTGTTACCTTGAGTTGGAGGCCAGCGAGGATGTGGGGACATTCTGGGAGAGAGGAGTGTGTGTGGAAATGAGCACAGGGTTCAGGTACTCTGGAAGATGGGTTTCAACAAAATTGAGGTGTATCTGAGGAATTCACGGCTTGTAAGCTTGAATGGATGGCAGCTTCTCCAAATTATGCCACAGGCTTCGGATGAGGCCTTTCCAAGGGACTGGACTAATCCTGTTGGTGAGGAGCACACGGGTATGACCAGAAGAGGGACACATGATTGTGCTTCAGAGCACAAGCTTTAGGAGGAAGGGACATCACTTCCTTATTCTACTCTATGAAACCTTTAAAACGTAGGTTAAGAATTTGAAAGTCAGGAGTATACTCTGATACTATGACTTAGTCTTTTTTAAATTTCTAGTGTCAGAAGTATCAAGCCCAGCCCATTCAGTTGCTTGACTTCACTGAAATTCTTGGGGACCCAGATTCCCACTTCTAACTTGCAGTAGCTAAGGACACTCCCACTATGATAAATACAGTCAGAGGCGTCAGACCAGTGGACCTGCTAATCAGTCCGGAGCTCTGGACTGAACGTGGCTTCTGTTGAAAGGGGTGCCCCAGAGTCTGTCTTCACCAACCCCACTCCATCCCACACCTCCTCTCCTCCAAAGACCTGCCTTTGGGAATAGGATAGTACAGACTTTGGTACCGGGAATGCACACTTGGCTTCTGTTTCAAAGCACCCAAATCAACTCTGTGAGTCTGAGGGATCCATAAAAGTTTCTGTTACTCGTTTGGCAATCAGCAGCCCTGAAATTGATGAGTAACAGAGGATGGCCAGGGCTGTTCTGGGAAGCCAGGCTCTTGCTTTGGAACTGTTGAGATCATAAATGCTCTCTGTGTACAAACACACGCAGCTCCCCTCACTTTATCATTGGAGTCGAACTGCCTTTAAACTGTCACTCCTCTTCCTGAACCATTAGTTTTCTTGGAAAAAATAATTAGACCCATAAGAAGGAGTAAAGGAAAGAAAATATGAAAGAAAAGATAAGCCAAAAGGAGCAAATGCTTCCAGTCAAAGAAGGGGGGGGGGGAAATGAGACCTGCCAACAGCCCCTCAAAAATAATGATTATATTTTATTCCCCCTCCCCCCTCCCTTTTTTGGCTTTTGCTGACATTTCTTATGTAAATACCTTTATGGTACACATGAGGGCATTTAAAAATATTTTCCATATTGTTATAGCTACCTATTGGGGATAATATAAGTACATTCTTGTTTGCAGGCAAGAGAGAGATTATAAAACTAATTCTCAAGCTTCCTGTGACTCTTAAAAATAGATGCTGAGAAAAGCTTCTGAATGCTTCTTTTGAAAAAGATAAATGTTTAAATCATTATATGATCAATCAAAATATAGTCTGACCTGTGATCAGAGTTAATAGAATTTGTAATGTTTATTTTGTTTTAAAGCATAACTAGCACCAGTGTAGTCTGTCCCAATGGCTTAGTGATGCTATATATAAAATATATAAACAGGAAATGTGGAAACATTGTGTTTTCACTTGATTCAAACAAAGAAAGAGACCCAAATATGAAAATGAACTAAATAAAAATGAGCTTGACCTCTTTCTGAGATGAATATGTTTGTAAATTTAAAAATTGTTTCTCTAAAATAAATTATTAAAGATTTTCATATTGGGCGCCTGGGTGGCTCAGTTGGTTAAGCGTCCAACTTCGGCTCAGGTCATGAGCTCACAGTTCGTGGGCTCGAGCCCTGCATGGGGCTCTGTGCTGACAGCTCGGAGCCTGGAGCTGCTTCAGATTCTGTGTCTCCCTGTCTCTCTCTGCCCCTCCCACGCTCACACTCTGTCTCTCTCTCCCTCTCTCAAAAATAAATAAAACATTTAAAAAATAAAGATTTTCATATTTACTGTATCTTCTGCACAACAAATCTAGAACTAAATTTATTCCCTATGACATACAAACTTAACATAAAGCAGAGTCATTAATAAGAGGAATAAAATTCTGGAAAATGTCTCAAAAAAATAAGTTTGATGGTTGCAAATTATAGCTTGTGTTGAGGGTGTTTTATTTGTCTCCTTAGAAATCCACCAAGTTTTCTTCATTCAGACCACTCCGCTGAGATGGGGAAAAGACTTTAAATACTGTGTTTTCAGGAGTAACTGCATCCACGGAGAAGGTTAGTTGTTTCCTATGTCTCCTGTTCACTGAGCATCAGGGGGAACCTGCCAGCCACACCCTCCTAACTGTCAGCAGTACAGGCGTTTTCAATATTTTTGACAGACACCAAACACCACACAAGAAGGCTGAGAAGGAAATCTCTAAAGGGGCTGGGGCATTCATGACTCTGACTTTTGAGGAGAGACAGGATTGTTCACAGATAAAGTGATTGATGTGTTAAAAACTGGCAGATGTTGGAAAAGGGGAGACACAAGATAAGAGCCATAAACGGGAAGATTTGGAATTGAGACAGGAAGAGGCCATGTGAATTTTAGACACAGGAAGTTGCTATTCTGGGTCCCCTGAGCTCTGCTGAAAGCATTATCTGGCTCAGGGGTTTGAATCAAATGAAAAATCAGCCTGGGGAGGTTTGTTTTGAAAAACTGAATACATAGCTCCAATTCTGACTTGCAGTAATTAATTAGGTTACACATGTTTTTATTTTGTCCCAAGATACAAGTAGTAACAATTTAAAAAATATTTATAGGAGCCATTTATTGAGCATTTATATTGTGCTTTACATAAAATGTTAAATTTATTCTCCCAACAACCATTACTATCACATTTGCGTGAAGAAACTAAGGCTAAGAGAGGAGGAATAACTTCCCCAGCATCATACAGTAATACTAATTAAAAAATTGAGATCTGAACCCAGTTCTTTCTAATTCCAAAGAGTTAATTAAATGTGATGTTACGCCAAACCAAAGATTTCAGTTCAAATTTTATAAAAACAATGTTGTCATACCTATTTTTGTTTTAAATTCAGTCTGATTCAAGTCTCTGGTAATTTATTTAGAATTGCTATATTCAGGTATATATGTTGTACTCACATGCTCACAGCAGAAACATAAATGTTCGTTCACATTCCAATATCTGCCTACACCCTGTAATGGGACAAAATATCTACAAGTCCAATTTTTAAAAGTGAAAGAAATCTGGGGCACCTGCGTGGCTCAGTCGCTTGAGTGCCAACTTCAGCTGAGGTCATGACCTCACAGTTTGTGGGGTCGAGCCCCCTGTCGGGCTCTGTACTGACAGCTCAGAACCTGGAATTGCTTTGGACTCCATGTCCCCACCCTCTCTCTGCCCCTCCCCTACTCTCTCTCTCTCACTCTCTCAAGAATAAAATAAACATAATTTTTTTTCAAAAGTAAAAGAAATCCCACAGAATGAGAAAAGTAATCATTTTCCAGTGAAAATTTAATACTATCCATTATTATATTGGTCATATTGACTATAATAAAAATTGAAAGTTGGTAATTAAAGATATCTTGGTTTTTCCTTAGGTTGCTTTTCCAGTTTTTAGGTGCCTCTATCATACTGACCACACGTTACCAGTCAACTCCTCTCTTAGCTTTATTTGTCATATTATTATTGTGGCACCATTTATTCAGAAACAATTAGAGAAAAAATGTAGGACAAATTTATATTTGAAATGGTTTGTGAAGCATCTCCAAATCTTCATGTGTGTTTTAACAGATTAATCACCTCTGCAAAAGGATGTCAGCAGCCACCAACACATCATCACTGTGAAAAATTCAGATTCATAGTCTACCTGCCTACAAGGTAATGTAGACTAAACTGCTGATTTTTTGCCTCATCCCACCAATACTATAATTGCCCACCTTGAATACAACGTGATTTTGATGCTGCTTCCAAAAGATCCAGGGCCTTGGAGAAGGTTCACCCAAGGCTAAAGACTTTGCTCTCACTCATCACACAGTTGCCAATGCCATTCAAATTCTTGCAAGGAGTTGTGTCTCATGAGTCTTTGGTCTCTCTAGATTTGTCACTAAACCCATAGAATCTTGTCATTTTTACTAAAAAGAATGCAAACAGTTTATTAAAAATGAGAATTTATTACATGCTGATTGTCTCCTCACCATTCAATAGTGAAATGCACAAAATATTTCCAGTTTAGTCATCCTAGTACACCCCATCAAGTCTGACTGAATTTCAATATGGCAGGTCAGTTAAACCCCAACAGCCATTCATCAGCTACCTAATAATTATCTTTGAGTGTGGAGGCTACAACTTCTGAAAATTATTGCCAGAATTCTTGGTATTTTAGAAAAAAAGTATACACACACATACACACACAGAGAAGGGGGTTGGAGAGGAAAAGGATCTCTTCATAGTCCAATAAAAAAGACCAGGTTACAGAATAATTACCTATAATTTAGTAATTTGGTTCTAGTTCCATTGTGGTTGGGTAAGCCCAGTACAGCCTAGCCCTCTCTCTGATTACAACCAAAATGTGGGCAAATTAAAAACCCAAAGATTCTGAAAAATAAATACAAAGGGAAGATTGTGAGGGAAGTCACACCTGGAAGAGGTGACCTACATGGGGATGGATCTCCTCCCCGCCTGGCAGCAGCCTCCAGTCACTTGGCTGGTGGCCAAAAGTCTACAAGGAACAATTGAAAGAGGCCCTGAAGACCCAAGTGCGTAGGGAAATGGCAGAGGGAGATGGCCAGCGAAGGTGCTCTCCAACTCTGTCTATGAATCCACACAAGTCTCAACCCTAACTATGTACACGCAGGAAAGACCCAGACAAAGGAGACACAAGTTTTGAGAACAGAAGTGACATTCGGACCACCTACACAAGTCTCAGCTGAACCCCTGAGTCACTAGTAGGTCAGACACAAAATATCTGAAGTGACACTTCATGAAAGAAGATACATAAATGGCAAAAACAAGTGTGAAAACATGTTCAACATGATTAGCCATTGAAGAAATGCAAACTGAACTACAGTGGGATCCTACCTACACATACTTCAAAGAGGCTAAAAGTAAAAAGGCTGATGATATCAAGTATTGGTCAGAGTGTGGAGCAGCTGAAACTTTCATCCACTGCTCATGGGAACATAAAATGGTACAGCCATCGTAGAAAACAGTTTGGTAGTTTCTTTAAAAGTTAACATATTTCTGTGGCACCTGTGTGGCTCAGTCGGTTAAGCATCCAACTTCAGCTCAGGTCATGATCTCAGGGTTTGTGAGTTCAAACCCTGCACTGGGCTCTGTGCTGATCACATGGAGCCGGCTTGGAATTCTCTCTCTCCCTCTCTCTTTCTGCCCCTCCCCAGCTTGTGCGCGTGTGCGTGCGCGTGCACGCACACACACACACACACACACACACACACACACACACTTCCTCTCTCTCTCAAAATAAATAAATAAACTTTAAAAGTCTCTTAAAAAAATAAAAGTTAACATGCTTCTACCAAACAGTCTAGTCATTTCACTCCTGGCTATTCAGCATAAAGAAATGAAAACACATATCCACATGAAGTCTTGTACATGTTCTTAACAAGGTTTTTGTTTTTAGTTTTTTTGTTATAGCTGCAAACTAGAAGCCATCCAAAGGTCCATAAGCAGAGGAATGGATAACCAAATTGTGGTACCCCCAATAAAAAGGAAAAAATTACTGATAGATGCCACGCCTCCACACAGCCACACCTTCACACCTCCACACAGTCACCCAGTCACATCCCACGCTGCCATATGGTCACACCATCATGCTAAAACTCTGCTGTTGTAGTATGACAGCAGACACAGACAATCTGTAAATGGGAGAGTGTAACTGTCCCAGTACATTTTTATTTACATGTCAGGTGACTACCAGATTTGGGCTGTGGGTCAGTTTGCCAACTCCTGATCTAGGTGATCATTACTAAAGCATCACTTTTTACCTTGTCATGCTTTTTGATATGCTCATCTCATCCATGCATATTTCTTTTTTTAAAAAAAAATTTTAATGTTTTTATTTTATTTTTGAGAGAGACACAGAGTGCAGGCAGGGAAGGGGCAAAGAGAGAGAAGGAGACAGAATCTGAAGTAGGCTACAGGCTCTGAGCTGTCAGTGCAGAGCCTGACATGGGGTCTAACTCACGGACTGAGAAATCATGACCTGAGCTGAAGTTGAATGCCCATCTGAGTGAGCCACCAGCTTCCCCTTATCCATGCCTACTTCTTTGGTGTCTCCCTCAAGCCAACGTCCAGCTGGGCACATGATGTCTGTTTTACAAACACTGTTAAGTGCCTGGGAAGAAAAGATGACCAGGGTCACTGTTGAGCCCCTGTGAATCCAGACTGATAAAAATGCTGTATGATGGGAAATTATACTTTAAAACCGATAAACTCTTTTTCAAGTTTCTTAAAAGCTCAGGAATTAGAATTCTCAAGGAGTAATCCTGTGCTTTGGGTTTGGACCAATTAGACTGAAGGAGAGAAAAGCAGACATTAAAATAAAAGTTTCTTTTTTGAAGGTTGTGAGCACTTGTATTCAGCTACACACCTTCAATTATTTGGAGTTTCTTCGTTCTAGGATTTACCTTCATTTCTGCTCAAGCTTCCAATCATTTCACCCTAAGTCACAGACATCAATTTCTTTTCTTTATTTTTTTAATGTTTATTTATTTCTGAGACAAAGACAGAGCATGAGTGGGGAGGGGCAGAGAGAGAGAGGGAGACACCGAATCCAGAGTAGGCTTCAGGGTCCGAGCTGTCCGCCCACCCAAACTCACGAACTATGAGATCATGACCTGAGCCGAAGTCAGACACTTGACCAACTGAGCCACCCAGGCGCCCCAGTCATCAATTACATTTCTAAAGACTGTAATGCTGCCACACATAGTTTATATGTGTGAAGAGTGTCTGTTCCTCTTTCCTTAGATAAATTCAGTGATTAAAAAACAAAAAAACTGAAAAAGCATTCAGAATAAAAATGGAAAAATAAAAGGTACAGTTAGTGCTGCTTGTGAAGTGAGAGAACATTAATGTACAATGTTTTGAGATGGGACCAGATAAAGTTGGTAAAATTGATCTCTCTCTGAATCAAAAAAACATATGACTTAAAAGCATTGAGCTTAGTTGGGTATTTGAAATGTTTACTTAAATAAAAATAGTGATAATGCATTGGAAATTCTTGAATGAATACAAATCATTTTGTTTCCTTGTCATTTTGGTGCTGAGCTAGAACACCAGCTTAAAACCTAACATATTTCAAAATGCCTGAATTCCTGCTGTTCACCTAAATTTTTTTTTGTCTTAGGCAATTTCTGCTTTGTAGTTTAAAATAAAGCTATTGGAAATGTGAGAGGTAATATTGTTTGAGTCTTTCTTTTTTTGGTGATGAAAATGGAAAATATTTGGGAAAAAAGTAATAACCAGCATTGGTTAGGAGTTGAGTGAACACTCTAACATGTGGATGTAATTTTTTGGAGAATAGTTTGTTAGAGTAAAAGCCTCCGGGAAAATCATGTACTCTCTTCCTGGCTTTATTATTTCTAGGCATATGTCTTAAGGAAATTAAATTAAGGAGATCTAGTTTGAATAACAATATTATGCAACCCTAAAATGACGTTGTATAAGTGTGTGTGTTAACATGGACACATGGTGGTGTCTATCCTGAGGGTTGGCCTATTTGATGTCACGCTACTCAGTTCACTTATATCATTAAACTATGGAAGTGGGAAGTTACAGTATATTGTCCAAACGCTCTTGCAGCAAGGGTTCCATATATGACCTAAATTCTGCCGAGAAGGTTCAGCTGTGCCAAACTGGATCTGGAAGGGAGTGACGGAGAAGTGTATACTGAAAGTCAATGGTGACTTTCTCTTGGTGGGAGAAGTCTCATGTATGCCATGTTTGGTTTTTTTTTTCCACTCATCTGGATTTTCTAATTTTTCTTTCACAAATAGTAAAATAAATACACATCCATAGCACTAGAATGAGACCCATGAGTCTTAGATTATGGTCTTAGCTCTGCGGTAATATGGTACTAAGTCTTAGGCAACTTTGTCCATCCCCACGGTTCTCCATGGCTTCCTCAGCAGGTTACAGAGCATGGCCTAGATCATCTCCATTCCAACAACAGGACACTTTGTTGTGTCCACGAAACACGCTGTAATCCCTTGTGTTATATAATCTGCAGTTCCTGTGCATGTAGTTGGTGCCAGATTCCACTAGCGCAGCAGAGAGCAGAACCAGAGCATTGCACTATCAAGAAGACTATGCTGAGGAGTTGGTAAGGAAGTGTGGAGATATAAGCAGCTGTGTCCACAGGCTTTAGTCATATTAATCAGTCAGAAGTCTTCAGCACGACTGCTTTCTCTTCTGTTAAAAAAAATGGAGTCTAATTTTAAAACAGAGAAGTGAGACGGTCAGGCACTGCTCTAGAGAGGCAGCTACTAGCTACTTAATGATAGACTGTCAGGTCACCAGGATGCCTGTCCAACAGCTCTCCCACTCATTAAAGCACATGGTGTAGGCTCTCTCCAGAGGCACTAAATCCACATGTGCTTGCATGGCATAAGTGTTTTATGTGGTGTGTGTGTGTGTGTGTACCCGAACTCTTGATTTGAGAAAGTGTTTCCAACACTAAGCTGTTATCATAAAGCTGGACAGAGATTCAGTTAGTACCCTCAACACTAGAAGATGCCTTTCTCAAGAGGGTCTTTCTGATGCTTGACAATTTTCTCAAAATATCCA
The DNA here is from genome assembly GCF_046562875.1 of Panthera onca. Taxonomy (NCBI): domain Eukaryota; kingdom Metazoa; phylum Chordata; class Mammalia; order Carnivora; family Felidae; genus Panthera; species Panthera onca. The sequence continues at coordinate 169,259,665 of NC_138340.1, forward strand.
CTCTCCTTTTTGGGAATGATGAAACAACAGAGTGTGGAGTTGATTTATCTTCATTGTGAAAACTAGATTTTTACAAATAATAATACCCAAGAGTTATTGAATGGATCTTCCATACCTAAAAATGTATCAAGTGCTATACCTAGTAATTTTTCAATGTTCATAACAAAATTTGAAGCAAGTAGTATTATAACCTCTCTTTTCCAGATGAGAAGTACCTTGCCTGAGGTCAGCAAGTTACTAAATGGCAGAGCTAGATTCACTCCAGAACTGGAACAAGCCCTTCCTTGTCATGACCCTGCCCAGGCAGGGTGTAAAGGACACGTCCAGAGCCTCATGGGTTCCTTACAAAACTGTCTTTTCCCACAAAGGCACAGACAGCCTTTCTCCCAAGTGCTTCTGACATATCCTGCAAACAGCTCCCAGTAGAATGAATTTACCACTTCCTTCCTGGGAGAGATGGGAGCACTACCCCCCAGACCTCACTGGCCTGTTACCTCTCCATCTGCAGGTCACCAAGGATTTATCCCTTTGGTTCTATGTAACCTTAATCTGATAGACTTCCAAGCCCCCAACATGGTGAGTGATCTTGCTTTGCTTCTGACCACAAACCTTAGATGTTCTCTGGGCTCTCAGGCTCCTTCCATACCCTGGTCAACATGCTTGCCTCCTCCAAGACCTCAAAGTCACATTTTTGCTGCTCTTCTCAGGATGCTGCCATGACCACTCCCATTATCATATGCAGGCAACACCTTTTATGATTTCACAAATGAAACACAAGCAATCAGACCAGAACCTTATCCTCCAATCCAGAAGCTGTCAAACCTGCCTATACCTTTGCCCATGTGTTTGGCTTTCTCTTGTCTCAGTGGATAAACTTAGTGCCCCATCTGAGGCCACGAGTCCTACCCACTTACTCAAGGACTGGGCCACACTCCCTCCCAAGTCTTTTAATCACTGACTTTTTTCTCTTTTTTCCAGTTAATGGCGCTACCCAGGAGCTCAAGCCAAAAATACTTCCCCAAATAAGGAAACCTTATTTCTTGTCCTGTGGTCTCCATCAGATCCTGGGGCCTGAGGCCTCAAAACCTATCTACCCCTGACGACTTCTCAGCAGCTCCACCTCCCTCTGCAGTCATACCTGCTGTGCCTCTGTCTAGATCATGAAGAAGCTTCTTGACCGCCCTTCATGCCCCACCTTCCCTGCAGTCTCCACCCCTACCCAGCTCCCAAGGCCACTTTCTCAGACAGGGGTTAGATCCTGTCTCTTCCCTGCCTAGGCCTCTAGGGGGTTCCCATTACATTTAGAATAAAAGCCAGGGGCACCTGGGTGGCGCAGTCGGTTAAGCGTCCGACTTCAGCCAGGTCACGATCTCGCGGTCCGTGAGTTCGAGCCCCGCGTCAGGCTCTGGGCTGACAGCTTGGAGCCTGGAGCCTCTTTCCGATTCTGTGTCTCCCTCTCTCTCTGCCCCTCCCCACTTCATGCTCTGTCTCTCTCTGTCCCCAAAATAAAATAAAAAACGTTGAAAAAAAAAAAAAAAAAGAATAAAAGCCAAACTCTTCACCAAAGCCCACCCTCCATTCTGCCTCTCTCTGCTTTGCTCACCTTGTCTCTGAGATGTAGTGCTTGCTTCTACACCAGTGCCATGACATGTACTATGTTTTCTACCTCAAAGCTTTCCCAGAAGATCTTCACATAGGTCATTCATTATTCAGTCCCCTCAGAAGTCTCAGTGTAACCTTTCCTGACCTCCCAAGCTCTTTCTCCTGACCCTACTGCACTACTTCACAGCACTTACTCCCATTCGAAATTCTGTTGTTATTTACTCCTCTACTGTTTGTCTTCTTCACTAGAATAAGACCTCCATAGGTAGGGACCAAGTCTATTTTGTTCACCATTGTATCTTCAGTGTGCACATAGTAGGTACTCAATAAATGTTTGTGTAAATTTATTAATCTGACACCAAAGCCTTGGTCTTCAGCACTATCCTCCACTTTTGATGTGGGGAAACCTCGAAGAGAAACCACAAATGGACATTTCCAAAGAGAAGTCCATGTACATTGGAGGATATCCACGTGCTAGACTTCTCTGTTCATTGGTAGCTATTTTTTCAGTCAAGAGACAAGGTCAAAGTAAAATATATATGTATTTACAACCTGCTTATCCTGAAAGTTACAAAGCTTAGAGTAATTTTCTTTCTCTTTGACATACAGACAGCTGATTTTGCAGCTGATGTAGGCTGATAATAACTTAAAAGTAAATTATCTTGGCATTAGTTCTTTAATTTTGTTTAGTAAAAATATTTATACTTTCCAACACGTTTTGGATTAGAAATTCAACAAAAGACATCAACAAATTAGAATTCATGTATATACTGGATTTTTCAGAATCTACCCCATGTTAGAACACAAAGTGCTCATGCCTAAAATATTGTACCAAGGGGTGATGCTCCTGGGACTTTGTTTACAAGGCCCAGCATCATTTCTGGGCCTAGTTGAAATAAATCTTGACTATGTATTCTTAATTTTTATGGGCTTTAAAGTATTGTTATGAGTTGTTTGAGGGAAAATGACAGAATTATAGTTATTGGGCAACATTGACAGACTGTGTCTTTATGTAAGTGAATTTTCCCAGATGCTAAAGCATATTTTTACTCATTATATACATGCAAGCCTTTTAAATCAGAGAATACTGACGACATTTTGGACTTTCCTTTATGACTCATGAATATTCAGTGTTGCACTGATCTGACCTTCCTGGATCTGAGAGGCTTGATTGAAATTACCCAAGAGAGAGGTGTTGTCCATGCAGGCAACATAACTTCGCTCTGACTGCATCTTCAAGTGGCCTCTTCTCCCCATGTGTATCTGCATACTGGCCTCTTCTTGATTGAATCAAGGGCCTCCCCTAACCCAATATGGCCTCATCTCAACTTACATCCTAATTGTATCTGCAAAGAGCCTATTTTCGAATAATATCACATTCACAGATTCAATGTGGATATGAATTTTGGGAGGACATTATTCAATATAGTACACTAATAAATATAAGAAATAATGGCTGATATTATATCAGCTCTCACATATCCTGCTGTTGATTTAAAGAAATCAGGTGAAGTCAAGCCTACCATAAATATCTGCTCCTCTACTCACCCATTTTCCTAAAAGCATGAGATTATACAGTATATATATAATTATATATATATATATATATATATATATATATATATATATTGCAATAAGCCATTGAGTGCTGATAAGATGCCAAGTTAACTAACTTTTTAGTGTAATTGTAGGTGAGACTCTTTCCATCGACACAGTCACTGCAGCAAGACTTAATGGAGGGGAAGAGCTTAGCTAGAATATTTGCCAAGACAAGAAACATGGGGGGAGGCTGGGAGAACTTAGATCCTGGGGAAACAGAGACTAAAGGGGACATAGTAAAGTCCAAAGGAAAACACTAGCAACTTTAGAGTTTTGCTCAAGGTGGACCCAGAGACAAGAGTGTATAAAATGACCCAGAGAGAAGAGGTTAGAGATCTAATACCCACACTTTGTCAAACTCTTGAAGGGTGTAGAAGAACTGTCATTCCCAGGATGGGCACTTTTTCCCAATGAACTGGGGCAGCAGGAGAGTCTGAGGGGGCAGGAGCATTTGTTCACTCAGCTGGTGCTGCTGAACACCTCCCCTGTGCTCCCCATCTCCACTGCTATGAGAGACACAAGGTCCTGATGACTTTGAGACAATGGTGGTGGTCACAGGAACCACTTACTGGGAATTTACTAAATGCTCAACACTATACTAGGCACCTTATGCACATTAATTATCTCATTTGCTTTAATCCCCACAACCACATTATGAAGTTGATTTCATTATTATTTCACCATTTTATAGATAAGGAAGCTAAGATTTAAATAGGAGTGATTTATCTAAAATTAGTTTCTGGTGAAAAGCTAGAATCCAGGTCTGTACTTCTCTGAAGCTTAATGATCTTATACATAGAAGATCAGAGAAAATTGAAATACTCTATAATGAGAGATACTTTTTAACTCTACTGTTGTCTTCTGACTTACCAGAAGTCTTATGATTGAAATATAAGGACTGTCTTGACCTCCTTGCAAATTACCAACTGGATAGACAAAGGTCAGATGCTAGATGGTCCCAAGGTCCCTCTGGCTCTGTAATATTGTGAATTACTCTAAATAACAGATATCTTCCCATCTTTTACTTCAAAAGGAAAAAAAAGTCTTCATGTTATGTTCAAATCATTGATTCCTGATGGCATGGGCTATTTTCTCCCAACTGACTTTCCTTTTGATGGCTATGTACAGAAAAATTATATATAACCAAAACCAGGAGTTCAGCCACCAATAATAAGATCCTACATTTGAATAGCATGTATATATTTTAAAATGCATTGTAGTAAACATATGAGCATCCCATTTCCTAAACTCTAGGTGGTATAAATAAAAGCTTTTGACATGATCAGAAACTTTGGGAACTCGATGAGACTATGTCACTCCATAAAACTGTATACTATTCCAGAAACTGCAGGGGTAACTGATGATTCAGTAAGTGTAGCTCCTTCCCTCAAATAGTTTATGATCTTATTGATGAATACATATAGAAGAAAGCCAGAAAGCAATAATTAACAAATGAGCTCCATGGTAAAGTCTGTGGAGATTGTCCTAGGCCAAGCTCTCCCAGAAGCACAACCTGAGACAGAAAGTTGCTTGTAAGCAAGATATTTGGGATAGTTCCTAGGAAGCCGCCATAGGGGAATGGCAAAGTGAAAAGTGGAAGGAAAATAGAAGATAAAAAGAAAAAAGGAAACTAATAGGGAAAAAGGGGAAAAAGAAGGAAATAAAATAAACCACTCTGTGTTCAACTGGGACTCAAGCTTTTGGGGGGGGAGGTACTTTGGTAGAGGGTGTGGAGCCTGCTCCCAAGTACCCCAGCCAAGGTGTTGCCGCTGGAGCATTTATACACCATCTCATGTCACTATGGGTGTAGGGCTGCTTCCAAGACTTCTGACATGCTCCTAGGATTGTCAGGTGGATTCCAGAAGCCAAACAAAGGCTTTGGGAGCAAATACCCACAGTGAGGAAATCTATTAGTGTTTATTAGCCCATTTCCCAATATTTCTACCCTGGAAAACTTTTTCCTCATATAACCCAGTAACATTTTAAAGAATTCAGGGGTGGGAGATGCTGGACTAGAGTTATCTCAATATTCCAGATCTATAGTTACACAGGTGTCTACTTGTAAATCCAAAAGCTAAAGAAGAAAAAAGGAGGGTGGGGGCAATTAGTGTCAATAAAATGGGAAGAGCACATGACATATTGGGGTGAGCTGGTGCCTCATTTCATGTCAACAAGACAGGGTTCCAAGATGGATTGAAAAGATTCAAGGCAAAGACAAATACACATATTTCTTTTTAGTACCTTTACTTTTTCCCTTAAAAATTTTAAGGAAAACCAAAAGGATTTCCATACAGTCAACACCTTTCAATCTGTTGAGGCCAAAATAAATGGCAGTGGCCTCTGAGGAGGGCCACATATTGTCTAAGGGCACAGCACTCTGTAAGGAAGATGGAGCAGAGAGACTCTAAGTGGGCCCTTTGTGCCCACTGTGTAGTTTCCCCTGTGTAATCCCCTTCTCCTGAATGGGAGCAGGACCTGGGACTTGCTTCCAATGCACAGAATACAGCAAAGGTGATGGCTGCACTGCTCTGGCTATGAGGAAGTAAGTGGCCATGCGGAGGAGCCCTATGTGGCAGGGAATTAAGGCTAACAGCCATAAGAAACTGAGGTCCTGAGTCCAACAGGTCCCAAGGAACAGAATCTGACGAATAATCCAATGAACTAGAAAGCAGATCCTTCTCTAGTCAAGCTTTCCGATAAGATCACAGCCCTGGCCAACACCTGATCATAGTCTCATGAGAGACCCAGAAGCTTAGGACCCAGGCAAGTCACACAGAAACTCCTGTGAGACAATAAATTTAAGTTGTTTTAAACTGGTGAGTTTACACAAAGTTGTTACACAGCAGTAGATAACTAATACTAAGGGAATGATTTATCCATTTTGGGGAGAAAAGCATCACTACTTGGATTCAGGGTGCCCGGAACAATTTACAGAAATAGTGTTTGTTGAAAGAAAGGAAACATTCTCCTTGTATAGCCTTATTTGTATCCAACATGAGGAAGATGATCATGGCACAACATCTGGTTGAGCCAGGAACTCTGTCCTGACTAGGTTTGCTTGAGCCAAAGCCATCTAAAGCTAGCTTAGATAAACTTTGTATTAAACCAAAATACTATCTTTTTCAACTGCAGATACTCTCTTAAAAAAAAAATCATTAAACATACCTTTGTGCCCAGATAGACCCTCTATTCCCAATCTTCTCCATTTCCCTTTTCTTTTCTCCAAGTGGGGGATATGAGTAATATAGAATTTGATATTCTGGTGATTGTTGGATTTTGTAATCTGTTTCTTCATCACAGGCTCAAAACCACAATCTAAACAGGATTGTTCCTTGCTGAGCTTGTGTGTTCAAGGATGAGAGATAACTGTTCATATTTGTTATTTTTTAAAGGAGTTAGCATGTTTGCTTTCCTGGGTCGGGGCAATCCTTTAAGGAGAGTATAGCCCAGGGCTAAAGTAAAACATTGACCAGAACTTATTTAAATAACTTTAACTCCAAATATATTCCTGCAGGGGGTAGTGAAGACAATTGGCAGTTTTTAAGTAATACAAAGCTTTCTCAAAATACACAATTTGCTCTTGGTTTCTTTCTAGCAAAGTTTAAGAAGATACCTAAATCCTTCCTCTTAATCTAATAATAATTTTATAAAATATCAACAAATTTCCTTAATTTACATGGATCCACATAGCTGTAAAGAACATAACTGTAATCTTATCAACCAAAATAATCTCTTTTATCATTACTTCTACTCATTTATGTGCCAATGAAATAAGACTCAACATTCAGAGATATCATAAAGTATATCTTTTAAAACATTTATCATGACCAGTGTTACATGCATTTTGTGATTTAAAAATTTGTAATACTTTTTTCATAAAACTAACTGCTGTGCCCTCTCCCAGAGCTGAGAAAAGAGTGTACGGCTTTGTAAAGTGAAAAAAAAAAAATGACAAACCCTTGTAAAGCAAAGCAGCAATAAAATGAGAGAGCAGTGACTGTGGTCCCCTGAGCAAACCTTTTATGGGACCATGAAAATTTAACAAGGCACATTAGAGAATGCATTTTCACTCAGTAAAGGATATGCTGTTATTTTCAAAAATTATCTTTAAATAATAAATTGCCTAATTATGGACAATATAACTCAATTCATAAAATGTCTATTTATGCACTGCTTTTCAAAAGCACACTAAGAAATGAGCTAAGAAACAAATGTCCTGCATTAAAATAACTGAATAATGCTCAAACTAAAATTGCCCTTGATGATTATGAACATTCCTATTTAATTTAATAGGACTTACAGATAATTCTGTGTTAAGGAACACTTCAAATTAGTCACTTAAGTCGCTTAGTTTTTTAAATTTTTAAAAATGTTTTTATTCATTTTTGAGAGACAGAGCACTAGCGGGGGGTTGGGGGCGGCGAGAGTGAGGGAGACACAGAATCCAAAGCAAGTTCCAGGCTTGAGCTTGTCAAGCACAGAGCCCGATGTGGGACTTGAACTCACAAATCGTGAGATCATGACCTGCGTTCAACCGACTAAGCTACCCAGGCACCCCGAGTTTGCTTATTTTATAATGGAAAGCATGATTTTCTCTGGTTTTGTGTTGACTTACATCTAGATTTAATAAATGTGATTACATCCTTGGGGGAAAGTATGGTATGTCAGAGGGGACACTTAATTGAGTAATCAGCCTGAATCCCAGTTAGCAGGTATCAGTGATATCTGAATGTCTTAAGAGAGGACAAATATTATACCTAGTACATCATGAACATTCATCAAATAGTGTTGGTTCCCTGATGCTGTGAAATGGAGAATTTGGTGGTCCTCAGAGTGTGAATTCATATTGTTGAGGTATGTAAGGACTTTCTTTGGACATGGGTAGTTTTAAGAGACCTACTTTCTAGCTTCTCAACTTCTGTACGTTCTTTCTCATAAAAAGATACATGATTTTGGATGCAACTTTGGTTTAAGTGCAGACGCTTCACACCAAGGACCAATTTAGAACATGAGTAGTGGTCCAGGAAAGTGACTTGGATGACTAAATATTAATTTCAATTGGTATACAGTAATTGATCGATAAAAACTGTATTACCTTAGGATAAAACTCTGTGGAAATGTAAATAAGATTTCAAAAGGAATGAGGCTTCACGTAAACTTTGCGTCTGTTACAGTGGAACTTGTTCGTGTGTTTAAATGGATGATGGATGTCACGCTGCTAGTGTATTTAGATTTCATTGGTAACACTTAAAAGAGTAGTGTTGTAGCTTCAGCATTTGAAATGTCAGTGTTTACAAAATGTTGGAAATTATATCCTGTATGTGCAGTTATAATAAATTTTGCTGTCCATTTAAAACTATGCAAGAGAGTGCATAATTTTAGGTATTTTTCTTCTGATATAAACAAGCAAAATGTTTGAAGCTTGCTAGTTTTATGTGTGATTTAGTGTGTTGTTACAATAAATATCCTAGAGTGACATCATCAAAAATGGTAGCTCCAAAAACCCTCTTTTCCATAAAGGAAACAAACACTGGCACAAACTGTGGAATCACCAAAGGACTAAAAATTAACCAAAGGCTTGTAAATATCTGGAGGGCTGTCAATGAATAATTGGCTGAATCTCATGAAAAACAACGGGCTCTGTTTTACTTATCCTAGTCCAGCTACATGGTAGCCTCACAAACTAACAACCTGCCTTCACAATAAGAACCAGCAACCTGCAATCCGCTAGAGCCAAGAAACAGCTGGAGCTTGATCAGTCTCTGGGGAGAATTGTCATTATTTGACCTCCTGTCTGGAGGCTCTCTGGAGGACCCTAACTTGCAAAACTGTCTATCTTTGAGCTGGCTAGGAGCTTGACCAGCCTGAAAGCCTTTTCCCCAGGGGCACTTGTTGAAAACAATCACAGCCATTTTTTTTTAATGCACAGCTGCCTGAGGCAGTGGATAACAGCTCCCAAACTGTAGGCTGACCAGAAAGCATAAAAGGAAAGCTGGATAATGAGAGGCCTGCAGGAACTTTGTAAAGTTCTGACACCCCTAGGCTATGTGCATGCTCAGGAAAGACAAGAGAAAACCCTCAGCTCTCACCTCCCATTGACCTTGAGACTCTGAACAAGCAAGAAGTGAAGCCAAAGCAGAGTTGTCAACTGCCTGGCTGATTGTTGAGGGTGTGCCCTAGCATTCATATAGAATCCTTTAGCAAAGCCTGGGAGACTTAGTGGTTCCAGGTGTTTAAGGAAATTGGATCAATCATTATCTGTCCATAAACTGACTGAACAGAGACTTCAGTGGGCACACATGACAAAGAAAACAGACTTCACAAAATTGGTGCAGAAAAGGCAATAAAAAAGCAAGCAAGAGGCACCTGGGTGCCTCAGTCTGTTGTAAGTGTCCGACTTTGGCTCAGGTCATGTTTTCACGGTTCATGGGTTCGGGCCCCACATCAGGCTTCCGTGCTGACAGTTCAGAGCCTGGAGCCCACTTCAGATTCTGTGTCTCCGGCTCTCTCTGCCCCTCTCCCACTTGTGCTCTGTCTCTGTCTCCGTCTCTCTCTCAAATATAAATAAACATTAAAACAATAAAAGCAATCAAATACAACAACAACTACTACAAAAAGCAAAAGCAACAGACCCTGGAGACGGGGGTGAACCTGATTCCATGTTGTTTCCATGTTGTATTATTTAAAATATCATTTTTCAAAAAGAAATTATAATGAGTGCAAAGAAACAAGAAAGCATTGGCCATATACAGGGAGGAAAAAGCAACCAGTAGAAACTCCTTGAGGAAGCCCACATAATAGACATAATAGCCAAAGACTTCAAATCAGATATTTTGAATATATTCAAAGAAACAGAAAACCATGCCAAAATAACTGATGGAAAGTGAGAATGTCTCACTAAATAGAGTACCAATAAGAGGTTCAAATTGTGAGTATATTTTTAAAATCCTCAAATAGAAATTCTGGAGTTAAGAAGTACAGTAACTGAAATGAAAAGTAATAAACATCCTACAGAAAATCCTTTCAGCTTATTGCTGCTGTGTCTCAATCATCACCAGCTAGTAATTCATTTACTGTGATACACTCACTTGTTTAAGTGTAAATATCCTCAGAAGCTTAAGCTACCCTTCAATCCTGCCAGTCTTCTCATGAATTGGTTCCCTGTGGCTGTCAGAGACTGGTTTCTCTAGAGCTCAGGACCTTGGTTGGCTGGGGTGGGTGTGGAGGAAGGGCAAGGGAGAGCTTATGGCCAACTCTTGGCATTACTCGGCAAGGACATGTGAGTGGCCCATACAAAGGACTCTGGGTTTTGACATTTTAGCCATAATAGGTTCTACCCTCATGCCTAATGCTTCAGGAAAAAGAAGTCACATAATAAAAACCTGCAGACAATAGATAAATGGAGCTGTAAAATGGGAAATAACTTCAAAGAATCAGCATTGTAACCTGATGGAGAAGGGACAAGTTTGACAGAAGCTAGGGTAATTAGATCTTGAGAGCTCAAGTTTAACTCCGTTATTATAAAGTAAACACAACAAGAGTAAACATTTGTACCAAGCCTTCGTTCTCAAACATAAAATAAAACAAATATTTAAAGTTCCCAGTGGGTGTGCTATATATAGCCAGGGAAAAGTAGGCTCGGGTCAGAGATCCAAGAGTAAACAAGAAGGTATCTCAGGAGTCTGACCTTCTCCTTTCCTCCCATAATCTCTTAAAATTTCTAAGCATTACAGACCGAGAGAGCAGAATAAAATCAGTAAAATGTTTCCAGGAATAAAAACCAAAGATAAGCCCTGAGGAATACCTGTGGTCTAATTTAACTTCACATTTGAAAACTTCTTGCTAAAAGGTGGTAGAGTGTGGAGGTGAAATATTGGCCCAATGCTGTTAGCCATGTGATGTAGACAAGCTACTCAGTGTTTCTGGCCCTCTATTTGCCATCTGTAAAATAGGAATAAGACTTGCTTATCTCAAGGTTCTTAAGAAATAAGAACTCAGGCAATGACTTAGTTAAAAAGAACTTAGACCAGAGCCTGGCATAAAATGTGTACTCAAGCGTTGGTTAACTGTTATTACTGCTATCAAATAGCATTTCCATCACTTCTGCTTGAGTGACTGAAATATGCAACCCTGAGATCTACGGCTCTAGCACGGAAGCATTTGTTTCAAGAATTTCCCTTTTAAAATGTAAATAAGTTTAGGAGGTGATAATGTATCAGACAGCTTCAATTAGTAATACCTTAATATTTTTAACAGCCAGAAATTTGATCTCCAATTATTTAGCCAAAAACTGAGCCCTGGAAAAATTACATACGAGGCCAATACATTTTTATTGGCGGGGGGGGGGGGGGGGGGGGGAGGGGATTTGTTTTGAGTATCAGAAGCTACCTTAGGAGATGGGACTAGATTGTGATTCCTTGGACAGTCGGGGACCAATGTGGGAATACAAGATACAGGATATGGGAATGGAACAGGTTTAAAATCAGGGCATGGAGAAAGAGGGAGCATACTACAGAGATGGATCCCTCTGTGGCTCCACAAGTCCAAGGTCTATTTGGAACAAATCTTGCATAAAATGAAACTTGGGTTTTTAATGAAACTGAAGATTCACAGAACCATGTGTCCAGAGAGCGAAAGAAATTGCACAAAGTAAGCGGTCAGGGCTCCAGAAGAAGGAACCAGATAAACAGCCACATCTCAGAAAACTGATATTTATTAATGCTCACTCTGGCACCCAGGAAAGATTTCTGATAGGTGAGGACAATTGGAAATTGACAGGATCTGATGGAGAAACATAGTAACAAGTCTAGGGGCATAAAGACAGGATGGATGCTGGATGGGTAAGGTAAGCTGCCAGAAGCCAAGTATACCTGTGCATATTTTTGCCTAGGGCTGACCCAGGCAGCAAGTACCCATTGCTGTGTAGAGGAAGAAGGGAAATACGTTCTCTCTGAAAATAGACACAGGCAGGGGCGCCTGGGTGCCCCAATCGTTTAAGTGGCCGACTTTGGCTCAGGTCATGGTCTTGCAGTATGTGAGTTCAAACCTGTGTCAGGTTGTGTGCCGACAGCTCAGAGCCTGGAGCCTACTTTGAATTCTGTGTCTTCCTTTCTCTCTGCCCTTCCCCCACTCACACACACTTTCTCTCTCTCTCTCTCTCTCAAAAATAAATAAAAGTTAAGAAAAAAAAGATAGGCAGCTTTCTACAGCAGACTGTGATGGAAAGAGTCAAGAGGCCCAATTCCGAGTTCTAGTCTTGGCTCATTCACTAATCAGATTTTAGCCCTGTACATTGATGTTATCTTTTTGTGAATCGGCAACTTCATCTATCAAATGAAGAGACTGGGTTGTTAGTTACCAACTACAGAGGTATCATGAACACTTTTCAGATCTGGTGAAAATTATGGACACCACCCTTAGAAAAACGCATGCATCTATATACACATACAAGCTTGGGTGCAGTCAAGCTAGATAACCAACCAGTAACACTGAATGAGTCTCCTTCCAAGGACATCCTTCCAAAGGTCTCATTTGTCTCTCCACAAGACCCTGAAGACTCTTCCATCCTAAACATCCGTGGTTTTCATTTACCATGACAGAAGGAAACATTTCTTTAAAATAAATTTTTTTTAATTTTTTTTAATGTTTATTTATTTTTGAGACAGAGAGAGACAGAGCATGAACGGGGGAGGGGCAGAGAGAGAGGGAGACACAAAATTGGAAGCAGGCTCCAGGCTCTGAGCCATCAGCCCAGAGCCCGACGCGGGGCTCGAACTCACCGACCCTGAGATCGTGACCCGGGCTGAAGTCGGATGCTTAACTGACTGAGCCACCCAGGCGCCCCTAAAATAAATTTTTTTAAATGTTTATTTATTACTGAGAGACAGAGAGAGACAGAGCATGAGCATGGGAGGGGCAGAGAGAGGGGAAGACAGAACATGAAGCAGGCTCCAAGCTCTGAGCTGTCAGCACAGAGCCTGACACGGGGCTCAAACTCAGAAACCAAGAGATCATGACCTGACCGAAGTAGGATGCTTAACTGACTGAGCCACCCAGGTGCCCCGGGAAACATTTCTGTATTTGGAAGATTTTGTTGTCTCATCTCCCAAAGAATTGTAGTTATTAGGCTAAAGAAAAGCCTTTTGCTTATACCTAACGTTGTCTTCAAATGATCTCTCCCTGCTGCCTGACTTTAATCAGCATATAATTTTACTCCCTGGATACTGTAAAGTGTGTCAATATATGTTGTTCCATCTGGCATACGTGCTTAGTATTTAATCATCAAAGGATAATGTTCCAAAAATGTTCCATTGTGTCCATTTTTAAATAAAACATTAGAAATATTAAGCATCACTATGAAAGTCAATTAACTTAGATCCATAACTGATACCATGTAATACACTATATTAATGAATTATCTGACTTCCACATAAAAATACTGAAATAACAGGATTGTTCCATCTGAAGAAGTAAGAACTATTCCAGACTATGGAAGAAATGGAATTTATCATCATAGAAAAGGAGAATGTTTTCAGAGACACAGGAATTAAATGAAATTTAGTAAATGAAGTTTGAAAAGAAGGCTACAAAATTAGAAAAATCATAGATGATAAATTTAACTGACAAAAGTCTAATCTCAAATATAGAAAACTTAGATCAGTCAGAAGCATGGAAATACAACCTATTCCTGAAGAAACAGCCAAGAACTCTCACAGGAAGACAGAGCTGGAGCTCACACATCACAGTCCTGATGTTGGGCACATGTGAAGGTAGGTGGCTAGCTGGCTGGCTTGCCCCTCCTTCCTCACCACTAAGGTGGCCACATAATTATCCCCTAAACTGGGACGCTTGTAACAGTGACAGGGTAGATAACAGAATTATCAGAATTTTAAACAGAATTATCCCAATGAAAACATGATTGATGGCCATCCATGTGGCCCAGACACATTCTTGAGACCGTGCACTCCTTGAAGTGTGACCCTATTACAGAATGGTTCTCCCTGCCAGGGGAGAAAATCAGTATGCTCCTCAGCCAGAGCCTCAAATTTGCAGCCTTCCTAGGGAGGATAAAGACATAGAAATTAGAGGAACTGTAAGTTACCATTAATGATTCCAAAACTAGCAACTATAAATAAGAATAACAGAAAATGTTGGTGAGGGTGGAGAAAGCATTGTACATTTCTGGTAACACCAGCAATGTTTCTGAACAGCAATTTAGTACTATGTGAAATGAAACTGGTTTTCTCATTTGATCTGTATTACACATCCAAAATCAATTCCAAAGAACCAAAATAGAGTTGAGTATAATTTATGACCAAAAACTTAAAATTTCAATGTCCAATAGTAAAGGAATACTAAGAAAGTTACCATTATATGAACCCAATCAATGATTAAATAGCCAAGTATAGTAATAAGGATATAAGCTTTATATGAGATAATGTTAAGCAGAAAAAATCATTGTAAAATACAGTAATTATACATGCACATCATTATTGTTCAGTAATGATCTGAAGGCAATATGGGGTGAGGGAAATAGAGTTCATTATGTTTTTTCCCTCCAAAGATATTTAGATTCAAATTTTGTACAAACAAACAAAAACCAAGCTATAACAACTTTGAATGGAGCAAATAATGATTGCCTTTAACTTGCTCACCCCTTTTCAGCCATTAAGCTGCATTAACTACATAAAGCTTTATAAATGACATAAAACCTTACTTGTTACATTTCTTTGTAAATCCCCCAGTGCTTGAAGAGTACCAGTCACCTGGTCTGTACTTAATAAATACCAATTGAATGACTGAATGGAAGGAAGGAAAGTAGAAAGGAGTGAGAGGTGCTTGGGTGGCTCAGTCAGTTAAGTGGTTAAGTGACTAGCTCTTGATTTTAGCTCAGATCATTTGCTTGTGATGAGGCCTGAAGACAAAGCCTGCTTGGGGTTCTCTCTCTCTCTCTCTCTCTCTCTCTCTGCCCCTCCCCCACTAGCTCTTTGTCTCTCTCTCTCTCTCTCTCTCAAAATAAATAATGTTTAAAAAAAGAAAAAAAGAGAAAAGGGCAACAGAAGACCTGAGGGAGGGAGAAAAATGAAAGAAAAGGAGGAAGGAGGGTGGGAAGGGAGGAAGGAGTAACCTTTATATTTATAGAAAGTAAAGAGAAACAAATGTCCATTAGCAAAATCATTGCTAAGTCTAACTAAAGCCCTCTTCTTCCCTGTCAGCTTTCCCAAATTAGTTAACATTTGAATCTCTGAGGTTCTATTATTTTGAAGGTTGGTGCAGAAAGTTATTTAAGAAATCATTTTATGCATCAGGAGACTATTAACATAACAATACATCCACATTAAGGTCATTTTATGAAATGTATTGCTTTAATCTTATTTAGCATAAAAATTCTGGATTTAGAGTTTCCTGATTCTCCCCATTCCTGCACTGGATGGCTAAATATCTACCTCAGCCCCAAAGCAAATTCTAATCTGAGAATTTGGGAGCATTCTTTTTTTTTTTTTTTTTTTTTTTTTAGTCCTGTTTCCAGAGTATGGTACAACCATCTTTCAGGCCAACATGTCCCTAAGGAGAAGAGCCTTCCTTGTGGTTCACTTGGCAATAGTTGATTGCTTCAGTTTTTTGGGTCAGGCTTGTATGTTCTGTTAATTTGGACTGATGCATCCTGAGGCAATAGAGCATTTTCAAACTTAAAAATATAAATTCAAGGACAGGAAAAATGTAGAGAGAAGAGGAAGATTTGTGTTTGCTCTCCATAGAAACAGCCAGTTTTTTCAGTTGTGGGCAAGATTGTTGGGCAACTCACAGGAATTTTTACCAGGGAGCTGGAAATAGGGATGGGCTGCAGAAATAGTGCAGGATAATAATACACAACTATCTTTTAAAAGAAATGTTGGTCCTGAGTAGGATTCTTCTCTATATTGTAAGTGACACCTTTACATGTCTTTTTATCTGTCCATTGCAATCATTACAACTTCTTGTCTATGGTGGGATTCTTCTTATTCTGGAAGGTCTCAAGTCATCTGAGAGCAGGAACAGCACATAGTCATTTTCCTTATATCCCCTGTAAGTTATAAAATAACATACAGACAGATTTCTCTCTGTAATGCTCATGCAGTATTCCCCCTCATCATCCAAACACATTTCTGCCTCTTGGGTTGAACATCAATCTGGCTTGTGTTTAGGAAGTATGTTGCATATTCTTAACAATTATCTTTAAACACCTGACTATAACTAGCCCAACGAGATACCTTATGGGGGCAAGGGCAAAACAGCAGATTATCACCCTCATTTTGTTTTTCCTTGGGCACATACACATGTTATTTTTATTTTTGCTTTGCCCTGTTGAATGCATGAAAGTCAGATGTATGTATGATGTGACTCGACTGTGTACCTTACAAAGTAAAACCTTGGTTTGCGAGCACAATTCATTCCAGAAACATGCTTGTAATCTAAAGCACTTGTATATCAAAGCAAATTTCAAGAGCCATTGGCTCAGTTGTGATCATGTGACATTCAGCATCACATACTACTTGTACTGTAAGACATCACTTGTTTATCAAGTTAAAATTTAT
This sequence comes from Panthera onca, assembly GCF_046562875.1. Taxonomy (NCBI): domain Eukaryota; kingdom Metazoa; phylum Chordata; class Mammalia; order Carnivora; family Felidae; genus Panthera; species Panthera onca. The sequence goes on from NC_138340.1 coordinate 169,276,440, forward strand.
TAGAAATGTTTGCTTGTCTTTTGGAACATTTGCAGACCAAGTTACTTGCAATCCAAGGTTTTACTCTCCTTGCATCTACATGACCTTATGTTACTCTTGCCAAGTGACTGCACTATGTGGCTGAGAGAAAGTGTGTAGAGGAGAGAAGGCTGAGGGGGCCCACAAGTCTTGGCAGGAGGGCAGAAAGGAACCCACTGTGGAGGCAGAAGAAGAGTTGCTAGACAGGCAGAAGGAAAAACAAGAGAGAGAGGTGTCCCAGACCCAAAAGGAGAAGGCATTTGATGGAGGTGTCCACTAGCACCAAGTGCTGTAGGGAAGTCAGTCATGATAAAGTGCAAAGGAGCCACCAGACTGTATGTCTCTTGGGACCCAGTGGTTCACTGTCCTCCTTTCCTCTTGTATACAGTTCTTAAGCAAACACTAACTCTATTGTTGCAATAAGACATGAAGTTCAATAAACTTTGAAGGGAAAGAACAAAATGGTAAATTTACTAGTTTTTTTTCTGAATTCTTTTTCTTGATAGTAGCACATAAACATGCCCTGGCCATTGATTTAATGACTGACCAGAAGGAGTGTCAGGCATTCTGACACTGACCTTGGTTCAGGGTTGTCTGGCTTGCAGCTTACCTGTCTGTCTCTGGTCCTGAGAGAAGTCCCTTCATTTCTTGACTTTTAGAGAAGTCAGTCTTTTTTGTTGCTTGTTTGAAAATGACAGGAAAGCAAACAATGAAGATAAGCACAAACAGATCTACTGATTCTTTCCAAAAGAGTCATTAAGAAGCTACACACATTTTTTATTCTCCTGTCTGTCTTTCTGCCTTTTTGTTGTTGTACTTCTTGACTTGGAAGCTCTATGAGGAAAGACTCATAATGTATGTTTTGTGGTTCAGCATCAAGCTTCATGTCTGAGACACAGAAAGTGAGCTGTTCAATGAAAACATAAGGCTGGAGCTAAGAAAGAGGTGGGAAACATGTGGTCTGCCTATAAGGGAGGTAATATAATGGTTACATTTTTTTTTTAAGTAGGGTTCGTGCACAGCATGGAGCCCAACATGGGGCTGAACTCACTACTCTGAGATCGAGACCAGAGCTGAGGTCAAGAGTTGGACACTTAACTGATTGAGCCACTCCAAACCCTAAAGATTACATTTTTTGATCAGAGTGTTTCAAGCTTGAATCCAATGCACTTGACACATAGACAACCATGCCACACAAAAACCACCGTATTAAGTTATGAAAGGAAGCAACCAAGTCACCCCAATTAGTCAGATAGCGATTACCTGTTAACTTTGCCTTACTATATTAGAACCTATTATTAAAGTTAAAAAAATTTTTTTTAATGTTTATTATATTTGAGATAGAGAGAGACAGAGAGCTAGCAGGGAAGGGGCAGAGAGAGAGGGAGACACAAAATCAGAAGCAGGCTCCAGGCTCTGAGCTGTCAGCAAAGAGCCCTATGCAAAGTAAATGCACAAAGCTGTCGAGCACAGAGCTCTAACTCACAGACTGCAAGATCATGACCTGAGCTGTAGTCGGCCGCCCAACCAACTGAACCACCCAGGTGCCCCTTAAAGGTTTTTAAAAAGGGATTTTAATATAAAAAATGCCTGTGGTTTCACTATTGAGTGAAAAAAATCATTTTCACTGAGTAGTTAATAATGATGATAATTAAAAATAATAAAATGTATTGAATGTTTACTGTATATCAGATATTACCTTTTTCCCCTGGCACAATTTTACCACTCGTGTCTCATAAGAAAGCCACTCAACTAGACCAGGTGCCCCACTCTGAAAAGACATGAAGAGTCAGTGAGAAAGCTATCTAAGTGCAGAAGAGAAGGAGCCAAAACATTAATCAACTGATTAACTATTTTCAGATACACCAAATTCCCAAAACATCACTTATTTTAGATTTGCAGAAAGGAAAAGAAAGGAGTGCCTTCCACCTGCCGTGAAACCTCCCTCTCTGTCTCTCTGTTTCCTTTTTGACTCTGTCTCAACCTCTCTTACACACACTCTCCCTCACCACAGCTGCCATTTTACCCATATGCTGTAGGCTTCAGATCCATGAAGACCACCCCTCCACAGGTGGAGTGTCTATACTGCAGGTTCTGGATGAACAGTGAGGTAAATCCCAGGGGCCCCAGCAGCCCACACAGAGAAGCATGCCTCTCTTCATTCTCTCTCTTCTGCTACCCAGTCAGCTACAGTGAAGCAGAAGTGACAAACTGTAGTGACCTGAGATGTGCTTGCCAATTTCTGTCACTGTAATCCTTTCCTTTAAGAGTTTCCTGGGGCTCTAAAATCATGCCATCACTGATCAGAGAGCAGAAGAAAACTTAGCCATCTGAGGACACAGAATAAGAAAAGGCAAGCTGGAGACAGGAAGAAAAAAACTCACGACAATAGAGAAGAGTCTATGACTTGTAGGAACTTGTAGTTGTAAGTCAGAGGTCAGCAAAGGTCACTGGCCCAATAAACAACCTAGAACTTAGGATAGTAAAAAAATAGTTCAGCACAATTTTCCTCGGTTTTAAAATATATCACAAGAAATATGCCAGGAGCCCCATAAAATGTCCTGTTCTTCTTTTTTGGTGTTGTCATGCATACTTACTACTAATGTCCTGGTTCCTGGCAAATAGAAGCCTAGAAAGGTCAGGGCCTATAACACAGATGTGAGGAGGAAGGTCTGGGGAATCTTTGCTGTGGGAAAATTTCTAGTACATGAGCAAAGGCTTAGAAATTTTTCTCCTGTAAATGCAAATAAAGAAAGAAGCCTTTATTTAGAATCAGGCACACCAAGGAAACTACAAGAAACTGTAGCTAGAAAGATACATAAAAATAATGGCCATGGAATTATTTTATGGAATAATTTTTGCAAATTTATGAAATTGCAAATGGAATGCTATGGAATGTTTGCAAAGTTCATTTTTTTTAAAGTTTATTTATTTATTTTGAGAGAGAGAGCGAGACAGCACAAGTAGGGGAGGGGCAGAGAGAGAGTGGGAGAGAAAATCCCAAGTAGGTTCTGCACTGTCAGCGCAGAACCAGATGTGGGGCTCAAACGCATGAACCATGACATCACGACCTGAGCCGAAATCATGAGTTTGATGCTTAACTGACTGAGCAATCCAGGCGCCCCGGAAAAATTCATTTTTAATCTAAAGAGGTATTTTCTTATTTTTCTGTTTCAAAGCCCTGAATGTAAAGAAAAGCAAGAGCATGCCAAACTTGGAATGTAGGTTTGCAAGGTCAAAAAAATTACTAATTTTTTTGGGGAGGCAACATGCTTGAGCCAAGAACCTACGATTGAAATTCTCCAATAAAATCCCTCCCAGCTGGAAAGAATTACTAGTTGTGTGGCTGCAGCCATTTCAAAGCAAGTTAAGGACTCATTTTTCCTCCCTTACAAATGGGTTCCCTGGGGTACCCTCTAAGCAGGAGATGAAGGTTATTGTCAAGTTGATTAAACAAAGTGGAGCTCCATGGGAAAAATGGGGTCACCAGAAAAATGATTTTCAGAAATTTGAATTTATCTATAAGCTATTGAGAGCACAAATACAGGAATAGACACATGGTAACCAAGCTCTCCTGCTGCTCAGAGAGGGGCAGCCATTCAGGGCAGCCCCTCCTCGTTCCTGAAACCCATGTGGGCACAGGACAGATGTCCCCTGGCTCCTGTAGAAAGTTACAAGTGAGACCTGCAACAACCTCAGGAGAAAGTTAAAAGTAACTATAGACAAGAATTTATATCAGTTTTGAAGAGCTGCCTAAGGGAAAGAATATTTTGGTTGATATTGCCTCTTTAAAATGATTCTGAGTTTAGCTGGTTTCAAACCTAATCTCTGGATACAGCAGTAATAGGTTAACTAACATTAAGATTAAAAAATTATGCAGATTGTGATTCTTCATTTACCATAGACTCTTTAATATATTAAAATTTTTTTTAACATTTATTTATTTTTGAGACAGAGAGAGACAGAGCATGAATGGGGGAGGGGCAGAGAGAAAGGGAGACACAGAATCGGAAGCAGGCTCCAGGCTCTGAGCCATCAGCCCAGAGCCCGACGTGGGGCTCGAACTCACGGACCACGAGATCGTGACCTGAGCTGAAGTCGGACGCTTAACCGACTGAGCCACCCAGGAGCCCCTTAAAATTTTTTTAATGTTTATTTATTTTTGAGAGACAGAAAGAGACAGAGCACAAGCAGGGGTTGGGGCAGAGAGAGAGGGAGACACAAAACCTGAAGCAAGTTCCAGGTTCTGAGCTGTCAGCACAGAGCCCGATGCAGGGCTCGAACTCACAAATGGTGAGATCGTGACCTGAGCCAAAGTCAGAAGCTTAACTGACTGAGCCACCTAGGCGCCCTTAAGAAATTTTTGTGGAAGGAAGTATATGAGAGCTGCTACCATTTCAGTGCATCACATGATTCGTATAGGCAGAAATCATCATTCCAAATTCAAAAGATGCCTTGAAGCAGATTGTTGGAAATTATTGGCAGAAAAGATATACTTTCCCTCCTTCATTTCTAAATATAACTTTATATTGAGTCTATGTGATTATTTATGAGATGATACCTCAACTTTTGCCTGGATTGTTTTCTTTCAAATGTAGTTGTGACACTGAAGACCTGTCTTGGATATTGCATGATATACACCAATAGTCCCAAATCCTGATGTATGAACCTGTGTCTCTTTGACTCCATGAGAATAACCTATGGAGTTTATTTAAATCAAGATTTCTAGACTGCAACCCCAGAGATTCTGATTCAGCGTCCCATGTGATTCTGATGAGTATGCCCATTTCTGGACTACTGGTCTACAATTTACTTTGCTAGAGACTTGGAGGCAGGCCAAGGTGAAATTCTGCCACTATAATTGGCCTCGTGGGATCAGAGTCATACAAAGTCCAGAGTGTACTGACTAACATATCATCTAAATATGAAGGTAACTAAGAAGATGCCAAGCACCTTCTGCAGAACTCTTTGGCCAAGATGTGTGGCTGTTCCTCTGAGGAAACCCAGAGGGAATGCATCACTTCTCAAGCTACAGCAATAGAGTCATCCACATCAGCTGCAGTACCATGGATAGCAGCCTCTCAGAAAGTTACCTTTCCATTGCTCATGCTCATGTAATGCTTATGGCAGCTAGTGGGGAAAAATATTACATATACCAAAAAGTGTAAGAGAGTGCAATGAGGAAACTTGGAGCTTCTTAATAAATACAGGCAGAAGAAGATAATTACCTCTCAAATGGTTTGCATTCCAAATACAAGAGAAGACTATCTCTCATAGACATTGTGTTCATAACCCTTTTGACTTGTTTTGGTATATTTTGTCACCATTAAACTCAATGTGATGTTAAGAAATGAAGTTAAGCCATTTACCCTCCTTTTCACCTCTTTTAGGGAAAAGATCAAAGACTTCTCAGCCTGATGATATTTTCAAAATGTGGAACGATCATCCAGTCTTTTTCTACACACCCAATACAAAAGGTGTGCCTAATCCCAAGGAATTTACTATACAATAATAAAAAGTATATCTCAAATGTTGAATTTAGTATGAGACCCAGGATCAGAAGATTTTAGAACTGGAAGGGTCTTTGTATCTGAATTTTACTATCCTATATGTAATACAAGACTAAAACTCAGAGTGTGTCCTGGAGGTCACGCACCATCTTCTTGTGTTAAGTAGAACACATGTAAGTTGCTTTTCACTCCTTATCTCTCTGAGTTTATGCATCTGGGGCAAGCCAACAAGGAAGATCAGTCATGATCTAAGGGTTTACTAAAACCCTCTGTTTCATTGTGTCCATGCTAGCCAAAGATTGCGTAACACTGCCTTTTTGCTTGTTATCTGACCTTTTGATTTCCTCCCTTTGGCAGCCCCGAATTAACTAATTATTTCATTAATTAGTTTGTTTATTTTTGAGAGACAGAGAGAGAGAGAGCAGGGAGGGGCAGAGAGAGAGAGGGAGACACAGAATCCGATGCAGACTCCAGGCTCCGAGCCATCAGCACAGAGCTCGATGTGGGGCCCAAACCCACAAACCGGTAGGTCATGACCTGAGCCAACTGAGCCACCCAGTGCCCCTATTTTTTTTTTTTTGAAGCTGTTTATCAAAGGAATGGAGTCTCCTAAACTGCTCCTCACTAACCTTTGCTCTAGTATTTGCATTTCCTGCCTCTGGTTCTAATTAAAATGTAGACGTGGTCATGCTTATGGCATCAAGAGGTACCACATTTCATAACTAATCACCAATAAGCCTTTGGACAAGGCTTGCCAGCCCACTGCCTCTCAGACTCGTGCCCAGCAGCATTCTCCTTACCATCTCTTCCACACTGCCTGAATTTGGACTGTCATGGGGAATTCTTCCTGTGTAATTATATCACAGTCTCGGCCTACACCTTCCTACCTCTTTCTCAACAATAAAAACATATGTGTATAAACAGTATGTGTAATTGTCTCCCCACATTGGAGGAGCTTCCTTTCTATTTGGGATTGCCAAGGAAATGTATATGAACTAATTAGAGAATCACTACATGCTGAAACTGCCAGATCTGAGAGTTCAGACAAGGAAGCCATCCAGACAGGCTGGAGTATTTGGGCAAGGAGTCCTGCAGATAGGGGGCTAGAGGTGGGAAGGCAGCACTACAAGCAAATGCACAGCATGGGCCTCCCCAGAAATGACTCTGCTTCAGGGTCTCTTGTTTCCACTCAGGGATACAAGGAGACTCCTGACACTGGAGGCTCCCATGTATCCTGCCATTCAGGTCCAGCTTTCTTTTAAAAAAAAAAAAAAATTTTTTAACGTTTATTTATTTTTGAGACAGAGAGAGACAGAGCATGAATGGGGGAGGGTCAGAGAGAGAGGGAGACACAGAATCTGAAACAGGCTCCAGGCTCTGAGCCATCAGCACAGAGCCTGACACGGGGCTTGAACTCACGAACTGCGAAATCATGACCTGAGCCAAAGTCGGATACTTAACCGACTGAGCCACCCAGGCGCCCCAGGTCCAGCTTTCTGTAACCGTTAAAGTTCAACCTTCCTGTGTCCCTTCTCTGAAGACTATCATCAGCTAGGGTTAACTTGTTTGCCTTTTAATAAAAGATGCCAATGCTTAAATAAGGCATTTTTCATGAGCATTTTACAGTGAGGAAAAGTAAGCATGCATCCCAAAATGTTAGGGAAAAGAATCAAAAGTCCCATAGTGACACCCAAGTAAAACAGCTTGACTTTTATGTTTTATTTTTTGTTTTATTTTTTACGTTAAGAAAATGTACTTGCTCTGTTGCTCTTCTCACAGATAGCCATTCACACACCTTGTTCCCCTTTCATTCTCATCTTGGCTCAAATGCCACCTTCTCAGAGGGGCTTCCTAATGGCCCTTCTGAATATGGTGGCCCTGTTAGTCCACATTGTTTTCTTTTAGTCAGCATTATTTCCTACTATTGACCTCTTCTTTGTATCCCACACTCTTTGCAAGCTCCCAGGTAGGACTAGAGCTATACATTTGCACAAAATAAATATGCAATAAATATTATTAATTGAACAGTTATTCTGTGATGTGTATGGTTTTACTTTTAATTAAAAGTATTGATGTTTTATCAGTGAATTTTTTACCTTTTTCATAATATATTTGGAGAAATCCATTGCTCCATGAATATACATCTGTCAATGCCGTGGCTTTGTTATGTCTCATGTCGTCCTACCCTGGGCTGCCAGGAGTGCTTATGACCCATATTTTAAGCCCAGCTTCAAGTGTGAGGGGTGAGTTCTGCAGAGGTTCTGGGTAGCTTCTGGGGGACTTGTCCTGCTGGATATCACTACGTCATGCAGGGACAGAAGTAAAATGAGCACCCACCTCTTTTGCTACATTTTTTCAATCTTCCTCTACTTTCTGCCAACATGTGGGTTTCCCACCAACCATATCTTTGCAGACAAACTCTGAGATGGCCTAGGGCTTGAGACTCCATTGACATCACAAAGTTTTGTTATAACCAGTGTAGGAGGTTTCTATGACACTGACATCAACTTCATTCCCAGAGTCTGCTACATGAAGAGTCAGTCACATGAGAGTCTAGGAGTCCAGAAAAGTTAAATGGGTGATTGTGGCTAGCAGAAGCCACTCTGGGGGATCATGCTGGAGGTCATCTCAGATCTCAGTCTGCCTTTGTCACCAATTTCCAATATGACTTAAGTAAGTCACTTAATTTGACCTTCAGGCTCATCATTTATAAAATTAGGAAATGGTTTTAGATTAATTTATTCATTCATTCAAGAACTATGTAATGAACTCCTATTAAGCTCTAGGCAGTCTCCAAGATTGATCCTACCTCTGGAATTCTGACTCCCATCTCCTCTCCCATATGGAGTCCCCCCATTTGACACAATGGCTGTCCCATGGAAGTTACCTAGGGAACACTGGACTAGCAAGCATCCTCGGGATGTGCCCACACACCATTTGGTGTGGCTGAGGGGCCATGAGCAAATCTGTACCAAAAGCCAAGGTTTTGGCTAATTTTCCTTGTGCTGTCTTTCTTGCACAAAAATAGCAGTGCCTGGATCAAGCCTTCATTGCAACAGCTGCAGGATGAGCATGCTCAGCGGGGACCTTGTCCAGGATACTAGTCCCATGACATTGCTAGAGTATTCCTAGTCTCCAATGAAGTTGTGCAATGCAACAAGTGCGTATAAATCAGGGTGGATGATGCAAAGTACAGTTTCACTGAGAACATGACGAAAGTATTTAAATGACAGAATAGTATGTAATTAAACATACATCACACTATATAAGTGAAGAGAAAAGTAAACAATGGGGTCAAAAAGAGAGATGGGAGGGGCGTTTGGGTGGCTCATTTGGTTAAACATTTGACTTTGGCTCAGGTCATGATCTCACTGTTCATGAGTTCCAGCCCTGCATTGGGCTCTGTGCTGACAGTTCAGAGCCTGGACCCTGCTTCAGATTCTGTGTCTTCCTCTCTCTGCTCTCACTCAAAAAGAAATAAACATTAAAGAAATAAATTAATGAAAAAAAAAAAAAAAGAGGAATGGGAATCCTAAGAAGCAAGCTGGAGTAGTCAAGGGAGGGGAGTCTCATGGAGAAAGTGACCAGGAAACTTGTCACTGGTTACAATAGTGCAGCATCAGGGTATGATCTCTGCCTGACCCATGACATCCAGTGGCATTGGGGGTGCATTCTAGCTACAGAGGATCTACAGACTCCAAATTGGCCTAAGCATGGTCTCTCTAGTATGTTTTCTTTGCTCCTGGGTGTGGTTATTTCTCTGCTTCTTGTGGCTGCTTGTTCTTAATTTGTTTTCCTCTGAACTATTTTATTTTGTGTGGGTTCAATAGTGTTAGTTGACACAAATGCTTTCTGAAAATAAGTGCAATATAAATCATACTTGTTTCCTAATTAAATCTGAATATATTCCATAATAGCAGCCTTTTCCTAGGCCCCTGGGTCTTGATCTGCTCATCCTGAGACCAACTCCAAGAATTTTTAAAACATACTATACTTTTAACTGTTTCAAATAATTAGTTTGTTTTTTAAAAAATTCAACAAAGTCACACTTTTAGTAGTCCATAAAAAGATTTGTAAACATCGAATGAGCAAGTTTGATGAAGGAAGAATTGCCTCTGTGGCTGGGTTTTTGTTAATGTTTACTCACTGTTTTCCCTGTGAGGCCACTTTCCAGATAGCATTTGGCAAAATGTGTTACAACTTATCAGATTCAAGGGAGAATAAGATAGAATAAGTTTGGTCCCTGGATCCCCTAGCTCCTAAAAACCATCATGTAATTTATGAACCATATTCTAAATCAAAGTATACCATAACTAGACATTAGGGTTAGGGTCAGGGTCAAGTTGCATACATTAATTATGTACAGCTTTCTGTATCCCAATCATTCCTCCATGAAGTGGTTTAAAAAATAAAACAGGAAAGAATACAGTCATTAAAAGCATTGAGAATATTACCTGTCACAGTAAATATGTAAATAAACACAATTATTGTTTAATGTTAGCTGAGGACTGGGAGCTAGTCCTACAGGTACTTGGCAGCTAGCATCTGTGGCCAGCTGCCCCTCCCTGCCCTGACCCCCCCCAAGGCTCAGCACATGCTCTACTATGCTCAAGGGCAGCCCAAACTGAGGGACCAGGTCCAGGTGCGGCTCCCTCCTGTTAGGCATGGCTTGCTTCCAACAGGCAGAGAAGGTGGCCAGCTCACAGACACATAACATTTTTTTTTGGTTACTTGCTGCCTCCCCCTTTTGTCACTCTGGTCCTTAAACTTTAGCTCCTATGAGAACTTGGGTTTGCAGATTCCTGTTGACATTTTAAAGTGCGCGGATCTGTGTTGCCTTTGTTCCCCATCCTTGGTTCTGGAAATAAAGGCGGGAAAACTTAACATACTGTGAAAACAACAACAATAGCGTGTTCTGCCCTCGTATCTCAGACTTGAAATAAATGGCAATTGCATACTTCTTGTTACATACAACCAGCTTTAGGGACTCATATGAGTATGTAAAATGAAATTGTGCTGAAAGAAATCTTATTACTGAACTTTTGCCTTCCAGAAGACAGTTTGGCATAAAAGTCTCAAGAAAATGTGTTTTTTAAAGAGTGTAAATACAAAGTATGTTTCATGGGTAGAATCCTGTTCCTTTCAGTGAATGTGAGATGAACAGACAGTATAGCTCAGATTCCAGCTGGATTTCCATCACTAACTACCATTGGGGCGTGTGTGTGGGACTACAGAGGGCTGGCCAGCTAGGAGGGGCTTACAGTCTTTGGTCTGTAGGCTGCAAGGATGGTGGGGTTCCTTGGTGCTCTGGGCCTGGCAAGACCTGAGGTGGGTGAGACGGGGGTGGGGGGTAGGGGGGTTTGATGACACAGTTTTTCCCAGAGCTATCAGGGTGGATGGTGGCACAGGGGGAACAGAGGGCCCGAGTAGGCCTGAGCAAACCCAAGGGACTAACTGAATGTCTTGGGCTGGGACAGCAGTTGCTTTTTTCTGTTGCTTGTTCATCCCTCATTGATGCTCCCCCAACTCACCACCCTGTCATTTTCCTGTCTGGTGAATGCCGGGTCACCCTGACATGTGTAGCCATGCAAGGACACAAATGTGCTCATCCTCTTGGAGCATTCCCAATCCCTCCACACCCTGGTCTGGCTGACTCTGCTTACACACAGTCCTCCTCCTGAGTATCCTCTGCAGTAGCACTTTTCGTGCCGTTGTTGTCTCTCTGTCTGTCCTTTCTGCCAGGAGATTTCTGTCACACCTGCCTGGCTGGATGACAAATGGATATGAATGGATTCTGGATCCTTTGTCCTGGAACAGCAAGCATCCTTCAAAACCTTGATGAGCAGGGTAAATCTTTGTCTCTCTGTGTGCCCCAGCCATGGTGCCCAGGACAAGAGATTTTGTTCTATGAAAGTGGATTCCTTCTGATATCACTATGTAATCACTTAACATGGCCATTACTGTGAGACAGAAGGCATTCTACTGTATTGTGTTCTACTTGCATACTGTGGTTAACAAAGAGTAAATACACACTGACACTCACACATTTACACTTGCACCTCCATTTCTGACATCACTACATGGACACTACAGTGAATTCTCATTGGGTTTCAGGCACGTAGATGTGCCATTAAAAGTATAATTAGAGGGGGCACCTGGATGGCTCAGTTGGTTAAGGTTCTGACTCTTGATTTCAGCTCAGGTCATGGTCATATGATTTGTGAGATTGAGCTCCGTGTTGGACTCTGCACTGACAACATGGAGCCTGCTTGGAATTATGTCTCTCCCTCTCTGTCTGCCCCTTACCTACTCACTCTCTCTCTCTCAAAATAAATAAACTTCTAAAAAAGTGTAAATTGAGGAAGATGGATATGGAGGTCTAGTTAAAGTGATGGGCGCCCTTGCCTATGGGAGTAAATTTTATCCAGAAGGCACTATATTCTACTCAAAAGAGTGACATGATAATATTTATCTTTTAGAACAGGGATCAGTACAGATTTTATGTAAAGGACTTTCTGTAAAATCTTCTGTAAAGATTTTCTGTTTACAGAAAATATGTTAGTTGTTGCAACCCATGTGGTCTTCCTGACAATGACTCCACTCTTGCATTGTGACTGGAAAGCAGCCACAGAATGTACATAACTGATGTGTGTGGTTGTGTTCTAACCACATTTTATTTACAGAAAATAGATGGAGGTCACATTTGGCCCATGGGTGGTAAGTTTATAACACCCCAGATTTGCAACTTGATGGAGGATGGGTGAGAGGGCTCTTGGTTTTAAAATCTTTTTTTAATGTTTATTTATTTTTGAGAGAGAGAGAGAGAGACAGAGAATGAGCAGGGAGGGGCAGAGAGGGAGAGAGAGACACACAGAATCCAAAGCAGGCTCCAGGCTCTGAGCTGTCAGCACATAGCCCAACGTGGGGCTTGAACTCACAAACGTGAGATCATGCCCTGAGCCGAAGTCGGACGCTTAACCAACTGAGCCACCCAAGCACCCCTAGGGCTCTTGTTTTTAAAATGGCAGACTCGGCGTACACTGGGATCTATACTGCTTGACCCTGGCCCCTAAACTGGAAAGGGAAAAAGAATGATGGAGGAATTAGCCAACATTTATGGCCTCAGGAATTCTCCCGCATTTATCTGTGTGCCTCCAGCTTCCTATGAGATGTTTGTCTCTGGTTGAATTACATGTGGGTATTGTTTGGCTGAATATCCCCATTGACCCGTGGGTATATCTTGTGGGTTATATACCATGCAGATGGTCATCTTGTTCAGGTCAAGACCCTGAAGGCATTTATGGTTCTCATGAGTTAGGAGAAGGACCTAGCATGTGTGGGATTCAAGAGTAGTCTCTCAGCAATATTACTGAGCACCCCGTTTCCTGGGCCCTCTGTGGTGGGGGGCACTGGCCTAGCCTAGGCCACTTCCGCCATCCTGATGGAAAGGTCTGCAGCCTGGGTGGTCCACCTCACACTTTACTCTGCAGGTCAAGAACTGAGCTTCCTGCTATCTCATTGACTGGGACCAGGTCACATGCCCATGGATGAGTCAATCCCTGTAGTCAGAGTGTGGCGTTGTGGAGATTGGAATAGACTGTTAGGTCCTCTGTTGTTAGGACTTTTCCAGTTGCCATGGTGGCAACATCTTTTGAGATGGATCTGTCGATAAAATGAATACTATTTTTGGTAATGAGTAGGTCCAAAGTGCTAGCTTAGTACCCAACACTTCAGTCCTGGCACCTCAGAACTACTGTACTATTGTGAAGAGACAATGGCAGAGAATGAGCTAAATTGATGGAAACTGGTGTGGAACATACAAAATAAGGGGGAGTGGGGGGCGGTGAGGATTGGGAATAGCACCTGGCCAACCTGTGTCTCCAATTTACCTAGGTTCAAGAAGGTGCGAGGAATCTGTGGTGTTTCACTGTCAGTAATTTTGCAAATAAGGAATATGCCTTTTGCACCGAGGATGGCAAGACTTCTATTTTCTAGTTGGTACAGAAATCGGGGAGAGTGGCACCTCCCATCTGCTAGTATAGGTGTAAGAGACTGACCACTCTCAAGAAGGTGTCTGGCTTTCGCAGGGCTCACTTTTAGCCTACATGTGGGACTGACAAGGACAATACAAGGTATTGTTCTAAAGATGGGATATTGGAAGAATGTGGTGCACCTGGTAATCTTGGGAAGAGGACAGACAGATCTGGAGTCTGCTGTGGAGTTACTTTGAAACAGTTCTCTGCAGCACCTGGCTTACGAGATGTCTATCCTTTTTATTAAATATGGGTGTGGCATCTGTGACTTTGTCTTAATGGCTGGAATTTTCAAGGAGTAGGATTTTATGTCACTGTAATAGTTTGTCCCTCTAGAGTTCTTTTGCTGAGAAGAGTATCTCTAGCAGTTGGAGTGTGTATTACAAGCCTATGAGTAAATGGTGGTGGTGGGGGTTTACAGTGGTCAGCAGGCTGTTGTTATTGATGATTTTCCAGGTGGATTCCATGTGATGAGATGTTAGGTCTTATGGATATGTATCTGCATTAAGTGCGCATGAAGAGTGCTTTTTTTGAGTTCAAGAGTAGATAGATGTTTATTGCCTCTAACAGCACATCTCCCACTTGGTATTCCAATAAGCACAACATTACAAGGTAGCCTGCATGTTACCTGTGTAGTGATGAGTACTTGCCTATGGAAGATGTTGGCGATGATCCCACAAATTGGAAACTGCCAAATAGGAGTAGGGGAAGGGTTAGGGTTCGGGTTCGGGTTCGGGTTCGAGTTCGGGGTTCGGGTTCGGGTTCGGGGTTCGGGTTCGGGTTCGGGTTCGGGGTTCGGGGTTCGGGTTCAGGGTTCGGGTCAGGGTTCGGGTTCGGGT